>NC_092019.1:24826327-25486327 GCF_042242105.1 Pempheris klunzingeri | reverse complement strand
CGAACAGAACAGTCCCCACACGACTGCACACAATACAGACTAGTGACACAAACAGTTTACCTGGTGTCTCCCAATGACAGCTAGCAAATAATACATTAGCCCTCTGATCTGTGAGTTTACTGTTGTTGTATCTTCTCTGATGCCGATGATGTGCAGTTGATGAAAGGAAACTTCTGCTGACAACGACTTAGTGAATAAAAACAGGTTTATTGCAAAAAGGGCAGTTGTCTAACAGGCACCATGGAAGCCTGGGAAGACGCTAAGCCAATTGTAGGTACAGGTACAGACAGCGTAACCCCCGGCCGAATCTGCTGTCTCTGTCCTCGTCTTCTCCTGAGCCCATTCTCTGGTCATCTTTTATACTCTTCTTGACTTCCTAGGTCAACAGCTGATGTCTTTGTTAAAATGTAAATATACCAAAAATACCTACAACCATCTGTGGGTCAGCTCAGCCACAACAAAATTAAATTACAACTAAGTGTATCCAGCCGTGCAGATACTTTGCTGAGTTTTGCTTTGCTCATGTTTCACTACATTCACTGTTCAGCCTTCAGTCAACACCAAAGTACAGTGGAGATTTTACAAAAAATCTGTTGCAGTGTATCTTTCCAAAAACATCCATCCATCCATCCATCCATTTTCTATGCCGCTTATCCGTCAGGGTCGCGGGGGGAGCTGAAGCCTATCCCAGCTGACTTCGGGCGAGAGGCGGGGTACACCCTGGACTGGTCGCCAGCCAATCGCAGGGCCACATACAGAGACAGACAGACAACCACTCACTCTCACACTCACACCTACGGGCAATTTAGAGTTACCAATTAACCTAATGTGCATGTCTTTGGATTGTGGGAGGACGCCGGAGTACCCAGAGAGAACCCACGCTAGCATGGGGAGAACATGCAAACTCCACACAGAAACACCCCGGGTTCAAACTGGGATTCGAACCCGGGACCTTCTTGCTGTGAGGCAACAGTGCTAACCACAGTCATGTGAGTATTACCACGTCCTCCCTGTAACCCACAGACTTTTCATCGCTGAAACATTCAGTTATTGACGATCAAATAAAACTGAAACCATCAGAATGGCTACGCAGAGAAAATGGGAAAACAATGTTTGTGTGTGATTTGGGTGACTTAATCCTTTAAACTACATTTGTGTGCTGATACTACCCAGTCTCACAAAAGTTCGTGAAACAGTCACAAAATTGAATCTATAAATCGGTGTCTATAATTGTCTATCATTTTGCTGTCAGGTTGTCATGTGTTCATGTTGAGAAATGTTTAACAGAGTGGCAGCACTGAGGAAAAGCGGAGCGTCTTCACCTTCATAGAGACAGTCGAGACAAAAAACCTGACAAAAAACAGGACTTTTCAGGATGGGAGGAGAAATAAATTAAAATGGAAGCATTAACTGCTCGTATTGTTGACTTATCAAGCACGTGTTTTTGACTGACAGTGGACCCTCTGCACTGCCGCAGACTGATGTGGACTGGTTAAATAAAGAGAGGACTAAAAAATAATCCCATAAAAATACATTAGTTTGAAACTCGTGCTCTGGGACACGAATTCATAGATTAAGTTTTGTGACTATTTCACGGACTTTTGTGAGACCGGGTTGGCTGTGAGGAGTTCAGAGTCTATTGTTACCTCGATTGTGTTGTTGTGTGTGACACATGTATCGCGTTGGAACTGAAATAACCCTTTAAAACACCAAAGCTACACAATAACACAGCAATAAGCAGCAGTAGACGAGCAACTCCTGTGTCTTGCAAGGTAAAATGACTTTGTCAGTGGAATCTGGAAGCTTTACAGAGAGCAAAATAACGACTCTCACAGATGTATCTCTGTAGGGATCCCTTCGGAAATGTTGTCAAACACTCTGAAGAACAATTCGAGTCTGTTAGTGGTAAAAACAAGCACTTTTAGTGGACCTACTTTGATGGGTGTGATTGCCCTAGAGCAGGGGTCACCAGCCTTTTTGAAACTGAGAGCTACTTCATGGGTACTGAGTCATACGAAGGGCTACCAGTTTGTCACACTCCTCTGAAATAACAAATTAGCTCAGTTTGCCTTTAGTTATACATTATTATTAATGATACTCATCTATGTGAAGACACTGATCACATTAGTGATTTCTCACAGTAATTATCAACAATGACTGAAACAGATAATATCAATATTACACATTTCATTTCTATTAGCCCCCAGTTGGACACAGGGGACTCCTTCTTCCTCTTTATCAGAAAATGTGTCGCTCTAAACTGCTGCTGCTTACCCAAAGCTGCCTTCGGCTCTTCCCGGTGGGCAGTTAGCATGCTAGTTAGCATGCTAGCTTTGTGACCCGTAGTGAAGCGTCTCTCCACATTGTGCCGCTTTGTCGTCGCCCCACAAATGAGACACACGCAGTTTTCTTTCACAGCAGTAAAAAAGAATTCTTCCTCCCATTCACTGTGAAACTGCTGAGTTTTCTTTCTTCTTTCTGCCATGTTTATTGGGTTAGAAACCGCATTCAGCTCCTTCATCTTCGCTGCGCTCGCTAGCTTACTCTCCACGAGCGCCAAAGGTTTGACATGCGCACAATACTTGACCTTTGAACTCGAAGAGGTCAAATTCTTTTATTTTTAAGATATTGTCATTTTCAAATCTATATAAATACAAGTGTGATTTAAAAAAAGAATAGCAACAGAAAAAAAAAATTTTAGAACAGGCCTGCGGGGGGCGACTCATGTGGTCCTTGGGGGCGACCTGGTGCCCGCGGTCACCGTGTTGGTTGGTGACCCCTGCCCTAGAGGATTACATTACGACCTGTTCACAGCCCGCTGCTGACTGGGGCGAGCTACTAGACCAATTCTACCTTCTTTTTTTTTTTTTACCTATCAGTCATTTCTAACCCAAAATATGTTAAAAAAAAATAAAAATAAATAAAAGAGGGCCCAGTTTTAAGTATGACATGTATCCTTTAAGATGACCAGACTTCTGGAGTAAATCTACTAGTTTTTTAGTTTTTTGAATTTAATTGTGTTCCTGTGGTGAAGACCATGTCTGAGTCTGTCCTTTTACTCCCAACACAGCACCTGGCTGTATTGCTCTGTCTCTTGGGGCAACGGTTAGTGAAGAAATTAGTCTCCGTGCACCTTCTGTGATGGATTTCTCCCAGTGTTATTATTTAATGTCAGCGCAGAATTGTGAGATTAGAAATAAACCCTTGGCTCTTTGATTCTGAGTGACTCACACCAAAACCTGGCATTTGCCGTTGATGTTTTAGGAATTCTATTATAGCGGCTAGAAATGAGACCAACACACCTCCAAACAACAAAACTGGCCAAAAATGGAAGGTATAACCAAAAACTGTACCATAAAGGTACAATACAGACGTAAACCAGGCCTCATGATGAAAAAACATACAATCACTCCCAAATTAATTTGATTTGTAATAATTAGCCACATTTTTAATGTTGCTTTTATAGGTTATGATTTATTTATTTATATTTTGTAAATTATTTGTTCATCAGAAGTGTTTCAAAACAGTAAAACAGACTAATATGTTGGACTATGACATGCTGACCAACACAGAAAATGTTTTTTAATATACAATACAAACTCTTGTGTCTTCACATGAAAAATGACAGCTTGTGTTGAATGCTTGCAGAAAAGATTGATGGCTACAGATGATGAAACTTCATAAAAAGAAGGAAAACAAGCAAATCTGACACTCTGACAACATAGAGTCAAAAACGTGAGGTCCAAAAACACACCTGTAATCATCACTTATCGCCACGGATGTCGCCAAAGATGACAAAATGGAGAACTACAGGATTTTAGCTTTAGGAGAGTTTTCTCAACCCATAGAGGAACACTCCATTTATCAGAACAGTCCCTCCATCTATTGTCTATACCACTTATCCTTAAGGGCTCCGGGGGGGCTGGAGCCAATCCCAGCTAACATTGGACTCATTGGACTCCTGCAACCTTCTTGCTGTGAGGCAACCACTGCACCACCATGCTGCCCATTTCGAAAGGAAGTGACAAACAATATATTGTATCATTTAGTTTGGAGAAAATGATAATGAGATATACACTACTCACAAAAAGTTAGGGATATTTGACTTTCAGGTGAAATTTATGGAAAATGTAAAAAGTGAATGCTACAGTGATATTATATCATGAAAGTAGGGCATTTAAGTAGAAGCATGCAATGGTAATTTCTTCATTTTAAACAATTTATTGAAAGAAAAGCTAACAACAGTGGTGGGTATACCACAACAAAACATTTTCAGTGTCTCAATAAATTGGGACGTGGCCAAAGAACGTCCACTCCTCTCCTTTCTGTGACTCTTCCAGTCTCTGTATCACTGTTCCAACCTCCTGATGACACTCTGTGACCCTCTAAGCTCAGTGAACACCTCCGTCTGAGGACTTCCTGTTTGAAGCCTCCAGTGTTGAGGTGCTGCTGATCAACTGTTAGGTGTCGTCTTGGTCTCATGATGTCAGAATGTGAACAGCAGGATGAGGAGGACTGTTTAAATACCAATTCTAACTGAAGCAGGAAATGTATTGGTGGATTCATGGATCAAACCTGTTGTGAATGTTGCTGTTAAGCTTCTTGTTAGAGAACAGCAACTGGTGCAGAAAGTATTGAAACACTGAACAGTTGGACAAGTTTAGAGAAGGTCACATTAAGTTCACCTGGAAAGGTGAGAATGCATTTTAGGTTCATCCTGAAATTTCACCTGAAAGCCGAATATCCCTATTATATATATATATCCTGCCTGTTATTTACATAGTGAAAACTGACAGTTTGGGCCTTTAACAGGGTTTTGAAACAATGCAGTGACGGCTACCTGATGAGCAATGTGTTGAGGCACTGTATCAATAGAACTAAAGTTGCTAAGAAAGCATTTTTTCCAACCAAGGCCTCAGTGTGAGTGTCTATTGCCGGAGTAACTCGAGGCTGCTAGCAGATGCTGCGGCTCAGTGTTGATTTCACACCTTTATTCGTGTTATTAGCAGGCATGAGACTCTGCATCACTGCTGTGGGTGAAATGAGGACGACGAGGGCGGTCACAGAAGTGATAAATGAATTGTAATAATGCCTACCAGTGCTTAATTCTTTTGCTGTTTTTATCTGTTTTCTGTCTGTGGGTCTCAGCATTACCTGGCGTTCTATATGCAATTTACTGATCTGCAATCAGCCCACACTGTTTTTATGGGCCAAGCGGCCCACACTGGACTGAATGACACCAAACAGAGGATAATTGTGCCCATTGTTATAGTAATGCTGGCAACAATTAGGTTTTCATTTTATGCTAAAATTAGGATGTAACTTCATGAGTAACATCATAAATGACAACCGTTTGGCAACTTCCATGTGGGATTCATATACTGTAAGTCAATTCACAGCCTAGGTTTGTAAATTCCCATCATGTAGGCTCCAAAAGTGGCGACAGACCTAGTTCCAACCGTGGAAGTATGTGTGGTTCTGTGAAGTGGCAGCCAAAGAGTATGTACTGAGAGAGACCGAAGTGAGGCAAAGTTTTACATTTTATTTTAGTATCTTAAAGAAGTGGTGAAGGAAGCACTTCTCCGGCGGCTCCTTCTCCTAACGTGTGATTTTACAGCGTCCGCACAACACAGGAAGCCGAGAAGATGACTTCATTCTTCTGCCTCATCTTCTCTTGTACTTTGTTAGTGCCACACATATGCACACACTTACAGAGACACAGAAATGGCCTATATACACGTACTTAACCTGCACACACACACACACACACACAGTCCTCAGCACATGAGTGAACATCCCATTTCCCTGCCCTATTCCTGAGTTTCCGCTGGGAATCGTTCTTCAATTGTGATTTTTTTTTTTTTTTTTCCCCTCAGAGTAGTTTTTTGCGCGGTTGGGTAGCGATGTCTAAATGGGAGGCAAGGTCATGGAGTTTTTGTCGGGATGCTCCGGAGAGAACACAGAGAAAACAAATGGTGGTGAAACAAAAAGCCAACATCACCCTCCGCAGCAAGGGAGGTAATTGCATCAGAAAGTGGTAATTCAAAACAGGGTCGTGGCCAGGCTGCGGTAGACCGGCTCGTGTGTGTGCGCGCTCGTGTGTGTGTGTGGGATTGTGTAGTATATTGTTTCAAAAACACAAGCCTCCAGCGTTGAAGCAGTTCAGTCAGCACTGTCTGCCGTAAATCATTCACACAACAATGCGGCACAGTCTGAGAGATCATGGCTCAAGTATTGTTTACACTGCAATAATGGATGAACTTCACTCTCGGTTTTAACCACATTTGTCACAAACTGTCATCTAGCACAACCTGAAACTTAACAATTCTTACTAGCAGGTCAGTGATGGTGGCGATGAAATGCTTTGTGGGTAATTATGGGCTCCACTTGGTCTTTTATTATTTCAGAGATACCTTTAGCAAAGCATTAGAGCGTCTACATTTAGCGTACTTCTATGATTCATTATTGTTTCGTTGATAGAAAATGGCTAAATCCATCAAAATCCATCTCAATTGAGGTTATTTTTTCTCCAGATAGAAACCTTTATACGCTCCAAAGCACCAAGTCATTCAGTTTTTAGAATTATAGTTTGATTCAGACTGACATGTCAATGCTTTTTGTATTTTGTGTCCTCGCAGATGGTTAAGTCACAGTTCTGGTCCCTGACTGGTCAACGCTGACTGATGTAAACCTGCTGAGCGGAGGCTGTCCAGTTCAAATAGAGCAAACTGACCCACACAGATGGATTTCGGGGGTTTTCTAGTGTTTCCACTGTCTTTCTGAGCTCATGTTGTGGTTTGGTGTAATTTCTGGAGATGGGAGACCAAACAAATGTCCTGTTCCCAAGTTTGAGGCAGAAAAATGTTCAGTGATCTAAAACTTCAACAATAAATGTCAGCTTTTGTTGCTACTCCCTCACAATAAAAGAGCAAGAGCTTATTTCACAATTTTTCTTCACTGCCCGACAATGAAAATCTATTGGAGAAAAGCCAAAAAGAGCAATTTCTACACTCATAGTTGACTCGGTAGACCAGAATACACTGCAGCCATAAGATAGTTTGTGTTTTAAGAAACAAGAAACTTGATTTTCTTGGAAAAGTGGGCTCTGTTGCTATTACTGCAGTTATTGTCAATATATCTATATTATCTCAATATATATCAGTATATTAATATCAATATATCTGACTGACACCTAATGCAAATACGTCTCTTTGTCTTTGTCTTTGTCTTTGATCACAGCACAGAACGGCTAAAATATCCTGAGTGTCACAGAGGCGAAAGAGTCAGAAGTGGGAATTGTCCTTAAGTCCTGGCAGCCTGCAGCACAGGACAGGTCACCTGGCAGGCGATGGGTCCCAGTAGCACACTTAAGAGTGATGAGCTGGTTAAACACCCCCTGCTGGATAAACCAGTGCAGTGCTTCTGCCTGAAAGCTCCTGAAATGGCCTGTCTCTCTGAGCCCCCCACCCCTCCGCAGACACCCTCCCCTGCACAGAGACTCAGCGGCATCAGTGTGGACGGGATCCATAATCCTCCGTCTCTCAGAAGAGTCTTCTGGAGAACAGATGATACGAAAATTTGAACTTGACTCTCTCTGTCCCTCTGCAGTGGGAGGCCTTTTTATCATTCATGGCTCTGTATCAGCATCTGCTGGCAACACATCTCTGAGCAATGTCACTCTTGTTTAAGAAGTTTGATGTTTGAGGTCAAAGCAGCTAAAGATAGAAGAGCGAGAGAAGGAAAACATTTCTTGTTTGATTTGTTTCTACACCAGTTCCACCAGGATGAAGTTACGTGTGTTTGTGGTATAATATCCATTTTATTAGTTAACTGAGATTAATCTGATGTTCATATGTTCTGATGGTTTTGCACTTCTACGTTTTATTTTGCATATGGTAACAGAAACTACTATGTCTGTATGATGGTAACAAACCTGAACTGACCTGTATTGACATGAGACATTTGACACAAAAACCCGGTAGGCTGAAGCCTTTGAGGCACTTTGTACTGATTAGTGAATGAACCTGCAATTAATTGAAAATTCAACTGAATGTGATTTTGGTGCTCACGGTGTCCCAGCAATTCCTGTCAGCTGTTCTATTCAGAGTTCTGTTAGTCTTTTATTTTTCCATTTTCTTTATTTTTTTCCACTTAAAAGATAGGGACTGAGTCGAGCTCAAATGAAGTAAAGAAAGATGCAGCGCACAATATTTTGGTGTAGAACTCATCAAAATCTCACTGTTGCATGTAAAAGGAATCTGTCAGCCAGCATGTTTTGCCCTTGTAATGTGTGAATTTGTTTGCGTGCCAGTGTAGATAAGACGCTGCTGTGTCTTTTGCCAGTATGTTCAATGTATCACTGCGTGGCTGGTTTTGGATGCTGTGAAGCCAGGTCTCTGCCAAAGATATTGAGTCTTAGCAGGAATCTCCACATAGGGGGTAAATGGATACCAGATTGTTGGTCTCATACATTAAACTCTTTAATGAGATGCACGTCTGAGTGCCAACATGCTCGCCTGTGTACGGACTATATATAGAATGGGATTGTGAATGACTTTTTGCACATGTACAGTAGATGCTATACAGCATGCAATAACAAATGTAACTTTTGCATTCACTCCCCGTGTGGGCTGCAGCAGCTGTTGCACATATACAAACTTTTTACAACAAAATATTGATTGATTGATTGATTGATTGACAACTGCTGCTAAGACAGAGAACACTTGTATTTTTTGACAACATGCTGTGTTAGTATGCAGGTATGAAACATTTCAGGTCAGTAGATCTTTGCTTGCACTGAGCTCGCACTATAATGAGTTTAGCTGCAATGGGAAAAGAATAGAGCTGAACTCGGGGGGGGGGGGGGGGGTCGAGAGCACTGAGCAGTGTTTTCTCTGTGTGTAAAACATGAGAAGGTTTGTAACTCGTTCTTCCCACTGGCTGCTTCTCCACATCTTTAGTTCAGGTACATGAGGCTGTTATTATTGTGTTTGTGTGTCCAAGTTCTCTCTGTCTTAATAACAGCAGTAGAAGAAGTATTCATTCATTACAATTCGTAAAGGTGTCAATACCGTACTGGAAAAAATACTTCATTGTGAGTGGAAGTCTTGCCTGACAATCTGACTGACTGACCGTTTTGTTTGCACATCAGTCACTGAAACTAACAGAGATGCTGGTGGTCTGGCTGATGGCAGTGCTGCAGTCCCATTTTTACATAAGAAAAAGGAGCTACAGTAGGTCTCCTCATTTGACAGGAGAACTGCCTTTTCAGAGTGTTATGTAATCATTATGCTGGGGGTGACGTTACTGTATATATGGAGGCATTCATGTGAGCTTCAACTTAACCCAGGATTTTTCCAGCTATGGCGTTAACTCCAAAATGTTTCCACATGACTCCTCTGGTATTTTCTTCATTTCACATTATTGAAGATAACATTAACGGCCTATTGTGGATGCCAGGTGGATGCAATCAGTCATCATCATCATCATCATCATTATCATCATCACCTGCATCAGAGGGACTGGTGGGCCCCCGATCTGTTGTGGGCAGTTTAACCTGTAACACTGCTTATGATATTCCATAAGCTTATTATGGCTTTTGAATAAAAACATTCAGTCTGCTAGTATCTGTCTGTAAATGCTGCACAGTGGGCCGAAACACGTGTTTAAAATAGCTTCAAATGGAAAAAGTGCTAAAGTAAAATACAAGTATCTCAAAACTAAGAACAACTCTTCAATCACATATGCTCCAGTGTATCAGATAGTTGTCAGGAGTGTTGCTGATCAAATATTCTATGTTCAGAGCTCATACAGACGGCAAAAACTGCCTTGCGTTGCATTTGAGACAAGACAATAACAACATTCCATCTTTTAAAGATCTACAGTTGAAGACGAGGAAAGTGTTCCCGTCATCACAGTGGGCAAACTCAACAAGGCCTGAAAGGCCGAGATGAGTGTGTAAGGAGCTGCCACAGGGGAGCTCACTGTGCACAACCTCATCAGTCCATTCAAGAGGAGGCTGTGCTGCAGAATTATGGTTTCCATCTTTATCAAAACCTCTCATTTACCGCAGCTACAGCTCTGCTTTATGCTCCCCTTGCCTGCGACCACCCAGTCCTGCATAATACTGTCGGCCCCGGGATGAGATCACCATAAACCTTGAGCCGACCACATTCACAGCACAAACAGAGGGGCCCCGGCAGCGAGGGGACACACAAGCTTGATTCTCGCAGCCCTATTGTCTTCCTGGATGCTGGGCTGCGAGATAAACCAAATGTGGAGAGGGGGGGGGTCGCCAGTAATAAGGGTGGTAGTGGTGTTGTGGGGATTCGCATTTTTCCTGTGCCACCAGTGCCAGATGCTTGCGGTGTGCCACAGACAGCCACGTGCCACCCACCCCCCACCCCCCCCCACTCCCACCGTCCTTTGCCAGCTTGACACAACCATCTGCGCATTCGCTTGGCAGCCTCTCCCTCCAGTCAATTTACATTCTTGCACGTTTCTCATTCCTTCCCATTTGAGCCCTCAAGGGAATGTGTCAAGTTGTTGGAGTCCAAGAAGTCCCTTGAGGATGCCTGCGAATGAGCTGAGCAATTTGTAATTCCTAAACTCTACCCTGAGCGCTCTGTATTCTATTAACATTTATTAAAGCATATCAAAGGCCTGAGAGGAAGCACTGAGAAAAGTACTTTGTTGATGCCGTGCACTGACGGTGCCAGAGTTTTAGGGGGTGTGCAGCTCTATCTATTTACCTTCAACCTGACTTCGACATCACCTCGGGCCACTTTTTTTTTCTTGAAATGTGATTACATTTTCTGCAAGGGCCACAGATAGACTCAATCCATTCTGGGCACAGAGAGAACGTATATGTGAAGAAGTAGGCCCATTGTTCATTTCATTTTTTCATCTCTGTTGAAACTGAGGTACAGTTAGACGATTTTGGCCACTGTAAGAGCGAAGCGCAACACAGGAGAACAACTCAGTCAGAAGAACAACAGATAGAGAGATGGTTTGGAGCAGGAGGGAAGACGTGGCGTATTGTTTTTGTGTAAGATGAAATCAGGGGTGATAAAGGAAGTATAATGTAAGCTGATCTGTGATCACATGCTATCTGCCTTCTCTTAACTTTCTCATTGTGTCTCCCCTTCTGCCATGCCTCATTGTCTGCCTCGTCCCAATTAGCTCTGTTTCAAATTGTTCAAGTGGTTTTTATTGCCAATCAGATAGCCGTCGTGCCCTGGAGGTCTCTGTTAAATATTTTATCTGCAGCTGTGTGGATACCATCAGATGAGATTCCCCATTCCTCTCATTTCATTTTAAGCTTTCATTTAAACCCCGCTGCTCAGAATAGAGGTATCAAAACCCAGTCTAAATAATGGTGATGGCATTTACATGAGTAATTATTGCTACGGTGCCAGCCCGGCTCCTTTTGAAAACACACAAGTGATGGAGAGCAATAATCCATGCTGGTGTAGGGATCAGAATCATATAAATTTAGAACAGTGGTATTAGCCAGTGGGATCTACAGTAACTTAATATTCTAGGTGGATACATTGCATTGTTACTCCGCAGACACACAGGAGGCGAAGCACTGATGATTCAGCCTGGCCGGACTCCTCAGTGGTCAACCTGCGATTCTGCAGCCCAGACCTAGAGACTGATCTTGTCAATAAATAATAGAATAGAAGCAATATATGTATTCATCTTTTGACCCCACTTCACAATGTGCAATACTTTCTAATATCTCCCCCTTCTTTTTTTATATTCCCCCTATGAGTATTATATTGTTTCTATTTTTAGATCTCCTCTGTCTCAACTGTACATATTTTTTTATATCTCCTCCTTCTGCTGAGGCAGTGTTAATGTCCCCGACGTGGGACTAATAAACAAATATCTTATCTCATCTCATCTCATCTCATCTCATTTCATCTCATCTCATCTCATCTCATCTCATCTTGTCTTGTCGTGTCTTATCTTGTCTTTTTGCACTAGTCGAAGGTGAGTTCTAATTAGGTAGTAGTAGGTAAATAGAGAGTGAGAGAGTAAGGCCAGTCACTGGTATAGTAAGAGAGGGGCAGAGTTTACCTTCTCTTTGAAGCTCCTAACTTTCTCCAACACCCAGCAGATGGAGCGTTAGCATTCATTATGAGCAAGCGAAAGTCCACCACTCACCTCTTCTCCTTCTTGACTGTCTTCTCCTAGCGCCGCAAGAACTGTTAAATAAAAAAAAAGCTGCTGTGTGAAACCCTAGTGAGCTTATTCAAGGATTTACATTCGCTCTCATCGATAGAGTTGAGTGAGTTTTAATGATGAATATATCTGATCGTTTCCATGTGCAGCATTTGAAAGAGCCGCGCTGGCTGCTTGCAGTGCGAGTAAAGGCAGCAGGGGGACGGAGGACCATGATGGTTGTTAGGTCTTAATGATACACAGAGTGAATTTTGATGAGAACGATTGAATGCAAACAAAACACGTTAAAGGAATCTCCAGTGGGCGTCCTCCAAGCTAGCCACTTCGGTCTCAACTCAACAGGGATGGACAACGGCGTGCGTGCTCAGCAAAGCATTCTCTAACCGCATATTTCAGTGAGCAGCTTTCTACCAGGAGGACAGCACCCTGAAACTCCACTGTTATAATAAGGAACCCTTTTTTGAGACACACGGGGGTTGTTGTTGATGTTTCCAGCACTTAATTAGAGAAGTTAATGTCACCTCTGAAATCTGGTAATAAAGACTTGATGGCTTTGCATAATTTACCCCCCCCCACCCTCTGGTCTGTCAGACTGCTCACCTGGCACAGTGTTCTTTTATGTCTTTATTTATCTTAAATCACATCATGGTGTTCAGGATGGCAAAGAGCACAATGTTCTCTCCTCTCTGTTTTCAATCTGTATCTATTTATGAATGTATAACACTGTGTGCTTACCTATTCTCCTACATTATCCACACTCACCCAGGATTCCTTCTCCCTAGTGTACCCTGAGCCTTTCTCACCATTTAGGCTTGTAACGGTATTGATTCACATGTTAACAGAACGTGGCTCCCATTTTCCCATGGTGCAGTCTTACCTTAACTCATACGTCAATACGTCAATGCTATTTTCCCGGACTTCTCCAGTACCAATACACAAATTGATATCCAGCATGGCCTAAATAACCATCTATCACAATAAATGCACTGGCATCCACACACACGATGCACGTGTGCGCAAACTCAAACATAAGTGGTCCATGTATCTCACATAAGTGGTCCATGTATCTCCTTGTTCTGTATATCAGCAACACCGTGTAGTTTCACCTCTTGCCTGAGTTAACTATTGATGAGTGTGCACAGGTCGATGAAAGGTGTTTTACACTGGACAGCTATTCATGTCTATGCAAAGCGTGTGCCTGAAAGGTGCAGTGTGTTGGATTCAGTTCCATCCAGCGGGGAGGTTGCAAATAGCAACTCAACGCCCCTCAGTCCACCCCTCCTTACCAAGTGTGCAGGAGAAGCTGTGGTGGCTGATGAGGATTCACGCTCCCTCCCTCATCTTGTGCTAAATAATACCCTACCTATGATACTCCATTTGTCAAAACGTGGTTTCCCAAACGTAGCACACTCAAAAAAGTAGCAAATGTGCAAATGAAACGGCATGTTACCGTAGAAACAATCAATCGATCAATCAATCTTTATTTGTAGAGCGCCAATTCATAACAGCGTTACCTCAAGATGCTTTCCACAAAGAGCAGGTCTAGACCAAACTCTTTAATTAGAGAGATTAAGACAGGAATGCAACACTAAGGATTCAAGAATGGCATGGCACATTCTGCGGAAAAAGTCCTGCCTATATAAGTATAAAGATCTCAGTCTAAGCTAACAAAAACATGATCCGAAGAGAATTATGAATATCATATTGTGCCAAAAGTTCCTCTTAAATCCGACACACAGCATTTTCAAAGGGCTGGATTGCTGTAATCACTCCTGTTCACACTGACCCATAAGAAATCTCCTCAATGTGTCCTTCCTCATTCTGTGCAAACATGCATACAAAGGTTTGAAGGTGACATGAGGTTCAAGTGGATTTTAACGTTATGGTACAAAATTTGTGATAGTTGCGTTCCTATCCTTCCACTGCAGCCCAAGAGGGAAACCCTGTTAAAGGAAACACACAAACAGGACATTTTACTCTAAAAGACAAAGACTGTGAATACATTTGTTCACAGAATGAGATTTTGTCCCTCATCACTTACACTGTAAGTGCATTAAAAGGAGGAACAGGAGGAATAATTAGAACATAAACAGTCTCAGTGTCCAACATACCTTTAACTTGTTGGCTATGACCCAGAAGGCATTGTGTGCTGCACAGATTGTAAAGCCCCCGAAGCAATTTGGGATTCTGGGCCAGCCTGAATAAATAAAACTTGACCTGTGCACCAGTACTTTACCTGATTTCTTCACTTGCGTATCGGGAACAACACATCAACGAGTAACACCACTGTGATGTACATGCGATATACAAGAAGCAGACAAAACAACATCAGAGCACTTGTAAGAGCACTGTGTGTTTGTTTAAACATGGTTCCACCTGCTGGTGATGTTGAAATGACCCTTTAGTGGGTAGAACTGTGTGATGCTTGGTGAAGGCAGTTCTCACCAATTTTTCATTTTTCTAAATTCTCCTAAATTAACATAGTTTGGAGATGCTATAACACATTCTGCACTGTGCTCTCTAACCCAAATGACTCTACTGACTCTTTAAATGGAAACCAGTCTTTAATGCTGGCAAACGTTAATGAATCTGCCCATCTGCTAACAGTGAACTCAACGCTCAAGTTTCACCACATTATTTCATTATACCCTTGATACACCATCTAAGTGAGAGCTTTTATAAAACCGGGTGCGTGTTTTTTGGTTACAGGCTTCATGTTCGTCACACAGTTTTACAACATTTCAATTGTCAATTTCCAAACCACAGTTTGGCTGCAGCTTGCCCAGTGTCCCTGAGTGTCGCCTTTTACACCGTAAGACAATCATCACATGTTTAACTACAGCCAGACAGTTTCATCTAACTACTCAGAGACCACTCACACTGCTGCTGCTCTGCTATGGAGGATTGCCCTGCAGTTCTGATGCTTATCATCAATTTCAGTTTGGAGCTTTTTAATGGCCTTGTCTCATTTCACACTGAAAAGGTGGATTATATGCATTATTCACATTCCAATATTGTGGTGCTATTACAAAACCCCTCTCCCTTCCCCTCTCCACCACATTCATACACTTCCATGCACACCCACACATACCCACACTCTCGCCTCGCAGTGATGAAATATGCGCATACTGTTTACAGCCTCATAAATGGAGGATGCAGACTCAGACATAAAAGATTACATAAAGCAATTCCTTGTGGTTATTTTTCTCGGTTCATTTTCCTCACATGGAAATGAACTGCAGGATTTCTCCTCTTCGAGTCTCCGTGAGTCCTCCAGTGCGACTGCACGAACCTCCAACTTGCCCGCTGAGCCACGGCAGAAACTATTACAAATAAAACAGAGCGAGCAGCCGTGGGCAGGGAGTCCTGCCCATGCGCTGTGTAAACTGAGGAGAGCTACAGAGGCCTTCTACCTGCAGACCTTGGAGGACCCCAAAAGCAAGAGAAAGACTTGACTAGCTGAGAACAATCTATTATTAAGCAGTGGATCAAAGCTGTGGGAAGATGAGGGTATCTGTTGGGGTCAACAGAGTTCATCTCAAAGGACGTAAAAGCGATACGCTTGAAACTCATTTTACATCGTCAACATAATATGATGTTGAGGTTCAATTGTGGCGGGGGGGGGGGCAACTTCCTGACCTTTTGACTCAAAAGACAGGAGGCTGAAATGTTTTCATCATGTTTTTCTGTTTTCTCTTAAAACCAGTGTATGGAAATCCATCTCTTTCTGCATGTGCATGTTTGCTCCGAGGAGAAGCCCTGTGGAATTGCAGCAGAAGGTTATTGTACAAAATTTGTTATCCAGAAATGTTTCTGCGCTTAATACCTACCTTCACATAAGAGAAATACTGTGTATCAGTGCAATAGTGCAGCAACCTGTTCAATATTAAGATGTTTCAGAAAATTCAACCACCAAACAAGATGCAGAGCAGCTCAGCTGGTTAAGAGCGCAGAAAAAACACTCACTCAGAGCCTCCAGCTACAAATTGGGCTTCTCCTGATTTGCATTTGGTCTGAATGCCAGATTTCTTAGTGCTATCTATACTTAAGGAAAAATAATTACAGGATGTTATTCCCACATGATAGATAGAGAGGTAGAGATTAAGCACTAAAACAGAGGATACGTGTGTGTCAGTAAGAATGTTTGTTATTGACTTCATTGCTTGAACTGAGAGCTGATTCACTTATTATTGAGCAAAAAAAAAACCAACATTTGGCAGCTTTCACAGAGTACAAATACAGTTTATGTCTTGAGTGATTTGTATGCATCTGAATCCTTTAGAAAACAGAGCTCCAGTGCCAAAAACAATGACGTCAGTGACGAATATACAGCTGAAACACTGTATTGCGTCTCACAGTGTTCTCTACGAACATCTGGCCAACACCTGCGACTGCATCTTTTAATCTCCGCAGAGAAAAGTCTTCATCTCAGATTACAATAAGTCAGAAGCAGCTTTGGAAAGAGGTAAACAATGGAGCCGTTTTGTCACTTTCCAGGAAAATAAAAATATCTACATTTTCATCTCTTATGGCAGCGTGTACTATTTTTACCCTCTCCAAGGTAAAATATCCATTTTTGGAATTAGAGAAACAGTTTGCACCATCTCAGATCATTTCTGTTAGTGAATTGACAATATTCCCTTCCAGAAGGGACGATGTAGCTGCTATTTATGGGTATAATATTTTCCCAGTCAAACTCATTTTTGGCCCCATACGCTAGGCATGTCTCCAGACCGGCGGCATACTTAATAAGGCAGGGGTGCAGAGCTATAGCATGCTCTGCCATAACCTTTATGCTTCTCTCACTGACGTTACTGGATCGATAAGTTAACACAAAATACTGGAAATATAAGGGCAAGAAGTCACAGTCCACCTGGCTGTGACCTTTTAAAAGAAACCCAGGAATGCTGCATCTGAAAACAGCCCCTGCTGCCTCACAGCGCTACAGTGCAGGATATCCGAGGCTTTTGCTGAAAGCACTGCAGATAGAGCTGCCCAAAGTGAGAATCTCACAGAATGGATTAGGTTCAAGCAGAACAACAACAAAGTGTTGTATCACAGTACTTGTGGCTTCTTAAAGCACCCCCTTTTGCTAAATGGACTTGTTTGTCTGCCAGGGGGTCCTGTCAGGGGCTCCGGTGTCATTAATATTTGATGGAGCTTGATGGAGGTAACCTTTAAGGCATCCCACTGCTGCACACTCCCAGATGACCTTTTCTTTTTGGCTGGACTTCTTCCATCGCTGTCCTGACGTTGGCAGGACAAGGTGTGCACAGTAAGAATCAGACTCAGACACAGAGTTTCTTTATTCCTATCAACATATTAGCAGAGGTTCTTACATCTCCAATGAGCTGTTAGTATCACACTTTGCTTGTTATCACAGGTACCACATGCAGTAACTCACTGTGCTCTTTTCTTTATATGTTGTGCTGCAGTTTGTTTACAGTTGATTTTTACAACCTCACACATACAGATGAAGGTTTCCAGACTATATTTCACATTACTGCCACCCATTTTCCAAACCACACCATAGGTTTCCACCTTCCTGATGGCCACCGGTATCCATCTATTCCATCACTGTAAAGATTTCATAACTTTCTCTTTTTATTGTTATTGCAGCTACATGATTGTTTTAAAACTGCCCCTACAGCAGTGTTCATAGGTATTCCACCCTCCTGAGGTTTTTGATATTTGGAAATTCTCATATGCAGGCGTGCTGTTGACATGCAAATGATGTCTGCTAGCAGCAGACCCTAACATATAACTTGGAGAATAAAAAACAGGTATGAGGTGAAGTCATTTTTATACAGTAATGAAACTGAAAATCTTAAACCTTATGGAAAATGGTCAGCAACTATGTAGGCGTTTGCATTTTAAAGCTGCTGTGTTACAAAATGAAAAGCACACAAGCACAAAGACAAATCACCAGCACAGTTTGGCCGACCTTTCCCCGGCCATGGTGAATGTATTTTCTCCTTATCTTACACTGGTTCTATTATGACATGAACATCGATAGCACACCTGACACAGGACGCAGGTGACCTCCAGCCATTCTGTCAGCAAATAGACTTTCTGCCACTACGTGGTTTCTGCCCTAAGTGGGTGAGGTGATTATAGTATCAACTTATCCAAATGAAACCACATAATCATTTGTCCATGCCTTCTAGAACAGCACACAGAAGCGTTTTCTGATCTGACGAGCCTGTCGACAGGTCAGCATCATTTGTAAGGTCTGCTTATGTTTAGGCACAAAACCACTTGTTTGGGTTAAAAGAAGAACTATGGTTAGGGAAACATTGCATGGATATTTCATATTTATTGGATATTTATTGCATTAATACCTGTTTTTACTTTTCTGTCGACTGTGACAGAAAAATGTGTTTCACTGTACATATATTTTGAGGCCGCAAAAGGTTTGTTTTGAAATAAGTGCTGTGTTACCAAGGTTCCCCAAAGTTTTCTTTTTTCATTTTCAAGTCCCACTTCAACAACATAGCACTCTCTGCTTCAGCAGAGTCCCCGTTTGATTTCCCGAGAGACGCTCAGTACCTTACCAACTGATGCGAACACAATTACTTCAAGATTAATGTCAAGAAAACAAAGACGTGATCACACCACTCAACTGAGATGTTACCGGGCTTCTGCCTGCACAGCTGAAAAGGCGCCTCGTATTGTTATGTTGCTCTTGAAAATAATGCTCAATTTGAATACATATGCGGCAACGAAAGTCAACAGGATGCAGCTTCATGAAATCAAAAAAAATCTTACATTTAAAGCTGCATTAAACCTTAAAGCGCGGAACTTTTGTTTCCCCGTTCTGCCAGTGTGAGTAATTACACACACGCTGTCGATGTTTGCTTATGACACATGCTTACAGTGCGTCACCCACAGGTCCAAACCAATCATTGCTGGTTGTAAACTCATTACTGCTCCTGTGCCAGTGCAGTAATGTCGACTAAGACACCGGATTTAAAAACTCTGGTATAATGTGAAATACAGGAAGATTTACCCAGCAGTATTAGGCTTAATCAGCATTGTCTGAACCCATTTGGCAAGAGCTTGAATGCAACTGACATTCATTTATATGCAAAAGTCCCACACTCCAGCTTTAAGCAATATTTTTATATCGATGATGAATCAAATGAGAAAGAAGCACCGTACTGAGTGGATACGTCCTTTGAAAATGAAATACAGAACTCAGCGGCTGCATAATGCTTCAGATGAACTTTTTTATCACCAGCAGAATCACCCGGTGATTCCTGCTTGTCGTATCTTTGAGACTGAGGTGGCACAGAAGGACCTCGAGTTTCTTTTCTTGTAGGAACTGATTATGTTTTTCATTGTAAAAAAAGAGAGGAACAAGGGTGCTGAGGCCGCTCACAACTGCTTCCATCTCATCTTGCACAGTGTGTGTAAAGGCGGTAGGACAGACAAAGAATCACACAAACCTACCCTGAAAACATTATTATTCTTATCGAAGATGTCCTGGGAGAGCAAAGACCACAGGGACTCGATGTATCGATATATTATTACTTTTGAAGAAGTAAATGACATGCATTTATTTGCGTGCATCCTGTGGGATGTTTCTTAACAGTTAACTGTCTCATTTTTATATTATCATATATCCCCAATATTTAAGGGCACAAACCATGCAAGAAAAGCATATTTGAGGGTATAAATGGCTAATTAGTAATCCAAAACACTAACAGGGCTCTGTACAGATCATTTACATCATGTAAGTCTGACTGAAGACTGAAGAACAACACATCTTGTACCGTGTTCAGACAGGACTTGGCTTATTCTTCCAGACACCTACATTATTTCATAAAAATGCTCAGTTGGACAGAATTCTTCATGTTGGGAGCGTGTGGTAAGAACCAGTACAACTCAATCATTAGAAATGTTACTCCTAGCTTATATTACCTGTTACCAGAAAATGTAATATGCCCCTAACGCTACATCACAGGCCATATATCCAACATTGTAATCATTTCATATTGAGTATCTATGAAATATTGTGTTCTCTTTTGCCGTCGGGTGTTGAAACTCTCTAACAGCAAGAATCTCAGTCCTCCTAAACAGATGTTGTCCTTTTTGCTGTGTGAGATTCAGTAGTAAAAATGGGTGTAAAGCAGCTTCAAGAGCTGCTGGATAATGATTTTATTTCATTCTCAGTGCAGTGTCCAGCAACACTGCAGATTGTTCGGGGAGCGGATGTGTTTGTGCCATTGATCTTAGCCATCTGATAAGGTAGCCCAGCGACAGGCTGTTAACCTCAAACGGTGGGAGCATTAATCCATTTCAAAACATCCCGCTGCTTTTCGCTTTGCTCCGCTCAATTTCTCCTGGGCAGGTACACAGAGGAAGAACATTACTAAACTGCAGCTGTCTGCCCTGTAACTCCTTTTTAGTTTTCCTCAAATGCAACGTGATAGTGGTTTTATGAAACGCAATCAAAACTCCCAAGAAACTTTCAGACATGCATTGTTATCAGTCAAAGAAAAGGAATGGGACTGTTTCTCTACAATCCAGAAAATTAGATTTGTTAGAGGCTACAAGGTTTTCATCTAACTGCAGCTTTATACTTGGAGCAGATTTAATAGAGAGAATTATTTTTCCCTTCAGCAGTTTACAGGCTTTTTGAGTTAACAGGTCATCCTGTCTCAAATGTTTACCACTGTAATGAGAAACAGTAGCTCTGGAAACCATTTAGTTTGGGGTGTGCCTGAAGATATATATGAGATTGGGCACTAATAGATTTGTTATAAGTGTTTGAACTGGGGGAATTGTATCATTAATGGGTGTGTTTTAAAAAGAGCTGAAGGTTAATGGAAAGTGCCTTAAGGCAAAACACCGGATTTCTTAACACCGAGGGATGGTTACTAATGAATTCTGTGAGTGATAGCTGCTTTGAGATTATTGTATGTCATTATAGGTGCGTGCCACATTCCAATACGCAGAATCCGATGTAACTATTTCTAATTAAACTAAAGTCAATGGAAAGTCAACAGGATGACTGCCCAAATGAGTATTGAGGACTGATTGAGAGCCTCAACAGCTGATTGAGATGAAAATTCCCTCGTATATGTTTTATTTCAGGAGCTTGATATCAATGTAGTTTACCTAATAAAGGTTTTTTTGTATCTGCTGCATTTGGAGCTTAGTCGTCTAGTTAAGTTAATGAGAATCTCTCTGGTCTGATCAGGTTCTAAAGGTTCAAAACCTGGCCAAATATAACCAGAACTGGACAAACCAACCCTTTAGTTGCATTTGTTGCATTTGGAATTTTGTTTATCTTCATTTGTATTTGCAATGACATGGTTTTAGGACTAGTAATGTTGGTTGCATGGTTTTAGGACTAGTAATGTTGGTTGCATGGTTTTAGGACTAGTAATGTTGGTTGCATGGCCAGAGGACTACTACTGCCATGAAACTATCCTCATGGTCCTCAGGGGGTGTTTTCTACCGATTGTGGTGATGATGAATGTAATGTAGTCCAGTACAACAGTACCTCTGATCTCAGTAATACATTTAATCCACACTTTTCCGACAAGGTCACCAAAAAACGTTATATTTTATGGCGGAGTTTCTCTATCGAGTTGCAATATACTGGACAGGTTTACGTAATAACGCAGTTATGTGGCCATTGAGAACATCAGACCACATTGGTCTACCACACTGTATCTCACCTATTCACACAGTCTACCTGCCCAAATCAGACCATCACCCCCACCCAAAGGGTCCTGTGGTTATAAAAGTAAACATCAAACACAAATGTGTATTTTCCCAGTAAGCCTTCAAGTCAAAAAGCTCTGTTTTATTATATTAGCATATATTTTGCTTTGTGTGTGAATGAAATAACAAAGTAAATTCAGAAAAACCACTGAAACAAAGAAGCGCTGCCTCACATCTGGCTTCTTTGAAAGCTGCATGTGTTGTATAAATACAGTACGTGGCTCACTTTGGCAGTTGTTTGCTTGTTGCAGCTCTGACAGCCGTGCAGTAATTATCTTACACTGCATATGTACATCCTGCTTTATCCCATCAGTTCAACTGGCTTCTCTGGGTTTCAGTGAGCCAGCATCAGTAAGCAGGTTTACCTGTAAACATTTGGAGAGTAAAAACAGCTGGTGAAGCACTCCTTATGTCCTCA
The DNA here is from genome assembly GCF_042242105.1 of Pempheris klunzingeri. Classification (NCBI taxonomy): domain Eukaryota; kingdom Metazoa; phylum Chordata; class Actinopteri; order Acropomatiformes; family Pempheridae; genus Pempheris; species Pempheris klunzingeri. The sequence goes on along the minus strand of NC_092019.1, from coordinate 25,463,985 downwards.
AGGCTTGGCAGGACATCAAACGTGTTCTTCAGTTTCACCAGGCACCATGTTTGCTCAAACGCTCGCTGCTGTACTTGAAACCGGACATTTGAGCTGTTGTCTGAGGGGAGAATACAGCCTACTGTACGATTCTCTCAGAGGGAAAATCTTCCTGGAATATTGTAAATGTTTGAGTGAAGTCTTGTTTACCTTCTACTGACACCTATTTTCTGTGTGCCGTGCACAAGCAGCCTGTGTGGCCATAACGATTGGGGTGTCTGAGTGTAATGCAGTTTGACCCGTTGCTAATGATGTCCTGACACTTGCTTAACGGAGCTCTACATTTGGATAGCTGGCATCTAATTGGAAGTGACAGGACAGCACCTGTAGCTCTCTTTGCACACTGCTTACCAGGAGAATGTTAGGGGTGACAGATTTGGTGGGGGTGGGGTGGGGGCAGGGCTGAAATGATCTAGGGAATCTGGCTATCCTTTCTTTCTTTTGCATTCACACTGTTAAACACATTCATTCACACTTGAATACAGCCTGCAGTTCATTACTGTCTACCGCCAAGCAGCTTTAGTGGAGTAATAAAGGGACAGTTAACGTTTTTGTGTTGTGCCACCTACCATGCATGGGCGGCAAACCTGGGCTTACAGCAAGAATTCCCAAAACAGGAGATTAGCAGCAAATAGATTTAATAGAATTCTAAACCACAGTAGTTCTCAAAAATGTGCTTCTGGAACTCTAATCTATACGGCTATTGTTAGGTGGCATGTATGTGACAGTCACAGCTGCAATGGTACAGCTGAGCTAAGTGTATGAATGAGAGGAGAATGCACATGCTTTGATAGAGGTAACACATGGTGCTATGAGTACATAATTGATGGGACTCTGTGGCCTTTGCAGTCACCAAATCTGAACACCTACGGGAGGTTTAGAGGCTGTCTACTACCCTCCAGAGCAGGCCCAAGTTATTCAAGGTTGAAGGATTCATTTGTTACATACTCATTTCTCAATATGGACACACAGAGCATTTGCTGAAAGGTTAGTGTGTGCTCACCCATCTGTATGTGATAGGCGGTGAAGCCGGTGACGGTGGAGACGTGATAAGTATGCAACCGGTGTAGACAGGAGAGAACACCTAAGATAGCGAGAGGTGTGCAGTCCTGACAGGGATGTTAGCTGGACGTCCTTTAAGTTTATGGAGCAAAATGTAGTAAAAAGTTATCAGACAAAGTCAAAAATATACATTTTGTCAATTTTGGGGCTTCACATTAGTCATACATGGCATAACAAGCCTGTTTCTGAGACTGACATCGAGGTTCAAAGTTCATCTGAAGAGCTTCAGAGGCATATTCATCAGCCTAAATCAGTGTGTCCACTTGGCACTGAATTTAACATTCCGTTGTGCACATGTATTTAAATTTGTCAGCATGTCGCCAATATGGATTCCAGCACTGCTCATCTGTTTTAGAATTTTTACAGCATTCATCTACAATAAAACAAGAATGGTGACTAAATGATTAAGAGGACTTGCAAGAGGGATGAAAGGCAAATCTGTGTGAGAAAATAAAGCAGCCAGCTCTTTACGAACGATCAGGTGGACATCTTTCTTTGATCAATAAAAGCAGAGAAGCAGCTGGAGGTTGTTCTGACACATTTTGTCCGTCAGACAGCACCTTAAAACTTTTCTATTTGTGGAAGCCTCCTTCTCTGCTGCAGCCAGCTCCATAAAATGAACTCCATTTCTCTCACTGTCTTTATCACCCCTGCCCAGGCATCTCAAGGAGTTAAGAAGGAAAAGAAAAGCCTCCATATTTTTTCTTATCCTCATTAGGCCCAAGCAAAGAGCCCCCTGTTTTTTTCCTTGAGGCCATCCCGCCTGCCTTTGTCTCTTAAATCTGTCTCCAGGCCAGGCAACGGGAGTCGTGATGGAGCTGGTGCCATACAGGGTGTGATCTTCTGCGGTGATACTGATGCTCTGAAAAAGGTACATCAGCAGTAGGAAGGGAGACGAATGTGCTTTTTGAGCTCACACGTCCTGAGGCTCAGTCACAGCCAACTTAATTTCAGCAGGAATGGCTGCTAATCAACTAGCGAAGGCGTTTTTACACACTTTAAAGCTCATTTCAGTATCTAACATGCCTATAAATTCTGCAAGGGTAGTAACAGTCTTGTTTCAAAACGTCAGTATTTAGTTTGGCTGTTTGTAGTCACAGCCATCTGGAAGCTTGGCAACATAACAAAGGTGAAAAATGGAGGTGTTCATCATGTTTTAGCGGCAGTAGGTCAGATTAGAGTAGAATAGAATTTATACCATGCAACTGGCCCAAATCATTTTGAGCTGCAGCACTTTGTTCTGTGAGATTTTCACTTCACTACATTTCAGCGAGAAATATTTCACTTTCTACTGCAGCATCTTTAGCTGAGAGCTGTGGTTGTTTGTTTCTTTACAGATTAAGATTTTACAAGTCCATAAAATGTTAGCAATTGCTTGATTTTAAAAAGTGCTTGGTGTAGTTTGACCAGCCACGGCATAAAAATACTCTTCACTCGTTTCGGTTCGTCGTGAGGCGTGAGGAAGCAGAAACAGCCTAAAGAACAAAGCTGTTATATTCTCTTCACTAATAATGGCTTCGCACTGTGGAAAAGAACATTGGTCACAATGTGGGAACATGTAGTAACTCATAAACTCACATTTTACTGCAAGGTCTTACATTGTGTAGCACCTTTAATGGAGTAGCATTCCCCCGTGTGGCTGCTTCACTCAAACCTGAATTAACTAATATTTTTGATACAGTCTAAACCGAATCAAATTACTCTGAGATGTTCAAGCCTGTAGTGCTGAAATCTAACAGAATTATCTCAAGCCTCTGCAGCTCTGAAGGGTATTTCATTTTTTTTTTTTAGTGTAGCAGCAGTTTCACCCAAACATGCTTTGATAAACCCACTTTGTGCTACCTGCCCAGCACCAAACAATAGACAGACAAGATTAGCACCCAGCTGAAGACAGTTAAATGTCTAGCAGTCAGATGTTTTTCTCAGGAGCTGGTGGAAATCAAGCTAGATCTGAAATGAGTGAGTAACAAGGCTCCAAATGTCTGCTGATTGTACGATGAGACGACAATTTGCCAACATATTAGACACGTTTATAATCTGGTGATACAGAGTTGACCTGTCAGCTTGTTTTGTTATTTTTCTGACGGCCTACTTTTTCCATTTTTCCATGAGTTCATCTAAACTGGTTCACTATTTATATACACAGTGACCCTGATATTGGCTACATATCAAAATCAAGGTGTCATTGTACTGTATTTTCCTTTAGCTGTGTTTTAATGTGACTCTTAGACTTGTGAAATCTTTGGGATGATCCATTGATTTATAGGAAAGCAGCCTGATGAGATGCTGTTAAGCGTGCAAAACACATCAGATATCACCTGTTTGCCTGCAGAGTCCTCATGCTATGTTGAGTGATGTTGTCAAAACTGGAGATGGATGCATGGAGATAACCAGTGCATGTGACTCACTGTTGTGTTTTTCCGTATGTGTGCTGAGGAGTTGTTCTTTTTCCATTAAAGCCTGTGGCGTGGATGGTACCCATCCATCAGTTCAAAGAGCAGAATAACCAAGAGTGACATTCAATTACGGTATGCTAATTTGTGTTCTTTATTTATTTATTTGGGCTTCACCATTCATTTACTTAATTAACAATTTTGGACGTGAGCTATCATGAGCAGATTGCAATATTCTTTCCAATAACAGGCCATAATGAAATATATTATTAGCAATAAAGTTAATGGAACAAGTGAAGTGAGACTCCTCATCACTGCTGGATGGATGGTGAATTAAGGATAATAATTGGAACAAAGAAAGAACACAGACTCTGTAAAATAGCTCCTGTAAAGTATTGTGTAAGAGTTCTATCAAACATATGTGATCCATATTTTCATTGTGTCATTGTGACACATAATAGCACTTATGCTATCCACCCGCTGTTGGAGGGCCTAAAGAGAACCTTTTCCTCTTGTTGTTATTGCAAATGCAACCTTGTTCGAAATGAAAATGTAATTAGAGAGCTAAGAGACACGATGGATGTTTTGCAGACCCGACTGAACTCAGGATGCTTGAAAGTAATTGAAAATATGTAGCTGGACGATAAAGCGTCTGGCGTTCACATGGAAATGCTCATTTGCGGTTTGATTTTTGTGATGTGAACCTTATACAGTAACTTAGCTCATCAAAGAGAGAACGTTTTCCAAAATGAACTTTTCTTCAATTTGAAGAACATAAAGTTGAATCGATAGCACTTGTAAACGTGTTAATCAGGTCAGAATTTCACCAATTTTAACATTAAAAAAAGTCAAACTTGTTTCTCGTGAATTCACATCTTACATTCACAGGTGTGCTAGTCGCTGTGGATTCTCAACAATATAACTTGAATTAGGTTTTTCCATCCCTTGGAACAGCCTGAGAATCATGGCAGGATTTTTTCCCTTCAAAGTTCATGCCATGCCTGAGTAATTGGACAGGAAGAAAGCAAGCAGCAGTGGACCTACTGGCCTCTGAGACCGAGCTGGACGTCCACTGAAAAGCACCTGACTTTGATGTTAAGATGTTAAGGTCAGAAAATGACTGGACTGTTGAAGAGATACTTGCCCAAAGACTTTGACTGGACTCCAGCTATGTTCCTGAAGCCTGCATTGACCACACGAAGGAAAAATAAGAGCAGACTGGTTCAAAGCAACAGCACATTGAAGTCCACATCTCAACACAAATATTTTGGAAGGACGAGACCACAACATTTAATGAGAACTGCATTCTTAGATTACATTATCATCATTATCTGGCCATTATTTTAAAACACAGAATGAATTGGTTAACATGTCTGTGCAGGACAGTAAATGAAAAGTAAGGACTAAAATTACAGCCCAAAACCACAAACTCAAATGTCTGCAGGGGGCTGATAGGATTACTGTTCATACCATCATAGGCAGTGGTTCTGTGGAAAAGCCCCACTGTATGAGGTGACCATATCAGAGTAACAGTAACATTGTTCAGTGAAGATACGTAAAACAATGAACACAATGAACACAGACTTTGAGCTCTGAGCTAAACCTGTCTCCATTCCTGTATCTCATTTTCTTGGTGTTCTCCAACAGCCCCCTATAGATTGTGACCAGTCAGTCGTTTCATGCGGTGATGAAAAAGTGCCTCATTTTGCATGTTAAACAGTTGCACATTAAAGCTGCATTATCATTGAGAAAAAAGAGGCCTTAACTTTAAAAAACTGAATTGTATTGAGTACAACTTCCAGGTCCGTCGTGTTTGATTGACACTGTGTTAGAGACTCCTCCTGCTCTGATTGGTTGTCCTCATTCAGGCATGGTGGATTCTTGCAAATGACATCGGGGGCATCAGGAGGAGCCAAAAGAAGGAGATCGCAGCAACAGTTTCAGAAAAACAGACAAAAATCTATTTCTATTGATGACTTTTAGGAACTATTTGGAAACAATTTGAAGATCCCAGTGGGCCAACACTGCTGTCTGGCTTCCACAGATTGTATTTAGAACACCAATTGCACTTTTAAAATATTAAATATCAAAAACAAAAGTAAAGCATATCTGCTCTTGATATAACATCCAGACCAAGTCCTGAATAACTGTTGAGACTTGGAAAGTGAGATGTAAAATCACCTAATTTACCTACTGATGTAACGAATTTCTGGCCTGAAATTTGACCACGTTTGCCACTGATTTTTAGTATGAACTGGCCGTGACCACCCCCCCATCCCTCCTAATTTAGCACACTATTCTAATATTTGGACTGAGAGAAACTACATTTTGCTATCACTGGCTCCTCGCCCCTGTCACCTTGTCCCGAAGCTGGAGCCGCACAGTTTGAATAATGAAAGCACTGATCTTCAAGTCTTGCTGGCTCTCTGGCAGCAACCAGGAGCAGCTCCATTAAAGAATGAAAAGGCAGGTCTCTTTTGTTGCTCCCAGATCTCCCCATTATTAAAGAATCCCATTAAACGACAGAAGAAGGTGACTTTTCCTTTCAGTGCGATGACACATGGAAAGAGGCCCCTGTCAGGTCAGAGATGGGGGCCACTGATGAGGCCGGTGAGGGGGGTTTTCAACCCAAGAGGAAAGCAGTTATTGATTGACTGAGCCAGCACTGCGTCTCCTGCACTCTGTCAATCACCTGCAGACTCTCCTCTTTGTTGCTCCCTTTTCTTCTGGCCACCAGTGATCACCCGTTTCTAGAACATGCTCTGCTGAGCCTGTGCCCTCATTTAACTTCATTACTGTGGGGCTGACAGCCAGGCAGCAAGGGGGACAAACTGCATCCTTCGACCCTGCATGGTCACCACATCTCCTGGAGCCACCTTTCCTGCCGCCATCTATCCTCAACCCCCCCCCCCCCTTCGCTTTCCTTTCTTTCTTCTTCTCTGTGGTTATTCTATCACTGTCTCGGCTTTCCTGCGCTGCCCTCCCCGTCGCGTCCACAAATGCAGCTCAGCAGCATTGATAACAGTCTGACAGACCACAGTGGAGGGCTGGCGTCAGCTCCTCACCCCCGTCCCTTCTTCCCCTAACTCGACGCCTTGCCTTTCTCATCAAGGTCACCCTGCTGCCAGTGAAAAGAATGTCAGGCTGTGAATGGAAGATTTCACCTGCCACTGCTTGTTTCCCTGCACAGGTTTCTAGTACTTGCCAAGATGATGAAAGTAGTTTGGTATAGCACTGTATAGCCAGGTCCTCAGCAGAGGATAACACTGCTGCGATGCCACAGTATTTATGACAGTGTGTGATTTGTGGTTTGTAGATGTCCAATATTACTATTTTTAGACTAACATTGATAATTAATTAACAATTTTACTACAAAAAAAAAACACAACAAATAGTTTTTCCTCTGCTTAATTTAATCTGAAGTCTGAAGCAGCGTAGATGATGTTCACTGTAGTAGATCATACATCTAAGTTCCAATGGTCTGATAATTCTTTAGAAGACTGAGCAGAAACTGATGGATGCTTGTAGTAGCAGAAAAATATGGTAACATGGTTTGCAGTGATGTAAACCATATGTGATTTGTAGTAAAGAAGCTAAACCAGTATCATTTGAGCTAGATTTAGAATTGTGCTCTGTTGTCTCCTACGTGGCTCCGAGTGAAAGAAAGAAAGTCTTAGTAATCTGCTGCTTTTTACTAATACTAGAAATATTTTATGGTGAAGCCATTTTCACTGGAAACATTTTTACGGTGATCATCATTTTCTATCACAAATAGAATGAAATAATGGAAATACGTTACATATTACAGTGATACACTGATGACTGACAAGGAAAACCCTCCCATTGTCTCTAAATCTCACAAAACATTATTAAACAAGTCTAAGAAGGAACAAAACTGCACCTGAAACAAACAGCTGAGATACTCTCAAAGTCCGTGGCAATGATTTATCAGACATAACGGAGGAAGAGAGACGGTTGAAGAGCCCAGACAGTGAGTGAAAGAAAAACTGAGTGAGAGAGAGAGACGCAAATTAAGAGTTGCATGACAAAGTCACATTACTGGAGCTCTCCACTCAGCACCACAACATTAAACACAAGATCATCTAGTTTTCACTAAACGTTACTTCTCTTCCCCTCAGATCCCTCCTGTTTATTTTTCCTCACTTCTAATGGCTCAGAACAGATCCAGGCCAGCACGACATGACCGAGGCAGCCACTAATACTCATTAAGTAGACTGTTAGGTACTTTTTTAATCCATCCACTGAAATGATCTGGATATAGAGAGAGAGAGATATAAAGTTTTAATCACATCAATCAAATCTTTTGTTGACCTGACACCATAATGCTACTTATATTTCTTCTTCTTCTTCCTCTCGGGACGAGCACATGCTTGCAGTTGTAAAAGTATCTCCTCTAATCAGAGAGAATGTTTTCCTTTACACTCCAGCACTTTCTAGATATGTGCATTCCTTCTAGATATACAATACCATATTTAGCTCCACGTTATGCAAAGCAGATGAAGTGCAACTGCACTCATTTACATCTTCAGTCTTAAGTAAATACCCCCTGTAAAATAAAAAAGATTGCAGTGATGCAAAATGTGCGCATTAGCGTCTGCTCAGTGCCTGTCAGCGCTTCAAGCTACACGCTGACGTATTTATTGTGTTCATCCTGCTAATTAGGACTAAGCACATAATACAGTGGATGCTGATGGAAATGAAGGGAGACATGAATGTCTGTACAAACTTTTCATGGCGATCCAACAGTTGTCATTCTTTCTTTGAAATGATGAAATCAGCTTTCATTATTAGCTGCACACTTAGTAGATGTTCCTGCAGAACTCAGGACTCAAGCTATTGTGTGTGTGTGTGTGTGTGTGTGTGTGTGTGTGTGTGTGTGTTGGCTTTCTTTAAACAAATTTATAACAGAATCCACCTTCCTCTTGTACACTTTAATAACTGCCATCTAGAGTGGAAAATGTCTGTACCACTGTAACCCAAACATGACCTTAATTTGGATGTGTGGCAGGAAAAGGAGCTAGTCCAAAGAAAGCTCTGTTTTGTGTTTTTTTCTGGAGAAGTCTCTGTCCTCTCTGGGGTATCTGCTCTGCTGTCATATATTTAGCACCTAACTTCAAACCAAAGAGTCTTGCACCTTTGGTTGGAGCCTGCAAAGGGAAAGTAACACTTAGGGCAATGCGCAAATTCTGTCTCTCTCATATTTGCGCAGCAGCACACACTGTTCTTCGGTGTGGCACGGCGACGCACCACAGCGTACATGTAGGGCTGCACTGTCGCCGTACACACACAGAACTGTGTTTGAAGACGTATTTCAGAGTGCTAAACGCCCTTTGGGAAAACAAATGAAAACGACTGGAGATACAAGTCCTGGTTTCACACTTGCCTCTTGTTTTGTCTGTGAATCTGACTAATATAAAGTCTCATCATAAGAACAGCATGTAGAAATAAACACTGTTATTGCTCTGACACCCTCCCTCTTCACAAAGAAAACATCAGACACTCACCTCAGAGTACACAAGTGAATATGTTCATCAGTAATTCTGAAGTATTGAACTGTGATACACTGATTGTATCTATCTCAGTAATTGAAAAACATAGATACATGAATGAACCGAAGCTGCTCAAAATTCAAACTGAATTTTTTAAATGGTATATTAAATATTAAATACACTGTGTTCCTATATACTGCCAAAAACTCTCTCATCTTTATTCATGTGATTATATAGAAAACAACAGGCGTATCTGGCTCCACCTGATCTCACTGTGAACTCCCTGTGGTGAACCGAACTCCTACTCTTACATAAACTCGTGATCCTGAAACAACATAAGCTTTGCACTGAGTCCTGCAAATGCCAAATAAGATATATTTATATTTGTACTTCTCACATTACCAGAATGCTTTGCTTACAGTCTCTTTGGGCCAAGTCCCTGCAATTCCAACTGGAAACTGGACAAATACGCTTTTCATGGCAGACATGTCTGTAGGAAAAGCAGTTCCAGAACCCTGGTAACGCACATGCTGGTACACTAGGACATTTAATGGAAGTGAGCCCCCTCCAGTGATATCAGCTACACCAACACTTTTCCTGCAATAATGAGCTTTCACATGCTCTGTGAATCATTTCACTGTTGGACTGTCTAATAGACATATTCAGATCAGGTCCTCCAATACTTTTAAATTTAAAGGGGTCATTGCTGAGCCCTGCATCCTGCGACGGTGCCTCGTCAGTTCAGTCTGACACAGAGAACTTCACACTGCATTGAGATCGGTTTGAGCGGCCAATTCCACAGGAAGCATGATCTCCCTCAACCCTGAAATGATGCAAAGAAAGACTTTAGTAGTTTAACAAAAAGCCTGACAGCCATGTGTAGATACCCATCCATCCATCCATCCATCGTCTATACCACTTATCCTTAAGTGTTGGGGGGGGAGCTGGAGCCAATCCCAGCTGACAGGGGGCGACACTGGATACACCCTGGACTGGTCGGCCGTCAATCACAGGTCCAACACACACCAACCATCATTTCTCACTTTATTTTGTGACCTTCATTTGCAACTTCTCCTCCTCCTCTGTTAGATAAGATGGTTCAGGAGCACTTCACACTTCTATTCATTTTTCTAGATTCTGACTGCCCGGACAACACTGATCAATTATCACTTTGTATACACAGACATTTCAAAATGAATGCTCCAGTGTAGTTCATCAGTATTTCAGATATGCTGAGTACATCATGACCATGAGTGAAACATGTAATTTGCCTTTTAGTTATCAATAAATGAGTACTTAGCACAGTGTTTAAGGGAAATGTCCTCCACTCCCTCTGAAGTTACTGTCAAACTGGATTTAATGTACATTTTAGATTTTACAGTCACAGTGATCATGAAAGAATCATTTTGCCTGGAAACATAATGGAAACGGCTGAGATCGTTTTCATGCTCTGAAAAGGTTCTTTTGTATTCGAGCATGACACCACTACATACATACCAAACATATTTACGTGTAGATGTCTTTATGTTTTGTCATGTAAATTCCTCCTCATGAACTGGGTTAATGAAGTGCGTCAGCCATTGTTTGTGAGCCCGGTTTGCCCGGGGTGCTGTTTTCTGAGACAGTTTGTTCTTCACTTTCAGTTTGCTGCTGAGTGTGAGAATCTCCAGAGGGAAAACAGGTGGAGTGTGCACACTGATGAAGGCCTTGTCTTAGCGTTTTCCTCATTGTTTTGTTCTCTTGTCCACACGCTAACAGCATTTTAGGATGCTAAAACCATCGACTGTATACAAGTGGACGTAGTCACCTTGACGTCACTCACTGGTTTGTGGCCTGGAGTTTGGCTTTTTGGGCTGTGCCATCTTGGGTTCGTACCTAGAGGTGATCCCAGCATCTGATTGGTTCGGTAGGATTGTCCAGTCACAAGGTCGCCCTGCCCTAAAGCATATTCTGCTTTATCGTCTATTTTTTTAAATGGAACCATCATTTACTAAATGAACATCATGCTGCATTGAAGACAACCTTGAAACTTACAACTGAGACCTTAAACTCATTAGAAAAATGTTTTTGTCATTTCCTCATAGGCTCTCATACATCTGACTTATTTCTGCATCCAGCAGAGTTGCCCCCTGTCGGCCATTAGAAAGCGTGCAGGTTTAAGGCACTTCAGCATCGGCTTCATGTTCAGACCTGGAAGCATCGTTCACTTCTTTTCAGAGTCTATGACTGAGACTGAGATTTTTTTTAACATTCTGGTTTGTTTTGTATCCACTTGGTGATGTCAAATAAAGTATTTGGGAAGTTTGCACTGTATAAATCATGGACGTAGTCTCCATGACGCCCACTCCGAGCTAATCCAAAAAAGGGCAAAGAGGCCCATTTTAAACACGTTAAGTCTAACGTGATCTGACGCTACATTCATCAGCTTAAAGTTAGCCCTGATACAGTACCAGTGGAACCACATGACAAAATGAACAGATTAAAAAAGTGAAACGAGGAGAGGAGATGCTGCTTGGCTCCTCCCTGCTCAAGGCACAGAAGAGCAGTGTACCATGATTACTCTGAGCAGTATGCATGGAACAATATACAGTGTGACATATTTCAATAATGTTATATTTATTGCCTTTTTCCCAGTCTGGCTTTTGATAACTCGCTACCTGAGGCCTAGCAAGTGGCTAGCAACTAGCAACTAGCCATCTGTCACAGCAGCCATCTGTCACTCAAAGTGGCCACGCCCTTAATTATGCATAACTTTAAGCCTTAATATAATTTAATGTGAGTTATATCAGTGGTTGCTCCTTAGTCTAACTGCTAGTTTCCAACTTAACTTAGCAGTGCTGGGCCACTTCAGAGTCCATGGTCTACATTCCACCAGGAACTATGGGTTTGGATCATTTGATTTAAGCAGAGGAAAGTATAGAATGAAACCTAAAATGTTCTTCTGTGGTATTTGACGTTTTGTTGACGTAGGCTTTATCGCCACCTGGACTGGCTGCTTGTTTGAGCGTTTTGGATTGTTTTTGCATTGTATTTGCACACGGATGGAGAATAAAACAAAGGGGGAAAATACCTATTTAGAAACATCAGTGTGTTTCTGTAAAACAAAGCCTGAGATTTAAAAGAGGTATTAAAATCATTTACACTTTATTATTGTGGCGTAATTTCGATTCAAGGTACTTTAATGCAGCAGTGTGGGTTTTCCTTTTTACAGAGATAAGGAGCCTTTAGAATATTTTTGTCTGCCTGTTTGGAGTCATTTCTTGTGGACACGAGGCAGTCTGTGGAGTTTGCATGTTCTCAAGAAGTACAAGTTAATTCTGAATAAATGTGCACACCTGCTGATCACACTAATGACCAGAGGCTCCACACCTCCCTGAGCTGCCTGCAACTATTAACGCATAGAAGAATGAACAATGATAATAATAATGATTTGGGCAAATTGGCTGTGGGACACAGACGTTCTCCTCTGGTATAAGCACATTCTATATTCGGTGGATCTTTACATAATCATCTTTTCGTGACAAAATGCAAACTAGCTTTCATTAAGAAAATATATCATCTTACAGCAGTTATATCACTTGGTGAGGGAAATGTTTTTTTAGTCCGATCAAGGTTTTAAATTGTCCTTTAGAATGCTACAGAGCAAACCTCTATCTTCTAAACACACTGGTGGAGCTTGTTCTTACGTACATGCTGAAGCGTTGTAGATGTTAATAGTGTCACTGTTGCATTTGATCGTTTTTACTGCAGTGACTTTAAAATATTTCAGTTTTTCTCTTTCCAGCCTCTTCAGTAAGGGACAGCTACATTTCTTTACATCCAAACTGAATTTCCTATTTGCATATTACTTCTGTCTTTCTGCCTCATTAGCAGACCTCATGTGGTTCCTCACTTATTGCATTCAGGGGTGGCTCAGTCATATCTTACTAATTCCTGCGTTAATATGTTCCTGAGACGAACCCCTGTGGCTCAGCGAGCTCCCCACTCTGTTCGTCTTCTCCTGTCACGGCAGCCAAACTCACCATGAAAACTGGGCGTCATCACTCCTCCCACCCGCCCGCCAAATTCTGTTGACCTGCGTTGATTTTCTCCGGCAGTGGGAAAGGCATTTCTGGGACAAACAATCCATTGAAATGTCACTAGATTCCATGGTAGCCCAGAGAGCTGCATCCCAGAGCTGGAGGGACTGGCATGTTGGCATTAGACATTAAGCAGCATTACATATCATATTACAGTGTGACAACACCATCATACAACTGCAGCTTTCAGAAATGCCACTCTCAAACGGTGGGCTATGAAGCATATCGTATTGATATTATATACTGGAGATAACAGCCTGACTGCACGAGCAGCTACAGGCAACCACAGACAGTTCTGTGCTGCATGATGTCAGCTGCACAAGTTTGAATTATTATGTGAATGCTACAGTGATGCAGGCGCAGGCTTTTGACACTGTGTCTCTGATTTAAAGCTAAGCCACTGCTGAGAAATGTACTTGCACATTTAATGAGACCTTGACAAAAGAATGAAAAAATCAGACCTTTCTTCCCTGTTTTTATTCTATTCTGAGTGTGTTCCCTCTACCAACATGCAGGATAGTCTAAGATCAGGTTGCTGGTAAACAAAAGCTCTGTTTGCATCTAGTACTATTGGAAATGTGCTACTTATGTTCTCTTAGAGGAGTTTTTATTTCAGTTTATGAATCAAACACAGATCCACTCTTTCTTATAAGCTGTGACCTGCTTCAGAGGCTCTGAAGGGAAAACACTGACTGCTTTGTCCCCAAGTCTCCTCCCCAAAGGTCAAACCTCACAGAGACAGATAGTCACACTATTTACTGAACATGTTCTCTGTACTGATCTCTGAAGTACACGGTTAAAGTATACTTTTGAGTATGATGCACTAAATATACAAGCAAACTACCTTCCCCACAGTTTCGCACTTCCGAACACTACACCGAAGCTTCCTGTCCATTTCATTTGTGCACACCTTCCAACGCCCATTACACCGACACCACAGAGACACAGCTCGAAACTAATAGTGCGTTTAAATGCTCAATGTTGTAAAGTTGTGAAGTCAATTTCCAAGTTTATCACCTGGAAATTGCCCTCAAATGTCTGATAAAATGTAAATAACAGTGATACGTCTGCACAACGTCTGTCTGTTTAGTCATGTTGCGTTTGTGCCTCTTTTTTAAAGCAAATAAAAAATGACTGCAGTACACCATTATCATGAATGTAATGAAATGAATTTCAAACTGTATTTGGTACAAATCACTGTTTCAAGACATTTTTCTTGTTTATGCAGTCATCCTTAATCCTTCATATTTCACAATACTTATTTCAGTATTGTATTGGAAACACTGAAATAATCACATTGCACTTAAAACGCTTGCTTTAAGAAAAGAAGACGTCTGGAGCTTGATAATTACTGGATTAGACAGACAGCTGGGTAAACCTTATGTTAGTGAAGTTCAATGAATAATGGAGAACTGGTAAATAGTAACTACTATTGCAAACATGTCTGCACAGCGTCCTGACATTCTGTGGTTAGATTCAGGCCTAACGTGAACAAACAGTGGAGCTGATACCTGCCTTTCACTGTGCTAACCACTGCACCACCGTGCTGCCCCAGGATAAGATCATGGTCTGGGTTTAGATAAATGTGTTAGTTAGTCAAGTTCCACTTTTGGTTGCACACGGGAGACAAACAGCGGTTTCCTGGTCCTTTGTTGACCCATCAGACCACCCTGACTTCCTCCCTTTGTGGATCAGTGTGAGCGCGTTACCATTTTCACTGGTCCTGTTCGAATAAATGTGAAATTTGTAAAGCACTGTGAGACAACTCTGATGTGATATTGGGCTATACAAAATAAATTGAATTGAATTGAATTGCTGTATTTACCAGTGACTGATCCTGGACATAAATATGTGGGCAGTACAATGCGATCCCATGGTATTTCATCATCATATCGTCTGTATGCTCCAATAAATAATTAACAGATACCCAGTCTGCTTTTCCTTGTTGTCAAGCACAAACAATACAACTGAAACCGGCAGAGGACGGCGGTAGAGTTTTTGTTATCTGCCCTGTTAAGTAGCCCTTAAACTGGCACAGGTCTCTTGTTCCCATTAGGGTGGCAATTTATGAGCTCTATAGAGGATGATGCCCCTGAATAAAGACACAACTACTGACAGCATAATACCTATCAAGTTGGAGGAGTGGGAAGAAAAGGATTAGCAGCTGTTTACAGCCACCTTACACATTAGGGTTTTGGTTGGGTGAATGCATGCAGATTAAAGACCTGCAGGCTTTTAACACCTTGAACTTACTGAGTAGAGGTCCTGTTCATTTCCATCCCGTGTAGGTGTAGCCTGATGCTAATTCCAGGAGGCAGGGGGTGCTTGTGTCTGTTTCCCACTGTCTCACTAGCAGGCCTCTCTGCCTTTAGATGGGAAACTACAAGTGTGCACAGGGATATTTTGTCATTTGTACTCATGGCAACAGAGACACAGAATCACATGGTGTGAAGGGCTCTTATAAACAACTTGATCCTGCATTACTTCTGTGCATGTAAATATAACCACAGAACTCTTTCCCTCCCCCTGTTTCAACCTGCTCTTTTTTCTTGTTGTGATGCAGACAAAGTAACTCTGCTATGATCACACACAGAGGAAAGAAAGAAAAAACATTCTTGATATAATTCAGTATGCAAATGCCTGTATGCTTAACTGTTGCCCTCAACAGCGATTGTTCAGTCATAGCTCAGCAACCCTAACTAGGCACAGCGGGCCTGTCAAGCTTTTGGGTTTCCCAACATGATGGAGGCAAGTGAAGGCGCACATGAGCAAGTGTCAGGAAAGAGTGAAACCATGCGTTTCACTGATCTAACATGAGCTGCAGTCATTAGCATGCCCAGCTTAGTAGCTTACTAGTATCAGTAAGCATCAGAACTACTGTGCTGAAGTCCTGACAAAGCCCTGTTAACAATAGCACTTCATTTCCTCCAGGGCCTGGAAGCTGGACCTGGATGCTTTCAGAGTTGAAGCTAACATCAGCAGCTCTGTCTGCTAGTTATTGGATTTGGGGAAGTTTGCATGGCCAGTAACCCCAATGCACGTCACACAAGGTAGGGCCTTTGCCATTCACGTCATTCAGTCCTCAAGTGTATCTCTTAAACATACTTTTTAGAAATATGAATAAAAGCAGAGCCATTTAATAGGGTCAATATAAAATACTTAGTACTACTCACTAGCGTGCCAATAAAAGAGCAGTGCCTGGATCATCAGCTCATGAGGATGCTGACTTTCAGACATTCAGCTTTACTTCAGTCTTTAACATTATATGTAGCCTTCAAGTGTATATTTAAGAGCTCTTTTACAGGCTTCTTAAAACATGTCAAATGAAAATCACTAAAAAGTGAGCTGGTGACTGCCTCCGTCTGAAATCAGGGACCAATTGAGTTTGCATTTTGAGTGGTGAATAGCTACTGCAAATCATGTGCCATGTGAGAGCGGTAAACTTGACAAGAGTAGTGACAGTAGCAGGAGGGAGGGGCTTAGTGATAGGCCAGGTGTGGACCCAGTGTCCCAAAAGAAAAACGAAACCTGGAGGAATGCTGGAATAAACGTCTAGCAGATATGAGACTTGCCCCGGCTTCAACTACCTGTCAATCCAGGTTAAGAATCAGTCAGACGACACCTCTCCTCTGTCTCGCGCTAAATGTCATGCACATTATCCACTTTTCACTTAAATCTCACTTTTTCCTGTCTCTTACATTTCTGGTTGTCTTTTAAATGATGTGAATTCAGTCTTTTTTATTCATGTTTCATACTTATTTAATGTATTTCACGTGTTTTATCCATTGAGTAAAGCACAATATATTCTGCTGTATAAATTCTTATGAATTATGCCCCTTCATGCCTGCATTTACAGCCACATCGGTCAAAGTTAATTTATGCTCTGCAGTGGAGCCAAAGACAATTTTTAACATTGTACACAGTCAAGTCACCTTTGATAATGATATCCTTTCAACTTTATTGAAAAATCTGAACTGCATCATGAATATCTATGTCTTAGTGTTAGAAAATGTCTCATTGGAGTGAATGTTTGAGTTTAGTTCATATCATCGCCACTGGACCTTTCAGTCTGTTCTAACTCAACTCAATACGTGGATGTTAATGAGGAAAGATCCAGCAACAGAGCTGTATGACTTCCCCGCATGCAGCCTAATTCCTGCAGCAATGTTTCCTCTGACTTGAGCGCACGCCATCAGTTTTGTCCTTGAAGTTAGTTCCTTTTTCCTTCTTACCGTCTCTGCCTGGCTGCGGCATCATTGCCCTGAGCGAGAGTATGCGGTCGGGGGTTGAGCTAGTTTCATCAGAGGTCACCTCGGCTCCATCCCAAGCTTCTGTTCCTCAGAGAAACCGTTGGATCCTGCAAAGAGCTGCCCTACAGTTTTGATTAGTGCTGGCTCCGCCTCCGCAGAGTCTCCTGGGGGGTGGGGGGGGAGAACAAACCATCAGACTAAAAGTACCATCATCCAACACTGGCAACAATGAATGAATGTCATCACAGAAACACAGACAGAAAGAGTGATTTTTTCTCTGCCAAACCCCCGAAGCCACAACCCTGATCGAAACAATGACCTTAATACACAGATATCTAATAATGCTGAGAAACCCTGTGGGTGGATTTTAAGCTACAGGACTATTTCTAAATGCCATGCTCAGGTGCCAGTCATACTTAGAGCTTTGAAATTCAGCTGAATTACCGTTTGTAGAGGATAATAAGCCATCATCACCTGGTGCTTTGCTACATTTTCTTCGTATCATTCGTTTTTGTGAGGTTGGAAATACAGTGTTCTGTGACTGAAAAAGTTCTTTAATTCAGTGTAAAAATCTTTGTTTACAGGCTTTACTCTTGTAAGTCTGCAGGGAATAGGCAGGAAAGTCTACAAATCATTATCACCCAGCTTTAATTACCAGTGTTGTTACACAGTGAGTGGCAACAGCAGCAGGAGGAGTTAGCGGAAATGAGGTTTGAACCCTTTGACCTCAAACTCTGATACGGCGTTCTTATCCATCAAACAGATCATCTCCCCTGTGCTTCATCACTATTAAGTTTGTATGTGTTATCACTCTGTTTGGCCTGACCTGCCTGTGTGTCATGACGCTGTCTTCTGAACGTTACGTTCATGTACAAATAATCTGCAACAGAAAAAATGTTTTGCATATTATTTGCACATATTTTACGCAATGCCATTTAGATTATTTGATTTGTTTTTCACACATCTGCAAACTGCCGACGCAAAATGTTGAAGCTTAACATATTGGCAAAACATTCAGTGCACAGGTCCTAAGTGTACAGGAATTTAAAGCAATTACAAACCACTGTTTCTACAATAATAGTGTAACAACGACACTACTCATAGAGAGGCAGCCACCTTCAGGAAACAATATACTGTACATCACCTGCTCAGCACCAAGTGGCAGACAGACACAGTTAGAGGCTAACTGGTCGACATAGTGGAGCATTTAGCGGTTAAACAGGGAGATATTTTTCTCAGGAGTTGGTAGAGACCAAAACCGGAACTAACAGCAGTGTAAATATTTGACTTAATATGATTGAATGGCCACAAACATGAATCCAATTAATGATAATGTTGCTCAGTAACTGCCGGGTGTGTAAATATATCAACTTAAATTTGTCCTGATTCAGGATGATGTCTGAATTGTCCTGATGTCTCTGTATTGGGTCATCATGTAAGTCATTACGTTGTGAGTAATGTCAAGCTTTTCTTTTTATTCTTTCATGTTTTTATATTCATATAGCATTTTAATCTTGTAATCCTGCACTTTTACTCAGTCCATCCTGCCTTTTGTTATCTATCCTTTAAAGCACTTTTTAAATGTTAGAAAAGAAAGGAAAGACAAACAAGACATAACTCTTTTTTCTGCCCTGATGACCTGACCGTCAGCCGTCACCTTCCATCAGTGGTGCGATTCACCCCTGACTAGCAACATCCTCGCTGATGTAGATGAATTAGACTGTGTTCCTTAAAATCCCTAAAATACGAATATCAGAAGAGAAATGCAGCCATTTCCAGTCATCTCCATATTACAGCCCCGTGCCACTCTGAACTCTGTTTTTGTAGCTATCTATTAAGTAAATTAGATGCCAGAGGTAAATAGTTTTACTTTACAAATGACAAATGACCTCAGTGTGCAGGTCCTTTACAAAGCCACTGCGCTGAGTAACACAAGATGATAAAGGAGGCTGTTCTTGAACGGTACCCAGCTTCTAAATGGCCAGCCTGGTCGAGTGCATCATTCCCATGTCAGGGAACAAACAAATAAGATGAAGTGCTCTCTCAAAGTCAGTGGAAAGGACAACCACACTGGCTCCCAACAAACAATGATAGATGAGCAATACATGATGGTGTGGGCAGAGAACGGGGGGGAGCGTTCAATTAGTACAAGGAGAAATGGCAGTTTAACGGTACGGCAAGAGAAGCTGGCAGGCATTAAGAAACGCCAAATTGAAAACGAATACATCTCAGATAGATGACAACCTCATTCCCTTTTCCAAATTGGTCACAAATTTATGATTTTCCATAATTGTTCATGTTTTGACACCTCATATTTCAATCTTAGAAATGAATGAGCGAAAAGTAAGCTTGGGGGATTTTTTTAAAAAAGAGTTTAGGGTTCTTCCATGTGAAAAACTTACTCTAAATGCTAAAAGGGTGAATTCAGCCACACACTCCCCTCCCTCGCCACAGAACTTTACCACTGTGCTCCAGGATTTGTGGCTCACTGGAGGCTGTATGCCAAGCTATTGTGAAGAGTTACACCTTCAAAAGCACTCTGAGCCGGACTCATGAATATTTATACACTGATTAGGTGCCCTGATTTATCAGGCTGCGACAGAAAGGAATGATGGGTCTTAAGGAGGTGAGGCACGCACAGAGACAAAGGTAAGGCTCCCTTAATGCAGATCCTACACTTCACATAATAGGCTGTCCGTCAGACAAGACTGCTGGCCGTATAGAAAGCTGCAAACTTCAAGTCTGGGGTAATCTTTAAATTAGCACTGTGGTAACGTATATTTATAGCAGTAAAATACAATGTGTGGTTTGCGTGGACTGATTCAAGATTCCAGATTACATTGTGTCGTGGTCATTTCTTTTTTCCTCTTTTTGTGCTAAAGCCTTCTGCTCTGGCACCTCCGCCTAATGAGGGCGCTGCTATTTTTCCCTTGCAGGGCTGCTGTCAGTCGAACATGGGATCCACGGGATCTCGGCTGGATTGAAAAAACTGATGGGGAGTCCATTAGCAAAGCGATGCATCACATCCTGACAGCTGTAGTTTAGCTGTAGTTTGTACTTTAGTGGCTTTTGTGAGCATGACGTCGAAATAAGTATCACAGTTACAGGATGCTCACGTGACGTGGGTTCCAGCAGCTCAGACTTTAAACATATTCAGAGGTATAAATTATTTACAGTAAGTGCTCTTGTTACTGCAATTAGCTTTTATTCATAGCTTTAACTTCCATTTGTCACTAGATTTCTCTTCAAATATTGTACTTTACTTTTAGAAAAGCAGCTGTTACGCAGCAGTCTCCACTTTTCATAGCCACATAATTCGTTTTTCCATTTGAATTCCAGTTTGCTTTGAACACCTTTTGTGTTGTAAGGTGATCAGTGATAAAGAAAAGATGGCAGCCACTTTGGAGTGTATTGATATTAAAATGTTACCATTAGGATGCAACATCATTGGCCCTCTCATGGTGATTAGACAGTGACTTAAGGTAATCATCACAAGACCTACTTTAATACTTTTGCTTGAGCGGCTTGTTACTTGAATGATATTTAAATCCAATAGTAGTTTTTATTCTACACCTCTTACTAATAGTGCTCCGTCCATGAACTTGAACTTGCGTACAGAAAGACATATTTCCCACATGAAAAGACGATACATTCCTCTTTAAACAAGCTGCCTGTTTAGATAATGAGTAAGTCTCGGATATAAAGGAGGGATCTGGAGGCTAATAGTTTTGTTCTAGTGCTCTCTCAAAGCTACTTGATTATTCCCTGATCTGCCCATGACCCCAATAGCATCACCATTTGTCTGCTGGTTTATTTTTCTCCCATTTCCACAGTCACTTGCTTTTCTATTGAACTATTCTTTTGGAAAAGCACTATTTATCAAGCTGTTTTAAAATTCCTGTTCTGTGGGTTTAAGCCTTGGATCTGAAATGTGTCTTTTTTGGGATGGCTAAAGTTTTGCCTCAAAAAACTGTCAGTTTGTGTTAAGTGCAGAACATCAGAGTTAAAAAAAGTTCCAGTATCACTTTAGATATTTGCAGATGTTCAAAACATTGAAAAGAGTCACTGGAAGGGTACAAACAAATTAAAAAGCCGTCTTCATCTGTGCCGGAGTGAAGACTGTCTTCACCAGAGAAATGGCAGTAATGGTTGTCTGTTTTTTAAGCGTTAAAAGATGTGGTCTTGGACTGTTGTCACACCCACTGATGGAAGTAGTATGACACTGCAGTGCTGTTGAATCTTTTACAGAGGAAGACAGCGTGGATGCTTGGGTCAACCAAATGGGTGACTTAAAGGGAACATCTTCAGTTTGTGCATGAAAAAGTGAGAACTGGAAATTCAAAAAGAGAGAGTTTTAACTTTTGGCTGAGGCAGCAAATAAATCCCACCAAACATGGAGCATGTGTCGTAAATGTCCGCTGAAGCTGAAGAGAGATGAAGAACAGCAGCAGATGAAAACATCTGTGTGGAGCGATGAGAAGATTGTAGTGTTCCTCAAAATAAAACATCAACATTTGAGGTTTGACTAGGACTCATGCTGTGCCCTCTTCTGCAGCCATTTTATCTTATTGATCCAACGGCTTATATTCTCATAACATAGTGATTGAAATGTTGCCTATTTATGGGAATTGAACGTTTTGCATGAGAGGCCACTGTAACACTGCATTCTTTTGACCAAGTCCGCGATCATAAAACAATCCTAATTCCTAAAACCAAATCCCAATTTCAATTCAATTCAATTTCAAATTCAATTTTTAGGCAAAAGTCGACATTACTGCTGTGCCATCTCAATTATCAATCTCTACAATTTTACTTTTGAACTGCTTTTGGTAGGAAATATGTCCTGTAGAAGCTTACGTCATCAGCATATAATAACTGAATTACCATAGCAATTTGGTTGCAATATAAAAATGGGAACTTCTGACAGAAAATGGGAACCTCCCACAGAACAAGGTCACAAAGTGCTTTTCAAGAGTAAAACTGTGAAGAGATAAGACCATATAAACAGTAAAAAGAAACAAACAAAACATGAGCAATTACAGAGCTTAAACTTACAAACGCTGGACAGCACACAGGTTTGAAGAAGTGAGTCGTGAGCAGAAGACCTGAGTGACCTGCTGGTTCACACAGGTGCCTGACCACGCAGGGCTCTATATGTGAAAACTAGGACCTTAAAATGAATCCTGGACTTGATGGGAGGCTAATATAAAGATGATAAGCAGGGTGTGATGTGAGAAATCCTGCTGGAGCTCTTCAAGCAGTACTCTGGATCATTTGTAGACAGTCCAAAGATGACTTGCTGAGCAGATAAAAAGATACAGTCGCCATGATGATATAAAAGCATGTATGATCTCTTGCTCAGGCTGTGATACAAAAGACATGTTTTTTAAATGGAAGAAACATGCCTGGGTCTACAACTTGACAACCTGAGCTCCTCTATTCTCTCTCCTCCATCGTTATGTCTCATGTCAGCCAAATGTCTGCCTCTCACTTGCTATCTTCCCCGGAGCCTTTCTGTGGTTTCTCATCTCTCAGGTTCCTGTGGATCCTATGGATCCTGGTCCTGGTCCCGCTGATGTGGTTCTCCATCAGCCAATGGATGTGCATCTGTCCAAGGCTACAGCCTGTCCGTCCTTGGGAGCTGGATCTCTCCTTCACTGTGGTGCTGTGGTCCCGGAGATTTCTCTTTTCCCACTGGGTTTTTTGAGTTTTTCCTTCCCGAAGAAGGAGGGTCATAAAGGGCAGGTGATGCCTCGGACTGATCCACCGGACTGATCCATTGGCCTCATCGACTGCTGGACTCTTTATTAGATTGTTTGTTCGCTTACACTTGTTTATTTCAGTGAACTTTGTAAAGCACTGTGAGACACTCTGTTGTGATATTGGGCTATACAAATACATTGAATTGAAATTGAATTGAATTGAATGTGTTGGTCAAATGACATTGTCTGATTAAATACAACACCAAGATTTAATGTACAAATGAAGAACAGAACACAATACTCTGAGCAACCTTGGAAGCTATGCTGTGTGTAGCAGTGATAAATACCTTGGTCTTAACTTTGTTTAATGGCAATCGGACAACTGCGGACGACAGTCAGTTTGTCTCATCAGGCTTAAAACGAACACACAGCAGGATATATCATCAGTGATATGGGATACCTTTAAGTATGCAAATAATATGATGTAATGGAGGCATACACAAAACAAATAGGACCCAAAGACTGAACCCTTCCTTAGAAGACGTGCAGCGGATGAAATAAGTATTGAACACATTGTTGAAACTAGCCGCATGCGCTGCTCAGGTGTGATTTTGGCCCGTTCTCTGAACTCTGATCTTTAGTTCTTTCCTTAGATTTTCAATTGGATTCAAGTCAGGTGATTGGCTGGGCCATTCTAGCAGCTTTATTTTGAAATGAAACCAACTTCATTTATGGACACCTATCTCTTCTTTGCATGTGTGGATTACATGGGACGTTACCAACATCTGGTGAAAAGTTCATGTCAATAGCACCTCCTTGACAACACTACAAGAAGCTATGGGGGTCAAGCAGTGTTCAGGTGTTCTGAACGGGCACCGCATTAATACATGGTAATCTCAGACAAAACATTTTTATTTATTTCTCTGAAATATAACAGCAAGTGATGGACAGAGACTCCAGAGGTAAATCACCAGATAACCCATGCTGTGCTCTCTGAAGAGGACCATGAATCAGCAGCGTATGTCAGACGAGAAAAATAATCAAAGACCTCTGGCTCACATCGGCGCGCTGCTATTCCTCAAACACTTTCAGCTGCTGTTTTGTTCTTCATTCATGTCAGACTTCCTTCCCAGCCGTTTGACTGACAGGTGAGATTAAGCACCCTTTGAACTCTATCTGGTTATTGGAGGAGCAGTCTAAATTGAAGCAGTGTTATTTCATGCTGCCTTGCTGAGTCAGTGGGAAAGTGGGAGCAGGGGGTGGCACTCCTCTGAATGAATAAAGAGCTTTTCAGAGGGAAAGGTGTTGAGCCAGATCTCAAATACATTATAGAACAATAATGAGAACTGTAAAGGGAAGAGGGGAAAAATTAGATTAAAAATGTTTTGAACAGCAGGTCTGTTTTCATTTAATCTCTTGGAGAGAAAAATATGACCTGGAAAATGTTTTTTTTCCTTCTAAGGGATTTGCAGGGAAAAAAGAAGAAAAACATTCATGAAATGGTTTTCTCAGCCCATACTTAAATAGAATAAGAAAAAAAGACCAGATTAGACCTATTGATTCTGAATACGAATCTGAACAATGGCTTAAGACCAAGCTCGCTGACAAATCTTAATATTCAGTGACCTAAAAAGACCTTTTGTTAATGCAGTGGCCTGTAAAATTGATTACAGTAAGATGTAACTTGAATATGACATTCTGTAATTAGAAGTGACTGAGTTAGCAGAATGGTGGGGTATTTGAGTTGAAATTCAGTCGCGATAACAAATGATACTGACGGTACTTACCAGTGTTTTCTCAGAGTCTTTTATCTCTGTGAATACAGATGCAGCTGTCACAGAAATCACGTCATGCTTTCTGCATCATGTTTTGTGGAGACAATTCAAATTTTGCTCCTTGTCTGTAATTAAAAGGAGGTACAGTAAGAATTCTCTGGCTGGTACTTTGACAGAGGAGACTTCTACTGTAGACTTCTGTGTTTCTATATTTCTATTTCTATTTATAGAAATATATCTATACAGAATATCCCATATTGAAAATATCCACAGAGATTAGATATCGGTTGTAAAAATAAAGCAAAATGAAAGATTCAGAAATACAGCATAAGGGAAAAAAAATTTAAATGAACTGAATTTTATTTTCAAAATTGTTTCCAAATGCTACTTCAGTGTGACTGCATTACATTCCTCTCTGCTTCTGATACCATGGGTGGTAAAAACATTTGTCTTATAATGCCTTTCTGCCTGTATGTATCTGTCGTTAATCACTGAATATGTTTGAGAGCCTGACGCTTACCGCTGATATCTTACTGTCATAAAAAACATTTGCTGCTGACTTCATTGTGGATTGCTCAAAATCACACTGCACATTGTCTGTCAAAAAGTCTTGATAACAGCTGTTTTTAACAGTATGTGGTATGTGTATATTTAAAAAGATGTATCTGAGTGGTGGATTGTGGGACAATAGAAGCAGGGTGACAGCTTGTCTACTCACAGACAAAACTAACCAGACAGGACCAACTGTGCTACACCTGTAAATCTGCATTACTTCATTTTCATTTATGCAATTGTCTGCCATAATATATTTTTCCCACACATACACTCACTACTACAGGTGAGCTCGGGAGGCAGCTCTGTGTAATCAGATTGTGACTGTGATGTCACTTGAGTCAACGTCGCTTCAGGCTGAAGATATTTTCCTCGGTTAACCTGAAAACGCCCGGTTTAAAAGTGATGTTTGGTTCCATGTAAGAAATATGGTCAAGAGAATTATCCAAAAAGTTCAGAGAGGAGATCATTGCTTTTCACAAACAAGACACAGGATACAAAAAAGACAGCAAAGGCACTGAATGTTCCTAGAGATAATTTTTGGAAGCATAGTTCACAACTTCTGAGCTAAAAGAACACTGGCTAAACTACCTGGATGTGACAGAAAGAGGAAACTATCAACAGTTTCCACCAGATTTCTGAGGAGGCAGGAGGCCAAAAACCCTTGAAAGACTTGGTGGCTCAGGAACGCTGTCAGAACCTGGTGTCTGGCTGCGCATCACATTTGCAGCAGGTCATAACAGCAAAAGGAGGCTCTGCTGAGAACTAAAGATGCTAAAGCTGCAGTCAAGAGACTGCAGTAGTCATTAAAAGTGGCATATTGTGTTGAATTTGGAAAAACCACCTCTAATATCATATTAGATATTTATTGATTCCTTGTTGCACTGTTTGCTGCACTATTTTATAGCTGCTTCGTATTTTTATCGTTGCACTGTGTATTTTTTTTATAGTAGTGGGAAACAGTATCTCGTTTTTATGTATCTACATAAAAATTACAATAAAGGAATAAACCAATTAGTTGTGTTGAGCTATTTCAATTGTTCTTGTTTGAGATGCGTGCTGAACTACGGCTGACAGTTTTGCCAATATACTTTTGGGATGAAATATTTTGAGTGCAGCTGTAGAGGACTCGCTCTGACCCTCTTTGCCCTAGATGAGAGGAAGGCTGAAGCACGTCAGGAGAGCAGACGGATCATCTGGTGTATTTGGCTTCGGTAGACTTTGCGGTATTTGTCCCGCTCCTCCTATACACTGTGATTGGATGGCTGGAAAAAAAAAGTGACAGTGATGAGAGCAGTATTTTACCCAAAGTTGAACATTTTTGGCAACCAGAAATCTCAAACGTGGAGCGCTCAGTAGAGAATAGACACTCAGTGGTTCATCATGCTGCTGCCGTAGTAATTCCAAAAAATACGCTTGCTCAGGAAAAAAAACTTGCAGTGCCACTCAATCTTAACCCCTGAATCAACCCATTGAATAGCACTGAATACACCAACACAACCCCAAAATGTGACTTTATAAACAGCTATTTGTTCCCAGAATGCGGTTCATACGAGTACAATCACACACACACACAGTTATTGTATATTAACACCTGGGATTTACCTGCCGCAAACTTGGTTATCATCTGTCAGTCTGCTGAATAATTCCACTAGACAGAATTAGGGCTTGGGTGTGCAGCTCAAAGACAAATTGCTGGTCTTTTTTCTTTATTTGGATTAAAGAATGATTCTGATACCTGGTCCAAACACATTCTCCTAGCTGGTTGCTTAAGGCAAAGCATTGATCATTTGCTCCAGGTGTTAACGCTCCTTCTCTGCAGCCTCTCACAGCAGACAGACTTCGATCTGTAGCTTTTACCCTCACTTTCCCTCTCTGCTGCTTTTCAAATGTCACTTCCTATTTCAGCAGAAAGAATTCAGGTGTGCAGCAAAACAAACATGACCTTAAATCCATATCCAATCTGACAACCTTATGTTTTAAAGCTACGTGGAAAAGAACAAAAGACTTTTTCTAATTTAACTAATTTCCAGTATGAACAAAAAAAGTCAGCTCCGTTTGCTTGAACCTGCAGATTCTCAGCTAAGTGAGGCGAACAGCAACATGGTCTAGTGAGGCATTTTGGTGTGTTTGTCCCCCCATTGACCCCGTTCGCTGTAATTTATTCATTCATTAATTGAGTGCTTTGTATAATTATATACATACCATGTATGATCGAAGCTAATCTGCAATGTTTGTTACTGGATGAGTTTTAATTAAAAGAAATCGAGTTTGAATGGAAGCACAGAGACAAGACTCTGTGAGGCTGTACTAAGCCACAGCTCTGCTTTCAGTGAAACGCATTTAAGGCTGTTTTCTCATTTGAACTCTGAGACTGGCCTGTTGAAGAAAGTGAAGGTTTCCAAATCTTGAAACGCTGTCAGTAATAAAAACATTTCTGTGAGTGTGCAGGCGTTCTCATCATCTCCCCAGTTCGCAGACATCCAGACATCCATTGGTGTCCTCATGTAAAATTACAGCTCTTCTTCTTCACCTTTGGATGTTTGTATTGTTCCAGTTTTGTGCCAGTCGCATAATTGAGACGGGCTGAATTCGAAAATCACTCGCTGTGAACTCTCCTTTCCCACATTTGGCTCAACTGGACAGAGAGCTGGCATGTTTTGTGTCATTGGTTTGGTTACGAACAAAGCTTTGGACAAGTTCATGTTTTTTACCTGATGGATAGTTGGTAAGACATTTCACTAAAAACCATGAATATGTAGACCATCAAAGTCATTAGGATACCTTTGGGGAACATGAATGTCTGTACGTTTTGTGTCCACCAATTTGATTTTATGTTTCAGTAAAAGCCAAATAAGCTAAACCTGCTGGAGGACAAGTCAGATCATCAAAGTCGGGTTCATCCTCTCAGAACCATGACTGTTAGTGCCAAATGGAAATTCATGGAAATCCATTCAATGGCAGTTGGGATATAAAGACACACATTTAGTTTGCTTGTAAATATTCTAGCTTTGTCTGTAGGCCTGTGTGTTCTGCTCTGTTGCTCCATCTCGTTGCCTCATCATTTTTTGCTTATTACAGATTTAAAAAATCATTTTTTCAACGTGACTCAACGACATTTTATGTTGTCACACATCAAAATGTATTCATTCTGCATTCCCTGTTTAAAGTAAATATGGTCCTCTGGTGTAGAGGTGATAATAGAAAGTTAGAAGAAGATATAAAAGTAATTCATAGAAAAACATGTCGCAGCTCTTAACATGAACCACAATGAGTCAGCATCTGGCTAAGACAATTCTGTAAATAGCTTTTGTTGTTGCCCTGGTTGCTGCACAACATAGGATGTAGAGCAAGGAGCTCATTTTGATGTTGACCCCCCTCCACCAGCAGTAAAGAGTCAACTGTTCTACATGCGAGCAGCAGGCAGATCAGAGGAGCACCTACTGAATGTTTGAGCACCTGTGAAACAAAGCTTCCCTTTTCATCCCCACAGTTAAACCTGGAGAGCCGGAGTCATACAGGCACAACGGAGACATATGTTTCTGTCAGACGGTGTTAGGTTTGATTCTCATGGAACGCAGATGCCATTAGAAGTAGATGTCACAACATTCCTGGATGAATCGGTTGGGGCTGCAACAATCTGCTGACTTCCATCCATCACTGGCCGGTGGAAACGGGGAGCAGCAGATACACTGTATGCCTCGCTTAATTTCTCCAGGCCTTTAGTGGGAGGTCTTGATTTTTGCTGTTCTTGTCCTGCTTTACATGCTTGACTTCTCCCTTTTAACACTTCTGTTAAGCAGTACTTTGAAGCAACATCTTAACAGAGGACAGTGCCATGACTGCTGCTTCAAATGGATAGTTTACTTGCTACATGCTTCTTTTCTCAGCATAGGTAACAAGATTTGCTGTGCATCCAAGCACACCTACAGGCTACAGAATACAGGCTTGTGTATATCAAGAACTGGCACAGGTTATTTTGACTACAGTCCTTTAGCATCTCAAAACCCCACTGGATCACCAATAGGACAGCATCCCAATATCCTGCTGTGCAGCCAAACATTGTTCAGATTCAAAGAGCGTTATGGAGAGCTCAATATACCAAATATGTCAGGCTGAATTTTGGAGAGATGATGCACAAGACAACAGTGAAGTTGTCCTCACTGAAGGTGAGGTCTTGGGTTTGAATATTTCACTAACTGTTAATATTATCATATTTTTATCATCAAGCCTCAATGACAAGCATAAACACAGCCGCACAGCTGAGCTGACAGAATTACCAGTGCTTTTTTTCCAACCATAAATCTACTTTATGGAAATAAAATGACAAAACTGGATATAAACTGGCTAATTCAGTTATGCTGCATTTGGACTGTTCACATTCAGCTGTCAGCTAACAAGTAGAATCACAGGGACTAAAACTGATTCTTACTACTTGCAAATGTTGGTGTGGTGAGACCAAACTCAATTTAACAAGCTTGTTGAGACTTCCTTTTTTTGTATTACTTGTTAATTTGCTGCATGTGAGGAGCAGTGTGGCCTGTAGGGGGCACTAGCAGGGCTGGTACTCTCAGTCTTGTTCCTTGTGCGTGTTTTTTAAAAGAAATGATTCTGTCATGAGTCAAGAGCTACGGTGCCAAAGCACCATTTGTTTTGTCTCATTAGAAATCTCACTCTCACTGTCTCATAGTGGCGGATGGTGGTGAGGACGCTTTAAATGTTTAGCAATCAGTAACAACCAGCATTAAAACCTACAGTAAAACCTATTTCACCAGGGTTTAGTTGATTGTCTCCAACAGTAGATTCACTTTAGGGTGGTGATACCGAAGAGATGACAATATAGCAAGCTAATAGACTAGCTGATTAACAGTTAACAGGTGGTGTGGAATAATTGAGACAAAAAATGTTGTCTATGAATTCATTTTTGAGGAATTGTCCACTACCAAGGGTCAGTCTGGTCGGTCTGCTGGAGGCCAGAATGTTATTTTTTTCACCTACAGCAGAATGACAATGATTTCTTGCAGGCCATTGTCCTGTGCTGGCACAGTGCTACTGCGCAAATGTGAGACTTTATTGAACACCGCGTTCCAGTAAGGACATTCAGAGGTCGAAAAGATTTTCAAATTCAATGAATGTGGCTTCATTTTTTCTGTCAAAATTGAATTACGGCCCAAGTCGCTTACTTTTACCTTAATTTGATGCTGAGTAGAGTGCAGAGACAGCTACTTCACCTCCAACAAATAGTCAGGGGGAAAAAAAAAGTGAGTGCACTCCCTTGATTGTATCTGAAGCTGTTTGGGTGGGCAGCCTCTCCGTGATCCATAAACCGAACGGCTTGAAAGGAAACATCAGAGAAATTACAAGCGCGGGTGCCTTCGTGTATCTACACCTGTGGGACTTTTAATGTAGAAGTGCAAAGACGTTTTTTTTTATAGGTCAGTGTCAGCCAAATTACCACATCAGATTCATCCTGCAGCACAATCGTGTCTGTTCCCACAAAATACTTCCCAAGAAATAAGTTTACAGAAAAAGTGTTTGTAGGATGAAGGGGAGGAATTATTTCCCCGTCAAATGTCCACTTGTGTTAATTCACTCAAGCACATAAAAGAGCTCTAAAGACAGAGAAGCAAATAATGACTTCGTGAAAATGTCTTCTAAAGACATGTCAGGTTGTTCCTCCAATCCTGGCCCTCTGTCTGACAGCTTGTTCAGAAGGGAGAATTTGGACTCGTTTTCATCTGCAGTGCTACTGCTAGTTTCCCCATGGGAAGATGTCCGACCTTGAGTGAAAAAAAAAAAAAAAAACTTGTAAGAGATGTAAATGAGGAAAGCAGCTTTTTAAGTTGCAAACATTCTGTCAGCGTTGTATACACTCATGTTTGGGGACTTTGTGGAGGCGTGGAGCCTCAGGTGTTTGTTGTTCTCTTTAAGGATTACAGAGGAGAGTTTGGATAGGTGCATAATCCCTTCAAGTTTCTATCTGCCTCGGACCAGGGGCAAAAATAAACAA
This sequence comes from Pempheris klunzingeri, assembly GCF_042242105.1. Taxonomy (NCBI): domain Eukaryota; kingdom Metazoa; phylum Chordata; class Actinopteri; order Acropomatiformes; family Pempheridae; genus Pempheris; species Pempheris klunzingeri. Next base: position 25,432,613 of record NC_092019.1, on the reverse strand, counting down.
TCTACCCAAGCAGCGCTGCAGGCATCTCCTGTCCCTCATCCGGACCACTATGACAAATTCCGACTCGTCTCTATCCAGGGGAGCATGTCCACCTCTGAACTGCACACTGCACTTCTTGCCATTTCTTTTCTGCCTTTCCTTTTTCCTTTTCTGTTCTTGCTGTGTCCGAGGTTGCTCATGTAATAAACAGAAAGGCTGCTGGTGTGTGATCTTGACACATAACCCCTGACAGAGTGTTGAAACTGTGCGCTGCGGTTATTCATCTCCTCAGGAGCAGTGCAGCCCGTCTCATATGGATTAGAGGACAGAGGGGGGACCTCCAGGGAGCGTGCCTGGTTATTACCTCTGTGTTTGGCTGTGCTGAGGTCAGTGACCGCCACTCGGCAGCAGGTGGACACAATCTAGCTGTTTTTGTTAGCTTTTAATACAATCTGATTGCATTCGTGTTTATTTTCATCTTGACTGCGTCATATGACACACAATAATATATGATTCTTCTGACTTTAGAGTAAGCAATCAGTGATCTGCAGCAAGAGGTCACCAAGGCCATGTTAGGCTTATGCAGTATTGATTCAGCTAGTGCTGACCAGTGGTGGAGGAAGTACCCCAAACTAATCGGTTACAAGGGCAGGATGTGCATTCAAAGTTAGACATGTTATCAGCAAAATGCACTTAAAGCTGCACTTCTAAATATTTTCGTATGAACAATGACTAATTCATATGTAAGAGAGACAAAGAGCAGACAAACATAGTTATACCTGGTGAACGTAGTGGAGCATTTAGCACTTAAGGCACAGATATTTCCCTCAGCAGCTGTTGGACACCAAAACGGGGCTAATAATGACATGAATATTGGACTTTCAATTAGGGGGTAACAAGCAAAATGAATACTAATGCTGCTTCACGTCTGCTGGATAAATAAGCAACTGCTTGCAGACACATTAGTCTATTGGTGTGTATTATATCATTGTAATTATGTCTGAACATTGAAATGCATGTTGTAGTATTTTCAAGGTGGTATGAATCCCAACTAATTTATATACTGCTGGCTGGTTTAATTTATGTAAATGTCATGCTTTACTTGATTAGAACCTGATTATAGTATTTGCTTGTAAAATTTTAATCCACAAATTGCATGTGTCATGATTTTTGCAGTCCTATAATATGAACAAGGAAGCTGCGGAGTCTCTGTGGATGTTTCAGTGCCATGGGAGTGTTTACAGTATGATGATAAAACTTTGGAGTCTACGCAACCATTTTTTTCAATCCCCATGCCCTGTGAAAAAAAAAAAAAAATTCTGCCTGCAAAGCTACATTAAGCGGGAATTTAAGGGGAACATTTATTTGAGGTGTGTGTGTGTGTAAGAGTGAGAGAAAAAAAAGCTCTGTCGGCACACCACAAAGATCACATAGGGACATGGGCTAATTTATGATAATTGTGGACAGTGATTTTAATCCTGTCTGAATGTGCAAAATATTCCACTGAAAATGATCTGCCATGTTTTGATGATGACAGCTGTCCCCTGACAATGCTAATCCTGTGCAAATCAAACCATTTCAGATGTTGTTTGTTTTTGGTGGGCAATTTCTTTTTCCTTGTTCCCCTGGTAACATGTCTTCAGTCTCCTTCCTGTCATGAAAAATAGAGTTTCTGGCACTTTGTGCATAAAGCTTGAGTTTTGTTCTACCAAACCATGAAGTGACCAGATGTTAGAGGAGTGCTGGTGATTGCAGAAGCATTCTGTCCCCCTGGTGCTAATGTGTTTCTGAAAAGGCTGAGGGTCATTCATGAATTACACAGACTCCATAACACGAACAGCTTCCCTCTAATGCAAATAAAGCTGAAGATCATGTAACTGCATGTGTTTGTGTGTTTAAAAAATGTTATTGAGCAGCACCCTGTCCCGGACCAGAAGACAGCAGCAGTGCCAAATGACAGTAAATAAAACCAAACATCCTCCATTTGTCTGTCAGTGTCACTTCTGCCTCCCAAACCCTCATCCTCCCCCTTCGTTTTGGCCTTCAAAGCAGGTCACATTTCAACATGGCAGCCCTGGCAATCATCACTTAATTGTGCCCTCCGTGCAACACAAGGGACACTCACAGCTGCGACAGCCGCATCCTCCAATTAATTCTTCACTAGCAAATTATTAATTAGACCCAATTCTTCACATTGCTGTGAAAGCAAATAAATGGCAAATCATTATGATGGTAATTGCACGTTGCAGTAATGGTGAAACTGGTCATTAGTGCTCATATTTTATGTATGCATGAAACTCTGTTCCTGAGACCTTGAAGCAGTGTTAACTAAAGTGAGAGACAGAGGGTGAGATCTGGTAGCAGTGACTGGGTGTTTGTGTTGGTTCCCACACAAGGCCTGTTCAACTGTGTGTGTGAGAGTGTGTGTGAGAGAGAGAGAGACAGAGAGAGAGAGAGAAAGAGAGAGAGAGCCTTTTTAACAGACATTTTGTGACAGACACAGATGTCACTAATAACATTAACAATGGCTCTGCTGTATTTAAGTGTCCCAAACTGTGGCAGTGTGACAGTGAGCCAGGAGGCATAAATACCAAGGCCATGAAACTTAAAGCTTAATGGAATTCAGCCATAATCATTGTTTTATATTAATATAAACATTTTATCATTTTATTGTTCACAGTTGTGATTTTCCTACGGTGGCACGTTGAAATGTTGTCTATGTTATTATAAGATGATCAACTCATAATGCCTACAGATGGATTCATGCTGGATTCAAAACCAAATGTTTGGGAGCTATATTTGATTCTACAAGGTAACTGTTTGGTGAAACAGACCTGATTATGAGCTGCACACAAAAAAGCACAGAGTACAATAACATGCTGTCTTTATATATGACATAACCTTGTGTACTATTGCTTATTCAACCTTAAAATACACACAATAGTGCAGTAATAATGGACCATTTACCTCCATCCCATTAGTGGCTACATTACTATCTGATAGTAACCCAAACATCTCAATGTCTGCTTGGGTAGACACAAAAATTTGGCATAATGTTGTGTTAAGGCATTTATGGTTTGCATGTAGAAATCTAATGACATTCTGCTTAATATCAGCATGTTGTCATTGCGAGCATGTTTGTGTGCTGATGTTGGCCTAAGTACAGCTTTAGAAAGCCACAAGCGTGGCTGCAGGTGCCACACTGTTCTAAAACCAGTCAGAACTGCCAACGGGGATTCGAAACTAGGCTACAATAAGTATGCTGTTCGTGTAGGTATGGTACATAAATGTTCTTTACATAACTTATGAAGCTTGTTAGTGAGGTTGACTGCTTGCTGTTGTTTATTGTGTTGTTGCCACAGTGGAAAGTCTAATCTCAACGGTTCACATCTGTTGAGTGAGACTGGGTGAGTTGATGCTTCTCAGTTCATAACCAATCTGACTAGAAGCAGTTTTGCAACTGAGAGACAATCAAGACCAAGTCCAGCTCTGCTGGAGTTAGATTAAAACTGCCTGCACAACAGAATGGATGTTTGGAAGTGCAATAAGTTAAAATTGAAACAATGGTACACAAATGAGATTTAACAATGTCGTCATGAAACATCTTTGATGACCAATGTGCATAAATGGCAGAAAATTATGAATTCCCATATCGGAGCCCTTTTAAGACTCAATTAAAGGATAAATGTATCGTTTAGATGGACACGTTCTCCAGTGCTTGGAAGAAAAGGGACCCAACTGTCTCCCATCACAATCTGGCCCTTAATTGTCAGTGTGTGCTGACAGGCATATGTTCTGGTCACTTTATGTTGAAAGCACTGTCAGAGGATCCATCTGTTTATGTCTGTGTGTTTGTGTGTGTGTGTGTGTGTGTGTGTGTGAGGGAGTGAGTTGTATCCATCTATGCATGTGTGTCCTTCACCATATGGGCGTGCTCCATCTATGCGTTTGACAAGTGCTCCAAGGCCAATGTTGACACTTGGAGTAGAGACAGGGAAGAAGAAGGGAAGAGAGAAGAGTTGGACATAAAGACTGTGTGACCTTCCAAGGGTGAGAGTGGAAATGAATGATAAGGTGGGGGAGGAGGGACGAGACAGGAGCAGCGCACTGCAGGCGGCTGGCGTCAGGCTTCTCTGCATGGTCAGGGATTTAAAGGCCTAAGGAGGGCGTAGCAAGACTGCCGTGCTTAGAAGATTCTGGCCCTGAGCTGCCTGGCTGCTATCTACTCTGTTGGTTTTTATCTATTTTTAGTGGACTGCTTCATGAATCTCCTTTCCCTCATTTGCGACGGATCCCACCGTTTCTATTGATTTTTCTCCCCCGCTTTACTTACCCATCCAGACTCAGTGGCACGTCCTGGTAAAATTTAAAGGGTACTTTGTCCTGATGTCCACAGACACAGTCATGTTTCAGATATCAGATGTTAATATTACAGATGAATTTCTCAGAGGAGACTCTAAATCTGATTTTTCTTTGTTGTTCACCTCTGCTGGTGGCTGTTCTCAGAGGGAACAGGATACAGAAGCCCAGAGTAAACCTTCAAGTAACCATTCATTTCCTGCTGACAGATGACAGAGAGTGATGCATAGCCTGTAGCTTTACTTGATTTATCAAAAATACACAAAGAGCACAACAGACACTGAAAGAAGACAACCAGGAAAAGGCCATTTAGAATCTGCTGAATAGGTTGCTTTTGAGTGCTATTTGCATAATTGGTTGTTTGCTTCAAAATGATGAATAAACCAAAATACATGCATGAAAAACAGAAACGTTTAAAGGCAAAGCAGCATCCACTGCCATTCAAGCATGCACCACACAATAATATGTGCGCCTCTGCTTCTCCACTAATGAGACTGAGATTGCAGAGCATCAGTCTGAAGCATGATCCTAACGTTAGGACTCAATGACAAGGAAAAAAATTAAATTGTATGATTCGGTGCCAAGCAAGGAAATACAATAAAATATGAACCCAAACGTTGCAATAAATGTAACCTCGATAGTAAACACAGCCCAGCGAAAAAAATGATTATCTATCAAAACTGAATAATACATGAAGTTAATCCACGCTTTGACTTTTTAATAATAAAAAGCTCCAGGAGTGCTGACAATGTTCAAGTCAGCGTTTTCTCTGTGAGGATCTGATGACACAGTTTGTCATTTCTGCACCCCATTAGCTCTGTTTATTTGTTACTGGCTCATCACTTCAGGTAAAACATGGAGATGGGTGAGAAGTTTCTGATGTTCCCAATCTATAGGACATCCCTGCTCTACCCTTAGATTCAGCTAACCAACTTACGGTGCATCCACTTACATTGTTCATCAGCTACATACTTCCGTGGCTGTAATTTTCCACACTTGAGCACAACAAAAAAGATGTTTGATTTTCAGCTTAAAAATGCCATTTAATATAACATTGGACTGAGGCCAACGATTGCAGCAGCGGTCTATACTTTCTCCTACCCAATCAAGCTCCTTTTACAATCAACTGGAGAGCAGTTGGCCCAATCAGAATCATCAGCAGGATTGATTTTTCCACTGGGCTCCAGGATAATTAGCCAATTTCAACGAGAGAATTAAGTGATTGATTAGTTCAGTATGGGTTTGCCCAAACTCTGGCTTCGAGCACCACCACTTGACTTTGCATGAGGCAGAGAAGGTGAAATTTGAAAATAGTCGCCCGTATTTCAACTTCTTGGTTGCTGTGCTGATTTTGTGGAACCGGGGATAAACTCATCTCAGGAGATGACAATGTAGAAATAGACCTCAGCTTGTGAGAAAATATCTCTGGGTTTTTCTGTGAACAATAAACCCATCAGATGATGAATCAATCTCCTTTTCACCTATTTCCTGCAAAACCCAAGACGTGTCATGACACAAAGAATAATCATCTACAGATGTTAGAGGGCAGAGGCACAGACATCCATCAAGCTCATTGTCACCAGGCTTCCCATCCTTCCAAAGAAACAAAACACACTCAAAACCAAATCAAGAAACAATAGTTCCGGTTTTTCAGTGTCCCACTAAGGCCCGGTCAATGCTGAGCTTCCCATCCTTTAGCCCCAACACAAAGTCTCCTTGTTCCCCAGCGTGGAAGATTGACACATCTAGCCCGGCCTCTTCCATCGCTCTCTGGTCCCTCGCCCACATCTGCTTTGTCTCGTCTGCCCTGCCTCATTGGAGCAGTCAGCTCCATTCAGGCAGGTTCACAGGGGGACATTTAGTCATGCACTGTCAGCTCTGCTGTAGTCCTGCGCCTCTCCCTGTGAGGTGTGTCAGGGGAATGACACACACACACACACACACACACCCTGCTGATCCTGCCCCAACATGCATGAAACACACGCACATGGTCACACACTAAATCATACGTGAGGGCAGGCTGCCGAGGAAGCATGTCAGAAAGACTGATGCAGGCAGGTCGGCTTGACATGATTGTACTTTTTCTGAGAATTGCACATTATCAGGGGAGAGTGAGCAATGAGATGGAAGGCTGTTTTGATAGAAATTCCTGGCAATGTGTGATTGTGTTTGTGAGCAGAGCTGAGTTACTGGGAAGTAACTTAGTACAGTTACTCACATGATGTACATCTGTAAGGTACTAGTACTTTACTGGAGTATTTCTATTCTAAGAACCTTTGTATTTGTTCATTTCACTCTGTATTTGGGGGACTGTCAATGATGAACTTAAAGTATCTTTATGAATGCTAATGCTGCTCTGTGCCTGCTGAATGTAGAGATTTATTTTTGTCGGAGATGCTGAGATCCCGTATAGAGAATCTTTACAAGGTTAACTTTGCAGATTGGTATCTGGCTTTGTATCATTACAATGTGTGTTCACCAAATTTGCCCAGCCACTGCAGGCTGATGATTTATTCGGCTCCTGACTCACATAGACTGGAAGTTAATGTCTCACATGTGTGACCGTGCCCTAATACTCCACTGACTTCCAGGTTAAATATATGAGCGAGAATACAGTGCTGAGGAACGATTGCATATGGACGAGGGAGAGGCCACCAAAGCCAAACTGTATTCTGACTGTTGTAGTTTTTCAATTTTTTGCACCTTCCTGCTGCCTAGGCAGCCTTGTTTTATGAAAAGTCCATCTTAAATACTTAAATCATGAAAGGTTTCTTCCTCCACCATGAGCATTTGCTGTTAGCACACGTGTCAGCACACATGTCCACATGAGGCAAGCACAGAACGTGGTGTGACACAGGAGTTCACCTTGTCTTACTACTCGTTTTCTATTCCTACAGCATACTGTATTTGCATATGAAATGTAATCACAGGCTTGAAGTTTTATTAAAGTAAGTGATGTAGAGGATGACAAAGACAGTAATCCCCTCTCAGCGCTGCTCACCCTGTCTCATAATGATAATGGTAAGAAGAATTAGTTTCAGCCTGCCTCACACACACACACACACACACACACACACACACACTCATATACATGCACTATCATCTATCTTGCCAAATGCAAACTGGAACTAAAATTATAGACAAAATCCATGCATACACTCTCACAATGGAAGCAAATGCGACACACTTGTGCACACCAGCACACACACACACTCTCTCACACACACATGTTCTTACACTTATGCGCACACACGTACACATTCACTAATTTTGCAGAGTGTACGTCTGTGTGACAGAGCACTGGTGAGAAGCAATTTCCCCTCCTTGTCATTATTAGATTAGTGCTTGTATTATTTGGGAGAATAAATTGGCTGCGATTGAAATGAATGCCATCAGCCAGGCTCCAATACATATCTGCTCTGTCTCCTCAGCGTGGTGTTCATTCCTGATTATGAAATACAGCGTGCCAGAGGGAGATCACCGCCGCCGCCGCCACCAGTCAGATGGGCCTCTCACTTTGCTTCCATGATGCGTTTGCCTTAAGCTGGGCTGAGTCAATCAGCGCTGGGCGATTTGTGAGCAACCTTCTACAATGTCACAAAAAATGATGACTAAATCCTAAACGGTAAGTAACTGAACTCACTAGTGATGATCCGAGCGACAGGAATTACACTCTGTAGCTGCAGAGTGATCCAAGTTCCTGTTTGCTCTGCGAAAGAAAACATTTATCAACTCTATATTCAGCCATCCTGCTTTACCCACCAGATTGTCTAATTTGAGAGAAATGGTGACACAGCAGCACAATTGAAAGTAGCGAGCCACTTTTAAATCACCTGTATCTATCATTTTGAGACGCTTCGGTCACTTGGGACTCACTGCTGTATACTGCTCCATTAGCAGGTTATACAGCTTTGCCGAATGTGTGTGCGCTTCACTCAAATGCTTCCCTTCATTTGCCCTCTTTGATTCCACAACTGCTGAAATAAGCCCAGCTGGCGCCGCCTGATGACTTTGGCTGTGAAGGGTAATTGATTGGCGGGGATTATCCCCTTCCAAGTCACCTGCCCATGGAACCGAAAATGACAGAGGTGAAGCAATCTGCAACCAGTGAGTGTTCACCTCTCCTACACTGTGATGCTGAATGTAGAATAAAGTTGATTTTTTTTTTTTTTTATTTAGTCATAAGCAGTGTGAAGACGTTGACCCTGAGGTTTACTCCCAATGATATTTGCTTTCTCTTTCAAATATTACTTAAATGGCTTTTTTTTTTTTTTTAAAGTCTTCTGATATAATAGTTTCTCTGTGCACAACTCCTGAGGGCTTTTCTGTTTGCTTCTCTTCTGTCCCAGTAAATAATACTAACTAATACTATGATAGTAATGCTTGCCTCATTCATTATATGAATAAACATAAATTCTGTATTTAGACTTGACTGGCGGTCATCTCGTTGTGCCCTCTTCTTGGCACCTGGCTGGAGACTTTGCACCTCCAGGTGCATCATCTCTATCTAGATGTGCCCTGAAGTGCTAATATTTGCATGGCAGAACATGATGGAACATTTATTTTTCTAATAAATTTGATTTTAAATGTGCACTACACTTGAATGGGAACTTGCCCAGTGATGGGAGTTAGCTCTTTCACAGCAGACATTTTGACAAAGGAAAAATACAGGTGTGATTAAAAGCACAGATTGATGGCTGATTCCATTTGGGTGAGTTCAAGGGTATTATGTATGCTCAGTCACAGGCGTGGTGGTTGATACCAGTATTAGTTGGCTGTGTGGTGCGCACTATGATGAAGGACATTTGTTCATTTCTTGAGACTTGGAGTTTTCACCAGGACCACCTGCTGCTCAAAGACACTCTACTGATGTACTGTAAATGAACAGAATATGTACAGTAGCTGGGCCTATTAAACATAACTATCAATACATTGGCATTAGTTTTCCCAGTGTATGAACAATGAAGACACATAAATTGAGTTGTGTTATTAGTTACGAGGTAAAAACATCCCTGCTGACTTGCAGCTCAGGTAACTAAAGATTTGCGAGCAGTGAATTATTGCCTATAAAAATAAATAGATATGAGAAATAGTAATAGAGTTTTCAATGTGGCTTTAATTTTTCAGTATAATTTGGATGTATGGGGGGAAGTATGAAGGAATAATATTGATGTTTCAACAGAGTACTGAAGGTTCGATGAGCTCTGGCAGTGGATTAAAACATCAGAGGGGACGGTGGGCAGCGGTAGGACAGGTAGAGTCTATTGTATTGAAATCTACCAACACATGGTGCAGAATGACACTTCCAACATAATCTGTACCATGATAACCATTAAAGTGACACAAACAAGTAACCACTAACTTTTTATTCTCAGGTGAAGAGATGTCAAGATGTTTGGGTTAAAACTAGGAAAAACTTGAAACATTTTTTAGATGTCTGGATAATCTATAAGCACAGTTTCCACAGCATATTGATTACTACCTGTGTAGATAGGACCTCCTTGACATGAAAATATAATAATTAGTGTGCAGCACAAGCACAAGCACACTGCAGTGCCACTATGCAAAGCATGGGGCATAGGCCCACTATCATTATACACCATAACTATTTTCCTTATTCTTCTTCTGTGTATTTTTGTGCCAAGCCTTCATTTGAATGGAGATCTAAAATTGAAAAATGTTTTCCATTAGTGCGTATGGGGCGGAGTGCTCAGATCTAGAGTGGGTGACATCATCGCCAGAGTGCAGAGGAGCTTTATTAAACTATTAAACTTGCTCCCACTGCCACAGGTTTCATTCCAAATACATAATTTAAACATCAAAATATAGGAAGATTAGTGCCGCTCACAGACATGTAACTACGGAAACAATCCCACTCACAGTTTTTGAGTTTTCAGCGTCAAGGCAACAAGAGATCCCTTTAGCTGTCTCATTCACTCATGTTATTTTGCCTCTGAAACTTTTGATCCATCACATAAATGTGGGACTTAAACTGTGACATCTCCATCATTTTTTACTCTATTCACACAAATTACACATCTACATCTCCGACAAACACTTCCGATGCTCACAGAGGAATCTGTCCAGCCACACAACCTAAGGTTTTTGAGCTAGCATGTCTTGTTCGTGTTGTACCTCGGCAGGCTGAGCTGTGTTATCGACAGCTCTGCCCAGATACAGTTACACACAGCTGATGCTGATCAGACCTCTGTTCTGGATTGATGATACGCTATTATTTTGGGACCTCTGTCCTTGAAAGAAATGATTTTCCACATGCCAGCGTGGAAAATCAGTTTTTGAAGATCGGCAGCTAAAGTCCAAGATCACAGGCTCCCTCCTGTGAACGGCCGATGCTGTGGAGGCGGAGAACTGTCCAACACGCAGCACAGGCTACAGGATTTTAGTGATTTTCAGTTTCTTAAGATCACTGACAAAAGCCCATGACCATATAATACACACACACACTCCTGGGATACGCACCAGACCCTACAACTTTCCACAGGAAATGTTCTAGTTTATAACATAAAAGCAATTTCCTATCAGCAAAATTAAATTGGTAATTAAATATTGAATAGTAAATTATATGTAACCCGGAAGTCTAAACAGTGTTTACTTTTCAATCAAATGTAACCTGGTTTTAACAGAAAAGTCTTTTGACCAAGTTCCAAATCACTGATTAAAGGGAAGCACTAAAAAACTGCCTTGCATTTTTAATTCTTGAAGATCCAACATCGAGCGCAACCCCGACATTACATTCTTCTCACACAGGGGATTGACAGGGGATTTCTGGAAATTACATGGCACAACTTCAACAAAAATTGGTGCTATGCAATCAAGATGGGAGATAAATTAAAAGGCATGTAAAATAAAAATGCATTTGCATCTTATCATACGAGCAATGTTATTTTACTTTTCTGTGTAATTTCAGATTGCACTGAAAGTAGCCAGATGAAGCCACCCTTCCTGCGCACAGAAACAAGACAGCATGTTACCCAAAAGATTAGTCGGTGATTGTAGAGCAGAAACCTCTTGCTTTTGTGTTCTTGTTTTCATTTTTGTTTTTTCTTTAATCCTCCCTCTCCAGAGGCTTTGCATCCTCTCTGCCTGTCCATCAGCCTGCCTGGCAACATAATTAGAGAGCTTACAACAACAGTATCCACCCGGTGGGACTTACCACACATGAATGCTTACTCCACTGCCATTACACATTCAAGACGCCACCCCAGTGCACTCTGTCCACCACTTCAGCTGTGCTGAAGTCCCCCCCCCTTTCTCTGTGTCTTCCTCTTTCTCTCCGTGAACGAGCAGTTCTTCCCCCCCCCCCCTGTTCGGCAGAGGCCCGAGGGAAGCAGCTGGACTCTGCGGGTTGTTGCCGAGGTGAGGCGGCAAAAAAAAACAGACAAATCAGAGAGGCCTAATTGTTTTTGATATTCCTGACTGCATGGTGGGGGGGCTGGTTGAGGGACTGTGAGTGTGCATGTTTGTTTATGTGTCTGATTAGTGTGTATGAGCATGACGGTGTGTGAGTTTGTTTGATTGTTGTTTCCCAGTGTGTGTATAGTTGTGTACACAGTGTGTGTGTGTGTGTGTGTGTGTGTGTGTTGAGATAGTAAACCATAGTTACATTTAATTCTGACTTCATGAAACATTACCCACACTGTATTTAAAGCAGTGCACAATTTCTGAATCATTTTCTGGCCTGGAAAGATGAATAAATGTCAGGTGTCTGTATTTGTATAGCGCTCGAAGCACTTTAACATCACATCCTCGTTCACACATCATTCATACAGGAGGAGACTGTTCTTGCACACACTGAAGCTATGCTTCAGGAGCAAGTCGTCATGCTGACTTAGAGGAACTGGTGATCGAACCGTCGACCTTTAAATTGATGGATGACCCACTCTACCTCTGAGCCACAGCCGCCCCAAGTCAAATGTCACCTGTTGCCCTATTCTGGTCACTGTGACTTTAGTCCTGCCTTGTTTAGTAAGATTTGCATGTCTGTCAGTTACACAACAACACTGTGAATACTCAGTGTGCTTGTAACACTGATGAGTCAAAGTGTCTTCAGCTGTCATTTTGAAGAAGGCTGTGATGTTCGTGTTTTTTAAAAATGATATACTTTCTTTTTGGAGCCATTTTCCCTCCATTCAAGCGAGCCGACTGCTACCTGCACTAGCACTAACTGTGTTACAGAGGCAGGCAGGGAAAAGCAATTCAGTCATACACATAGTCACTGGTGCTGCGTAAGCACAGAAGTTCAGCTGCAGACAAACTTTTGGTGTCAACAAATGAGGGATTGACATAGTCAAGGTAGCTGAGCACTGAAAGAAATGATTAATCAGGGCGAGTGGGTTTGCTTTAGATGCTTTAGATTCACAGCTACAGTGACTTGGCAAGTTGGTGTAAGAATTCCTGATGTTTAGCCGCAGCCAGTTTCTCCGTTATCTACATCTCCTCCGCCATGATTGGTGTTGATGTGATCGATAAGGGATAACGGCCTGTACCTGGGTTCATCTTGTCCTGTGCCAAGACGTGTCAGTGTTCATGTAATTATGTTTAGAGTAAGTAATATACGATGTTCTTGGTCCTTATGAACAAGCTTCAGCAGAAAAGAATGTTTAGTTTAACCCCCTTTTACCCCTTTTATTTTTCATGGCAATCCATTCAATAGCTGTTGAGACATTTCCTGTTGGACCAAAGCAGGGGTCTGACAGCCTGACATTGCCCTCCCTGGAACCGTGCTGCTAGCATGGCTAAACATGTGATTATATCCTCCAACAACTACATTAGTATGTTACAATGCTGTGTTACATTTTACAAACCACTTATTAATTGCTCATGTGCTGTTTATAAATGCTAAATGGGGAGTTAAATTGAACTGTTACACATGTGGTTTTTCTCAGTGGCGGCACTTTGACAATATCAGTTGTGCTGGCAGCTAAGAATCTTTGCAGCCATTGCACTGCAACAAAATTATATTCTGAAAACTGTATCTCATGCTTCAAAGCTCCCTCCAACAGCAGTGGATTCTGGGGCTAGCAATGACTTGTTCATAATGGTGGAACCACTTTTAGCAAGGCGTCTGTCATGTTTTGAAGACATTAGGCACGCTGCCAAATGTTGTAATTTCTGCGGAGCTCCTTTTAAAGGAACCATTTAAAGCTTTGAAAAGGCAGATGAAATTACATAAAACTAGTACTGGAGCAAAACATCTTTAGAGGAGATAAAAAGCTTCTATTAATGTGTGAATTGCTCCTGATTTATCCACATTAGCAGCAACAATTAAATCTCTTGGCATTTCAATGACATTTATTTTGACATCATTAAACAGTTTGATTGATCGCAGGATGGCTCATTTCGCCTTCAAGATCGCAATGTCACAATTGGAGTCATTTATTAATTAATACTGAGTGAAGTCACCATCCATTACCAACAATCTCAGCCATCATAAAAGTATATGCTGTGAATAAATGAACATTAGAATATTGTGCTCTCAAAATGACAGACTATTTGGACCTACAAAATTGTTCCATCCTCTGAAAGCTGAACCTAATGAGCAAAGTTATGTACTGATTGATTTCAAACTTTTGCCTTATTGGCCTGCTGTCCCCTCACTACAGCTATGCAGCTAAGCTACTTTTCACTAATGGTAGAAGGCAGGACTTGGTCTTTTTTGTGGAAGAAACTGTATAAGTGTGAAAACAGTGTTGGATACAACAGACTAAGTAATCAATGATCATTACATGTCAGAAAAAAAAGATGGGCTAATTTAAACAAGCCTCTGAACTTCTGGACTAGCTTAAGTTAAATTAGTTATACTATCCACAATGACAGGGAAGAACATCTATGAAACATATACATAGAAAGAGTAGAATACATAAGTTAGCCTGCGCTCAAAACAAAATTATAAAATGCTTTAATGGTTGAACCAGGTTTAAAACAAATAAAATCAGACAATTAAAGTGATAACAACAATAATAATAAAAAAACAGCAATACTGACCCAGATAAGGCAAAGATACTTTTTGAGAAGTGAAAGACGTGACTCATTCTGCAGCCTCACATGCTCTGGCAGGGTGTTCTGAAGCTAGGGCGCCGTGACTGCAGAAGCCTGGTTTCCTTTAGTTTTGAGCTGAGAACCGGGAACAGCCAGCAAACCCCTGCCTGAGAATCTGAGGCTGCGCTCATCAGGGAACAGCAATTAAACAATTTAGCAATTTAACTGGGAGCTGAACCATGACGCGCTTTAATTGTGGTCGGTAAAACTCTAAAATGGACTGGTAACCAGTGCACAGAGGCTGACACAGAAGGCCTAGGGGGGCAATTTCAGTGAAGCTGTAACCTCTACAGTATGGAATGGTGTCAGTGGCGGTTGCTACAAGTGATGAACACCCAACCGAGTACTCACCAGACTGAACACGTTTTGGCATACAGATCAGCCTTGAACGCGGGAGCAACCACCTACTGTGCTTTCAGTCTGAGTCTGAGTGCTTGACTAGAATTAGGATTGCATTAAAATGGCACATTTATGCTTCCTGTTTTTCTGAATGCCCACATTTAAGTGGTCCGTGTGCCAGTGCTGTAAAAATGAATCCTGCATGAAAGACTTGCCCATTAACCCCGCACAGCAGAGCTGTAGAGACCTGCACTGTTTTGGTCGTCCCAGGTAGCAGGACTGACCAGCTCTCCAAAACCAACACCATGTCTTGGGCTTAACAACACATACAAGGTTGTGCTGGCAACTAGAGAGAAATACTATTTTTAAAAGTCTCTCTATGTTCAGCTCTTAGTGCTTTTGTTGCTTAAATCTCTGGGGTGTAGATTCATACTTTCTTACTTCACATTAAAAAGCCCCACAGCTTTATGGTGCCTGTTAAGTTACTGCTAATGCTTTTATTGTGTAACAGGCAGATTTAACGGTCTTCCTGATGATAGGGGGCTGTGTTCTGTCATGTGATTTAGGTGAGATAGGAGATTTGGAGACAACAATTTGTTGTTTCACTACCCATCATATGATCGTTTGAGGGCTACATTTTAGTAAAATGTTCATCTGGATGGATGATTATAAAAAGTTTGAGCAGGAAGGGAACATTTTGTTTGTTTGCAATCTTATGTGTAAGAAGTTATGTTCTCGTCTGACAAATGTTTCACAGCTGCAACGGTATTTTTGGTGTTTTTTTAAGCCCTTATGGGATGTACATTTATACACCATCAGTCACCATCATTTAGCAGTACTCACACAGTAAGAAGATGTTAGGAACCTGTTTTCTGTCTCCCCTGCCCTTCCTCCCTCCTGTGCTGTCTCCCTCTACCATCCACCTGAGCAGAGGTTACTCCAGGTCACTCCGCCCACACACCTGCAATTCACACACACCTGACACCAATCTCCAATCAAGCCACCCACTCCTTCCCTGCCCACATAAGACCAGCCCAGATCACCACTCACTGCCAGATTGTCTGTTGCACTAGGTACACTTCAGGCTCCTTTTCTCCAAGGCTTCTTGTTATTTCGCTCGTGTTTGCTCTCTGTCCTGGTTCCGGTTTTTGTCTCCCTCCCTCGTCTGTTCTCCCGCGGTCTCCGTCCTGATCCTGCTCCCTGCTTCACCTGGTTGTCTTCCCCAGTCCTGCTTCCCGCTAGTCCCCTTTTCCCCGTCCTTGCTCCTATCCATTGGTGTTAATAAACCCATCTGTCTCCCAACCACCCGGTTGTTCTTCCTCATAACAGAAGAATCCTAAATCTGCTCTTTTTTATGTCAAAGCACTTTCAATGAGAAATAATGAAGGCTATGAAACTGATTTTTTTTACCATAACAAGAAGATATCAATTCATTATTATTATTAGTTATTCTGAAAGTGGTTGGAATGTACTTTCTTCAGTTCAGTGTTGGCAGGGGAATCAGAAAGTTCATTATGGACACTGTGCCAGGGAATGACGACAATTACATCATAACATTTGTGCAACATTTATGTACTTGCATAGTCAGACCACAGACTCCTACAGTACCTGGAGGACTAAAATATCCATATGCAGTGCAGGCTGAGTGGAAACAAATGAGAGACCGTCTGTTGCTGTTGTACATAAAGACAATGAACATGAAAGTACAGTATGTCAGAGGTGAGATCACTGTAGAATAGCACCGCCGCTTTCCCACCATAAACATGGCTCTGGGCATCTGCAAACATGTTTTATTTAGCCTTCAGCTAAGTGCTCATGGTATGGTTTTCCTTGGCTCCTCCAGTGATCTGTCAGTTAAACAGTTTTGGTTGTGCCATCACATCTTTTTCCTTCTTTTTCTGCAAGGTTTCAGTTTTGTTTGTTATCTGCTAAATAATGGTAGCTATCATTGCCCATGCTGACTGAATATATTTTATTCAAAATACTACAATGACTTAAATCCAAATGCTGTGAAAAAGAATAGAAGTAGACACTGAATTTAGAATAGTAAATGTGAGAATTTCCATCAACAAGCATTATTATCAGCTTAGTGTCTTGTTTCCCTTTTTCTTATTAGCTCCAGTTTGGTCTCCAACTCCTTAGAGAAATATATGACTCCTCAATTGCTGGATGTTCCACTTCCTTCACTAGCTGGCCATTAACTTTGCCTGTCTGTTGTTGGTGCTGGGCACAGAGCCAAAGTGGGTTTATCAGAACCCACTGCTGCTGGAAACAAGGCTGAGATTTAGTCTCAGCCTTGTTTACAAGGCTGAGCGCTGAGACTAAACTATGGAGTACATCTGCCAAGGATTCAAAACTATGAGCTAAAAAAATCAGCACAGAGCTGCATCGGGTGCATCATGTCCATGTAGACCCACCACTGTGAGCAGCTCCTTCCACTTTACACATAGTCACATGATCCATTGGTAATCTACTAAATATTGATTAGTGGCACAGTGAGAACTGTGCAAGTGCATTGTGATTAAAACCTAATTAGTTCATTTCCAGGTTGCATCTGGCTCTCTTCTCTGAAATGTGTGAAAACAAAGCATCAGCAGTCATTTTACTCAAATACAGGTTTGCTGTTGCCTGGTGCCCACCTCCATAACAACAAACTCCTTGCACTTATTCGTGGTAGAAAAAAGAGAGCGGGGGAAGTAGCCATCAGCACTCAAAGACAAATTGGCTTTTATCCATTGATGCTTGTATGTGTGCCAGTATATGCAAGGCATTTCTCTGAAGTCAGAATTGCATTATTAAGTCAAATGAAGCTGTATTCTGCACACTGGGGCTGAGTGCTTGACCCTTTCTTGTCAGAGGGGGCCATGTCATTGCGCTGCATTAGGAGGCCCAATTGATCTCGTCTACAGATTAAATAAGGCCACCTCTGGACTAATGTACCCCGTCATTGACAGTGCAGATTTTAATTTCTTTTTTATTCTCACCAAAGGACTCACCCACTGTGAAATTCTCATTAACACTCCCTAACGCTGACGAACTTGTTTGCCTCCACTGACATCGTCTGAAGTGTTGTGCTTTTCTGGCCAGTCTCCTTAGCATATTGTCGTTGCTCACACTTATGTCATAATTTTTGTCCGTTGGGGTCTCTTATCTTGCCTCCGTTCAACCGTTGCTGTTATCAGCCAAACTCTCCCTTATCCTCCCCCTCTATTTTTGTCTGTCTAGGACTTGGAAGGCTGAGGGACAGACTGAAAGGGAATTGCAGAGTCCTTGATGTCATTGAAGCCAGTGAGACTGACAGTGAAACGCCAATAATGAGCCCTCCATCCTTATTTTCCTCAGACACTGACCAGACTTCTCTTCATCCAGCAGGCCTGGTCTTTTTGTGGTTCAAAGGTCATTTGTGGCAGTACCATAGTGACTATGACCCATATACCCATTTGAGTTAAATGAGTCTTATTAGGTAAACATTTTGAATGATGGATTTTAAGTCCCTGTGCTAGTAGCAATTACTGAGTTTCAGGACTATTGATTTATTTCCAAGTAGAGCTACATTAGATTGTGTTGAACTTTTCTAGGAAGCAAACTACAGTATGAAATATACTGTATATCCTCTAGTAATTACTGCCAGGAAGGTGCACTGCAAATCAAAAAGCTAATTCACTCTCACAACACAGCCATTGATTGTTTGCGGCGTTCAACGCATCAGCAGCTTGTATCGAGCACCATTTCATCAACAGGCATGTATTTGGCTCATACAATTCATTGCTGGACGGTAGCTGCTGTGTTAAGCAAGAAACTAGATTGATCGTGGAATGCACTACTTGTAAGATCATTGGCGTAAATATGACTCAAACATACAAGCATGGCCATTGTAGCAGTGTAGCAGGGATTTCCACACAGAATTAGATTAACATTAGCAGCAGCAGCACTGCAGAAGATGAAGGCATAATGACTTAAGCTGGTTTTTAGGGTTATCTCATTAAATCTGAAAAGCAGATATAATTCTCTCCCAAACCTTTTGTTCTTATTTCATTGGTTCCTTTCTGTAACAACAAACCCCTGAATAAGTTAGTCGGAATGTTGCCAAACATGGAAAGATTACCGCAGGATGCAATAAACCTTATCTGTTTGACGCAAACTGGATTACAAAGGCCTGAAAATACCTCAGCACGGCTTATCATGCTAACATTGTACAGATTGCTGCAATTGATTTGAATAGCATGTTGCTTGAGGAGGCCCATCCAGACTTGAAGCAGATGGTGATAGCAGAGAGGTGGAAGTAATTAAAATGGGTAATCCTCAGTGATATGATGTATTGACGGCGTCTCATCGTCTGCACTGAGCCTTAGACTACAGCAACACTCTCAAAACAACCCAGACAGGAGTAAAAAGAACACACCGCTTGCACAATATGGGCACTTTCAATTATTTTTTGCTGTTTATCATTGTCATGATGAGTTTATTTTTGGCTTGGCTCAGTGACAAAGTCTTAGGGCGCAATTGCCAGTCATACTGTGGTTAAGATCTTGGACCCAGTCTTGACCGCAGGACGGTTTCCATGGTCAGAATAGTTAATTAGTCTTGTGGATCCAATCGATGCCCTGCATACGCCGACTGGGCACTAAATCTGTCCAAAGCTCAATATTATGTATTGTTTGGCAATAAATTTGTCTAGAAAACCAAACTTATAATTTTGTTTCCTTTACAAACTTGCAAGATGTGCATATTGTGTGATATATTGTGTTGTTTTATCAATGGCTCCCAGCTGCTCTTTTTGTACTCAGGGGGACTGTTATTTAGTATGTTCAACCCTATTGCTTCTTTCCACTTTGCAAATTACTTATATGAAAGATGGCAGAGGCCTGTGCCTACCTTCACCATTTTTACTATGAAACTGTAAATCAAGACACGAATTGTAGTTTAATGGCCCATGAAAAGCTAGATATAGGACATGACGTTCTCTTTACTGTGCAACAAGCAACATGTTAACACACGTGCGAGGTCAATCTTTACTTGCTGGAACAAATATTAGCGGTAGGTGGACTCTAAAAAGGTTGCTGTAATGTCTCAACAGAGTAACTATTTATATTCACATTGTCCGACCTTCAGGAAAATGCTTCTCAGGCTGGCCATTGGGAGCTTAGTGGTGTGTGCGATAGAATGATGTGGTACATTAAACCAGCAACGAGGTACAAGAAGCATTGTCACAAATGAGATGTAACCCCTAAAGTGGGACTTAGGTGGGACTCGGTGTGAAGCTACAATCTTAATAATGGTAGACAGGGTTGGAAAGGTGCCATGTTTTCAGGTGCAGAGATTAGGGTTAGGGTTAGGGTTAGGGTTAGAGCCCTAACCCTAAAGAATGCTTTCACATCAAACATGTTTAACCCTCCTGTTGTCCTCGGGTCAAAATGACCCGCCACTGTGTTAAAAACCAAAAAAAATTCCCCTAAACGATATTTTTTCAACTTGAAATTTGATGACTTTTCCTAGATTGACCCCAACATTAGAAAAAGTGAATTGTTGCCTTTATTCACATTTCCATGTAAGCTGTACAAAAAAAGGTACAAAGATCGTCTTCGGGTCAAAATGACCCGACAGTTAAATTGAGTTGAAATCACAGTCACAGAGTTAGTTACACACCACAGAATGTGAGAAGGTTTTAGTTCTGTCTCAGATCAATCAGTAGCAGACATAAACAAGACAAGACAGGTGGTCTTCTTGCAGACTGCACTGCCTTTGATCTGACCCAAATGGAACAATATTGCCCCTTTGTCTGTGGATTCCCAGAGGCTATAAAGGTGCTGCAGATGACAGTACCCCGAATTATCTCTGTGCTGAAGCCATGAGTGCGCGTCATAACGTCGAACAGGCTCTAGAGCTGATTTTTTCAGATGTCCAGCAAGACAACTGTGATTCAGAAGAGGAAGTGGAGGATGTATCAGAAGAAGAAGATGGGGAGGAATACCCTATAATACCCAGAATCTTAGCAGGTGTATACAGTCATGTGACTGCAGCTAGTCTATGGGATGCAGAGAGTGGAAGGCCAATTTTCTGAGCCACAATGCCGCTCAAACTCTTTCACACCTACTCAAGACTGCTACGATTTGATAACCGGAAGTCAAGACAACAAGAAACAATAATACAATTGACAGTGTCATAGCAGCGAGTGGTGTCTTGAATAAATGCAGTCTTTCTGCCAGGTGAAGAGGGAAAACTCAGGTATTCACACAATTTGTGGTGAATGACAAGTTGTTTCTTCAAGCAAAATAAAATTTGGTGTTTCAAATTCAATTAAGTTGCTTATATTGGGGGTTTAACGAAGATGGGTCATTTTGACCCGGAGGACACGGGGTGTATACAGAATATGAGGACAACAGGAGGGTTAAGGTGGTTGACTGTTGAGTTTGGTTCTTCTGGGCTGGTGTAAAAGCTATTTATGTGGTGTTCATGTGGTGTGTGCTAAACAACTAGACCGAGACGGCCTGTAAATTTGATCTGGGACTAAATGAACTCTGGTGTTTGCAGTGTGAAAGCAAAGCAGAACAACTTCAGTTTTCTATTTTTTGTCACTAATTATGACGATGATTATGCATGTCCAGTTGTAGTCTGGACTAATGATGCTTACAATCTGTTATTTCTTTGTGAGCTCAATGTGACATCAGAGTTGCTGTAAAGTTCTGCACGACTGACTGTCAGTTCTAATCGGTGAGTTGATTGTCAGTCACAGTTATGACCCAGGTCGTAATGTGCATTTGGACGTGGCGGTGTGTTTCTGTTGTGTTTCCTCCCTGCCTGGGGTGGTGCTTTTGCCCTGGTCTGGGTCTTTTCTTGTGTGCTGAGTTGCAGGTGCTGGCTGCTGTTTGGCTGAAGTCCTGATGGCGCATACTTTAAAATGGCACCTGCTGGGACCAACTCCACTCCTTCTCCTTCCTGGCCCCCCACCCAGACTGTGCTGTGCCACCTTGTGTTTTGAGCTGAATTAGAGTTAACTAATCTTTATTATGAATGTTGCAAATGGAGACATAAAGCCCTGGTAGATGTAGGGGTGAGAAGCCTTTTCTTTGATTCCTTTTTCTCCTGTGTTTTGCTAAAGAGACAGGTAAGAGCCCTGTATTTACTTTCATTTTCTTTTCCTAAGTTGGTTGACATCTTCGTAGAATGTATTGTTCATTGTTTTGGCCTTTTCTCACCCTGAAGCTGAAAACTACCTGACAATAAATCAATTCTGTTTGGACTACATCTGCTGTGGCATGGGTCATCTTTGGAAGTGGGCAAATACAGGAGTCACTTTTTTCTTCTTCATGCTCCGGGTTCCCCTAGGCAGGGTGTAACATAAATTGGGTGTTCGTCCGTTTTTTTTTCCCCTCATGTTTCGCCGGGTATGTGATTTTTTTTTTTTTTTTCTTTTCATATTTCTGGTTGGCAGCTTTTCTGGAGTGACAAAATGGAGTTTGATTTGGACGGTTTTGCAAGAAGTCCCACATTGCAGCAACAGATGTAAGAAAGTGCATTTAATGCTCATTGCTGCATTGCTACCTGTTTGATGTGCATGTGCTGCAGGGTGCAAAAAAACACAAAGCAGACCAGAAGTAAAAGTAAAAACCAAACCGCAAAACTGCATCAGAATTAATACAAAACATAGTGGGACACAAACACACCATTTAAGGTGAATGGACAGTAATCAAGTCTCATGGTGACGAGGAATCGTCTAATGTAAAATGATGCTGCTTCAGCTCTTTCTGCAGACGTTAAAACACACTGTCAGAGCTGACATCTGCTGTTGTGACAGGTGTGAGAGTTTACTTTCATGAGCCGCGTGAGATACAAAGTCACAACCACTTCTTAGGCCCATGATGCACTTGGGCTCAGCGTGAACTTTTGTTGAGACAGCAGTCCATGTCAAAACATGAGAGTTATGTTCAATAGCAGATTATTAGCTGCGCACACACAGACTGTAAAAAAAGGAAAAAAAAAGAAAGGAAGGATATACCCTTGCAGAAGAAGAAGAAGCTGTTTCTCTATTTATTAGTTTTAATCCCAAGACTGAATTTGGCCAGAAGTGTTTAAATCCTGCTCCTTTTTAACAGTCTGTCGGCTTATTCTTTACATGGTGGATGTGGAGTCAGGATGCAAGACACTGACACTTCTTCTTTCCTTTTCACACATGAAACAGCCATTAACTTCCTTAAACCACCAATGACTTGGAAAAACTTTGAAATAGTATACTCTCATTAACTCCAAAACTCGTAATCTTAAAGAGGATGAAAACATGAAGAAGAAAATGACAAATCCTTCCCTGCGACCAGTTGAGGTTTCACAGCAATACATTCCCCTTTTCCTCCACTTTACACAGCAGTTAAATGCTTTTTACTTTGTAGACAAAACAATCTCACCCCCAGGCCCGCTAAATAACTCGCTGAGGTGCATCACACTGTCCTAATTAGCAGATTCAATTTGCTCAGTTGTGTGATTCTGATTGTGAGCATCTCTATGACTAAAAAGTTACTAACCATCACGCTAACCTGTGTTTCTACACCCTATACTCAGTTTTTTATTGCTTACTCCAACAACTGAAACAATTAATAATTAAATTAGACAAATGTCAGAAATTTAAGCTATTTTGATATGAAGTCAGCTTTAGGCCAAGAAATAGTCCCCCACAAAACCTCTGCTTAAACCGCAAGGTGTCGTTTTTGCACTATGGTTTTTGGACAGACTTAAAAATAAAGATAGGACATATCAATTAGTGTTATTATTCATTTATTAGATAAAAATAACAAACATTATTTCATTCTAGCTTCTCACATGTGAGGATTTGCTACTTTTGTTTGTTTATATTGTTATAAATGTAGTAATTTGATGTTTAATAATCAAAAAATAATAGGTATAGTGGTTGTTAGTAAAGATGAGCTTTATCTGTAGCTCTGCCTGGTACCCAGCTCCAGATTGACCCGTCTGCTAGAACACTACTGTTATACATACTGTCCCAGAATTAGTACTCTACAACCACATCTAACTCATGGATACATCAGCTACCTAGGCCAGGGTTACTGTTCACAGTACAGTTTATATTCAGTAACCAGACAAACAGACAATGCAGTCAGAATGAAAACCAGTGCAACACATAACACAGGAGGTGTCATCACAGGAGTCACTTCAAGGCTCTAGCTATTTACTGGGCCTGACATTGGGGTTTTGTTTTTAGAGGTCTTCATCTCAGACGTTTCCAACAACTGTCTGACTGTCCTCCGCTCTCTCTTGGGTTGTCTCCTTCTTTTTTTTTCCTTTTCCCCCAAGATTAAATAGATGAATAAATGTATGAACATCAGACCTCTTCTAGATCCTTATGTACTGTAGCAGGTTTCCATTAAAAAATCATCCACATGCTGTGTGTTGCTTGGTAAACATCTCAATTTACATACACTGGGGTACAAATGTAGGATTAATAGGATTAATTACAGGATGTTCTTTGTGATTAGTGTACATTGTGCAGATGGTTCTATCACTGGAATGCTAATCACACAGTGCTAACAGCCCAACTGTAAATTATCAGCAGTCAGATTGTGTGGTGATATTGAGGAAGAAAGAGTCCAAACCAATGGCGACATCTTCAAAAAATTGCTTAAATTTGAAGTTTACACATTAATAATGTACAATTTATTTAGTGTTGCACAGAGAAAAAAACCTTTTCACTGTTTACAGGGTGCCATATCAGCCAGGTTCATAACAGCTGCTTCTGCTATGTCCTGTCAATACATTTACATATTTTCTAGATGAGCTAAACCACAAATGAATGTAAATGATCAATATTCATCATAAGATAAATTACATTTCATTACTGGATGTGCATGTGGATGCTTGTGTGTGTGTGTGTGTCTTTGAGCAGAAGGGGTGCTTTCAGAAGCCTATGAGGGCATTCATCAAGGCCTTCATATTGACTGCAGAGCTATAATGTAATTTCAAGAGTAAAAAATGATGCACAGCGTAATGCACCCATGGCACACTGCATTTAAAACCTATTATTCACCAACAACTTGTCATTAATAGTTCTCAGCCATTTTCCCAGCTGCTTAACAATGTTAAATGGATACATACTGTATTAGTATCTGTAAAATCAAAGGAGTGTAGGCTCTGATTCTGGTTTGTCTGCTTGGTACAGATGGTCAGCACCAACTTTTCATTCCTCTCCCGGTGGAAAAAGACACCCAAAGAAAGGTAACACAATTACACAGAAAGCAATTAGTGCCACGCTCTCAGTGTTGTGGAACTCAGTGGTGTAATTACGCAGATGAAGTTTGTGACGGCTATAAATGTCTCGGATATGAGATGTCGCCATTATCCATCCCTGTTTTTTTAATTAGAGCTTCGCTCGCTTTATGCTGCTGCATTAAGGGTAATGTTGCAGGGAGGGAAGCGGGGTGGAGACATAGGCACTCAGTTTTCATAACTCACACAGAGCTGCTCCAGTGTCACTTAATGTAGCATGAAACACCAAAAGGTTGCATCCAAACAGCGCAATACATCAACCGATAAGCCTCTTGTATTGATCGACTGGCACTTTGAAATCCCTTGTCTGCTCAGTGTTTCTTTGGTGGAATTGCTTTTATGTATCCACACAGAATCCTGCAACAGCGGTCATTCTTTTTGAGGGGTTAAAACGACTGCGACCGTATTACATCGACTTATGTACATAATTTGCTGGTTTGAGTCTGGTCCCCATCTGTCCTGCAGAGGATGCTGAGATGCTCATATATGTTGTTTTGGGAGTCATTTAAATTCAACCTATTCTGTTGTTTCAGTATGAGGACGTGTTGAAGCTGTTCTTCAACCCCAGGAGCAGGATTGGGGAGACTGCTAAATACAAAGGTCATCTACACATATATACAGTACCTCCAGGCAGGGTCCAGCCCTACACCTCCACCTCCAGAAAGTCATCACTTCTAATGATGCTTGTGCTTGCCGATGGATTTAAGAAAAACTTTTTAACCTTGGTACCTCTCTGCCAACAACAGTCGGTCAGTTGGTCGTTCCACCACTTTTGTCCAGACTGAAATATCTCAATAACTATCGTCTGGCCTCTGCTCAGCCTACTAATCAAGCAAGCAAGTCCAGAGTTACCGAAAGTGTCACAATTTCAAAAGAAATATTGAACATTTGCTGTGGTTCCTGTCATCACTCCCCTTCAGCTCCTCTCCCTCATTACTCCCAAACACAGACTGACCTTCGTGCTCCAGTCATTAGAGCAGAGCTACTTTTGGTCTTCCTCCTGTGGGCTCATACATTTCCAAGAATTATCTCATTCTCCACATCAGCTCCTCTCTTAGTCATGATTCTCTTTCCAACTCCTGTCTCTCATATGATCATTCAGCGCTCTTAAGAATGTTGTTAAGAAATGTTGCTGTAGAAATCAAATGTAATAAAGCCGACATCTACAATCACAGCAGCATACTTTCCCTATCAAACATGGAAGAAAAAAAAAAAGCAATCCATAGGTATTCTAAGCATGGCTTTAGATACAGATTATTTACCTCCGGATGAGCACCGCTATAAGGGACTTGGCAATGTGTTACGAAACAGTTCATTATCCTAGGTACCAGGCTGAAGCTAGATACCAAGTCTGTGGGAAACCAGCGATGTACTAAGCAAATCTCATCTCTCAGGTTCCTGTTGATCCTGTGGATCCTGGTCCTGGCCCTGTTGATGTGGTTCTCTGGTTCCTGTGGGTCCTGGTCCCGGTCCCGCTGATGTGGTTCTCTGGTTCCTGTGGATCCTGGTCCTGGTTCTGCTGATGTGGTTCCCTGGTTCCTATGGATCCTGGTCCTGGTCCCGCTGATGTGGTTCTCCATCAGCCAATGGATGTGCGTCTGTCCAAGGCTACAGCCTGTCCGTCCTTGGGAGCTGGATCTCTCCTTCACTGTGGTGCTCCCGGAGGTTTCTCTTTTCCCACTGGGTTTTTTGAGTTTTTCCTTCCCAAAGAAGGAGGGTCATAAAGGGCAGGTGATGCCTCAGACTGATCCACCGGACTGATCCACCGGACTGATCCAATGGCCTCATCGACTGCTGGACTCTGTATTAGATTGTTTGTTCGCTTACACTTGTTTATTTCAGTGAACTTTGTAAAGCACTGTGAGACACTCTGTTGTGATATTGGGCTATACAAAATAAATTGAATTGAATTGAATTGAAACTAGATACCAGACTCCAAAATGACAACCATTCAATCCAACAGATAAGCACACGTAAAGATATGAACAAAGATAATATGAACAAAGAAATAAGTATTTGAAGGCTCTGAGAAATGTTTCTAAATATGAAAATGTCATGGTTTACCATGAATTCATATTGTTTGGTGTCCTCGCAGTCGGTCAGCAGAGGATTTGTTTGTCACAGTACAATGATTGGTCACTGGGACAAATTGGCAGCAAGTTGCAAGTAGTTTAGACAAAGATGTTGTACTTAATCTGTTTAGTGTGTATTACTCCACAAATTGACTTCTTTAAGAGTCCTTTGTTTTGCATTTCTTCTTGTCTTCGTTTTTGTGAACATACAAATTCCTCTTTGTTCACAGTGACTCACTGATGAAACAACCTCTGGATACAGTCTGGAAGCATCTTATTTTTAACTTTATATGTTACTTGAGCAGTTTTGATGCCCAGATACCTAAATTTGAGTAGCTTATACGGCACCTTGAATAGATGCAGTGCTTCTGTGTCCATAGCTGCACGCAGCATTGAGCCCTCCAGTAAAGTACACGTCTGTGGCACTTTCTGATCTACTGATACGAGTTTTGCCCCATTTATACATATCAATTCAAGGGTCAAGTGCATGCAGATAAAAATCCAGATGAGACTGAAGACACTTTTAATCACATCTGCGCTGATCAAAAATCTGATTGCAATAATGAGGTGACATGAAGTGTAATGGGCTGTATGATTCCAACCAACTACGTTCACTTTGGTTGTTCGTAATATTAGAAATGCTGGAGTCTAAGCTCTCATTGTGAGTCACCATGGAGCATCAGCAGCACAACATGAAGAGGAACGCAGCACAAATGAATTTGCTGAACAGTCAGAGAGAAACAAGCCATACTGGATGACATCATCTTCTCTGTGTATCTGTATACTGTTATGACTCGTGTTGCTGCCCCCTCTGACACTGAGAGTTCAGTCTGCAGATCTGCGAGCCAGGGGTCTCGGCCTTTTGCAGAGAAAAGCTTGCGGCGGCTTCCATCTGTCATCAGCTCAGCGGCCAAATAAGCCTGTTCTTTACTGGGAGCCAACAAGATGGATGGAGCCACTTCATCACGGCAGTACGGGGGCACAGTGGAAGCACTGCACTGCATGTCTCTTTGACAGCCAGTCCTCCCCCACTCTGCCTCCCTACGGTTACCATCAGGGCAGTATAGAGTGCAGCTAACTCATTAGCAGTACTACCAATGTGGCAGCATGTTTAATCTACTGAGTAATTATTTACACCCATCAACACTAAAGGAAAATCATTTTTACACTATTAAGAGCTATTCTGTAATGAGAAATTGTATTTTATATTTGTGGTTTACTTATTTCCCTGAATCTGTCTGATTTACTTCTGCTTCAGTTACCAACTCCTAACAAGGTAAGACCTCAAATAGATGGCACAGAGGACGCCTCTATGTGAAACCAAAAGATTAAATGGCAAACTAATGAAAATTGCAGACATTGCTACAAAGCTAGGTAACTTTAGATTAAATTCTAGCAGCAGAGGTTCAAAAAAGATAGTACGATGTCACTGCTTTGAACATATCTGCCCCTGGTCCCATCATTGCCCCATCGTGTTCGTTCAGAAAGAGCTGCACTGCCTGCACCAGTGTTCTCTCTCCCAAAAATCCCTGAAGTAACATTGGATACATGTCTGCTCACAGTCAACGAACTTGATAGCAATTTTTATCTTAAATGTGTAACGCTTCTTTTCGGGAGGCATGTGCAGTTGTGATGCTGTTTTTCAAGATGGCACCTCATTCTCTCCAATTCCAATTCATTGAGCTGCAGGGCCCAACGAATGTGTCCGTTAGGATTTGTATTCTTCGGCCGAGTACATATTAATATCTTTTTGGGTCAAAGTGTGTCACATGCCTAAATGGCAGCACAGCCCATTGCTGTCCCTGGACACCAGGGTTCATGGTATGGCAGCCAACAACACAGCATTGTTAAAATCAGTAAACACAGTAAACAAGCAGCTTTTCATGGTTTGCAGGTAGTGTCCTCAGTGCACTCTTGGACAATGGAGGACTGAGATGAAAAATGAGCTAAAGCTGTCTATGAATCTCTGCCATTAGCGGCATACATCAACTTATGTAGCCATTAGTTGGTTAGTTTCCAAACACAACAAAGCGCTGACTGGCCAACGCTGCATTGACTTATTATGAACCTCTTTTGTAGCAAAGTTTGTGATTGTGATTATATTACTGCAGAGTTTATGTCTTTTTCCAACAGATGTTTTCATTCTGTCTGTTATTTGCAAATGGAAAGAGCAATTATGAGAGCATTTCACTCTCATCAAGATGGTTAAATGTATTCCACATACAATACAGCAGGTGTTCGGAACGTCTGTAATGCAATGATTCTAAGTTTTGTCTCTTTACATCAACTTTCATGCTTTTATGGACAATTACACAAGGTTAGGCTTAAGTAAAAGAGACTACAGCTACCAGTCCACCGTGTACAATATTTGCTATGCACAGTATAAAGTAAGGAATCATTACTTTTGGGTAGGCCTTGATTCTGACACTTGAGCCTCTAGCTCTAATGCTATGGTTTCATTCTTTTGCATGGAGGCCTGCACGCTAGAGCTCCGTCATCTTATTATAAAGCTTCTACACCAGCTTGAAGTGATTTCCAGAGTTTTGAATACAAATCAAACCACGACTGGGTCTAAAAATGTGAGTGTGTTTTTATACTCGCTATCATCTTGATATAATTTCTGCAATTACACATGCTGGATCAGTCTGAGGTACAGGGCCCAGGGAAGTACAGAATCCTGTCTTATATTAGTGGTGAGAGCAGTGTTTGTCATTGAAAATGGGTTTGGGGGCTTTAAGGCACTGTTGATGGAATTGTGGTTTCAGCTGAAACGGCTGTCAGATCTTACACACTAGCTGTTCTGTTACTTAACACTGGTTATGAATTTTCCAGCTCTAAAATGATCTACAAATTAAAGCTTGAAGTTGAAAAGAAACAAATATCCTACACCTCTTCACCGCTGTGATATTTCAAAGTTACGTGGTTGCGGGTGACATGAAATCTTCAAGCGGGATGATTTGCCAAGACACACGAATTCAAATAGCAGAGGAAATTACATTTTCCACATATTTTGCTAAGGCTTTGCATGC
Organism: Pempheris klunzingeri; assembly: GCF_042242105.1. Lineage (NCBI taxonomy): Eukaryota > Metazoa > Chordata > Actinopteri > Acropomatiformes > Pempheridae > Pempheris > Pempheris klunzingeri. Next base: position 25,402,504 of record NC_092019.1, on the reverse strand, counting down.
CCACATCATGATGATAATGTAGACATGCCTAACTAAAGAAAAGAGCAACCACACCTACAGCAGTCTGTTCTTTTCATTTTCCCCACCTCTCCCTCCCTTTCTCTCTCACCATGTTGTAGACACAATCAACTTTTCATGCTGAATTAAGGTTCAGTCTGGCATCACAAAATGACTCCCTCCATCATGGGTCTCTGTTACCAGCCAGTGTGCTCCACTATTGCCCTTAGGCTCTTAATATTTCTTCTTCTTTGCTCTTTTCCCTGTTATCTGTTGCTGTAGCTGCTTTCACTGTTGAAGAAATAAAGAAAGAACAAAGGAAGAAGAGACATATGAAATGAATGGGTACTGAGAACACAGAAATGTCCAGATGGCGTTCATGTTTTTGCCACCATCAGTCTGTGTGTGCATGAAAAATAAGCATGAACCTGAGTCATAGAGCCCTCATGATGTAAGCTTTTTGTTTTTCCTTTAGTTGTTCACTTTCACAGTGGCTGGAAATCTTAAGAACTTTGACTAAAGGAGATGCTGACTTCACCATTTGTTCAAATTTAAAACTCTACTGTCAAGTGTGAGCATTTAAATTAACATGCCAAAACCTAAAATCACAATACTCTCGTCCCTCTGATATCTTTTTCATACAAGCAACCTCAACCAGGCAATACAAATTATACATATTGTATGTTTGCTGGGTTCAAACTTAAGGGACAGTCAACAAAACACAAGTAAAGAAGAAAGTAGAAATAATCTGCAAAATGTGCTGCAAACAGAGAAATGCTGCAGTCTTACGCAACAGAAAAACAATATAACAGAAGTTTGTGGGTGATACTAAAGCTGATGCTATAGTAAGCAAAGGGTAAGTCTATTTAGGAGTTAGTAGTTTTTTTTGTGGTGAACTTAGACAACAGTTGCATATTACACACCCAGCATGAGGAGTCGTGTTTCTTGCCACCTGGCAAAAGTGAGTCCAGGATTCAGTCTTTTTTTTTAGCTCTGTTTTTGGTCTCTACCAACTCCTGAGGAAAATGTCTAACTCCTTAGTTGTTAAACGCTCGACTTTGTCCACAGGCTAGTTGCTGATTGTGTTTGAGCAATGAGAGTGAACCAAAATAGTAAAGTTAAACATACAGACAGCTCAACAATGAGCTTTTTTTTAAAAAAAAAAAAAACAACAACATTGCGTCGCTCATATAATATGATTACTCTGGTTGTTTGTTTCTTACCTAGTTGTTTGTCTGACCGCTTGTGTTCCTTGTCCTGTTTTAAGTGTAAAATCACAATATCTAAGCCATTAAGTGGCCAAAAAGTGAATTGGCCGTTGAACAAAGACATCACGTATTCTCTCTCCCACTAAAAGCTTCCCAGAGGTACTCAGACTGTCACTCCTCATTCTTATTCTTATGCCTGTCTGCTGAAGAAACACTCTTCAGGAGTTTATCTCATATTGCCTCGATTTTCCATTTTGAATCCACAGAAATACATCAAACACCACCTCCCAGGTGCGCAGTAATCATAGATTATGTTTACTAAGCAACCACTAAGTCACACATAAGGGATTTGGTCAACAGCCTAAAAAAGACAGCATATCCTTGTGCTTAATTGCATAGATGTTCTTATCTCTGGCGTAATCTCATTCCACGGTTTTGATAAGATTTCTTGATGAATGTGGAGCTTTTCGGGGGACTTTTTTTGCATCACTTCATCTTACTTTCTCTGCCTGGGGGGAGGAGGGAGAAGCAGAAATGCTTTACCTAAAAATGATTGTCTTCAGAAAATTAATCTTCAGTTCTGTATTCTAGAGAAGCCTGTATAATTTCAGACTGGCACATTGCATTGCTCCACCAGTTTTAAATTATCATAAAGATAATGCAAGTTTGTGTGACAGTCTGTTGGTTTAGTTCACTTTAATGGAATGACATTAAAGTGCTTTTACAGTCGGGTGAAGAGTGAATGCAAAGAAAAGAGGCATACAGTGTCATCCTGTACCGTTCCTCTGAGACACTGCAGTGCAACAGGGCGGTTACTCAGGCAACAGAGCTTGCAGTCTGATCTAATACATTACACACACCTCACACACACAGGAAACCCTTGTCTCCCCAAAATGCAAATCCAATTTTCGAGGTAAGGGAAGAGAGTGAACACATACGCCGACCTTTGCCAGCCACAGCATTCTGTGCCTGCACCGACTAATCGATTGGTATTGTGCAACAGAGTCAACAGATGTTCAGGCGTCGAGGGTCGGTGACTGGGCTGCCTATCTTTTGTTCAGACTCCCTGGCTGTTTCTCCCAATTCAGCTTGGAGTTAATGAGCATTTTCCTGCCTTCTGTCTGCACAGACCATTCCTTTGACTTGAGGCTCAGTAAGACTTTCTCTAAAGTGAATATTCACCTCTGCTTCCCATATAACTGATAATGCCAAGAATGCATCTCTGGTTTCAGTGTGACCTGCAGGTTGGACAGACTCTGTCAAGATTCACCTATCTCAGCACAGCGTTCTTAAGTGCTGCTGATTTAACAGCACTATAAATGTTGGCTAGCAGCAAATTACACAAGTCCTTACTACCTTTAGCCTTTCTAACATTTCTTAAGTTTTAATGGTTCAATTCACAGACTGGATATAGAGGTGGACGACACATCTCCAATAAATCCTGCTATACAAATATGAAGCCAAAGTCTTCCATAAACGGCGCTGCCATCTTGCACTGGTGATGTCATTTGGAGCCGGAGTCTGTGCAGTAGTGATCAGGGCTGGAGCCACGGTACCGACGATCGCCTGACCAAATTGCAAGCAAGGATTAACTGTCAATCATGACATCATACCCTTTTTATAGCGTCAAATAATTCATTAAAACTACCTTGATTAAAAAAAATTAACACTTGAATATGAACCAGGATGAAAAGGACCAAAAATGACAAAAAAGTGCCTACATTTATCGTGATGCATTGTGCACGATCTTTAAGTCGGCATAGCAGGTTAGTCACAGTCACAAACAGCTCAGTAACAAACAAGATTCAACAAGAATAGCCCATGCTGAAATTCACTGCAGCAGAACAGGCTGATTAGCCAAGCTGACAAAGTTCTTCCTGGTCTCCAATGACTCAGCTGACAGCACTGGTGACCAGGAAGTACAACAGCAGTCAGTATAGCAAATACTCTAACACTTATTTATTTCTTCAACCAACTACATTTATCAACAACTGATTGACTGATTGGACATCCACATGAAAAGCAGCAAAGACTCCCTTTGAGTTTATGTAAATTGCTGGTGTTTCCTGTTGAAATTAATCAATTCAATCCTTTTACAGACATTACAACTTGCACTGTTGTCATTTTTGTGCATAAAATGAAGCCACACACTTTCTCTCCTCCTTGACTCTTCCTTGTTGCAATTTTCCATCAGCACAGATGCATAAATTGATGACACTGTTTTGCGATGAGCAACTGTCAGAAAAACATGCCATCAGAGGCTTATGATTTGGATTGATCAGACAATTTGGAATTGGTTTTCCATTCCCAACCCTAGCTCATGGTTCCAGTTGGACTTCAAGCAGCCATAAACAGCTGTTTATGGCAGTTTTGACCAGCCGTGAGAGCAAGTTGGTAGCACTGGTTGAGGTAATCTACGGGGCTTTTTGGCTGCAGCCCTTTGATATTTGTAGATCCTAAGCTTTCCCATCATGACAGTAAATACACTCCTGTACACAAGTAGTGCAACATTTTTCAGTTTTGGAAGCTTGTTTTCCCAGAACTAAACTTTTTCAGACAGAGAGGATGCTCCATCTTGTTGCAATGTTTGCCCACACTGCTGTGAGCAGACACAACCTGGACCTTTGTGATAAAAGTAATCCAGAAACAGAGGAGATCTATGTGCTTTTTCAAAAGCAGCCCTTGTGGCAAGCCTTTCGATAGCTCAGTGAAAAGTGACTACAGATATCAAAGACTTTCAAAGAACACTTAGAAACGAACCATCTGATAGGCAGAGTGGAAATTTGCACTTGTTCGCTTTTGGAGTGACTGATGCTCGTTGCATATCCTCCCATCTGCGCGGCGTGGTTGTGGAGACATAATGAGAAGTGCGGAGACAAAGTGTTGAGAGGCTTTGCATGGCTGTATCATCACTCCAACTTTGAAGGGTATTTCTCCCATCCTCTCCTTCCAGCTGGCGCCTCCCTCCCTCTGGCACTGCCGCAGCTACTGGTAGTGGTCTGGGGCTCAGGGTTATGGCCCCTGTCGCTGGCATCACATACAGGCAACAGATGAGCCAAGTACACACAGACATGCACAAACACACTCATATAAACACAAAACGAGCACAATTTACACATCCATACACAGAGCATATGGCTCCCTTTTCCTTTTTGTAACACTTCTAATAAATGTAAAGCCCTGTGGAGGTTTGTTTCCAGTTTTTCTTTGTGTGTGTGTGTGTATGTTTGTGTATGTATGTTTATCCTTGTACTTGAACTTTCTGATAAAATGTGGCCCTGAAAAGATGCACCACACAAGGAAAATGCATTCCAAAACTGGTTGCCAGTTTTCTCTTGTACACAAGAGACTAGATTAGATTTAGGATTAATAGTTGGACGTTTTGGAAAGTATTCTTATTCGCTTTCTTTTAGCAAGTTCGAAACAGCTAGACTGGCTTTAATAAATCTCCAGCAAATTAAATTATGTACAATAAAAAGAACAAAATGCCAGGAGGGAGAAAACACCAAATACAGCTCTGAATATCTCATGAAATAAACTCAATGAGTTATTGTGACTGAGCATGTTTGAGGTTAGCTCACCAGCTAGTTCACTAACTAGCTGCTCGAGGTGTCCCTGCATCACCAAGCTTCTAGCATTGCCTCTTAGCGTTGCCAACTTCTCTCTCCCGCTAGATTTGGCAAACTTTTAAGGCCCCTTTAGGGATTTCTGGGCAGACCCTGACTCCCTTGAATAGAGTCGCCAATATTTCTCACTGAATGTTGCTCTTGTGTGGCTGTGGCTCTCTGGACTGATCAGTACATTCAGTCAACCAGTTGTTGGCCAGAGAGAAACATGAAGTAGGTGTGACAACCCCATCTTCTGGAAATGACATTTGTGTACGACTAATTTGCGAGAGCAAACACAATTTGGAAACGCAATGCTGCCAAATTCTATCTTCTTTGAACATAAAGAAATGTTCTTGACTAGCGTGTCTGGCAAGTTTCAAAAATGTTGATATTAGGTGTATCAGTTAAATGTTCATTGATAACATATTTCATTTGTTTAACTTTAAGTGTCAAATCTGAATATACATAGAGTACAACTTATCTGTAGATATATTTATACGACCTGGGCCTCGGAGACAGCCTCTGGCTGTAGGGACATGGAATGTCACCTCGCTGGGGGGGAAGGTTGAGAGGTACCGGCTAGATATAGTCGGGCTCACCTCCACTCACAGCTTGGGCTCCGGAACCCAGCTCCTCGAGAGGGGCTGGACTCTCCATTTCTCTGGTGTTGCGGCTCGGCCGCCATGTGTTGGAGTTTACCCCAGTGACCGAGAGGGTCGCGTCCCTGCGCCTTCGGGTCGGGGACAGGTCTCTCACTGTGGTTTCGGCCTATGGGCCGAACAGCAGTGAAGAGTACCCAGCCTTCTTGGAGTCCCTGGGAGGGGTGCTGGATGGTGCGCCGACTGGGGACTCCATTGTTCTACTGGGGGACTTCAACGCCCACGTGGGCAGCGACAGTGAGACCTGGAGGGGCGTGATTGGGAGGAATGGCCTCCCCGATCTGAACCCGAGTGGTGTTCTGTTGTTGGACTTCTGTGCTAGTCACAGATTGTCCATAACGAACACCATGTTCGAACACAAGGGCGTCCATCGGTGCACGTGGCACCAGGACGTCCTAGGCCGGAGGTCGATGATCGACTTCGTTGTCATTTCATCTGACCTCCGTCCGTGTGTTCTGGACACTCGGGTGAAGAGAGGGGCTGAGCTGTCAACTGATCACCACCTGGTGGTGAGTTGGATCCGCTGGCAGGGGAGGAAGCTAGAGAGACTCGGCAGGCCCAAGCGTATCGTGACGGTCTGTTGGGAACGTCTGGCGGAACCCGCTGTCGCTGCGGTTTTCAACTCCCACCTCCGGGAGAGCTTCTCACAGATCCTGGGGGAGGCTGGAGATATTGAGTCCGAGTGGACCATGTTTTCCACCTCCATTGTCAGCGCAGCCGCTCGAAGCTGTGGCCGTAAGGTCTCTGGTGCCTGTCGTGGCGGCAATCCCCGAACCCGGTGGTGGACATTGGAAGTAAGGGATGCCGTCAAGTTGAAGAAGGAGTCCTACCGGGCCTTGTTGGCTCGTGGAACTCCTGAGGCAGCTGACAGGTACCGGCAGGCCAAGCGTGCTGCAGCCCGGGCGGTTGTGGAGGCAAAAACTCGGGCCTGGGAGGAGTTCGGGGAGGCCATGGAGGAGGACTACCGGTCGGCCTCGAGGAGATTCTGGCAAACCGTCCAGCGCCTCAGGTGGGGGAAGCAGTACCCTACCAACACTGTTTACAGTGACGGTGGGGAGCTGTTGACCTCGACTGAGGATGTCGTCGGGCGGTGGAATGAATACTTTGAGGATCTCCTCAATCCCACCGCCAGGTCTTCCATTGAGGAGGCAGAGGCTGGGGATTCAGAAGTGGACTCGTTCATCACCCAGGAGTTCAAGTATCTCGGGGTCTTGTTCACAAGTGGGGGAAGGATGGAGCGTGAGATCGACAGGCGGATCGGGGCAGCGTCTGCAGTAATGCGATCGCTGTATCGGTCCGTCGTGGTGAAGAGGGAGTTGAGCCAAAAGGCAAAGCTCTCGATTTATCATGACTGAAAGAACGAGATCTCGGATACAAGCAGCCGAAATGAGTTTCCTCCGCAGGGTGGCCGGACTCAACCTTAGAGATAGGGTGAGGAGTTCGGCCATCCGGGAGGGGCTCGGAGTACAGTCGCTGCTCCTCCACATCGAGAGGAGCCAGCTGAGGTGGCTCGGGCATCTGTTTCGGATGCCTCCTGGACGCCTCCCTGGGGAGGTTTTCCGGGCATGTCCCACCGGGCATGTCCCCCGCATGGCCCCGGGGAAGACCCAGGACACGCTGGAGAGACTACGTCTCTCGGCTGGCTTGGGAACGCCTCGGGGTCCCAACGGATGAGCTGGAGGAGGTGTCTGGGGCCCGGTAAGTTTGGGCATCTCTGCTAAAACTGCTGCCCCCGCGACCCGACCCCGGATAAGCGCTTGAAAATGGATGGATGGATGGATATTTGGGTACTGGTAGGTTAGGAAAAGATTATGGACTATTTTAATACAGAAAAAGACACTGACTTGAGACATTAGCCTTTTCATTAGAATATAACTGAAATCACAACCGTTCCTAACTTTACTCAAAGTGCTTTTGTTGCCTAAATCTAACCTTTGGAGTTTGGACGTGGGCTCAGGACCCTGGCGTCGCACTGCTGCACTTTGTATGTATGACTCCAGTGCGGTCCATAAAGCGTCTCTGAACATATAGGCTGTGATTACGTTTGCCAGCACAATGTAATTATGAAAACAACTTTGTAATATGCAAAACTAAGTTATGTTCATTGTCTCTTGTTTTTTAAAATATGAGATTCCTGTCTTCAGATCCTCTGCTTCTCCAATAGCCTTCTTTAAAGCTAATTTTAGCTTGATTTTCTTTTTTTAAGCTTGTGTTTGTAGATCTATTAACAGTTATCTAATGTAACGACATATAGCAACGTTTCGTGGAGGTTCCCTTTCACTTTTCATTGAAAATAGCTGGCAACACACACCGTTTACCTCCACTGTGCCATGTAATGATGTGACCTGGCCTAAAGACCGAGTGCAAGTTTAAATTACTTTTTCATTAGAATAAATAAAGGAAGGTTTAGTAGGTCACTACTGATGTACCATCTCTGTTTCATCTTGACCCTGGAAAAACCCTGTAAGAGTCTAGATGTCAGGATTCAGGAAATTAATGTAAATTCTTCACAAGTATGGAAATACAAAGCAAGTGTTTGTGCATGTGTGTGGTCATGCATGCCGATGCAAAGTCATGCCTGGTGATGCGTAGACGATGAGGCAGAAGAGTCAGACAGTGATTGAAGGAGTGTCAGGGCTGACTGATCAGTGCGTCAAATCACATCTCCCACTGCGTCAGCTCCTCCAAGCCTTTTGCTTGGTGTTATCTACTGACAGTAGCCAGGAGCTGAGGACAATGTGCCTTACTGAGAGAATAGAGCATGTGTTCTTTTTTTTTTGCACTCAGTTGCAAAAAGTAATAAGACAGACTGGCTGTAACTTAAGGGAGCTTAAATGGAGTATGTTTAAAAAGCTTAGTCCCTTTTTTCCTGAAGTTCTGATGTTCAGCTTGTGTCACGCTTCTCACAATGAAGCAGTCACAGCAAAGTGCGGATCCAACATTTTCTTGAATAGACCAATTACAGTGCTGTAATCTACATTAGTCTTAAATTATAGCTTTAGCTGAAAGCCTGGATGTTTGCCTGACAGTAGAGGGAGGCTTACAGCTTGATGCATTGTTCTTGTGACTGAATCACATGTACAGAGCATGAGTCAGCAACAGCACGATGTCACTCGATGTTATAGTCTTTCCCAGCTGTTTAGTTGTGTAGATGAGATTCTCACAAAGTGCTGACTGTACTGTCAGATCTCTTTTGAAGACATGAAGGACAGAATGATTTTGTGATGAGGCGGCGAGAGACTTAAGTTGATTGGTGAGTTGATTGTCACAAACACAGATCGCCTCATGGACTGATTATCCTCGTCTTTTCTTTTTGTGAAGCCTGAGATTTTTTACTCTGCAGAACATCTTAAAGAGGCTTTTATCCAAAGACACTGAACTAATGAACTGAGGATGTAACTTCTCTCTGTAATGCCACAGTGTCCTGGACTGCACCTTCAGGGGTTTTCTTGTACAATTATCTAACATCCTGTTTGACTTTTTGCAACACATGCTCCCTTAAGTGTATTCACATGATAATAACTCATGACACTAAGTGGAATGAATGATCCATTTGTTTGAATAACATGATAATAATGTGATATATTACAAAGGGCTTACAGGTTATATAATGCACCCTCTGGCAGCCATGTTGGAGGTCTTTCAGTTCAACAGCAGCAGTGGCTGTAAACAGCTGATTGTGTTCCTGCACGAACAACTCTGGATTGCATTTTCATTCTGCTTTGACAGATTAATTGATTATTTTGAACAAGTACAACCAACTGTTTCATTATTTGTGCAATACTGTATACAGATGAATAGCTGTTTTCAACCTCATTAAGACAGCACATGTTGGTTTTCCATTAATGTGACACATGTGTAGTACTTACATCTAACAATTAAATTCATCTTAAGTGAAATCTCAATGCAAATGATACAAAGGCCAAAGCAAAATACACATCAAGGTGCATGGCTCTGGGTATAGAAATCCTGTTGGTCATTTAGTCAGTCCAGTACTTGAAATGTTACATTGGATGGATCTCCATGAAATTTTACCCAGACATTCATGGTCCACAGAGGCTGACGTGTGGTTTTGAATGAAAAATCTCAACTCCTCCATGGACATTAATGGTAATATAAACTATGATAAGGTGACCCCTTCACCTTAACCATCATCATGTCTGAATCGGTCCAGTACAGTGGTGTTGGTTTTGGTTATTGCTGCAGTGACAAACGCCACTTAGAATGTTTTGTTGTCATTTTGTGACATGCACATCGCCGATTACTAGAAAACCCAACCAAACCATTTTCAGTGGACATTTAACTCAGTTAGCCTCATGATATTAGCCTCAGAAAAGTTAACATCATTCTCATTAACATCCAGCAGGTGACTCTGAGAAGGAATTTGGTATTTTTTTGAAAATCTTATATGCAGCATATCAATCAATTAATAATTAACAAAGAACCAAATTGTGATTCTTTGAGTCATCTGAAACTTACTGAAGTATTTAAGTATGATTCTTATTAAAAGAAAAGCTCTCCCATTATACCTCATTCCACACATGATGTGATCACCAGGATAAGACAGTTTTTACTCCCACAGTTATCTCAGTAACAGTTCACTATCATGAGCCATCTCAGATATCTGCAGCCTGAACCCTCTGAGAACTGCCCCCCCGAACACAACAACAGTCAGCGAAGCGCGAACCTTTTTGGCTGTTATGTGAATATTTGACTTCCACTAGCAGTGTTGCATGACACACTGCAGATCTGACACAAATGTCAGCAAAGAGCATCTTCTGCAGTTGAAAAACATCAAAACGTTGGTCCTCCGACCTTTGTCAGGACATTTAAAACCACAGCAATCAGCAGTGTCGCCTATTCAGTTAGCAGTTAGTTGGCTCTTACTTATCCCCTGATAACCCTCCAATATATACATCTTTGTAAATAGTTACAACATGTATTGCCTACTTGAGGTGCAGTATTTTTTGTTTATACTTTTCTTTCTTCTTTTTTGCTTTCTCTCTGCTCTGCTTCCTTGCGTGAGGTCATTGCTGTACGGCAACTGCTGCTCCATGGTCGGTGCACGTGATGGGTCAGCAGACAAAAGGCTGTGGTGATGTAAAGTGTTTTCCTACTCAGAGATAAACAATTTTCCGAAGTTCTAAAAGTGAGGAACATTTTTGTTATTATCAAGGTTTGGCCTGGGTTGTTATGAAACTCTTTGTATTGTCAAGAGTACTTCAGCAGACCAGACACACAGAACTTCAAAGTTCATGTCCTTAACTGACATCCAGTCTGTCACATTCACAGTCCTGTGCTTCATCTTCATTTACAGTAACAAGCTTTACATCTAGCAATCATTTTAAAGCTGTATTTATGCATTTAACATCATTTATGTTATTCAAATATAATCATAAACTCTGTTTGTCCATCAGATCTTTAATGTACATGCTTGGATTTTGCTGCTGGTTCCTGTTGTTCTTTTCTGCCACTTTGTTCCCCTGCACTCATGTCACTCTACTCTCACTTAATTTTTTTTTAAAAGTTCCTCGACAGAAACTAGATTATTGTGGGCAAAGCAAATTCCAGATGTGTCAGCAGCTCAGCTGCTTCCTCCGGCTCATGGCTGAGCTCTCTGCTCAGCATATATTATGTCTCAGCCACCTTGCAGTTCAGTATCATATTATATGATATTATAATACTTCAAATTTTTCATTATATCAAACCCCATTTTAGATACTACTGTTTGATCTGCATCCATTTCTGCATTTTTTCAGGAATAGCCAGTTAATATAACGATGTGGTCTAGACCTGCTCTTTTATGAAAAGTGTCTTAAGATAGCGTTTGTCATGAATTGACACTATATAAATAAAGACTGACTGATTGAATATTTTTGCATTTTGCGACCGCCTGCCTGTGTAGTGGCTGCCACTGTTGCTGTCTGTCCCGTCTGAATTCAAATTGCGTACCAGGGGTTCACTGGAAACAATAACAGCAGCATTCAGTCTTGACTTCATTATTACTGTGTCAAATGTCATTGTTGACTGTCTTCTTTATTAAAAAAAGACCATGATGTAATAAATCCTGTCACTCTATCAGGCTGTGCAGAGAGACCAGTTGCTTGTCTCTGGCACTCAATGCCACACATGTAATTACAAACTTAACTCCAGGACTGGTATTATTAGAATGTCTTTTATGTTACAATTAGAGTTTAACAATTTAGTTTTATATTCTTTCTTACCGTATTATTAAGTTGCAAAGAGAGGAAATGAGTTAGCAAAGAGCTATAAAGTATAAGTTTGTGGTCAGAGAAAATTGTAGAAAAGGCCGTAAATAAAGCTACAGCTGAACAAAACTAAAACTGCAGTTTATATTTGGCCGTAAATGTTGTCTGTCATGAATCTGTAAACTACTTGCAAATGAAGTGTTATCTGATGCCGGAGCAAGGCAGGGCATCCTTCCTGCTCAATTATTTGCGCACGCTGAGTAAAATCATTAACTGAATGTTTAAAGTATAAATGTACGTGATCTGAAGGCTGTATAGATTACTGATGAGCCTCTCACTTACTGCACTGTGGGGCACAAGAGAGTTATTTCACACTGGCAGGGTTCATACTGAGGAGCAGAACAGCACAAAAATGACAAAAAGTTTTGTTTTCCTATCATAGTTTTCCAAGTGCAGGTCAAGCAGTAGTTAATCAGGAGATTAAATGAGCACCAAAGTTGGGAGCCTGTGGCGCAGGTTCCCATTAGCTAGACTGACAGCAGTGGGAAATCTGCTGCAATAACGGCAGCCTCCCCTGCTCTCTGCAGATGTACAGTAATTAGCCCATCCGCTTATAATAGCCTAACGATTACTGGCATGTCGCCATTTGTTATTCAGGAGATTTGCTTTGTTGACTCATTTGGGAGGAAACCGATATGAGTTTTTGATGCAATTACTCATCATTAAGGATTTGGTTGTTGTTGTTGACTCTTATGAAGGCTTACCCATGGGGAAGATTGGGCGGAAATTGTTTTTTCAAGACAAAAGCAATATGTGGTGGGTAAAAAGTGGGGGTGGTGCTTGTTTTTTGACAGGTTGCAGGGGTTAATGACCCAGTGTTTGGGCTTTAATAACAGAAGTATTAGAGGTAGTGGAAACAGCAGATTGAGGTGGAACTTGGCTGCAGAAAGTTGTTGTTTTTCTTTTCATCATTTCATCAGCAATGATACCAAGTCCCACAGAACACACCCAGAACTCACAGGACACAGCAAGGTGATATTAAAAGTTGCACACAAGTTATTTAAATATTTAAATATATATACATTTATTTATTTTAATAATATATGCACGGACTTCTAGCAGATTGCAGCTTTTAACTTTTTATATATATATGTATATTTTTGCTGTTCACAGACACACCCACCATGACACCGAATACAGTCCCGCTTATTACCTCTTTGGCACCATTGCCAAAATATAATTACATTTCTCAATACAAAGTGGGATCACAACATTGAGCGGCCAGCAAATTCATTTAGCATAAAGTACGAGGAGTTGAACATCTCACTAAGCACTGATTTAGTAATGAAAATGTGTCCAGGCACCGACATTCAAAGTGCACTATAAACTTGATTGAAAGATGAACGTTTGTTCCAAGAGAATTTGTTACATTTTGGCGTGGAGCAGGTCCTAAGTGCATGTCGAAATATGGTCACTGAGATCCTTGAAGTTATAACGTCCATGATAGCTTGAAAAAATGTAAAATGGAATGAGCTGCAGGGGTTTCAAGTATTTAAGAGTATTTCCTATATAATAAAATATCATCAGTTTTCTTCAACACAGGACATCGAACATCAGCTGGTCTGCAGAATAATTGTACAATATGATAAATACTCTTCTCTAGATACTCTAAATGCTAGTTACTGATGAGCCTCGGCCACTGTTTCTGTTGGAGCGGAAGCCAGTTCCAAAGAGGCACAAAGAAGAGAATAGGAAATAGGCAAATAGGATTTTTATAAAATTGCAACTGGGAACAAAACAGTGCACAATAGCAGAATTCTTCCGAAACTGAAAGTGAACTGAGTGCTGCTGAATGTTTTATCGGATTTCTACAAACTATAATCTTAACACAACAGTATTTTTAGCTCTGTGATTGGATCTTTCCTACCCAAATGCTCCTTGAGAGACTTTTTCTGGTTTGACTTTTTATATATAACCAGATGTTGGATGGATAAGATCCATCCACACGCTAGAAATGCTACAACTGTCAATATGTAACACTGTCTAGGCAGAAAAAGAACAGACTTTTAGGTGTGGAAACACTTGTGCGTGACTTATGCATCTAAAAAAGTTCACCTTTTACATCACCAAATCAGTTCTTACTGGGATACTCTCTAAATATAGCTTTAGTTCACCAACTGATGATCATCCCTCAGGGTCACCGGGGATCGTGGAGCGTGGAGTCAATCCCTGCTGACACTGGGCGAAAGGCGGGGCACATCCTGGACCGGTCACCAGCCAATCACACGGCCAACATGTAGAGACAGACAACCACTCACACTCACACCTACGGGCAGTTTAGAGTTATTAATTAACCTGAGCAGCACTGTGAGTGTGGGAGGAAGCCGGAGCGCTCGGGGGGGGGGAAACCACACAAGCAGAGAACACGCAACCTCCACACAGAAAGAGCCCAGATTCAAACCTGGAGCCTTCATGCTGTGAGGCAACAGTGCTTCTGAATTATTGTTCTAGATTAAAGAAAATGTTCATTAGAGATAAATCACGAGCGTGTGTGTGTGTGCGCTGCAAGAGGAAGCTTCTGCGTATTTCCCACTATATACAGTATGGATTTAGTACTTTAGTCACACCATGGACCCATTTAGATTCAATAATTGGAAATGAATAATTCTGAATTGCAGCCAAAAAGCTGCAGTATGTAAAGGTTTATGAACTAATTATTTTCCCTTGTATGCCCATAGAGAAATACACTGAAATGAAATCGTGGCAGAGAACAAACTTAAATGACTTTCCCCCAGGACAGTATTTCAACAATCCTCACTCATACTTTTCCTCCCTGTTCATCTGTGCTCGCTGCTTTTGCCAAATTAAGTCTCTGACTTTATTCCTCTCTTTGCCTCTTAGATGGCTGTCTGAGGCACAGACTGTGGCCTCGGCTGTGACAGAGCACACACACTGCCAGCAGAATGTTAATACAGCTGCACATTACTGTTGAATAATGTCATAAAATCATTGCTCATATTTTTATAACCACATCTGACTGTTGCTGCAGATATTAAGAAGTCAGCCTCGAGGCAGACATATTGCCTGAGTTGCAGGAGGGGGATGATTCCTAATACAAATGTATTCTCCCAATGTCACCTGCTGTTTGGACAAATAATCCTTTTCCTGGTGGATGACTCCCTGGTGGAATCATTTCCAATGGCTTGAGATGTTGACGCAGGATGGAAAATGTCATGCATAACAAATATTGATCCAGCAGACATGTGATCAATAAGCCGTGATTAGGGGAAGAAAAAGGCAGGTGAAGCAAATAAAGGCTTGTCCACTCTGTGATGCGACTGCAGTCCAGAGCATGTTGAGCTATATTTATCTCCACACACAGACAAAGCACAAACACTAAGACACACAAACAGGCACACACCTTGTGACCCTGGAAAATGAGATTACAGCAGCAAACGCCGATGCAGCGCATGCACAGGTGCAAACAAAGGCAATTAAACACACACATCACTTCACACACACCACAATCAGATACTTGCATGAGATAAAAATCAGTGAACAAACACAGGAAGCAGCCTCTGCCTCTCTGCTCTATCCTTCACAATGGCATAGTGACCTTTAAGAAACATTCCACACAGACAGAAACAGAAGTAAATGATCAGCGGCTGCTGGGGATGAAGAGGGATTACGCGCTCGGTGCTGCTAATCAAATGAAAGAGCAGAAAAATTGTATTAGGTTGGACAAATAATTGAGTTAGAGCTATTGAAGGACACTAGCGTCTACAGCTGCTCAGGCTCAGTACTGAGTACAGTATCACACAAACATCTCGTCCTTTGTCTCAACACACAAACAGCTCTCAATAGAAAAAAATCCTCATTTGTAGATTAAAAAAAACAGAAAAACAATAGAGATTCTTCACCACTACAAAACATCGATGTTGATGTTTTTATGCATTTTTATAGCATTTGCATGATTACCGTATTTACCTGACTATAGAGCGCATCGGAATATAAGCCGCACCCACTAAATCTTAAAAGAAAAAAATATTTTTACATATATTAGCCGCACCAGACTATAAGCCGCAGATATATATACGTTGTGAAATGAGATATTTACACAGAAAGATTTTGTAAATGTTTATTTACATACCTTAATTGTTTCCAAACGGTGCCTGTAACACGGCAGTAAAACGGCTGATCGAACAAAACAGAAAAGTCATTAATGTTTTATTAATCCTCCTCCTGTGCACTGAAACTGTCACTGAAACGTTAGCGAAGAAAAATCTATAGATTAGCCGCATCGTTGTATAAACCGCGGGGTTCAAAGCGTGGGAAAAAAGTAGCAGCTTATAGTCCGGTAAATACGGTACTCTTTTATAATTACTTGCTGAATTGCTCCCCCTTAATCTCCTCATTGCCTTCTCTGTAGCTCTGGCTTTGTAATGGCTCCAGTCATCCACAAGGAAGTGATGAGGGGGCAACAAGGTGATCTTCCATGAGGCCCCCCAGTCCACCAGGAGCCACATGCACAGCTTATGTCTTACATGACTTCTGTCTGTCCTGTATATAATGTGCTTATTTCAACTCAGACCATACTTCTTTCCAAAGCCAAACGTTCCTAAAGCTTGACAATCTGCAACTGTTTCACAATATCAAGTTAAGTACATAACGTAACTTATCATATTGCTTGCTTTGGTCTGGTTCCCATCTGCCCTTGGAGAAAAGGGTGCTGAAAATGTAATTTAGGGAGTCGATTCTGTCGTCCTGGAGTCACAGCAAAAACAAGTGCATCAAATTGTCCTAGAAGTTTCCACTTCTCTACTGTTGATTTTGTGCCGTATGTTCCGACTCATTTGCCAACATTTTAAACCCGCAAGTGTAAGCTAACTGCTAACTGCTAGCAAAGAGGGAAAGCTGGCTCCAATCCATCCATGAGTGTCAATAAAATGACATTTCATTATATATTATGATGCTGCAAAAGATTTATGCCGAAGTGCTATTAGTATAAGATCTCCCAAAACGTGTTTGTCTAAACTGTCCATGCAGATATGTAATATAACAATTCAGACTGATGAATTCTTAAAAGAGGCTTTAATATACAACACCTTTTGTCTTTTCTTTGTCATCACCCCCCCTTTTCAACCACTGCTCTTCCTTGTGCTCTTCTTTTCTCCCTGTCTTTTTCACTTTGCTGTCCCCTTAATCTCCTCATTGCCTTCTCTTCTGCTCCAGGTTTGTAATGGCTCCTGTCATCCAGAAGGATGTGATGAAGGAAGCGAGCAGGAGGGTGCTGTTCCCTGAGGCCACGAGTCCACCAGGATCCTCCTTCTTTAGTCGCTGACAGCATGTGCTGTTGTTAAACTGCTGCTATAAATTGATTTTTTTCGTTATTGGCAGTAGATTTCAGGCCTTTAATGTCTTTTCAGTGACTGCATATCATCAAGAGCCAAAAGCAGTCAACATCGGTTTAGCTCTCTTAGCTGAAATAATGGATCAATAAAAGAATGAATGAATACACATTACCTTGCACAGCTCACTGGTGCGATTTATGTAGTTTGTTGCCCATTTGCTGTTTGGGATCATACTGAGCCGAGTCACTCTTATGTTATGATGCACACCTCCCACAGGTTTCCATTGATGCTGAAAATACCTTTGATGCCTCGAATTCCTTACAAATGTCTTAACATTTAGCGAAAAAGCCATGCTAATCTTCCCGCTGTCATTCTTGACTTGACAGATCACTGCATTGTGCCTCAGAATAACTTTTTTAGACTTGGCCCTACTTTTACATATTTTGGGTTCGAAATGACTGGTAGCTTTGGTTCTAGTAGATCGCCTCATTCGGCAGCCACAGCAGGCTGCAATGGCTGCATTGTAATTCTTTAAAAGTCCACTAACAGTGTTTGCTTTTGTCACTGACAGACTCAGATTGTCAGATTGTTACTCAAAGTGTGTGAGAACATTATTGAGAGGATCCATGCAGAGATATATCACTCATATTAAAGCCACCACACTTCACTGACAAAAGAGTTGCTGGTCTGCCTCGATTGGTTAGTTCGTTTGTGTTATTGTGTGTTACACAAATGTTGTGTTGGATCTGAACTAATCTTTTAAAACACCTAAGTCACACAATAGCATGAACAAAGTGACCGATTGAGTTTTTACCTGAGTGGCAAAAACAAACGCTTTTAGTGGAAGTACTTGATGATTTCTAGTTGCCCCAAAGGATTACATTGCAGCCATTATTCTGCCGGCTAAGGTGGTCCCTCTGGACCAATTTCCATACTTTTTCCTCTGCACAAACATGGAAAATGACCGTCCAGGTTTAAAAATACTAGATTTTGTCCTTGATGTGACCCCCTTCTCTTTCTTCCTTGCCATTTTCACCTATTGTTCGCTCATGTGGGGACTCTTGAATTCTTAATTTTTGGGTCGTAGGGTCGCTCTTAATTACAGGATATGGTCTTGACCTGCTCTATTTGAACAGTGTCTTGGCTTAATGGTTGTTGTGGACTGGCACTATATAGATAAAGAGGGGCACATGCATACATGTATTTGCGGAGATAGAATTTAGTCAGTAAAATGTAAGATTAGGTGAGGATATTCATGCTCTTTTCTTGTGTCCAAAAATTGGGATGTGCAAGGTTAGAAAACTAGACCAAATAATAAAGGAAAACTGAGAGGAAAATAGCAGTTAATTAATTAAGTTCTATTAATGCAAAAGTGCACAAAGTCCACCAAATTAGGGAACATAATACAATTGTTGGTTCATGCCCTTCACATTGATATCACCGCTTACTAATTTTACACCGCTATGATTACGGTTTGGTTAGGTTTAGCCACAAAAACAATTTGGTTAGAGAAAGGCTGACAAGTTTGTTACGGTTAGGGGACTTTTATCATCATAACTATCACAATCACCACTTGGGTATAGTTGAATGATCGTGGAAACCAATGTTGCCATTTTGTTGACCCTTCCATTCATCAGAGGGGCGCTTTACAAAGCAAAATGAATGGATAAGTGAGGTAAGAGTTTCCAATGTCATGAAGGAGGCTCTCTTTTAACCTGGTTAGAGTGCCATGGTAACTGATGCTGCACACCTAACCTGCTCTGGAGGAGCTCAGAGTTTCACATTCAAATTGGCTATAAAAAGTGACACCCTTTCACGGATTCTTTTCCTCATGATATTCTCTATGAGCACTATAGATTCTCAACTGAAGGAATACTTGCAATGCATTGCGCCATGCGTTGTTGCCACTGAACAGAGTCATGCAGTTCCATAGTGCAAATTGCCACAGAAACCTCCAGTACATGCATTCAGTTGGTGATACAAAAAATCTGTATTAACACAAACACAGCATATCATGCACACACTAAAACAATGAAAGACACAACAACTACAGATCTCTGTGGATTATGTTTTTACGCTTGGTAGCTGTCAAATTTGTTTTACACTGCTGGTATTGCAGTGTATTGCAACAGAGTAGAAAATGGATTCGTCTATAGATAATAACAGATAGATTATAACAGATAACATTCAATTAATTAATATTTCACTTTGATTTGGCCAAAAAGTAATTTCCATGTCTCCTTCAGGAGACAGTGTCAGACCTATATTCAGTTCCTGAGTGTAATGTTTAACACTGCTGTATCGAGTTTAAAGTTTAAGAGCTTGAGAATGTGCAGCTGTAACGATAGACATAAACAGGAGGCACTGAAAGTGTTCTAAATGGTTAAATAAATATATCAACTTATTTACAACAACAGTTTTTATATCCCTCCTAGCTCTTCTTTGTAACAATCCGTTACATGTAGGTATCACGCCATCGCTACATTTCACTGTGTTCGGTGCACTGAATAGATGCGGTATAGACGCCTCCACACAGAGCCTGAAGAAGAAAACAAAGAAACCTGACAACCACCGTTGTGATACCAGTTATGTCTGATTAATGTCTGACTATGTCAAAGAAAGCCTGACTATGTCAAGCTTTCTTTGTAGTCTGACCTCCTCACCCTACAGACTTTGTTGCTCCATGAAAACATCTCACTACTCCCTCTTTGTTTCCTGACAGACATGAGATACAAATCTTATGGCCACCAGAGGGCTTTGTCATTACACACACAAGGACATATGTTGTTTTGGGGTAATTGCTGTAATGACATTCCTGGAGCTTACTGTGGGATAATAAGAGTAAATGTGGCACCACTGGCATTAACAGCCTCCTAATTCCTCCTACTATCAAGAATTAAATATCTGAAATATCAGTTTGTCTGACTGAAGTTGCCACACTTCAGTATATTGGCTGTGAGTTTGGTTCAGTCAGCTCTTGTTTGCCCTCAGGAATAAGAATGTTCTCAGAGAACATGATGACACAATAAAGTTTCTTGAAGAGATCAAGTTTCTGTCCCTCTGTGACAGCACAAATATTGTCACTTTTCTTTTCAGGTGTGGGAGGCAGAGCTTTCAACTATCAACTATCCTGTGGAACCTGCTGTGGTTCTCAGGTTCCCGTGGATCATGAATCACTGCTGCGGATCGTCAGCTGCCAACACTTTTTGCTGATGTCAGTCCTGTTATTACCTGTTATATATCAACTATTGTCATGTTTTTCATATTGCTCATTATTAGTCATATTCGTATTATCAGTACTCTAGTTGCTGGTATTATTTTGGTCGTTGTTTGTTTGTTCTGCCCAACCCCCCGACCAACCCTCTCTCTCTATCTCTCTGTCCAACCTCCACCCAACACGGACCCCGACAGAAAGCCCCCCTCTGAGCCTATTCCAGGTTTCTTCCTGTTAAAGGGGAGTTCTTCCTGCCACTGTTTCCTAATATAATACCTGATGCTGCTCATGTGGGGATTCTTGAATCCTTAATGTTGAATTCCTGAATCGTTGCGTCTCTGTCATTATTAAAGAGTTCTTTATGGAAAGCGTCTTGAGATAACACTTGTTATGAATTGGCGCTATATAAACAACGATTCACTGATTGATTGATTATATGTGTGCAACACAGGAATTGATGAATAAATAACAGTACAGCCATCTCTGTGATGAAGAACATGACAAATGGCTTAAAGGTCCCATATTCTGCTCTTTTTCAACTTAATACTTGTATTTAGAGTTCTTACTGGAACAGGTTTGCACTGAATACTTTTCTGGAGGGGGTCACATGATCAATAGATCCCCCTTATTAGTGTGAATGCTCCAGAGCAACTTCAGGAATTGCAATTTTTCTATTTCAAATAATAAAATTCAGTGATGCTGTTGACTGGATCAAAGTCCGATGGTCAAACGAGTGATTTCACAGCTTGCGACGCTCAAAAACATTTATAGACTGATTTACAGACATCTCTGGCTACTATGTACAATTGGCATCAAATCTATGAGCACTTCCTGGGGGCGTGGTTTGATGTTGGGGCGGCCATTTTGTTGAAACTTGTAAATAAATATGATGACACGTCAACATTCAAAATGATTCTGACACGTCATCATTCTAAAATGCTCTGATGACACAAAGGCATTTAGAATGTTTACCCTCAGTTTGAGTATATATAAGGGACAAGTTTGAAAACTCACCAGTTTCACACTCACAGATACACACAGCGATCACAGATAACAGATACACACAGCGATTTTGGGAAAGCGATTTTAGATAGCGATTTTGGTTTGCGATTTTGGGAAAGCGATTTTAGATAGCGATTTTGGATAGTGATTTCAGCCAGTTCTTCAAGACAGTTAGTCTACAGAGAACATCAATGGAAGGAATCGACCATCCCATTCGCAGCCAGACGTGGCAGCCGACTCAAAACAAGCCGAGGAGGCAGCCGCGTCAAAACGAGCCGAGGGGGCAGCCGCCTCAAAACGAGCCGAGGAGGCAGCCACCTCCAAACGTCAACAGCGGGCAGCCGCCTCAAAACGAGCCGAGGGGGCAGCCATCTCTACACCAGCAGCTGCATCAAGAAAGACAGAAGAGGTTCAAGGCAGAAGATGAGTTGGACATCTTCAAGTCTAGGCTCCAGGAGGCAGAGAAGAAATTACAAGAGGAGCGCAACTGGAGATGCAGGCGAGAAAATGAGGTGGAGATGCTGAAAGAAGAAATCAAGAGTCTCTCCTCCACAGCCGAGCCCCAGGACCAGTCAAACAACAGTGGCAACCAGGATCTTATTAGGGATCTAGAAGCTCGGGTCCTGGGTGAAAGACAGAAGGCTCACTCCGTCAAACAAACACTTGTAGAAGTCCTGCAACTTTTTAGGGAGAGAATCAACAAGGACATCAGCCTGATTTTAGAGCTGACAGCCAAAAACATCTCCCTTGGCAAAGTGATGCAGGGGCTGAAAAATGACCAGAAAGCCGTCTGCAGACTGACGGCTGAGCTTGAGGATGTAAAGAAGCAGCTGCATGAGAAGACCAGCTCCGAACTCAAGCCTGCTTCTAGTCTGCAGACTCAGCAGAAGGTCAGCACACAGACTGTTGAGCAGTTTGAGGAGGTCAAGAAGCAGCTGGAGGAGAAGACCAGTGCCGAACTTGAACTGGCCTCCCAGCTGAAGACTCAGCAGGAGGTCTGCAGACTGACTGCTGAGGAGCTGAAGGAGGTCAAGAAGCAGCTGGAGGAGAAGACCAGTGCCGAACTCAAACTGGCCTCCCAGCTGAAGACTCAGCAGGAGGTCTGCAGACTGACTGCTGAGGAGCTGAAGGAGGTCAAGAAGCAGCTGGAGGAGAAGACCAGTGCTGAACTCAAACTGGCCTCCCAGCTGAAGACTCAGCACGAGGTCTGCAGACAAACTATCGAGCAGTTCGAGGAGGTCAAGAAGCAGCTGGAGGAGAAGACCAGCTCCAACCTTGAACTAGCCACCAATCTGCAGACTCAGCAGGTGGTCTGCAGACTGACTGCTGAGGAGCTGAAGGAGGTCAAGAGACAGCTGGAAGTAAACACCAGCGCCGAGCTTGAGCTGGCCTCAAGTCTGCAGACTCAGCAGGAGGTCTCCAGACTGAGTGCTGAACAGTTTGAGGAGGTGAACAAGCGGCTGGAAGAGAAGACCAGCGCCGAACTCAAGCTGGCCTCCCAGCTGAACACTGAGCAGGAGGTCTGCAGACTGACTGCTGAGGAGCTGAAGGAGGTGAAGAAGCAGCTGGAAGAAAAGACCAGCGCCGAACTGGAGCTGGCCTCCCAGCTGAAGACTCAGCAGGATGCCTATCAGGCACTGGAGAGGGAAGTGGAGATGATGTGCGAGCTGACTGCAACATCCTCCCCACCGGAGAACGCAGACACTCCTGAGAACATCCAGGAAACAGAGGAGCACATCTCAACTTGGAGGCTCTTCAAGAAAGCTCTGACGCCAAAACACCGGCGCAAGTATAAGAGCAAAAAGGAGGTCCAGGACCTGGACTAACACTCACACACACACACACACACTCTCTCTCTCACACACACACAGAAACACACACACACACACACACACACACACACGGTAACGGGTTTTCTCCGGGTGCTCCGGTTTCTCCCACATAGACACAATAATTGGAATAAAATACAAATAGATAAATTGTACCTGTATCGTTGTATTTCTGTAGAACATTGTTCATCATCCTTTATGCTCTTGTCTCACTGTTCATATCATAGTGTGATCAAATACTGGTTTTCTATCAAGGGTTAAATTATTGGCTGAAATTGTGAAAACTGAGAAAAAACACATAATTACAGTGGAAATCAAATATACCTGCACACTGTTAAAAACTTAGAATGAAAGTATGCTAACTGTTCTCACATTTGATTGGTACAAAGACAAAAGTGTCAAAGTGTTGAACGAAGCAGAATTAATAAGGGATCATATCAGGGACATGCGGTCATCATGAAAAGTAAAAAAACAAATAATGATACAATAAAATAAATATTAATATTTGCTAAGTGACCTGTGCAATAAATGTCACTTCTGTATGATTCCAATAATTTCAATCATTTTTAAAAATCAAAATAGCTAAATGTGCATATTTCCTGTTAAATTACAGGGAAACGCGCTAAATGGGGCAGAGGCGAGTTCAGCCTCCCCTCAGATTATGTAATCCCTCCCAAACTGGGATAAACTCATGCCTTTTGCTTTCTCACTGTTTGACACCAATGTTAAGTTTGAACACTGTAAAACATCACAGCCCCTTTTAGATATGTCAATTTACATTTTCTCTTTAACTCAAAGAGCTCGGATATGTTTTAGATTTTTAACTCAGTTATTCTAGTTTATTGTAGGTTAAATTTACATTCATCATCTTGTCTACTGGAAAATGTCAGATTGACTGAACTTGCTTTATCAAGTTATCAGTTAAAAAGAAAGAAAAGAAAAATGGTGAAAGTGACGTCTTCAAGCTACAAAAAATACTTGCTTCTGCATTTGATTCTGAAAAAAAAACACCTTTAAAGTAATGGCAAGGTTGAAACAACTTGTTATATCCTGGAGATATGCCATGTTTTAACTTGGACTAAAGCATATAGACATAGACATAGATATACCTGCACCCCACCCGATGTGTTCAAATGTCCTTACTGACCCTGTTTTGTTTTGTTTGTTTGTGTGTTGTGTTGTTTTTTTGTATTATATATTATTTAATATTTTGGATGGACTTCAGTCTGAAGTGTTGCTGCTGAAAAGCGTTCACACTGTTCTTATCCTCTTTATTAGTCACACATTTTCTTCATACGTACGTTTTTTGGCACTTAACAGCTCCTTCATACTTTGTGCTACAGAAACCATTCAAACATCAAAATGTTCAGCTCGTCGAGGACATTCAACTGTAAACATTAAACATTTCAGCCTTTTTAAACTTTTGAAAATATTCAGCTTTTTTCAACTTTCATTTAACGTTGAAGTCTATGGGCTGAATGTTCAAATCATCCTCAACTTCCTCCACTTTGAAAGGTTATAGCTTCCTCATACTTTCAGCTAGAGACTTCATTCAACTTTTAAACAGGTCACCTGTTATGTTACCACACAATTCAGCTCATTGATATCTTTTACGGTTTTTACAATATTGGCAATATCAGTTTTAGTTTTATGTCGTTTTCCCTTCTCATATTTTATGGGTGTGTATTGCGCTGCCTAGAGTGGGTGACGTCATCGCCAGAGCGCAGAGGAGCATTAAAATTGTCGCAAAGTTTTGTCTTTATCTCGCTCTCACGCCCAACGTGTGTCACTCACACTCACCATTTATACATCGAAACATAGGAAAAATCGTGCTCGTCGCAGTGATGTGGCCATGGAAAGAAAAGAACATACGAAGCGGCCTCCATGAGCCTCGAAGTGACAGGAGTGCCAACCAACTGCCTCATTGACTGCTATGTTAACTGAGAGCACAAACTTCAGTGGGGAGGCAAAAACAAACACTTTTCTAACCTGCTCCAGCTCTCTCAATTTAGAAGTTAGAGACATCAAACTACATGTACGTGTTCAGCAGAGTGTCTTCTTTCCACAGGTCCACACATTAAAGCTGTGACAGTTATTGTTTTTAGCTAAAACCTGGATTTTTCGCAGGTGTGTCACAGCTGAAATCTCAATGTAAAGAGCTGTGTGAGCCCAGAGTGACTCAGCAGGCACCATCACCATGGCAACCTGACAGCTGAGTGATACGCCGATGGTGCATTCACAGGCAGTAGGAATTGCCAGCATTCAAATCAGGGAAGCTTAAAGCATGAATTACAGTTACAAAAGGCAGCAGTGCAGTGTGACGTCAGCTATTCAGCAGGCAGCATTCACACTGCAATTTCTTCAGGAATTGCAAATTTACTAGTTACAGTATATAGCACAACACTTTTACTGAAAGTTGAAGCAGTAGAGTAGCCTTTTCTGAAAGTTTGGGGGTCTGTCGACGGACCAGGGACACATTGTTACGTTGAAAAGACATTAAAACTGCATTTTAAGTATGGGACCTTCAAATGCCATGTTTACATCATACTGGAAGACGTGGAAGACAACATAGTTTCAAGTGTGTGGGAAAAGGGAAATTTGGTGCAATGAATTGTGCAACAAAGCAAACAAGGTCAAAGCGGTCAGATAGATAGATTAACTCTTTCTTTCCCTTCTTGTTTCATTCACACTTTCCATACCAAAGAACTGTAAGATGCTCTTTACATAATCTGGCTTTAACTATACACCAACAACAATTGTTCCTATTGTTCCTGTAATCAGATCTTCTCCTTAAATACGTCTCTTTGAACGACACAATCAAAGGTCCTTCTCTGTTTGAGAGAAAAGGCTTTTATTGAGAAAATGAAGAACTCTTATTTTGGTGACGTTTCTCAAGGACAGAGGCCAGACATGTCATCTTATGTCTGACAAAACTAGAGTTAGTTGTAAAAGGGTGACTGCATGTGCATTAAATGACGTAACAATCTTGGCTGTGTTTGAAAATCCACGCCGGTGATTTCAGGAGATGAAAAGTGGCTCCCTAAAAGCCCTTTCCAGTGATCACAGAGAGCCGTGTTAATGATGATTGTAAAACTGAGTGAGGTGCTATAGCTTGGCATTTCTTAAAGAAACCCAAAAGATGAAATGAAAGCCAAAGTAATAAGAGAGGGGCTAGATGCATTAACAACCCAGTCTCACAGAAGTTTGTGAAATAGTCACAACATTTCTGTCAAAAACGTGTGTTTGATAAGTCAACAGTCCGACCACTGAAGTCTGCGCTGACCATCCATTTTCATTTATTTCTCCTTTGATCCTGAAAAAATCCTGTTTTCTGTCAGTTTTTAAAAGAGGAAGCGACATTTCTATGAAGACAGAGACAGTCCGCCTTACCTCACTGTCACTGCTTTCCTGTTAAACATTCCTCAATAGAAAAACAGTGTCCTTCATAGTTCAACAATGCGGCAGACTACCGTGAAGGTCATCATTCCTTTACTCAGATATGGTGATGATTTTTAATATGAAATTAGCTTTCTTGAAACAATAAATCACTCAAACGTGTTTGTGTGTATGATTCCATTTTTGAACAATGGCCATATGAACAGGATGACGATAATAATAATAATACTTTTTATTTCAAGGCACTCAAGGTCGCCTTACAGTAAAATAAAGTTGAGAAGATACACTTTATTCATCAAGAATAAATCACATTGTCATTGAGGTAAAAAACATTTTATTCCAACTTTATGGGCAACAGTGTATATTCAATAGGCCTGCACTTCATTTGATTATGCATAGTACATTATACACAAATACACAAATATGGGAAATACTGTATTTGGTTGAAATTAATTTTTACCCTTTTAAAAAAATTAGATAGCTTATTTAAAATCTGATTACACAAAGGTATTTAGCATCCTCAGTGTCTCTCAGTTCAGTATTTACAACTTCTAACTCTAGGAAAAAAAGAAAACTACAATTCCCTAGAGCTGCACCGTGCAATTTGATACAATTCAGCACTGCAGTTGTAGTTCTCAACTCAGGGTTGCAAATATGGTCATAAAAAGTTATATCACTGAATATATCCCATATCTAGCTCACCTGCACTAGTAATTGCACTGCGTCTAGATGTTCTGTGTTAGATATCTAAGCTAGTATTCTAGAAAATGAGGTTTTTGATTGGCAGTTCTTACAGCTTGCAAAGCATCCATCCATCCATCCATTTTCTATACCGCTTATCCGTCAGGGTCGCGGGGGGAGCTGGAGCCTATCCCAGCTGACTTCGGGCGAGAGGCGGGGTACACCCTGGACTGGTCGCCAGCCAATCGCAGGGCCACATACAGAGACAGACAGACAACCTTTTACTCTCACACTCACACCTACGGGCAATTTTAGAGTTACCAATTAACCTAATGTGCATGTCTTTGGATTGTGGGAGGAAGCCGGAGTACCCAGAGAGAACCCACGCTAGCATGGGGAGAACATGCAAACTCCACACAGAAACACCCTGGGTTCAAACCGGGAATCGAACCCAGGACCTTCTGCTTGCAAAGCAGTGTTGTAAAAATATTCATTTTTTGAAAATATCAAATATCTAGTAATGAATATATGTAGCATACTAAAAGTTTTCTAACGTAATGCAAAGTGTGTTCGTCTCCATA
The DNA here is from genome assembly GCF_042242105.1 of Pempheris klunzingeri. Classification (NCBI taxonomy): domain Eukaryota; kingdom Metazoa; phylum Chordata; class Actinopteri; order Acropomatiformes; family Pempheridae; genus Pempheris; species Pempheris klunzingeri. Next base: position 25,374,769 of record NC_092019.1, on the reverse strand, counting down.
GCAATGGTCCCCAAGGCTCATGGGTAATGAGGCTGCTTCTGCTATAAAAAGGACTTTTTTTGTTTTGTTTAGAGTCAAAGAGGAAGCAATTAAAACTGATGACTTTAACATTAGTCCGTTGAAAGAGGGGAAAACAAGGATAAACTCTGTTGGTTAATTTTGAGTAATGTCGTGGTTAAAGTTAAAAAATGAATATTGAATGAGAAACACCAGTATAGTTTCTGAGATCCCAAGTCTTACTGAAGTCATACTGACAGAAAAAAAGACGTTCTGTGGGCACAAAAAAAATGGAAATTTGTGTCAGCTTCTGTGAGACGGGGTCAGTATAAATTATGCGCATGCACAAAAAGCTCGTGTATGCCTTTTCCCCTCACATGAACTGGTGTTTTAAAAGGAGAATGTGTGGTGAGAATGTGCGCAGACTTCAGACCATCGTACACATGGTTTTAGCTGAATAACTGCAGGTGAATTGAGGAGATGAACATGGAAATGGAGATGGAAATATGAGGTGAAAGACATGACGTTATATATATCATATAAAATGTTGTTTGTTTAGGTTATATGCCAATTTCACCATTTATGTTATTATCTGATACATGTTATGAAACTGATGCATTTATGAACTTAACGTACAGTGATTATTTATAGAAGTGAATATCATCATTCTTTTTATCTACATTCAAAAGATCATGAACATTCGGCTGTTCATGATCTTTTCATTTTATCCTGAAATGTGAAGCCACGTGCCAAGTCTGTTTCAACATGAGTTCAATAAATAAAGCAATGATCATCCCTCTGATGTGTAATAATGATGACTGAGATATCGCCGCGACAACGTTTTATCCTACTTGTGATAAATGACTGGTATCATGTGTAATGGCCGAACATAATGACATCTGTTGGAGAACCTCACCAATGTGACACAATTGGTGAAATTGCACTTCTTGTTGCTGTTCGTCTCATGGACAGGTCTAATGAGTGGTGTAGTGGGTACAAGTATCATTATGCAAATGGTGTTTACAGGCATTTCTACATCCATTTGAGGCTTGTACACCAGTTCCACAATGATTGACATTTAGAACAGAACCATGAGGCTTTATGAATCTGGCGAAAAGAATTCATCTACGGGTTTCTGGTTTTGTGCGAACACCTTTATAGTCCTCAATCTACATTGAGTTTTATGCATCTGGCCCCTGGTCTAAAGAATCTCTACATAATGATGTTAGTTACTGTACCATTTGATAAGCGCTCAGTTGTTCTGAGTATATAAACACTATCAGAACTATTCTTTTTTGAAATAAGTGTATTTCTGTCTCAATTAAGCTGAATTTAAACTGAACTTGATGCAAGGGGTGAGCAGCTTTTTCATTTTCAGATCTTATGTACCAATATTCCTACTGTAATTCTAAATGGAGGTACTCTACATGATCAGGCTAAGGCCAAATAACAATGGAGTGTTCACTTGGTCTTATAACTGAATAGGATATGACTGACATGCATTTGCCGTGTTGGCATCCTGTCATCTCGAGCACAATGACCGCCGCAAGCTTGCAGTAAAGATGTCATTGCTGGGTGTGTATTACTGAACAAAAAGCTAATAACTTAGCCTCTCTGGCACCTACTCGTGTTCGGAATCTTTTGGGTGGAAACAAGCAGCCCAAGCTGAGAAATCACAGATCATGTTGGCTCCACGTGGTTTGTCTGTAGCCACTGTAGCACCGATGTTTAGTTACGTTTTAGTTGCGAGGAGGCACACGTTGGCTATCTGCCATTACCCCTAAACACTAGGACTGCCAGCACTCTACCAACTGCCCCTGCAACCATCAAGTCACATATGATGGTCTGACAGACCATCATATGTGATTTAATATCTCTGTAACAAGTGTATGTAGCGACTTATTTTAAACTACCTAATAGAGCACCATTTAGGCTGTCAACTGTTTTTATAATCCATGCAGGGGCTTGGAAATCCATTAAGGTACTACTGTGTTATTTTTGGTGTGATGATTTTATCTTCCATGTACTTATCTAGTGAATGATTGTCTGTCTCTATGTGTCGGCCCTGTGACCCCGTGACCAGTCCAGAGTGTACCCCGCCTCTCGTCTAGTGTCAGCTGGGATTGGCTCCAGTCCCCCCCCCCGGACCCTTAAGGATAAGCAGTATAGATAATAGATGGATGTAGTTACTGTATTTATGTAATATCAACTTTTGGTGAATGAGATTGCAAGCAGCCACGTTGAGACTCTTTCATGTGAAAGCAAAAACTTACCTTATATGGTAATAATGTATAATATGGCAAATATGGCCCATATGGCTACAGTGGCAGTCAGAGGTATAGATGCTCACAGCAAAAACACATATTTAGGAACAGTCGTGGGCTGAAAGGCTTATTCAGTTATTTGCTTTGTAAAAACCCATCTGTCAGACCGTCTACTTGGTGCTACTGTTAAGGCACAAGTAGAACTTTCCCTTTACATTCATTACTACCCAACCAACATTTTTTTTATGCACAGGGGTCAATTCTAGAGACAGCATGACTGAACATAAAGTAAATGCAGAGATACTGTTAAACACAACATCAACCAAGGAGGGACACACTGACGCAAAGGCGAGTGAGTTGAAAATGTTCCCTTGTAAGGTTCTGGTGAGCGCTGAGATTGGTCTGAGGCTGAGCGGTTCACAAACACACAGGTCCACACTGAACACATGGTCCATTGCTTTCTGGCTCACAGCTAACATCTGGATAGCTTTTTAGAGCGAGTAAACGAGGGTCAAACATTTGTATTGCTTTCTGTCAGAACGCAGGCTGGGCTCGTTGGTTTGATATACAAAGCACAGACATCAGAGACCTGTGCTTTGGTACTGTACCACACTGTACTGTACTGTGAGAAGAAGTTAATGTGTTCCATCTCATCACCATTGACTTTTTCTTACTTTACCACCATCTTTTCCTTACTGTAACCAAATGTTGTACTTGTATAAACAGAGCTATAAAATCATTTATTTGGCTTAAATGATATCTTGACAGTGAATGTGGTATACGTTCACTGTGAACCGTTCTTGTTGGTGTTTGTAGATTCATTCGGTATGAAAGTCTCCTCATCATGTGGATTAGAAACATAATCCAGATGGTAATGTGTTTCTTTCAAAATCATTTGTGAGACAGTTTGCCTCAGGAATGTGTATTATTGTTAATAATTAATGTGTTCAGGATTGATCAAACTCCATTTTGAGTCTGTATTTCTGAACTATGGTTTGGGAGCAGATTCCACACCTCACCAAACATATCAAGCTTCTGGCAACTTCTAGAGGAAAACCTGTTCATTCCAAACATTAAAACCTTCTTGCTTTCTAGTCAGAGGATTTGGCTACAAATAGGGTCCACAGTTCCATGTCCACTTTTTTTCTAATTTGTGAGAATTTGTCATGATTTTCCATTACAGGCTTTTCATTTCATCCTGTCAGTTTTTATTTACACTGGGCGTCACAAAGCCCTTCGGTTTCTCTGCTGTCAGGCTACTCGACAAACAAAGACCGACTCTGTTTAAAACTAGAATCCTATGTCAGTGTGGCATTAATCTTCTTTTGTCCAGTTATTGTGCAATACACACCTACACACGCTCACACTCGCGGACTAAATGAAGTTGGTTTAGTCCACCTCTTCAGTGCCAATTTCCAGTCAGACCGAAGCTTGTAAAATCTGACCACACCTCTGAGATTGCACATAAATTTACATACTTCCAGTTGAGATTTACTCCTTTGGATGTAGTGTACAGTAGAGCACTCTCATAGCAATGTGTTAGAGTGCTGTACCTCTGTGATGTATTGATTCATTTGTACATTTCATGCATTTTCATCTACAGCAGGTGTTAAAACAGTAAGTCCTAGTGGTGCTCCTTAACATTCCTTGCCCTGCTGTGTCTGTCATTTTAGCCATTTAATCAGGGAACAGATTAACACCTGGGGTGCCAGGTGAATGCAATTAAAGTGGAACTAACAACCTAATAGGATAGAAAACCACATGAAGTCAGGTTGGAGAACTAAAGCACCAGAGGTTATTGCAACAATAATACTTTGCCCAGGAAATGTGTTACACTTGCATGTGTACAGCTTAAAACGCCAGTCACTGCATACTTGTCAAATAAATCCTTCGTTGTTTTTATGTATGTTTGCTAGCTTGTAGTCTTCTTCATGTTTCGTTTGTTGGCACATTGCTACACTTCTTTGCACAGCACCAACTGTCAATCAGTGGAATAGCATGAAACCAGCAGCAGGACCGTGTATTAAGCCGCCTGCATGCTCACGCATGTATATTTTTGCGAGTACAACAAACAAAAGAAAAGTCTCACTTGTAAGACTGTAAGACTATAAGAAAATTCTCACTTGTCACTGTCATGAGCTCAGTAAGTAAATTGAAAGTGATTTGCAACCTTATCAACCCTTGAAACTGTACTGTACTGTCATTTTGTGCTACAGCATGGAGCGGTTACAAGTACTTAACTTGTTATCTGTATTAATGCCAGAAATGGAACTTCACACACACATTCTCTGTAACGCTTATGCAGAGACAATAAGGGGTAGAATATAACCTGGCAATTCTATTTTATCATTTTATCTATTTTAGCACATTCATGTGTCATCAACAAAGAAACTGATGTTGATGAATGCAAAGAACCAACTGGGTTGTATGTTAATAAGAATGTGGAAGATTAGTCTAAATTAGATTTAGATATTATTAAACTAGTTATGTAAGAAAAAACCCAAAGGTCACTTTGGTTTTCAAAGCTCAGTGTCAGTCTCTATTGAAACAGGCTTCATTTCCGAAACAATAGCATTATACATGATCCACTACACTGACTGGTGGGAGCCATCACTGATCAGGCCTCCTCCTTTGACATGACCAAGACGACCCACAGTTAAACACTGAGGGGCAGATTTGCTGAGGTGTTTGTGTGCAGATGTGATGCAGTTTGTCTCAAACACACACACACACAGGTGTATTTATCAAACAGATTCACCAGACACTTTGTGTGTTGACCTTGAGCACTTTGCTCTTCCTCTTTATTGCATATGCCTTTTAGGGGAGGATTGTACAACAATGGGATTAACAGTGGCAGATTACAGTATGCATTCCTCTAGATTAGCTAAATCAGGCAATTAGCAACTGTCTGCTTTGTCTCCAAAGATGACGTGTAAATATAGAATAAGTGGGAAAAGAAATGTGCATTAAATATGGGCTAATATATTAATTTAACATGTTATAACCTTACAGACCAGACCAATACTGTACAACAGTATACTGTAAATGTTCTATTGTTTGTCTACTGTTTCTGCCAGTAAGCATATCTTTCACATCCAAAATATGTACATCTAACATCTAAGTGTCTTCGGTTTCAAGAGTTAGTTAATTGCACTTCCATCATTATTCATATTCATATATATATATTAATATACCATATATATATGTGTATATATATATATATATATATATATATATATATATATATATATATATATATATAGAGAGAGAGAGAGAGAGAGAGAGAGAGAGAAGGAGACCATCTGTCACTGAGATGGAGCGAGAGAACGCAGGACGAGAGGCAGCCGCTGGGCCTGAGAAAGATAGATAGATAGATAGATAGATAGATAGATTGTGGGTCATCATGAACAGCTCTTATTGCCTTCACACCTACTTTCCTACGCAGCATAATTAAGTTTTTTAAAACATAGAATCATCTTGACGACATCTGTAATTTTACAGCATTTAGTGGTACTTTCCTCTCGAGCTGCGAGCTCTCTCCCTCCTCCTCCTCCTTCACACTGTGCTGTGAATTTTTTCACAACACTGATTTGCGACGTATGCTCCACACTGACTAAACATTTTGTTGGTGTGTATGTGCACGCAACCCATCGCGTGTGCTGGGGTGTCTGATGGTCTACAGTTCTGAGGGACTGGAGCTGCTCTGGGTTGTTACCTCTTTGATTTAGCCATTTCATTTAGTGTTTTTAACTCTGGCCTGACACCTGCTGATGACCAGTCCAGGTGTGTATTGGAGTGCGTGTCCACTATCATCCATATCAACATCATCTCCACCTCCACCTGCTCTAGTCACATTTCTCTCTGTAGAAGTTCCAGATCTGAACTGCGCCCACCGATCTCTACTTCACTGGCAGTACCAGGCTCAGTCTGGGAGCTGACTGCATAATGAGCTGCCCACAAACTCAATGAGAACTGCAACTCTGCTTTTCTCAGTAAATCTGGCTCTGAATTTCTGTTGTCCAGTTGTGACATCACGCTGATGGGCTGAACAGAATAGTTTGTTCAAAGCTGCATGTCAAGATGTTGGTGAAAAAGTGTGGAGCCTTCAGCCCTGAAATAGCATCTCTATGTACAGACCAAGACTTGACAATTCTTGCTCCTAATAAAACCTCTTCGCTCTAACTTGGACTGTCCCTCGCCTGTTGACAACCCTGGTGAGATTATTTGTAGTGACACCTTTGAGTCTGTGGGTTTTACTCAACAAATTTTATTACAGACGACTACAGTGGCTACAGACCAAGTGACAGGTCAGGGCCCATATCACACACAAATACACACAACCCAGTAACAAAGACATGGACACACACACACACACACACACACACACACACACACCACCTTTACAGTCTTCATATCCCACAGCTTTTGATTTATTCTATCTTCTACTCCCATGTGTGACTGTTTCTCCCCAGAGGCTTTAGGGTAAAAAAGAAAGAGAACCACTCTTTATCTCTGACGCTTGCACAAAACTGACTTATCATGTATGCATTGGAAAAAGCCTTAGGTGTGATAGGGGCAATAAAAAAGGCCACAAAAAAGGGTAGAAGTCTATGAGGAGTTTTATTAAGCTGTCAGAAAATGAAGAGACAAGACTGTGCACTCCCATTGACCTTGGTCTGACAGCAGGCAGCGATAATACCTGAAAAAAAAATTTTCTAACTTGCTCTGCAATATACAACACATTCTAAAAGGCAGCAATGTTGTGTGCAGTATGTATGACTTTCAAGATGATTCTTATATTGATCTTCAATGGATGAGAAACAACAGCATGAATCCAAAGTCACAGTGTCGCATCAGATTGGAGGAGGAGACATCCCAAGGCCACAGCATAAAAATCAAGATGCAAGTGTGAATGCAACAGAGTGAGTGAGCATCGTTTGACGATGCTCAGATTTCAGCGGATTTCTGGTTTGCACAGGTTTTCTCCTTTTGCCAAACACTAGAAGGTCTCATTTAAAGTAATAATTTATGACATTTTGAGAAGAGTTACTGAAGCGTGTTGCTGCTCTGCTCAGTTATTACAGGAAGAAAATGTTCTGATCCTTTTCACATTATAACAAGATATTTTTCACCTTATGGTGGCAAATGTTTCTTGTTATTTGAACATACTTTTACTAGTTTTAACAGAAACTTTTCTTGTCATATCATGGAGCGTTCATGTAATTACACAAAATCAACATCCATCCGTTATCTATACTTATCAGGGGAAGCCGGAGCCAATCCCAGCTGACTTTGGGCGAGAGACGGCGTGCACCCTGGACTGGTCGCCAGCCAATCACATGGCCGACAGTCACCAATTAGCCTGACCTGCATGTTTTTAGACTGCGGGAGGAAGCCGGAGCACCCTGTGGAGCAAGCACTGGGAGAACGCGCAAACTCCAACCTGGAACCTTCTTGCTGTGAGGCAACAGCGCTAACCACCATGTGTATCTCATTAAAACAAGAAATGTTTCAATGACATGCCAGCTTATCTCATAATACAAGAAACTTTTCTTGTCTTGACATGAGAGGACACTGCTTCCTCTATCCATCATCTATACCCACATGTTATATCATTGTAACATGAAAAATATCTTGTTATAATGTGAGGAGGATCTCATTAAAACAAGAAACAAATTGCACTATTATGAGAAACTGAGACAATGTTCCTTTTTTGATGCCAAGATTTCAACTTTGTTCATGCTCAAAAGAACCGAACAGCCCTCAAACATGCAAAGTACGTTCGAACAAAAGAGTCTGGAGAGAGATCAGAGGACGGGAGCAGGGAAGCAAAATTCATTCGCAAAAAAAAAAGTTGGTGGCATCTAAAAAAAAGAGTGAAACATTAAGGAATCCTGTAAGGAGGCACCATTAATGCTCATTTTATTAATTAAGCACATTCAATCCACTGTATTAAAACTGTGAGTGGTCACACAACTGTTGAATAAGACATATAATGAACATGAATTTAAGAATATTCAAAAACGTGAGTGTTCCTGTGGACTTGGGGTTTGAAGACACTGACAAGCTTCCACAATGTCCCTGGTGACACGTCAGACCACATCTGCCCCCCTGCTCTCCTCTCTGCTGTCAGTATGTCTCAAAGGCTACAGCACTTTAAACAAAGTAATCAGAAACAAATCTGTGTTTTATTATACTTAATTCACTGATGTTTGCATCCTGACTAATTAACTAATCTGCAAAAATGTTCCATAGTTTGTTGATATGATTCACTTTTCTATGTTTTTAGTTCAATTCAGCTTGACAGCTCTGTGGCTGTGTAAACACCAGGGACAGCCACGGAGATATGTTGTTGTCCTATCCTTGACAAAGTTGTATTTCATAGGTGTATTAAAATGTAGCCACAAAACAATAAGACAAGTTCATTCTAAGAAGATATTTTACAAAATAATTTCAATCTATATAATAAAAGTAATCAGGGTAAAAACTAGGTAGTATAACATGAGTCGATGAAAAAACCCCATGAAGTTCGGAGGACCCGCTGGTGCTGCTCTGCAGACCAAACCAGCCACAGCATGTGACCAACTTTTGTGTCACTGGTGTCGCATCTCAGAAGGGAAAACAAAAAGTCCTCCTCTGAGTTCAAACTACAGCCCACATCTGCTTGACAGTCACATATAGAATCTGGCAATGCTTTAGGATTTTCTTTTAGGGCTGGAATCTATGTTTGTTTACCGTCAGCATGGAATGAATCCAGGGCTCTGTTCTCCCTCTGTCTTTGATGCGTGAATCGTCCGTACCAAGAAATTGTGATGACGACGGCTGTATTTTTGGGATATGCTAATTGTTTCAAGGCCCCGACTTTTCTGTAGCATGCTTTATGGCATGAAATCCACTCTGCACAATGAGAGAGTGGCTGAGACAAACTGACTATTTATCTTTACTTTCATCTAATCTTTATACTTTAAACTGCTGGATATTTAAAATGGTCACTTCAAATCACAATGCTGTATATCAACCCTCGCTCCACACCTCTGAGTCTCCGCCCATATTTTGTTCAGCGGCTCAGATAGATCTGGTGTTGTGCTCTTTGACGGATGTTTCAGCGGTTCGGGGAAACCATCGACCAATCAGAGCTTAGTAGGTGTAATTTAAGAATTTTCATCTTTCTTGCTAGCTGCTTAGCTACATCAATCAGAAACGGTGACAGAAAAATGGCAACACCTGTACAAGTTATAGTTCAGTGAATCACAGAAATAACTACTTTTAAATGGACACATTTCTCTAATTCATGAAAAATATGTTAATAATGACCAGAAGTGGCAGATAGCTTGTTACACAGAACCGTCTGGGAGGTCATCCATATGAACTGTTTGTAAAGGAGTAGGCACATTCGAAAGATACGTGGCAGGTGATTGGATGAACCATCTGTCTATCCTTGCCTAAAACAGCCGTGCTTCAACCAATCAGAACAACGAACCATATAATGTAGTTACAGTGTTAAATCAAATTTTGTTAGTGAAAATTGTAATCGGTGTAAAGTCAGATTTTAGTCCAGTTTAGTCCAGATTTAGTCTGTTTTAATTTTAGTCTAATTCTAGTCGACTCTTTAGTGATAATTCTCTCAGACAGTTCCAGGACACTGTAATGGAATTTCTCCTGAACTGAAAATTCCAACGAGAAGTAAGCAGACCTTGAACAATGTGTTTGCTGACTTACTGTAATTCTTTCAAACAGTACAATCATATTTCCCTCACAGTTCATATTTTCTGCATAGGAAATACAACACAACAATTCTGTACATTGGGTTGGGGAGAACAACCTCATTCAACATTATTGATGTTACAGTTGTTATAGCCGCCATTAATTATCTGTGAAGGGCTCCTCTCTCACTGCGCCATGTGAGGAATTATAGGGAAGGTCACCGCTTGCCGGTGCTTTATGGAGGGTTTGTACGTGGGGGCTGTGTCCATATAGACGCTGAAGCACTTGTATGGCGAGAGAAACAAATGCTGCACTTGGGTTTTGTTGCTATGACAACATATCATCACTCTGACCGCTGTTGTCTAAGGGGGTGGCATCGCCCCTTTTGCTTTTTACATTCGTCTATTTGCTTGCTCTCACTTTAACTTAACACTACATTAACAAAGGGTTGGCAGCGCAGACAGCATCAATCTCAGACAGACAAGGCCAGAACAGGCTTCTCCTCCATTTTCTTGGTTACCAGGGTGACAAGTCAAGCAGCTCCCGCCCCATCTGCTACATGACTGGCTGCCTGACAAGGAGTGACAGTGACCAGCGCCTTGCTGTTCACCGTGACGTGGGGTGCAGTGCTTTAGCCGTACGCTGTTGTCAGTCTGAACAAAACAAACTGTTTATCTTTACTCACCATAATGAACAGTGATTTTGACACATTTTTGGTGTTAACATTTTTCCATTTACATCGTCGTTGCAATTAAGTCATGAATTAACTCTCAACAAATACTCACTGTAGTTACTCGTCTTTGTATAAGGAAATAGAGAAGTTCTGGTGTTTTAATGAACAGTTGCTTCTTACTGTCACAATCCCAACCATAGTCTGCACCACTGTGGTTTGCCTGGCAAGATCGATTCTCACATGACAGTGACCTTGCAAGTCCAGCTTCCCCGCAGGGACGTGTTGATAATGTTGTGTGACAGGTTTTATTGACATTCAAAGTAAGGCAGCAGCTCAATCAGCTTTAAACAAGCTGCAGCATGCAAACCAAACATGGGTGCAACACAGTTCTACAATATGACAGGGAAAACTGAATTGTAATTGTTTCTCAAAGTCATGCAGGTTGCAGCTGTGGATGACTAACAATATATAAGGTGATGTATTTGCACAGGATTCCTCCCCTGGTGCAGCCCCATCACATCAACATCTATGTAATGTCAAAATGGTGCCTAGGAAGACTCATTCTCCCCTTTCCAATTAAAAGTCGGGGCCATTATTCCGAACAGGAGGCTAATTTAGGTTCCCTGTCGGTGTGTCAGCACATATGGGGCCATCTTGGAGAAAACTTCTCAACGATTCACTCCCACGCTGCTTGCCATATTTAAACATTCATCCCCATGGGTGCTCTGCCTCCCCCAAATACTAACTCTTAGACTTTCTCGAGATCAAGTACTGAGCAAGCACCGCCCCAAGGTTCACACACATAAACACACACATCACACACACACACACACACACACACACACCTCTGACTGAACCACATGTTCTTCATTATATCAAGCCACTCGCTGGCGAGCCTGGGGCTGTTCACTTACGCCCCCTCCCTTTTTTAGTGGGACTGTGTGTGTACAATTGTGTGAGAGTTTGGGGGTGAAGTGAGAGGGGGGAATGGAGAGATTAACTTGCATTGGAGGGCTTACTGAGAATGTGCTGAGAAGCAGCCTGTACCTACAAATTGAGGACGTGTGTGTGTGTGTGTGTGTGTGTGTGTGTGTGTTCTTGTACTTCTATCTTCAACCCATTTCAGTTTCACATCCTGAATGTGGTATTTTTTGGGAAGTGAGGACATCTTAACTGTCTTATCTTTCAAAGGGCTGTTTGAGGGTTAAAGGGCAGGTTCACCCAAATGACAAAAAATCTAGTATATAGATATTCTCACATGTAGTGGCATCTAGCCTTGCTGATATTTTGGTTTAATATGCTGAGGTTTGGAGATATCCATCTCTGGTAGTTTCACTGAAAACATTTCCACTGTGGTCTCCTGTTAAACATTGTTTCTAAATGTTGATAATAAGATTTTTCAATTGTGTGTTGCAAATCTAATTACCTCCTTTGTATTGGGGTGGTGTCCGATATTTCACAGGCTGACGTTCCAAAGGCTGGACAGACTAAACCAACACTATCAGCATGTTATAGCAGGAGGTAAGTGAGGAAATATATGTTATGCACGTTAATGAAAGTGACTTTGTAAACTGAAGGGTAGAATTAGGGTAGCACTATATGTAAGAATAATTCCACTTACTTACTTTTGGCCATTATTTCTATCAGTGGTAATAACTTGTACCCGCTGGGTTAATTATTTAGGGAAGGAGGCAACATTTCAAGAAACATGAGCAGTGAGATGTGTGTTAGCCGAGATGTATTTTGAAGAGAAATCAAGCATGGTAAACACACAGTACAATTATTACCTTAATCCTGCATTAGTTGATGTGTCTGGCTACTTGGTGTGTAATGTGACAGCTGTAAACACAGCTTTCTCTCTCTGCCACCTGTGGCTGGACTGATGAGAGCTGAGGTGTGAACACAGTAAACATATGGGCGATAAAACCAAAGCGTTGAGCTAAAAGACTCTAACTGTTCAAACTATTGTTGTGGAAAACATGAAATTAGAATGAAGTGCTGCTTTTATTGCTGTTTACAGACCAGCTTCCTGCTTCAGCTTTGACCTCCTGTAATTCCCGTAGTTTCGCAATTTTCTTGTGAAATCATAGAATGTGTAATAAAGGAATTTCAGGTGTTCTTATTTTAGTTTTTACATCCAAATGAAGCAGTTTGGACAGTCAAAACTGACTGACTGCCTCTGCCTCTCGCCACCCGTTGGACTTTGCTGTAGCCATGTTGTTGTGCTCCCACATCTCAGCAGTCGGCTCAGCGAGCACAGTGTTATCATCACGGACAGAAATGATAGCGAAGCCTACAAAAATCACATCCAAGTTGTAATTAACCACAATTAGGTGTCAGAGGCTATGGTACACATTATCTCAATGAGGGTCCTCACTAGTACGGTTAAGTGAAAGCACATGGTTGTTCTTTCCATGTGTCTCTGTGTTCACACATGTACCTGCATGTGAGAATATATATGGACATACAGTACATGTGGAAACCCTGTGTGTGTTCGCACTGTGCGTGTCTGTCAGTGTGGACATGCATGTACGAGTGTGAATGCATAAGAAAGTATCAGGTATAGGGTTTTCCTGTATTCTCTGCTCTGTGCAGGCAGGAGGTTCCAGTTAAAAGAGAGCTGCTGGTTTTTATTTATTTACTTTAGTGGGTCTACCTTTTTTTAACCAGGAAGTCTCCGCTGGGACCTGGGGGTTGTTACTTCCAGTCGGCTAGTGGGTGAGAGGTCAAGCTAAAGTGTTTTTACCCTGTCAGCTTTTAGGTGAATTACCCCTCCGCTGTACCCCAAACCCCCAGAAGTTTTGAGCCTGGCTCAGTCTCATGATTAAAGATGTGTCACCTCCAACGTGCCGCCTCCCGTTGATAATGATCATCATCAGCGTTAGAGCTGCAAGCTGAAGTGATGGGATTAGTATTAATTATGTTAGCCTACTTTGTTCTGATCATATGGTCGGATGCTGTGGGCGATCAAGATAAAGATAACAGTTTACTGCTCCTTGAACCACCCCTAGCCTCAGCTCAATGGGCTACTATTACAGAGATCCACAATAGGGCTACACTCTCTCAGGAATGTGCACTGACTATCATGTCTCTTATATTCATTTATTATATTTATTTACATTTTATCTATCTATAATCATATTTTACCTTCTTGCCAGTCTAGCTGTAGTTTTTGAATGCTAAATAAGAATAGCTGTTATATCTTTAGATTTAAAGATATACCACATATTCTGTAAAATATTCAGCTTCCTGTATTTTTTTTTATAGGCTATATAGTAAGTGCCAAGAACTACTGTGGTTCACAGGAACATTTTCAAAATGCATCCTGAAATAGGCAGGGATTAAAGATCTATGCATATTGTTATCGCTAAAGGTTTTCAATAGCTAATCTCATCTTAATCTTACATTTTGTATAACTCTAATTCTAATGGTATACCACCCTCCTAAACTGAGGCAGGTTGTTTGTTTTGTTAATTAGCTGATCTATTATCAAGAATCACAACTGACTATGACAGCCTTAGTTAACACTAAGGCTGTTAATTCCCTATTTTAAACAACACGCCTCTTGTCCTACTGGGGTCATACATTAGATTTAGTGCTTTCCAAAAGTTCTGACGTGCTTGATGTTGCAATCTCTCTCTCTTTTTTAACTTGTGCTGTAACTGTGAACAAGCCAAAATCAACGATTTGGTTCAAAGAGTACGATTAATGAAAACACTGCTTCCATGTTTATCCAGGGGCATCCCCAGTGTACCTTACTCCAGCTCGTCCTCCTGTGACGACACTGCTTTCTCTGTTACATTATATCAAAGTTTGGAACAAGTTGCACCAGTGGAAGCAAAATTGATATGTAGGCCCCATAAATCCCCCTGGAGAAATTCTGAGAATGTGAGGCTGCAGAAGAGAATCTGTCAGAGAGCTGCGTACAAGTGGACAAAAATCAATCTGCAAGGTGATCTGGACATTTTTTAAAATGCAATTTACTCTTATATCAATGAAATAAAATGTCCCAGACAGTCTTACATTTCACAGTGAATTGTCAGTAATCAAAACAGGACTTCTTTCCTGTTCCTCACTATTGATGTACTGATTAATCCCACAAGATCACTTCCATCAGGATTTGCTTCCTCAAACAAATTTAATGAGTTTGCAGATTTGTTTCAGGACAAAGTCTTTCAGATTAGAAATAGTACTTTGACATCTTCCAACACTTTGCCTAGACTACTATCTTCACCATTTAAACAGTGTATAACAAACATTTTGATATATAACATTACATTACACTTCATAAATTCTGTAGAACATATTCAAGTACTAGTAAATCTGTGTTTCCATAACCAGCCCCCACCTACACTCTCTGATGCTAACCTCCACCTGTCTCCACAGACATAGCCCCCTCCCTCTGGAGCTCTCTTCCCAGTCAAGCCAGAGACCGCACCACTCCATCTATCCATCAAATCACTGACCACAACTCATCTCTTCAGACGTGCTTCTAATGTGTAATTAATATTGTTTGTTCTGCTTTTTCATGAAAATTATCATTATTACTATTGAGTTCTTCCTGGTACGAGAAAACATCATCGCATGACTCCAACACTTTAATCACTTCATTGGCTTCGTATTCAGCAGAGAAAATCCTCCTGTTGGCTTTTATGATGTTACATGGTTCAGTTCCTCAGTGTATTTCTGCCCTGCTGACTGACTATGCCCCCATCAGACCTCTCAGGTCCTCATACAGTGGCTTTCTAGCCGTACCCAGAATAAGATCAGGAGCTGGTAAAGGAGCTTTTAGTCACTGCTCACTGGAACGATCTGCTTGATAAGCTGCGGTCTATAAGAATTGTATCCACATTTAAAGCTAAGGTCAAAACCTTTCTGCTCTCTCAGGCCTAACAAAGTCAGGTTCTGAATAAACTGGAGGTGAGAAAGAGCGCATTCAGTTGCTGAATCATGCTTTGACTTTTATTCATAACACATATCAAGTCGTTATCGAGGCTCTGACCTCTCAAGATGCAGTGAGTCGCTTCATCGGCCGACGCTATGTTTGAAGCTTCAGCTTGTGAGATGTAACCTGGCCTCACAGGAATTGGTGATTCCAGCATTAGACGTAACATCTCGTCTTTCGTTTCAGTTACATGTGAAGCAAAAGCCCACTGGTGGCCTGTGTAGATAAAATGGGAGCATCTGTTTGATGGATGTAAGATAGGCCCCGAAAACCCACTGGCTGTGTCGCGTTCCGTCTGGAGAGTGTTTTGCGTGGCTGATTGGTTGACTTGCTCAGATTTTGTAGATTTTGTCATTTTCCTGTAATTGTTCTGCTTCTAACGTGTCCAAACGAGCCATGATTTGTGTTATGTTTTAAATCTCTTTCTTGTGTGTATTTAGAGTACTCAGACAACAGCTAAAGTGAAAGTGCTTTTTCCACATTCAAGATGAATCTCCTGTCGAACATGGTGTTAAAATCCCTCCGACTGGTTAACATCTGGCCTGATGCAACGAATAATATTGATGTTCTGGTGGAATATACGATTGAAAGTCTGCACTGGGGCTTTTATTTTGAAAAGTGACTGGATTCTCTTTGCCATTTGTTTGTCATAACCACCTCATGTGCTCTGTGCTGGTCCCAGAAGCATCTCGGCGCTCCCGGTGGGGTTTGAAGCATTAACTAGAATGGACGCGATCGGCTTCAGCAGGCGTAGCGCAGCCGGAACGCCATGCAGACACCCCCAGTGGGTTTTAGCCTAGATATCTGAAAAATGTGACAGTGATATATCTGTTTAAAATTTAGAATACATCTATATATGACATTTTTTTATTTCTACAGAGGCCTATTTTGAGCATCTTCATATACAGTAAAATTCTATCTTTTTCATCCTATAGATGCTTTTACCAGTGATCAGTCAATATAGGCAGTTAATATTAACCCTGCCAATACAACGGTCAGAAATGTATTGTGTAATATTTGCTGGTGATCCATATTTTTCCTTCACATTATTATGGCAGAAAATGTGTCCGTTCATCACAACACTCACCATTAGCTGTTGCTTCAGTTAAATTCTTCTCGATATGAAGACACGTGGATAAACTTTTACCTTTAGGTCTTTCTATTTGTGGTATTGTCATCTCCACCCATTGCAATGACCCACTTTTGCGACTGTAGCCTTTAACATTTCATTTGATCTGACAGTGTTTTCTAGCTACTATTGCACATTCATGAATTCACGCCAGCAGTCCCACCACCATCTCCCGCAGCTCTTAGTCTGACTGGGTGGTTCAGTCATGTCGTGTAATACGACACTTGGAGGAATCTTAATTCACTCCACATTCCCTCTCAGTGACATGGGACGGCATCGGCAATGACAGAGGGGGGCCAGAAGCAGTCATGTATGGCTTAAAGTAGCTGTCACGCTGATTTGCCGGTCAGGAATCAAGCCTGTGTGCTGCGTCACCGCTGCTGTTATTAGAGGGCTGATTCTGTGGCTGCCTCCCAGCGGGGAGTAAGCTCCTTGAGTGCAATGAGGCACAGAAAGTTTTAGCCGAACTGATCAGTCTGACTGCTACAGAGTGCCAAAGGGTAGCAACTGTGTTAAAGTAGTGAAAGAGAGAAAAATTACTTCAGAGACTGTATGTTGGCCTCGAAAAGAACAGTTGACTTAGAGATGGACTGTGGATATTTTGATGTCATTTGTTGGTTAGTTTCTTTTTGTTGTGCTTTGTTGCTGTATCAGAGAGATGTTCATCTCATAGAAAGTTTTGTGTCCAACACATCAATATCACAACATGCAGACTCAAAATGCACCCCAGAATTTGATTCAACAAACAAATAATTAAGAATGTACAAACAGTGAACATTGTAAAGGGGTCATATCATGCAATATGCAGTTCTTAATGTCTTTTCATCATTTTCAACATAAGTATTTGTCCCCATTGCATCTAGAGAACCCTGAAACTATGGGGAAAAAAAACATCTCTCTCTCTTTTTCTGCTGCCCCATCTTTCAGTGAATGTGTGTATGGACATATCATTCAGGTTTGGGCACTCCTCTTATGTAAGAAGCAGAGCTTATTGAAGATGAGACCTCCTTCAGCAGACTGCCTCACCCACTCAGACTCTAAAACCACCTCACTGGCCATCATTGTTGTTGTCATTCTGCACTAGCTGTGGCAATAAGGTGTCAGAGATATGAGCAAAGCATGCTAATTGTTCTGCTGTTAAGCTGCCACACCCAACATAACAGTCATCAATCTGAAAGTGAATTTATTTATTCTTGGATGGACTTGTGAAGGAAATGTCCCCACGATGGGAGTGTATGTGTGTAACGTTACTTCACTTTGACTTCTTTCTTCACGAGGGCTGGTAACAGTAGAAGCTCAAAGACTGATCGATACCAGATGTCTGTGACCTGAATTCAGACTTGGAAGCTGCAAGTTTTGGCGCGTTTTATGTTGTTTTAATGTTTATTTGGCAGGTTAGCCTGTTGAACTTGGTATTAGCGTGCTGCTCTGCTGATGTGGTTCCTCTTCAGAAACACGGCAGGGCTGATGGTTCCTGCTCAAAGAGGTATGCACAGTAAGTAAAAATGTATACTAAAATACTGTCGTAGGATCATTGTAGGATTTAAGACGTGTAATTTGAGGACTGATGTATTGTCCCCTTCAAAGTCTGCTTATATATTAGTAATTTGCATTCAAAGAAGTGACCAACTTCAATTTGCATGCAGTACAAGAAGGTTCCATCGCTGGAAAAAACATTGCTACTGGACATCATCCAGACATTGTAATTACATTTCATATTTGGCAAGACGTATTTGTTGTATTTAAATGTTATTCAAAGGAGACAGCGATGCACTGTACTCGAATGACTTGCTGGTGTGGTTGTTTCCATGTGGACCATACGGTAATTTCAGCTGGGTGGGATTACACATTCAATCAAAACTGTTTTTGTCATGTTGCTAAATATACTTTGGATAACTGCTGTTTGGTTTTTAATTACAATTCACGGAGGTATCAAAAATGGATTAGGTTTGAAAAGTTTTTCTCCTCCTTAGTGTGACTGACTGCTGGCATTCTGGTATGTTGGTATGCTGGTAAATCTGTACAGTATCTTTGAACTACTGGTTCAAATTGTGATAATTGAAAGAGTTCATTTTGACTATTTTTTGACACTTTGGATGATGCTAAAACAATGTTGTTATGGTCTTCTCTAGGCCCAAGCACATCGTGGGACCTGCAGTTCCACCTTTGAAAGAACACGACTGATGTAGAGTGACCAGTTGTTGGACCACATGTCTGGTTTGAGCCCTTGTCCCTCACTGAAATTACACTCCCACCTCTCTGAGTCATACCTTAGATTTGGTGTGACAGACAATGTCCTAGCCAGAACTTAAGAACTTGCCTGATAATCATCATGATGATTGATTTGATTTTTTTTCAGTATCAAAGTAATCCAGGGATCTCTTTTTATAGAAGGTTTGAACAGAAACAAATGAGTCTGAATGTCTGTCGACCATCTTGGTTTCACTCTTTTTTTTTTTCACTTGCCATGGTTTCCCACTGGGCAGCAGTGGATGAGATGATGCAGTAGCATCCACTGTAGTGGCTGATGTGCAACTATGCCATTAAAACTCATGCATATACAACAAAACAGCTTTTGAATACTGTAGCTGTACACTGTAGTGAAAGGGTTAAAAACTACATTTCCCATCCTTACGGATGCCACACAACAGGAGACTGTCTGTGTAAGACTGTTATCACCTACTGAAACACTGTTTGGTTTAGCCGAGGGCTGCAGGAGGCAGGACATGATGCTTAAGTCCACTGTAGTTGTAATTCAGCGTTTTTAAGCGTTTGCCAGAAGCAAAACAGCTTTTATTTTACGAGAAATCACAGGAAGTCCTCTCTCCCATTAGTGCTGCTTCACAGCGGAGCGTTCAGGCCCAGTCAGAAGCAACAGCTACACCGCTGTGGTCCAAAGAAAAGATACAATAACTAACTATGTCACTTCGGCCTGAATATCTGTGTGGTTGGTTTTCAATAACTGAACATGGGTGATGGGTGAAAGGTTCTGAAGTGGAATGATTATCTGGGAGACTGGGGTTCGAGTCCTGCAGTACTGTACAGAGGCATTATCGATATTCTATTTTCAAACAAACACACACACACTTCACCTCGCCCGTCACTAATTATGCACCCCCACTTTTAAATATAACCAGACACCCACAGTTATACTTACAGTACCTGTGCAGATCCCCCCCAGTGTATTATGTGAACTCAAGTTCACTTAGAGTTCACACAGAAAGACAAAGAATAAGAAGAGGAGTGACAAAACACATTACCTACACAATTACTATTACACAACTTTAATTTGCCTTTTTTCTGAAAAACTAGCAACAGCCCAATTCTGCTCACAGCCCGCCAAATAAACAAACAAAGGTTCAAACAGTTTAGGTTCCGTCTGTCAGACTGAAATGTTAATAGCAGCATTAAGCACTGACCACCGCTCCCTCTAACATATACATTAGCTACTATGAAAATCAGGTAAGTGGTATTGTCATAGCTGTTATACAGTAATTATAGCTGAGGACCTCCAATATGGCCACCACATGAGATCGATGTGTCACCTGAAAGCTCTCCAGAGTGACTCACAGCACCTCGGTGGTCACAGCAGGAAGCACTTAAGACCCAAACTCTGGCATTTTACTGTCATTCTCTGCACGTTGAGCTTCATAGGTTCTAATTAGGAATCAGCGGCTGCTCAGTTATTATCAGACAACTTAAACGTGGCAAATGAGCCAAGGTCGCCTACTGGTTGAGATGCATAGAATGGTCTCTAAAGTTTGACTCTTCAGCTCTTCCATGCAGTCACCAGTCTCCTTCAGTGGGTAGATGAGTTCTGAGAGAAGAGATCTAAGGCTGCATGAGCAAGTCTTCATGTGTAATGTTCACACCAAGCATGCTTGGAGTTTATTTTTGGTTTGTTCAATTGGACTAAAACTACGAATCAAAACTACACACAAAAACATTGGTGAAGCAATAAACGAAGCCATGAATTTATCCTGTGTTCTGTGAGTTATATCAGTTAACCCTCCTGTTGTCCTCATATTCTGTATACACCCCGTGTCCTCCGGGTCAAAATGACCCATCTTCGTTAAACCCCCAATATAAGCAACTTAATTGAATTTGAAACACCAAATCTTATTTTGCTTGAAGAAGCAACTTGTCATTCACCACAAATTGTGTGAATACCTAGAGTTTTCCCTCTTCACCTGGCAGAAAGATTACATTTATTCAAGACACCACTCATTGCTGTGACACTGTTAATTGTATTATTGTTTCTTGTTGTCTTGACTCCCAGTTATCAAATCGTAGCAGTCTTGAAAGAGTTTGAGTGGCATTGTGGCTCAGAAAATTGGCCTTCCACTCTCTGCATCCCATAGACTAGCTGCAGTCACATGACTGTATACACCTGCTAAGATTATGGGTATTATAGAGTATTCCTCCCCATCTTCTTCTTCTGATACATCCTCCACTTCCTCTTCTGAATCACAGTTGTCTTGCTGGACATCTGAAAAAATCAGCTCTAGAGCCTGTTCGACGTTATGACGAGCACTCATGGCTTCAGCACAGAGATAATTCGGGGTACTGTCATCTGCAGCACCTTTATAGCCTCTGGGAATCCACAGACAAAGGGGCAATATTGTTACATTTGGGTCAGATCAAAGGCAGTGCAGTCTGCAAGAAGACCACCTGTCTTGTCTTGTTTATGTCTGCTACTGATTGATCTGAGACAGAACTAAAACCTTCTCACATTCTGTGGTGTGTAACTAACTCTGTGACTGTGATTTCAACTCAATTCGACTGTCGGGTCATTTTGACCCGAAGACGATCTTTGTACCTTTTTTTGTACAGCTTACATGGAAATGTGAATAAAGGCAATAATTCACTTTTTCTAATGTTGGGGTCAATCTAGGAAAAGTCATCAAATTTCAAGTTGAAAAAATATCGTTTAGGGGAATTTTTTTTGGTTTTTAACACAGTGGCGGGTCATTTTGACCCGAGGACAACAGGAGGGTTAAAAAAAAAAGTGTTCTTTTAACTGTGTTTCAGTCTCCCATGTGAAAATTCTGTGTTTGACCAATCCGTCCACCCCAGCCTCCCCCCAGTGCTCACCTCCACTCACTTTGACGCTACATATGACGTGCGCATAAAATGGCATCGCATGTCTGCACAATGTAAGTCAGCAGAGATGGCATGAATTAAGGAAAAAGCAAAAAATGCATTTGGAAAACTGACTGAGCCGTTAGCATGCAATTCATACACCATTTGGTGAGAGCAGCTGCACCACAAGAAAGCAAATGTTAGTATGTTATAGCCAACAGTTACTTATGCTTCAAAACCCCAGAGCCACAAATGTGTCTTATATCCCCGTCTTCCTTGGCTGCTGGAAACAGTGTTCATGGTGAATTTTAGTAAAAACAGACTGGGCTAAACTTTCAGGGACTGCAACCAAATTTGTTTTGACGAACAAACCAAAATCCTACAGGATGACACATACTGTGCACGGATGTGTCTTAAAGCCAGATTTATTCTCTCTTCCAGGTGTTCCAGTGATCCCTCCACAGATGCCTGTGGGGTTGGATCTGATACAGAGTTCAGCAGAAGATGTTACCATCACTGAAACACAAAACCATTTATCATATACACCCAAAGTAATCATGTTTACATCCACCCTTTGCATTGTGATAGCGACTTATCACAGTGAGGATAAAGTTTGCACTGATAACGTCTTTGCTGGATCACAAAACACCTATTTGACTAGTGTTTCTGAATGAGAGAAGAAGTACGTTTTTTTTGCTTCGCTCAGTGTTGTCGTCACTGTCAACAAGGGGACGAGGCAAGGTGAGTTTATTTATATAGTATACAGAGGTTATTCAAAGTGTTTTACAGGCAAAAGATAAGAAATATAAAAGATTTTAACAATAAAAGTAA
The DNA here is from genome assembly GCF_042242105.1 of Pempheris klunzingeri. Lineage (NCBI taxonomy): Eukaryota > Metazoa > Chordata > Actinopteri > Acropomatiformes > Pempheridae > Pempheris > Pempheris klunzingeri. The sequence goes on along the minus strand of NC_092019.1, from coordinate 25,352,144 downwards.
ATAATAAGATAAATGAAAGTACATCAGCCAATCACAGACCTCTTCTGTGACCATGTGGATCACACCTTCATCAATGTCACCATGTTCACTACACTGTGAGAAACAAGTACCTTACTGTGAAAGAAGTTACACACCACAAACACAATACAGTATATATGTTGTCTTCAATAGCATATCTCAAGCACAATTACCTTCTGTAATTGTGCTTGACCTTCTGGCTTTAACTGACAAGCAGCTGCAGTCTTCACACTGGAAATACGTTAGATATTAATATGAAGCTATGTCTTCTGTCAAGCCACTTTAGAGACATTCTGTGAAAAGCCACTGTTTGGCAAATACATTAGCACTACTCTTACATAAAATACAGTATTTAATTAAAAGAAGCACAATATTTAATTTTATTTAACACTGACAGCAAACAACCAAATACAAAAATGGTGGCAAACGACATACTGTAATTCCCCACTAGTAAGAAGGTGTGATCACCCAGAGTGCTGTGACAGAGCTGGCATGTACTCTGACATGTACTCTATAAGGAAATGACTACTATATTTGAGGTAGACTACTTAGAGAAGTAACTCCAGCTGTGCCCCAACTCTATATACTAATTGAATATCAGAGGAAATTAAGTAACTGCTAAAACATCATACTATTAAGATGAGTATGTACTGCATACGTAACAGATTCTAGACCCAACATATGCATCCATGACAGTTCTATTTATCCTCCATAACTTTTTAAAAACTTAAGCACATCGACATCTTCATATTATTCCACAGCTCAGTGACGTAGCTGAGCAAAAGCGTCTATGGCTCCTTGGCTCGGAGGATCGTAGTGATGCCATCACTGTTCAGTCCATCAGGTCCACAGTGCTGCAGCAACACGGAGGGCACATCCCCGACACCCCCGACACAGTACAAAAGAAATGATGCTGATTGAGTGTATGGAGGAATAATGACTTACATGTATCTTTAGTTGAGTGTAAGCATGCATGGGGAGGGGAAAGAAAACACCTTCATGAACTACTCAGAAGCTCCCAGAATGGGATAGGACCTAAGTGGTTAAAATGTTGCAGATAAACAGGAAAAATCGGATCATTTAGACAAATCGCCCGGATAGTATCATTATTTTCTTTTAAGTTGTTTTTTTTTCATGCACTGAGGTTACAGTCAGTTCTCTCCAGTAAGCTCATGTATCAACTGTCATCTAAATGAGGTAGAATTCTGCCGCAGAACGTTCATTTCTCTCCCATATGAACACATAACCGTGTTTCTTGTTGGCTTTTTACAAGCACTCTAGAGGGAAACACTGCAAACAGAGACGGCACAGCGGAGGGCCTCCAGGAGATCATATTAAACGTAGCAACTCATCGTCAGCCTGTACGAGTTCAATAAGTTTGCACTGGTGAAATTGGATTATTAGCAGAAATTCACACACTGTTGTGCTGTTAGGAGGAGTTCTGCTTCTCCTGCCAGTCTGTCCTCCTGTCCTGTCCTGTCCTGTCCTGTCCTCCCACTGCTGCAAAAAACAGGCAACAAGAAGCAGAGCATGTCTTATCACTGTGACTATCATTAGAATCATGACGTAATGTGTAAGACTCTGAGGTATATCTACTATCAGCTGCTGGGCAAAGCATAAATATCAGACCAGTGGCTAACTGTAGCCTCGCTTTGTGTTTTTAGTCATTATCATAGTCTTTTTTTGTTTGCTGGTGGCTGTCAAATATGTTTTTATAAAGGAGAGAGACGGAGAGAGAGACAGTACGTGTGTGTGTGTGTGTGTGTGTTCCACTGGTGGTCCATCAGTAAGCAGAGTGGAGACATGCAGGTCTACACGGGGCCCTGTGGTTTCAGATGTCACTTTTCCTTGGTTTGTCTCTCTCTCAGGGTTCGTGCCTATGAAGCGCCTGAAAAGTGTCAGGAAACACACAACTTCATGCTTTATGATGCATATAATCACACTCGTGCATTGGAAGTATCCCTGCCAATGTGCATTCTTAATGGAGTCAACACCTGCACATGGAAAAGCAGGTTCTGAGGCTGTGACAGTTTAACCCCGACCTTCAAATGACCTCCACTGTGCTCATCATCTCCTGGTGCTCAAGGTTGGATAATAGTATGGTGCAAAAAGTGGAGCAAAGCCACACAGGAAGGTGAATAGAAGCCCTTACACTCAGCCTGGCCTTCGGTGCTCACCATCGAGCGCACACAATACAAGGCGTCTCCTGAACCAACAGAGAATGAATGACTTATTTCTACCCATGCCACTTCTTGTCTTTGATCTTTTCACAGTTTTTTTCAGTATTTATGAGTTAGTGAACTCATTTTTCAATTGGGGTGAACAAGAGACGCTGGTAACAAACAAGAGGCAGTGTACACGGAGCATACCAGAAAAACATGTACTTTTACATCATTCTGACTATTGTTTCAATTTTTATAAAAGATCACAACTCAGGTTGTTCTACTTCACCATGTGCTCAGACATCAGCACCAAGGGGGCTGGTTTGGGAGGTCAGGCTGCCAGTCTCAACCAGTAGCTAAGTTTAAAAGAGTAATTTTAAGATACATTACAAACTAAGATACAATCTAGTTAGGCTAGATTCAGACAGCTTTGGTTGGAGCTTATTCATAACAATACACTATTAGCCTGGGTATTTGTGTGGAGAAGCTGAGCACAGTAGAAAACTCCCAGCATAGTTTTTTTTTCTGTATTTTCAGCGTAGGCACTGTGTTGCCTCTAAATCTTATGTATGTATATGTAGCAGGAAAACCCTGAAATCCTGCCAACAAGACAAAAAAAAACAGCCTGAAAACAGGTTAAATCAACTCCCCTCTTACAAAAATGGATGGTGATCATTTTAGTACTTAGTACTTTAGTACTTCCACAGCCCTGTCCAGCTCTCCTTGTGTCTCCTGGTATCTCCTCCATGCTCTTGAGACTGTGCTCTGAGACGCAGCAAACCTTCTGGTGACAGCACATATAATTGTACCATCCTGGAGGAGCTGGACTACCTGTGCAACCTGAATGGGCTTCAGGTACCACTTCATGCTACCAGCAGTGATAAGGACACTAGCAAAATGCAGAACTAGAGAAGAATCAGTCAGGAAGGATAAGGAGAGAACAACTGTCTGTGGCTACCACCTGCAAAACCATTCCTTTTTTGGAGGTCGTCTTGCTGTTGCCTCTCCACCTGGTGTCACTTTCATTTGCACCAAAACAGGTGAAACTGATTCACAATCGCTGATGCTTCCTAACTGGACAGATTGATATCCGTTAAGTTTAATTGACTTGGTGTTATACTGTGATGATTAAGTGTTCCCTTAATTATTTTGAGCAGTGTATATATTAGAATATATCTGCCGCTGTGGATAAAGAAAGGGGTTCTCACACTCATGTATGACGTCTCTCATATCAGTGACAGTAATTTCAAAAACAGGACCCTCCAGTAGAAGAACTGAAAAGGGGTCCAGATAGATAGATCAGCATTAGGTTTATGTGAGTAACACTAACATAGAAACATCTTGAACCTTGAACTGTCTCTCATGCTCAGAACAGAATAATGCTATCTGGACCACAATGAAGAGAACTTGGGACAAAGACAAAATTATTTAACAGTAAAGTAAACTCATTTGTTTACTGTGATCATTTCATTTGTTCATGTCAATACACTGTCCAGCCTGTGCTAAAATACACACATCTAGCATCAAGGTGCAGTTTACCTAGGACTGTACTTTTGAAGTATTTTTGAAGTGAACATGCTCCAAAAGCTGAAAAGCTCCAACCTGCCATTGTTATGCGTCAGTTATAAACTACACACATAAACAACGCCACAAATGATGGTGCTGATTCATAGTGGTATGTATGTACTATATATAGTATATACAGTAGTATATAGAGAATTTCTACAGTAAGTTAATGTGATTTTCTACTGTAAATAAGTTGTTACTGTGATTTTTTACAGCGGAGTGATTAGCACTAAACCTGATGTCTGTCTGTGTGTAGTTTGTTCTCCCGTACAGGCGTCTCTGGGTGCTCTTGCTTCCTCCCACAGTCCAGAGACATGCATGGTAGGTTGACCGGTGTGTCAGTCCTTTGACTGACTGGCAGCCAGTCCAGGGCGTCTCACCTAATGTCAGAGTATAGATAATGGATGGTCATGAAATAACACGCTAGTACTGTGGCGTCAAAAGATTGTCATCTTAAATGTTTAAAGTGCTTTATATTTTTATAAAATATATATATATATATATATATATATATATATATATATATATTCATAAAACAAGAATACAAGAAACGTAGAACTTTGCCGAGCCGTGTACAGGATTTATGAGTGATGCAGTTTTTATGCAACACATAGCTGTGGGAGCCAAGTTGGGAAAAGAGAGGATAAGGATAAGTTCATCTAAAATGCCTAAGAATGCTGTAAATGCCTTCATTTTTAGGAGCAAGGTGCTCAGAGAGAATCCACAAAGTCACTCCAGGAGATTTCGTGTTCGGTGAGTTTAACAATCTACTGAGCAATCAGAGGTTTCTCTGAAACTTCGTCTTTAAGTACGTTTGAAGTGAACGTGCTCCAAAAGCTGAAAAGTTACAAGAGGGAGTTTAGGGTAGATTTTAAAGCACTTTTCTGAGTCTGCTGCAAACATTTGCTGCAGTCAGCTTCTCAGTCAATCCCAAACCTGAAATGTGATAAAGATTGAGTCAGATGGGAACTTCAGTACACTATTAATATTGAACCAACAGTAACATATTTAGAAAAAGTGTGGCATCGACTCCTGCTGGCTGCCAGGATGAATCAACAACAACAAAGTGGACAAATTGGATTTAAATCTGTTTGTCTTTTGAGACCATTTTGATATTCCTCATTCCAGCCTGTGGGATCTAGTAACAAAAACTGCAAAACATAAATGGAACAAATGCAAGTAAAACATTTACAGATTAAACGAAGTGAAGCCTGCAAATCTCTTCAAAGAGATAAGTCACTTTGTTATGTGATTCAACTCAATGAATGTCAAAGATAATTTCTTCATTTCTATATGGAGAAAAAAAAATTTAAATCAAGTCAGACTGAATTTTTACATTTATTTTTTTCATTACTATTTAAAAGCAGAAGCAAAGCATTTGGACGCGTTGGTGCTCTGTTTAAATCAGTCTGAGTCCTTAAAAGAATTATTGTGAAAATCTGTGAAAATAAAGTTTAATGGGACTTATGCTTCATATCCAACGCACTCTTTGCAGCCTATTTAAGCTCTAATTCAAACATCACTGTCGGTGCCCAAACTCCATCTTTCATCCACCTGCAGACTCTAAATCTAGTTTCCTTTGTGACGCCTTCAGGGAGGGACAGTGTCAGAGCCCAGACTCACTCTTGTTACATATTACATTTTAATAGAACGGCTGCGTGTGATTTGGCTGATTGAATCAGATTCTCTGGAAAAAAATCTTTTCCCCATCCTTGAAGTGCAACTTTACAGTATATATCTGATGAAAAGCTGCTTCAATCAAGGAGCATCTGTTTAAAATTCTTGCCTGTGGTGCACACGGCACCAAGGCCAGTCATTGCCCTACTGCACCGAGGGGTAAGACTTTTAACTAGATACTATGGGAACGTCTTACCAGCACTCCTCCGCCCCTGCAGTGTCTTGCAGTGTCTTGCGTGCATAAAGATGTATTTCTAATAACTGACTGAGTATTTTTAGACTTCCCTAAAAGAATAGCATGCTCTGTACAGCCACACACTGTCAAACAAAAGTAAAGTGGAGGAGAAGCAGTCCTAGAACTGAACCTGTGCAGTGGCGAGCAAGTGAATTTGTTCCCAATCTAACCTCCGCAGCCTAATCAATATGCTATATTTACCTAGTTTAATGACCGTATCTTGTTTGTACCTTTGCTTGTGGTGGATCAAAACATAGATCTCATCTCATCAGTCCACTGGTGCACTGAAGCAGTGATTTCCAGCCATGGAGATTTAAACAGGTTAAAGTTTGCCAAAGTCTCTCACAGCAAAACATATATTTTGGATTTTCATTTTATGTGATTTAGTTCTGCCCCAAAGCTTATTAGGTATTTTAACTGATGATACACTGAGTACCTCGATGTCCTCACATGACAATATCAAGGTAGAACTGTGGTTAAATTCCTGGACCAGACCTGGAAAGTTCTCTGTGTGAGATAAGCACATGGGATGTCGGCACCACTGATGGGCAGTAACGCATTACTGTAATCTAATTACTTTTTTCAAGTAACGAGTAAAGTAAGGGATTACAATTGCAAAAACAGTAATTACATTACTGTTACTTTCAGGCTGCGTTACTGTGCTATTGCGTTACTAAATCGTGATTTTGTTTTGTGAGACTGTCTCGTGACAATGACGTATTAGCGGCGCGACGTCAATGGTAAACAACAGACAGGTGAAGTGAAGAACAAGAGACAACATGGAGCGCGGGAGAGAGCAGGAACATACAGCGTTTAATGGTTGGAAGTACCGGCATTACTTTGAGTTTGACTCGGTAAAAGGTGACAAAAATATTAGCGTCCGCTGTACACTGTGCGTGGGAAGAAAACCTTTATCCACATCAAAAAATTCCACCTCAAATTTAACCAAGCACCTAGCTAGCCGACATGCCCGCTGCGGCTACCACATCCAGTTCCATTGGGCGAAACTTGGAGGGCCCCTCTCCTGCTAAACAGGTGAAAATAGACTTGAGAGCGACAGGACTTAGTGATGCAATGTGCATAAAGTTAAAAGACTGAAACTGATAAAACAAGTTTTAAAAAAGACAGTTTCATTTGATTCAATTTTCTATAATGGAATATGCAGAAAGAATAGAATGAGGCTGAAAGGTCTATCGCTTTATAGTGTATTCAGGTTGTGCATCATGTTTTTGAAAAGTAACTAAGTAAAGTAATTAAAGTACCTAATTACTTTTAAAAGTAAGTAATCAGTAAAGTAACTGGATTACTTTCTTGGAGAAGTAATCAGTAACTTATTACTATTTCCAAGTAACTTGACCAACACTGGTCGGCACACACTGATTGTGTTGATCAGTCAGTGTGATGTGTGATGGCTGTACCTGACCTGTAGTTAAACAGTGGTGCCTTGTGCAGTAACGATATACTTCCAGTTAAACGACACATTTGCGTGGGTATGATAGCCATCATGAACGTCCCACATTGTTTCAGAGTGCTGGTAGAGAGCATGTCAGCATCAGAAATAATGCATTGGCCAGATAGAATTAAGCACAGGGAGAGTGGGGGCAGCTGGTAGCATTTCAGTGAGTCAAGTAGGCAGCAGCAGACAACGGCTGAAAGTTTTAAAGATGAATAGAGCCTTTTACCATTGCTGCTTTTTTAACTTTTCCTGCTGTGGTCTAATCATTAGCAGAGTACACAGTGTACTACAGGGTTTATGTTGTTTCTGTGTGTGTGTGTGGTGGTAGGGATGCTTCAGCCCTGATCCTCCACCTAGTTGATATATTTCTAAATCAAAGAATGCACAACATTTGTGCACAATGTAGCTCGCTTTGCAGATATTTGACAAAGTGAACACAAAAATGTAAGAAGCCTTAAAATGAAGCGGCGTTTGAAACGACTCGTCTCAGCTTGCATACGTTTAGCATCCCGTTGTTCACTGGTCTTCTCAGATTGTTACCTTTGAGTAATTGTTCGAGGCCTTAAGAGGCGATGAAATGAAAAAGTCAGAAAATGACAAGTCAGAAAAAAATGAAGATAAATTTGTGTAGCAGTTCAATGTTTTTCCTTCTTAGCTATACCATTAATCATTATGGCCCCTCTGGAGGGGGCCTGACCCCCAGGTGGACAATCCCTGGTTTAAAACACAAAGCTGGAATTTACAATGCATGTAGAGGGACTTGTTCATGGCTCTATTCAGCACAGCACACGATTTTTTAGCATTTTTTTAAACATACAGGCTTTTGCGCATGCAATGAACAGCTGTAGGTCCATTTACATCCCCCCTTCTATTTGAATTTTTAGGTTTAAGCTGCAGCTCAATTACTGCGCTCCTCTCATGTGTGCAAACTGCAAACCTCTAATAAGCCCATCTTAAGTGCTGTTTAATGGAGTATACATAGAATAAAGGCCTTCCTTTCTGTCTGTGCTGCTGTGTGTTAATTGTCCTCATGTCTCTGACACCGGATCAGACTGGCTTAGTTCAGGGTCGTGGTTTGCAGAATTACACCGCTGCTACAGTAATCTCTAGCTTTAAGCCCACAAGATTTATTAAAATATTCCAGTGAATATGACCACTTTGCATTCAAGCTGGCAATACACGTGGAAATGTCAAAATATTCTATTCTGGCCTTTGGTTTTGTTCTTTCCCCGGAGTCTCTCAATTCGTTTAAATCATTACAAAAACCTCAGGCTACCTCTGCACACCGGCCTTGGACCCACATGTTGCTTTGCATTTTCCCTCCCACGTAACTTATTTCTGGCATTTTCTTCTGTTCTACTTCTGGTACTACTGATTATTTGCCTTCTGGTTTGTGTCTCATCATTTGCCTCTTTTGTTTTCCTTATTTAAATGAGCAGTTAGTCTGATTTTTACTGCCCTCATAACACAGATCGATCATACATCTGGAGAGGCTTGATGGGTTTTTAATTAATTCCAGTGGCTTGACAATCCCTGGGCCAAGCTGCTGAGATTTCTGGTCTCAGCTTTCTCTCTTGAAACAAAAACTCCCATCAGTTACCAGTGGCAGCAGATGAAAGATGAAGGATGTGGGTCTATATGTTTTCCAACTAGGACATTGCAGCTAAAGTGTGTGGCAGCAATATAACAGGAAGGAATGGTGCAGCGAAGGTGGAGAATCACACTGATACCAGTCTTGTTCATTTCCTTCATGCAGCAGCTGACGCAGGAGCAGGTTATCTGTTCTAACAGATCACATGTGTGTTGAAGTGGTCAGACACTGACTAGTGCTGTGTGAGGTCTGATATGTGCACACAGGCAGTCATTTCTTTGCTGCTAATGAATTGGTTACAGACATGCACCAAGCTGTGGAACTTGGTGCATCCGCATTAGAAAAGTGAACAAATGAAGTGTGGTCAGACAGTGAATTAGTGGCTTTTTGAAGTGGAACTAAGCAGGCACGGCATAACTGAGCAGGCCATGGCATCCGATTAAACTACCTACCGAGCCAATGTCTGTTCGCCTAAGCTGATACAACGTAGATATAAGGCCAGATAGAAGCCAACTATCTGCTCCACAATCGTTTCTCAGCTAACTTACATCAACAGGGATGCATCCCCTTGAGCTGTTGTGAAACATTAATTTAAATGGCTTTTTTAAACCATCTATCTCACAAAAGTAAGAACTTCTAGAGCAACTTAAAAATTAAAATTATGGAATGGAGCCCAGGAGCTTAAATCTTAAACATACACACAGAGTTAGGGATCGTCCTCCCAGGATATTTTTCAGCCTCTCCGTTTTGGAGACGTATCATTGATCACCAAATAGTCTGAGTTATCACAGTCATTTGAGACACTATGGTAAATACTTTTAATGCGGTCTTGTTTTCATTTTGTAAAGTAATACCAACTGTTCTTTAAATAACTCCTGACCATTTAAAGAGATGAGAAATGGTCCCAAAGGTGGAAATAATGATAAATAACATTTATGGTATGGAAAAGATTTGTTTTTTTGCCACAGACTTTAAGCTCAGAGGAAGACCCCTGAGAGTTCCTGGTGTTTCTTCTGTTGTGTGATTCCTGCCGTTAGTTCTCCCTCTGTGCTCTCAGACCTCTGACACTTTCTCAGTGCGTCTCTTCCCTGCTTTCTCACTCATGAAATTCAATTTACACCCCCCCCAACATGCTCACTTCTCTGTATTATCTCTTATTCTTTCCTTCTGTCATGACTTTCTGCAGCTTGATGTGCTCATCATACAGACTATTTCATGAAAGCCAATGTCACACTCAAATCAACATAAAAGGTTTGATGTGTCTTTGAAAAAAAAGCCAAGCAGCACTTTGTTTTTCCTCCCCTAAACGGAGAGCCTTCAGTCAGGAAGACACCGCAGGTTAACAGCAAACACAGCGTTTCACAGCGAGGGCGCTATTTGTGAGAATGCAGCCTGTGTGTGGGTGGGTAAGGTTACCAAATCCACATAGCATAAACACACAGGACCTTCAGCGCATTTCAGTGCTCCAGTAAATCAGTGACGATTGTTACCAAATGGATGTTTGCTGTGATGGAGACAGTGGAATTTATAATGCCAGAGCATTCATCATGCAAATGGTCTAAATATGACCTCGAGTTGAACAGTTAATGTGTTTTTTTACCAAAGGCAGCCACTTAGTACAAACACAATAACTCAATAGTGTGACAGATACAGCATTTTACTCTTTTTTTTTTTAGGTCTCTGTTTACAAAAGGGATCAACGGGATTTACACTGAACCAAACAGCAGCATATTACTGTTCTACTGGCATGCTTGGAGTCCCAGAAGCAGAAGAGACCAGTAACCCAACGGCAACAGTCCCGTTCTGCCAGGTCACCCTTATTACACAGTCAGCGCTGCTACTGCCTCTGCTGCCATCTTAAAGGAGGGATAACTATGATTGTGTTTTCAACCATTTCAAACGGACTTCATGTGAAGTTTGAGTTTGTTCAGTTGTCAGTGAAATGTAGATGTTAAAACTTGTACAAGTATACCGTTATGACCATTTTTACTCCAAATATCTTTGATTTTGAATTTCTTTTCCAGTCCAGAAAATCACAAGTGCCCCAAGATCAGTACTGAACTGCCACAGTACAATTGGGTTCTATATATTTTGGGAACCACTTTTCTTTGGGTCCACTCAGTAGTTAAATTGAACAGGTTTAAACTGTGATTTGTCTGGCTCTATGTTCAGCATCATTTTCTGTGATCCAGTTCCAATGGTGCTAACTAGTGATGCACTAGTTGACCCATGATGGGGGGGTGGGTGTGTTCAGGCAGGTTGGCTTACTAGAGAATATCACTGGTGTGGGCAGGCGGGTCAAAAGTGGTCAGGCAGCTTTCCAAGGAAGTTATTAATAATTTATAGAAACACCGTATGCAGTAGTCTGTCTTCTATTGCCCCGTCTGTGTCACCCTCTCCCTCTCAAACACACAGAGTGAGCAGCAGTGTGTTGTCTCTGTCCTCCTGTCTGTCCTCACTGCTGATTCCTGTTACTGTAAAGTTGGCAGTTTGCATGTCAGGTTGGATTCTGATGGTTGAATAACACATATTTTTGTATTATTGTCCTGAAACAGAAACCTGATTCTATGATAATCTGCTGAGATTTTGATGCAAAGTTTCCAATTTCTTTTACTAACGACTGCTGATATTTATATCTGATATCTATTTAACTTGCTTCTCTGAGGAATCTTTGTCTCTTTTTGTCCTTTCAGTTGTCAATCCGGTTGAACCACTGATCAGTGATTTTGTCTCACACTACAAAACATTACTTTTTTGCAAACCCTTCATACAAAATAACATCTCTATTACCTGAAAACATGAAAGACCACTCAAAAATGTAAAGTAGTCCTCTGAGCCGCCTGACTGTACCGAGTCAAGCTGTTGTCAGTACAATATGGCTGTATCTGACAGTTGTGTTGAACTTGCCTTAATGAAATATGAAGTTTGGTGGAAACATCTGATATACCATAAAAGTCATCTTCTGTGCAATCTATTTCTATGAATAGTTTGGAGTCTTAAGTTTACTCTAGTCTGCTCTAGCCTCTCTTGCTGTGGGGAAGCAGCACTAAACACTGAACCACTTCACCACCCAGGCTTTGATATGCCAGACAATACCAAATGATTCGGCTGTTTTTGTCATAACTGCACCAGATAACTGCAATCTGAGTCTCTCACTCCTGCCAATGTCAATCACAATAGAAAGAGTGTAAACGTTTAAATGATGTGTTGAAACGCGCCGTCCTCCACAATAAGAAGACAAAGACAGTAATGCAGAATGAGTTGGATTCCAGCGTGATTGGTGATATAATATTTTCTCCTTGGCTGTTTGATCCTTGTGAAAAGGGAGAATGTGACATTGAAAACCCTCCTTGACAAACAAATCTGTCTGAATTTGGCAGTTTTTCCTCATGTTTGAAATGCACCTGACTTGCCATCGCAAAAATAGTTTCTGATGTGATATGTGGTCTGTCTGTAGCACAGTCGCGGAGTTACTACAAGATGATATGGATCCATAAAATCCTCTTGTTAAACACAAAAGCAGAGATGAAACTCTTGTTAAGCATGAACCCGTGGGTGAGTTTCTGCATTGCTGAATTAAATATGAGTCCCTTTTCTCTCCTGGAGCAGCCTTGGTCTCTCCTCTTCCGCTTGCATCCTCTTTGAAGCCAGTAATGTTTGAGGAGGGCTAGTTAGGGTGGAGGCGTTTGCGTAAGATTCTCTCAGATCGCTTCCACATCTGGGAGCTGAGACGTGTCATTTTCTGACGGGAGGTTAAACTCAGTGCACTCTTTTGTGAGATTTCGCTGAAGGCCAGCAGAGCTTCATTTGCAGGCGGAAGTCGGCTGATGTTGATCAACCACTGTGTAACTTCTCAGAGACTGTTAAGCATAAGTGATTTCCAGTTTTCAGCACTTAATGTCGGAAATTAATCAAATAAGCTGAGTCATACGGAAGAATTTGCTGCTCCGAGGGGTGTTTTTCCCTCTAGTGGTTATTTTCACTTTTTCTCTCTCAGCAGTCTCCTCATTTGTTGTGATTACTTATTAGACTCTTATCACAGAAGAGTTTTACTTGTTCAGAGTTTGAGAGCAGAGCTGTTGAGGTTATTAAGTTCATTCCACTGTAAATAGACCAGATGTGTTAAGACGAGTCTTTCTCTGTCTGAACTGATGAGGATGGCTCTATTCTGCTGTTTAGTCCAGCCACTCCTGTATTTATGCAAGTGATCCATTGCAGGTAATAATACTATTGATCTCTATATATCGAAAATGTGATTTTACAGCTCTTATTATAAATAAGGTGGAGAAAATTCCGTCCAAACTCAGGTCCTCCTCCTCCTGTTGGTTTGGTTCACGTAGTTCAGACCAAAAAAAGCCTACCTGCTCGTTTCATGTTCACATTTGCTTTTTACCGAAGTCCTATGGACTCACAGGCTACTCATTCATTGGCTGCTCAGCTCCACTCACTTTTTTAATGCACACGAGTTTGATTGACAGCTTTCACACCAACCTTAATCAATCAAACAAAGCAGGCAAATCAGCTAGTTTAGTTGTGAAGCTGCCCTTTAATTTATACCGTTTCAGAAAGTACTATATGATATTCACTTCAGTAAACTGCTCTCACTGGTGCTTGTGTCTTACTTGAGTAGAGAAAATGCAGTGCTCACACTTGACCTTGTTCAGGGACAATATCAACATGCTGTTCTGTACAGTAATATGATGTATGTTTACGATTTAACACTCCAAACTACTGTTACTGTCAATGCTTAGGAACAATTTACTACTACTACTCTTATTGTGGACAAAACAAACCTGAATGTGTGTTAGTCCATCAGTTTCTAATCATTTCCTAATGTGTGTGTGTGTGTGTGTGTGTAGGTACAGATGAAGGGCATCACAAGTTACATTATGTGGCTCATTACTATTATAATTTATATTAGAAATGTCACGTTGGATCTGCTATCATTCCTTTCCTTCCCAGGTGTTTTTGTTTTAGCATCAGTCTTCCTGGAAGGCGACACAGTTGTTAAATTTAGTAACAACAATAATGCCTTAAAATTGTTCTGGGTCTGAATTTATTAACACGTTGGCTTGACCTAACAACTCCACAGCAGCAAGCCTCCAGACAGTTCCCACTGAACAGCAGTAATTGGGTTTTTGCTTCCAGTTTTCACACTAGAGGAACACGGCTGTTCTGGAAAGATTTCTGTCAGATTTCTTCTAAATTATTCACCAAAATTGGTTTCTGAATGCATTTGAGGCAGCAAATAGGCCATCTCATTACAGAATCATACTTGATTTCATTTTTTAAAGCTTGGTTTTAATACTTGTTTACACGGTTTGCAAGTATTACAACACATCATCATCCGGACCCTTTTCTCTGAACTGCGCTCACTATGTAATCACACAATTAGATTCTATCGATGCCCCGTCACTGCTTTTTGTAAAATATCAGCCCACACTACAGACTGCATCATGATCTCATCTATCATCACTCTGCTTGATATTTCTTTATAGCCAATGTTGTTTCCACATGATCATGTTGTTTTATGGTGCTAAACGCCTGAATGTTTGAAATGGGGCTGATTTTGAGCTACTGAAGAGTCACAACCACAGCGAGACTGACAGCTGCATGTAAAGTCTGTCCTAAGGGTCTTCTAGTTTTTTTTAATCAAAGTCACTAAAAGACAAGAGTCCTAAAACATCAACAGTGAACATCAGGTTTTAAAGGGCCCTGTGAAGCAGGGGGAGGGGGGGGGGGGGCACTTTATCTCCCCACTAAACTGTTACTTCCTGGAAAACAGTGAATATTAGATTATGACCTCAGCCCTGAACGCTGTCACCATCTGCTGCTGTCTCTACTCCTCAGACACATTTTCTCTTCTCCCAGGCCATGTTCAATTCTCCGCCGTCTACTCACCGGACCTTCCACTCTCCACCCGTCCACCAGATGCCCTCTGACTTACCCTCCTTTCCCCATCACCTGACTGTCTCACCCATTCACACACATGTTCCCACTTTCCCCATCTGTCACCTTTTCTTTCTATCTGTTTGTCTGTATTCTGTTTATCTGAATGCCTTTAACCTGCCTGGCTTCTTGCCTGTTTATGGGACTTTGGATCTCAGTCTGCTCCCACTAGGACACCCTTTCCTGTGCTGAACTGCTTTTGCGGCTCTGGCGGTTGCCCGCCTCGCTATCCCATAAGCCCTTTGTATCATTATTGTTGCAATGAAATCTACTTAACTGCATCTGCTCTGCCTCGTTTTCTGCATTTGGCTCCTGTCCCCTGTATTCCTGCCTCCCAGCCTGCACCTCCTGTGACGAACACCAAAATATTCAAATACAGCATCCACAAATTAGTATCAAATCAAACTGCCTTTCTCTCCTTAACTGATAACTGAAGTAAAAAGAAGTACAGATTTCATTTCATTAGAGGGGTGAATCTCTCCCTCGCAGGCAATTCAACACGCAGTACTGTAGTTCAGATTAATGTCTAACAAAACAAGTCATTGAAAGCTTGATGCAGCCATGATTAGCATTAGTTTTATTTTTGTCAGGATAAAAGCTTGACTGAAATAAATGATTTCCTCAGTTTTTAATGTAGAAACACCCTAAATGATGTCTGTTGCCACAAACAACAGCAACAAAGTGATACACTGGATAACTTTTTAACATACAGTCCCTGAGTGGGATGAATCTGTCACTAAAATGCTGCTGACTGCATATTGTTCAGTTCCTGTGTCAGTGTTCACCCTCTGGAGTGAATATTTTCAGTAATGCTATGTGGCCACTCGTCCCTGTAAATACTTGTGCAACAGCTGTTCTCAGTAACTCTCTTTCCTACAGTATTTTTATTTTAAATTCTAACACCATGAAATACAGTCACATAATATGTAACAGAACATTGCTGAGAGAGGACAAGAAAAACTGCTGCTCCCGTTTTACCACATGGTAATCAATACAAAATGGAGTATAATAATTGCAATAGATGCAAAATATAACAAGTATTTGGACGAAAAATATACTTCTACAAGCTTCAAGCTTCAAACTGCATTGTCCTTCGAAATTCACCTCATTTATTTGATCAACTGTTAATTCTAAATCCTTCACATAATGAATGACTGCCCTCCACATGCTGTTTAGCCTTTAATGCGTAAGTTCTCTTTTGGAATGGAAGGCTTCACCACACTGAGCGGTACTTGCCCTGTGGATCTTTTTCAGTAACAGCACACTATATATTTTAGTGTAAAGCAAGATGAGGTCTGTAAACGCTGGTTCATTTTTACTATAATCATATTTCTCCACCTCTTAACTGTCAGCGCACGTCGCCTATTTTAGTCAATAGTGAGGTTTGAGGTGCTGCCAACGTATTTTATGATACAATTGCATGTTTTGAAAACTGCAAAAAGAAATGCAAAGAATTCAGGCGGCAGTATATACAGCAGTTTGACATTTCTTTCGATGTGGCAATTTTGTGGATGTCTTAAAACAAGTCTGTGACTGGAGGAACTCATCGAGCCAGCAGACAGCCATGGCTTTTGGAATTTCATGGCGAATTTTGGCCAAATCTGCTGTGGTGTGTAGATGTAGCCAAATCTCTGAGTGTCTGTCCCTTCTGCCAGTAATGCTGAGCACTCATACAAGAACAAGTTAATCATATAAGAGTCGCAGACCAACATTTGACATAGTCACATGTCAACAGTTGTCAGTCTCAGTTTTTCTCTCGAATGAAGCTGTCTCTCCATCATCTCCATCACTTGTAGGAAATCACAGGCTGAATGAAGGTAGGCGCAACAAAAAATGACTTCATCAACACTTGATCACAAACTGTTGCAGCTCCTTGAATGTCACCTTTAGGCATGTGAACACAGAGACGCGACCTTGTCCTCTCCGGGCCCCTCTGAGGCACAGCAGAGCTGCTTAAACACCAAATCCGTGTGCATCTGTGAGCCTCTCCACAATAAATGCTGATCAGTGGCGAACAGGTGGCTGACATGCCTGACTTTATAAATATGGATATGAGTAATGTGTTGAACATTGCCGGTCTGGCTACAGTTTCTCGCTCCACAGAAGGGGGAAAAAAATAGCACCAGAGTCGGAAAGAGAGGCCACGGGAGACAGAATCTCATTTCTCCGCACAGAAGCGGTAAAGGTCAGTCAGAAGCCCATAATCAAATGCATCATGTGCCACTTCCTTGTTTCACATGTTCTACGTGACTGGAAAGCTGATGTGAAGCTCTGTGGTTTGGCAACATTGAGCTGGTCATCATTAAGTCTGTTTTATTTGAAGATAAGCCCTGTTAGGTAGCCATGTGGGGAAATAGTTCTCATCATTTTATGTTAAATGTAGCGTCTGAGATTTCAGTCCCTCTGCCCGACGTGCTAGTCCATCTTTGAATTATACAGAAATCACATAGAGGTCCCTCACCAGGTAAAGTACTGCTGTCTGTTCACACAGGTTTGATTTGCCAAGAAAACCCTCAGTGAGAGACAGGCGGCCATAATATTTTGGCCAGGTCATTATCTTGTTCTCAGGTTGTCTTTGGAGAATTTCATGGCTGCCGTGATGTGTGCATTCTCTCTCAGCCCACACACACACACACACACACACACACTGGATACATACACTTATACCAACACACACACAACTCAGCAGGATGTTTTCTCCTTCAGGAATGACCTGTCTAATGTCCTCTGTCCACCATGCTATCTACTAATCACACACACACACACACACACACACTCACACCCACTCATTGACATAATGCATTCCCTAGCCACTAAAGCTAGGTCTAAGGGTCACCTTACTCAGATTGCAAAAAAAGAAAAAAAGTTCTCACTTACTAACCTAATGCTTCTCTGACCAGACAGAACATTTTGGTTTTTATGTGCCCAGGTTTTGTGATTTTGGCCTCTTAAAGTCCTGCTGCCACACTAATGAGGCGGAAGTGAATGGAATTTTTATTGGTTTGGTGAACAAAACCAAGAAACAAAAGGATAGTCCACAGACCTCGCTGTCAACAGTTTCCATAGGGATTACTTTTCACCAAAAAGTTCTTTCACTTATTTATTGTTAGCACTTACCCGAAGGAATGTGTGAGAAAATCTTCTCTTACTGTTTTAAATGGAAATGAACTGATCTATTACCCTAAATCTGACCATAAAACCTGACTCAGACTGAAATCACTCCCCATCTGTTACTGAGTGCACTTATAATTTCAGCAGAACTTCATCACATCTGCTAAAGATCACACAATGCAATACTGTGTGATGTTGCAAAATGACCGTTTATAATTATTTCAGAAATCTCGATAGACTGCTCACAAAAGAAGAAACTATATTGAGAAAGCTGCAGGTTTCCTCCTGCTGTTTTGGTTCATGTAGGTGCGGCACCACGATTATAGAGCAACTTCCTGGTTCCACTGTCACCTACTGTACTGCTAGAACTGTGCTCCTACTCTATGTGTCAGAGAGGATTACTACTGCTTTCAGTTTTACCTGTAAATAAAGATACTCTGGTTAAACTGTCATATTTCTTGCCCCATTGGATGTCTTTTTCATTATGTTAATGTGCCTCCACATCTCAGTAATTAACTTGCCGAGTGTGATATTGTTGTTACGGACGAAACTATAAAAATAAGATCTAACCTTGATAAACCATGATTATGCTGCAACAACCCTTTTTCAGAAGTAATAATTGGGCAACATCTTAATCAAAAAGTCCTTGCAAATGTAGAAATACAACACAGACACAAAACTCATACTGTAACTGAGGATATTCCCCCTGCCACATTATAAAGCCTCTGGCATGTACCTGTTTACCACATCCACAGACTCCCATCTGTGCACACACAAACACAGAACACTGCAGCTCATTATCTGACCCACGGTTCGGCTGCTGCCCTGCTGGGAGTCTCTGTGGACCAAAGGTTGAAAGGTAAAGGCTCAAGGTATTGTCAGAGTGTAGGATGGGAGGCCAAGACCGAACCTGATCTTATTTCTCTGTAAATGGGGCGACAAAAGTTCAGCTACCTGCAAAAGCTGAGTGTCCTTCAGCGACTACTATTACAGTAAAAAATGACAACGAATCGGCTGAATGTCTCGAAAGAGAATGTAGAAATGGCTTCTGATGGTTTAAGTATCTGCTCTGAGGAAAGAGAAAGATGTCGGTGTCAGAGGAATGCCACCATTATGACATCTGCAGCCTTCTCACTTTTCTACACTGCTGCATGAGAGATTCACATTTGAGATTCAAGCAGGCGCACAGGACTCCTGGGGGGGGGGGGTCTGCAGTGGGGGATATTGTGGGTGGGCTGATTTGATCAAGCGGCAGGCGGCCACAGTTCGCCCCGCTCACTCTTTGCCGCCCCATCTCTCTTCCACAGAGCGAGGGAATAAAAGTGACAGAGTGCAATCACTGCCTCTTATCTGCCAATGAGGAGAATGGGTAGGGATGAGATTGAGTGACCGGCCGGCTGTGGCGTGTCTGCCGTGTCAGCCTTATTGAATTATGACTTGGCAGGAAGTGGCATGTTATGAGCCGCGCGGGGCCGCTGCGAGATATCACAGGCATGGATTCACTAGGAGGTGACAGGGTGGAAAAGCTACTGAAATGAAACCTGTCTGTATGTAAAGTTCATGATGTCTTTTATGGGGTAATGGGATTTGAAAAGATATTGGATTGGCTGTGATGAAAAGATGAGCTAGAGCAGGCTTCAGGAAATGTTATACATACTGCAGCGGCTACGTTGTTGATCCAATACAAGAAGCAGTGGTTTTGAAATACTAATTGTCTTTAAAACTAAGTATTTTTTGACCAACAGGCGGCAGAACAACAGCAGGAAAAACGAGACACACAACTTTAATGTACAATCAGTTTTCTTTAACTCTTAGCAAGCAGCTGCCCACTAACTAATGCAGCAGACATACAACAATATGAACATCCCACTGGAGTTGTCCATCCAGTCTGTTACGTCTCCTTTCAATGATGGAAAGGAGACATTAACATGGACAATCAAAACAGATGGAGTCAAAGTAGTTGTGGTACAAAAACAACAATTTATTGACTTACAACTATAAACAAAATTCACAAGTGTGGAAGAAGAGGGTGGGATGAGGGGTTGTGCCAAATAAACTCAAACAATTACAATAAAACAGGGCCTAAACTGAATCTGGTTTTGAAAACAAACTCAAACAAAACCTGACTTATCAAAAAAGAGAAGCTTAACCAAATAGAAACACAGAGGTGGCACCAACCCTAAAACCTAGTGTTTGTAGACAGTGTTATCTACCTGTGTGAGAGATATATAGGGTACCCCATCTTACCTATCCCACCCCTCGTTCCACCAACCTAATCAACTCAAACAAACTCTAATTGAATGGCAACATTCAACAGCTCCAGCAGACCATGCAGACCTCAGACCTTTCGATCGCTGCAGAAAAAGTCCTTTTATAGGAGCCCTGACAGTGAACCACACCACACAGGTGCAGGCCAATTAGCTCGATGGCACCTGAGAGCAGAGGAGAGAGAGAACCAGGAGGAAGAGACACACACCCACAACTGCACTGTGCCCCCCACAGTCCAATATATACATCTGTAAGTCTAGTTGGGTCTCCACCACCTCCTAAGAAAACATAGCTGGGTCTTTCACTGCTAGATGTCTCTGCTGTGTCGGGCAGTTAACAAACATTAACCAGGTATCCCACCAAAGTGTGTAATAGAGCCACCAGACGTGAGAGGATGCATGTCAGTGTCTTTCCTCAGCATCAGATCTACAGATTCTCATTCCGAGCAACTTAGCAATAATAATTATGCAACGTCTGGTTACACTTTCAAAATAAAGCACCAAAGCTACCTGGTTAGGTTTAGGAAAAGATGATGTTTGGGTTAAAACTGCATTAGTTATGGTAATTATGTTATGTACATGTTCATGGTGTAAGTTACATTAAAAGTTACATGTGTCATGTAAGGTTTATCACGTAAAATAACTCAGTGCTGACTTTTCAAATCCCACTCTCCTGTGTGCAAGTCCTGTGTTTGACTTGTTAGCATGATGCTAACATAATGCTAAATATATAAATCCATATATATATGTATATATATATATATATATATATATATGGTAGTATTGCAGTTGCAGCAGTATTGGTTTGTGTTCTGTTTTTTCCTGATATGATAGTATGCTACCTGCTGCCAGTACACTTGTACATGTTTGTCATCGGTCATATGCTGCAAACAGCGCCCCTTTTAGATGAATGCACTCATAACTAGATCAGGAAACCCTGGTTTGACTCACTAAGTTGATAACAACTGTCAAGCCTGATAATTAAAAGGAACGCTGGGTATGCTGAACTTTAGGCCTCGGCAGTTGAATAGAAATAAAAAAAAGATGAAGACCACACCGTCTCACACCGTCAAGTCTCAAGTCTTCATCCAAGGAGCCATCAGATAAACATCACCTACTCTGCAGCTCCCCTCAGCGCTGCAGAACTTTAAGCATCTTTCAGTTCATTGTTTTGCCCACGACTTTTTTGATTGACTCATCACTCTCAGCATTTTCAGCAGCAGCTGATAGTTGTTTTCAGAGAAGTTTCTGACAAACTCAGTGCACAGTGTCCTGCCCAGCACCAGACTGCAGACAGACAGTTAGCCACTAGCTGATGAAAAGAGCGAAGGATTAAGCTGCTGAGCAGATATTCCTCTGTAGACCAAAACAGAGTTTGTCAGGTTGCCACAGTCACACCACTAGATTATTGTTAAGGATGCTTAAACTCTGCTGAATGTAAAAACAAGCTATATCAGCACTGTTTTCACAGCTTGCTCCACTCTCCAACGCAGCAAAAAATCAATTAATAATCCTTTCAGTCCTTATGTTTCTGTATTTTGTGTTTAAGTCTTAAGTCTAAAGCTAAAACTAAGTCCCTCCATATGAGTAACTTGATGAAAATACCAAATTAGGCCGCAGTGCACTTTCATTTATCTTGGTATGATGACTCACTGGGGATGGCCATGGAGAAGTAATGTGTCACAGCTACCAGGTTGTAACAATTAGACATTTTCCTTTGTTCCAACTTGACTGAATGCATCACGAACATGAATGAGCTAAAAGAAGTTAAAAGCTGCACAGAGCTACAGAGTGTTTTTTTATTAATGGGTTTGGTTCAACGCTCAACCCTTTCTCATTAAACCGAACCACTTGATTGTATGGTAATATTACAAGATATGCTTAATGCCATTTTAAGTGCTGCCCTTACTCCCCCGCTAGTTTTTGTTTCATGCTCCAGCATCTATCTTTTTGAACCCATAGTTATATATTCACGTTATTTGTGTACAACAAACATATTCTAACAAAGTCTTAACGGAGGAGGAGCGATAACTTGTGTTGCACCTTTCTATCTCTCTTTTTTCTTTCCCTCTTACTTTCCTTTTCCTTTTTTTCTTTCAGCGTCCTTCCAGTCCTTTTTTTGTCGATTTCACGCTTCTCCTATCCTCTCCATCTCACCAACTTAACTCATGTGACTGACCCTCATTTGAGCAAGGTAACAGACAAGGACAGCAATTATCAAAGGTACATTGAAGCCCACTCTGCAGCTCAGGCCTGGGATTTACGGAAAATTACACCGCAATAAACCAGTCACCATATTTCTATGCAGATATATATGGTACACAGGGCGAGGGCTGTGTTATGGCTGTTGAGGTATTATATGAGGGAATAGGTACAACAGGGTCTGTGGCTACGTGCCCTGCCTTGAAATGAGCTCTGAGAACAGGAGTCACTGCAGAGGGCAACAGTCAAGATACAGAAGAAAGGAGACGGTGAGAGTAGCTTTTTCTCTCTGTTGACCACTTATGTGCTGTGTGAAATCACATATCTGCTGTCTGCTATAATAAACATGCATCCAAAAGCATCGTGAGTGTCATCCTCCAACATCACAGCTGACAGGGAGCTGCTGTCACTGCTGCTATTCAGACTTTATTCCAACAACTCTCGAAACTATGCAGCAATATGAGCAATTACAATGTTTTAATCTGTCATTGTATTAACTGACACATTTCATTTTTCCACTGTAAACTTTAACTCAATCACTCCGATTCCCAATGAAAGGTAACAACACAACCAAAATGATGAGATGTTTTTATGCCAAACAGATCTGTAGCAAAACAATAAAGGTGCTTCATTCAAAAGTGGAGTACTCTGATCTTGTTTATTCTTTAGATATCAGCCTAACAACTAAAAGCCTAAAGGCTGATATCTAACAAACACCTCCCTATTTTAACGTCGAAATCATATTTCACGTGTATTCCCAAGTTGAGCTCCCGTGTCTTTGTTTGAAATCAGATACAGAATGAAAGTGAAAATGAATCAGCCGAAATCAGGCCAATTGCTCTTGTTGTTTTATATCAGAAGCACAGTTTCTAAACAACACTGGGCGTCATACAGGAATGTCAGAATGCTGTGATTACTGGTGTATTTTACTGCTGCTCTACTGCCGACAGTCTCTTATTGTTATAATTCATGACTGTCAAATGCCGCAGTGAAAACGTCTGAGGTTTTTCTTGAAGTACGGATACGTTGATGAACTGGGCAGCTCATGAGTGTCAGAATATGTAACTACACAAATGTGAAATAATTGAAAAGATAAATAAATAAAAGTTAGAAATGGATTGTGGGGACGAATGTATTTGCTGCCATTTAGCAGCCAGGAATGATCTGGCATATCTACAGCTTTTAGCTCAGGTCAGCTTTTAGCTCAGAAAGAAATGAAAATCCATTTTCCACCTTGTTTAAAATTTTCCATCCCATAATGTACATTTAAAACATATCTATTTTTTCTTGTATTATATCAAAGTCCAATTACAGTCTCTGAGGGAAGGCAGTATATTTGAAATTTGCTTTGTGCAGCAAAAAACAACCCCCACACCTTTGACTTTCTCTTGCCGTTTGTTCGTTGAGGACCCCTCTGTTGTTCCACCCAACATTGTCTTTAAACATTAAACTCAACTATTGTTTTCATTGTTACTGGAGGAGCCTGTTATCCCTGTGCCGGATTCCCATTCAGATGGATTCACAACAATGATGCAGTTTTTAATCTAAAATAATTTGATGTCATTGATGTCAGCCTCCCTGCTTACCGTTCACTCTATGCAGTGGCAGAGCTGTAAACGTTACTGCTAAGGCCAACAGAACACTGAATACATTTTGCAGGGAGTAACAGAACAAGGAGGAGCTGCCTCAGTGAGCTGTTAGATGAAACCCTGCCAGCGACGGGCTGCACGCTTCACACTCTTCAGCAAGGTAACCAACTTTTAAAGTGCCCTGCTGTTGTGTGGAAAACTACTCGCGCCGTTTGCAGAATGAAATCAGATTGCAGCAGCATTTATTTTTGATGTCTTCCTTAACGATAAGTTAAGTTTGTTTGGCTGCACTGCAAACAGATTCACCAGCTGTTAAAACCTCCTGTGGTATTAAACCGCACTTTCCGTTACCACAAGAGACATCTTAAGGAAAACAGACTTTTGGTCGGGGAGAAGGATTTCAACATGAAGTTACATCTTACCTACTTATATGACTAAAAAAAGTATCTCATCCTTACTGCCTTACATGGTCAAATAGCATCCAAGAGAAACTTAAGTTGGATCTAGATGAAGGTTATCTTAACATAAAGACTGGTTGCAGGGGTAACACGGTGAATGGTTGTTCTGTCCAGAGAATGCTGGACTAAATCATGTTTGGTTTCCTTTGGTTTAAAGCGTGACTGACTGCAGCCAGGTTGGTGGTAAAAGCTTTCGTCTCAAAACAGCTGATTATGAGAAAAGAGTCGTATGTGGCTGCAGTGTTTTCTTAATATATAGTGCTTTGAAATGAAACACTTCATATGGTTAATAAGTAAAATAAATATGCATGGTACCAAAGCAAATCCACAGATGTGCTGAAAATGAACCTTTTTAAGAGGACTTGGCACTTTACCTAAAAGAATGCCATTAGTGTTGGGTTCAGTGAAATTTATAGCGACTCATGGTCTATGCTGTTTTATGGGTCTTTCCACCAGCCAAGGCCTGTTTCTGCAGGGAAACTCTGTTCAGTGAGACGCACACAATCTCTTCCTACTGGGTGGTATGACAGTGTCTGTAGACGCAACATGAAGCTGTGCTATGTTTATCTACGCTTTGTATGTTAGACCCCGACGGGCAGAATTTAGGCTTCTGACCCACTGCCACCTCGCAAGGGTAATGTGGCGATTTCTGTGGGTGTAAATTTGATGATGCTTTGTTGGACAGGGCTTCAGTCAACAAAGTGTTATTGCTCTTTGTTCAAATAAAGGTCAGAAATAAAATAGCAGTTCCACCAGCAAGAAGGGAGGGAGAGATAATAAAGCTGCCAGCTGTAACTCTCGTCTCAGCTGGTGTCAGTGTTAAGGGTGTAATAATCCTTCAAAAGTTAAGTTCAACAGCTACAAAAAGGCACAAAAACATTTACAAATAAGAAATTATATAAAAACTTAAAAACCAAGGGTTGAAAAACTCTTTAACATTTGCAGCTTTCTCCTTGATGGAGGACAGCATCTTCAAGGAGCCGACAACAGGAGACAGAAGTTATATATTTATCTCTAAACTATGAGTGCTGGCATACTGAGCATATGGACTGAGAGCAGAGGAGTAGATTAACACGTTTCTGTGGATGTTTTAATAGGCTTTGCCACTTTCACCATAACTCTGTGTTTCCATAATAAGATTTTAATCATTAGAGTTTCTATATAGAATTTCTATAAATAACAACAGGTTACCAAACTGCTACCAATCAACCTGTTGCTCATCCTGCAATTTGCACATTTTATGTCCAGCTGATGCAAAGTGATATAAACTACATCTCAGGTTATGAGAGTCTTGAATGCCTGTTGCCAAGGGAGCCATGAATAAACCTGCTGTAAAGCTTTTTATATTGTATAGTTTGGAAAACCCAGAAGAAGAACTGTGCAGTGACATATACCATGTCTGAGGAAGGAATAAGCAGCCACGTGTTGCCCACACTGTTTGATCAGCAGATGGTCTCTGAGGAAAATACTGTGCAGAAACACCGCTACATTAAGCACTTAGCAACACCGGTGGAGACAAAATGAGAAAGGAGCAGAAGAAATAAAACAGGATGTCATGGATCACCTCCTCATAAGGGTTTCTCGTTTCTAACACATCCGTTCTCATGAGTGTGATGGCTGCTGATCTCAGTGTGCCACAGTCTGTCTGCCTGCCCAAAACACGAGATGTATTTCACCCACATCATCACGTTGGTGCCGCTTCTCTTCTGGAGGGTCAGGGTTAGAGGACTTTTTTCATTGCTTGTTTGTTCGCTGCTCCACAACCGCCTGAAGAGTCTGGCTGCCGTGATGTGTCACTGCGCCTGTCACCCTTGGGTGGAGGGGGGCAGTCATAGTCACATGCAATACTGCATTAATTGGTGTCACTTCACCAGGGGGAGGGGGTGGTGTTGCATTAGCCCCTTTCCCCTCTTTCTCCCTGACAGTCTAATTAGTCTTTCTGAGCTGCAAAAACGCCTCATGTATGTGTGTGTGTGTGTGTGTGTGTGTGTGTGTGTGTGCGTGCGTGTGTGTGTGTGTGTGTGTGTGTGTGTGTGTGTGTGTTGGGGCAGTCGGTTAGTAAACAGGTATGTGGGGGCATGAAGGACAGAAGGCTTTACAAGGGGGTGGGGACAGAGGGGGATGGAAAATGTCCTGATGAGTTATGGGTCATCAACACCTTCTCTGCTGCTAATCAGCACCATGTTTCCTCCCCCACCCTCACCCCCACCCCTGCCGCCGTCGCCACGCCACCACAGCTCTATTTATTGATGAACAGTGAATTACCAGCCGAGGCCTCTGCAGGCTGCCGGATCTCCAGGCCCCCACCAGAACTCTCATTTGATTTTGTGTTAAATAAAAGCGTCTTTCAGAGGCCGCAGTAGTGCAGACACATTTGAACTTCAAATGTTGCCACATTTCTGTGAACATTTTGTTCAATTTGTTACGCAAATGTTTTACATACTGTGTGAAAGGCATCCCCATTCATCTTTCATTTCTATAAGCTTCGATATAATAAGCACAATTTAACAGATATTCATATATTGTATTGCAAAGTGAAGCCTGTTTTATTGTGATGTCCTGCTGTTCACCACAGTAAAACGGAATTAAAAGGACAGACATGACAACAGTGCCTAAACATGAAGCCTTGGATCAAGTTCAGAGACTCAAGCAGACCCCACAGAAGTCAGATTGACAGATATACAGGTTAGAGACTGTGGTGATATATTCACATTTTGCCTAAATCCAAATCAATAAATCAATTACCCCAGTCTCCCTTTTAAGGTTAATAAACTTTCTAAACAAAAATCAATTATTCAGGAATAATAATTCAAAGGGCCAACCATTCATGCTTTATTGCCTCTGATATTGTCTTGACATTTTCTTGACATTATTATCTTGACATTTTCTTGACAAACTACAACTACTACGTTCTGCTCATCTGCTCCGCTCCCCCTCGACAAATGGGAGCTTCTGGCTAACCTTTCTGCGGGAAAACTGATATTGAGGACTGGGAAGATTAGACTTTTAATAACAAGGCCAATATTTGACTCCAGACATTCTCTGCAGTGCAAAAAACTATCAATATTGCTAGTCATTAAACAAATGGTGAACTAAAAAATATTGCTCTCGGACCAGTTCCCACTCCAGAGGCATGGCAGACGGATGCTGTAAAACATTTAATCACCGCTCTTTAAAAGCTCAGAGATTTATTCACCCCACACTGTAGAAGGCTGCAAATGGTGCGATCTGATCTGTTTAAAATACTGCCCTTGATCCGCCCAGGGCAAGAGGGCTTTTCTGGCTCATTTTGTAATGTGACTCGCTGTTTAACTGCCCACCAGTGATGGAGAGAGAGAGAGTGAGGGAGCCAGCAGGCAATGGAAGGTCAGCCCAATGTGAGCTGCCGAGCCTGGCTGGTAAACATCCCCGGGGAGAGGTGTAAGAGGCCGCTTACCAGCCTCGACCCGCAGCCCACCAGGCGCAGTGCAGCAGATGAGGCTGGGGCCACTGACTGAAGCAGCCAAATCACCCACCAAACTCCCACTAAAAAATCATTCTCATTTGTT
The DNA here is from genome assembly GCF_042242105.1 of Pempheris klunzingeri. Classification (NCBI taxonomy): domain Eukaryota; kingdom Metazoa; phylum Chordata; class Actinopteri; order Acropomatiformes; family Pempheridae; genus Pempheris; species Pempheris klunzingeri. The sequence continues at coordinate 25,324,315 of NC_092019.1, read as the reverse complement.
ATTCAGATGCCCTTAAGGGCCCAGTGCTTTCCTATCGACATCCACACCAGCTTCTCTTCTCACCTATCTGACTGCAGAGCTGGTGGGTGGATGAGCAGTTAATGCCTCTCTTTGAGGGACCTCGCTTCACCTTTGATCATAAATTTCAGAACTTTTTACACGCAGAACAAAGTGCTTCCAGTATCACACAGACACTTTTCTCCGTGTGACATTGTGAGGTGAGATGAATCGTGTGTCACTGTGATGAATCTCAGAGAGCTCCACAGCTGCCTCGCCATGTGCTGTTTCTGCAATTGTTTACTTGGGTTTGATGGATATGACGCCGTAATCCTTATGACAAACCGGCTGCTGCAGTGGGCCTCGGGCCGCTCCTCCTGCAGCCTGGCTTGCATGGCCGAGTGATGTAAGCAGTTAAGACAAAGCCCTGATGACGAACACATGACGAGGTCGCTGGAAAACAACGTCTAGACATGCTGACAGGCAACGTGAATGAGAACCTTTGTTTAGATACGTGAGCGAAACTGCTGCCTCGAGTTCTGTTGTCTTTTGTAACAAACACAAAGTCCTCATTGTGATTTTCATGATCACGGGAACAAAACAGCTGAGCTAAAAAACAAAAATCCTGAGCTGGAGATCATCAAGGTCGCTCTAGTGTCTTTAAGCAAGACACTGAACCCAAAGTTGTTCCAAATAGGCAGGCCAGCACCTGGCCATCAGTGTGTGAGTGTGAATAGGTGAATGAGAGGCGGAATTGTACTGTGCTTTGTTTGTTAAGGTACAAAGGTTCTATATAAAGGTAGGCCATTTGCAATTTAGCGTCATCACTCCAGAAAAGCATCAGGTGCGCGGATCAGCATGTCCCACCGACTGTGCTTGACTCTTCTGTCCGTATGGTGTCAAATGACACGTCATGTATGTTTAGATGCATGGAAACATTAGGGTGTTGAATATGTAAGTTGCTATCTTTATTTTTGTTGAGAATGATGGGACACAGCTTTTTCTTTCTGTCACAGAGCAACAGTTACTAATTTAAGAGTAACCAGGATTTTTCCTTTGTCTTAGCCCAATGTTTTAGTTGCCTTAACCCAAACCATGTCTTTTCATTTGTTTCAGAATTCAATAGTGGCAATCTCGAAGATTTTCAGTTAATTATGTCTGTTCATTCATTATCTATCTCCAAATCACTTAACAAATGGCAACTGAGCCCACTGAGAAAAGATGAGGAAAGCCTGTTGCTATTCCAATTGGTATTCCAAACTTGGTGCTGCATCCATCACTCTGCAATCGTTGGCCCTCCAGAGAAAGTAGGTGGAAGCAGAATACTGTTTTTCCGGTCTCTGTTAGCATTGACAGTAAATGGCTACTATGGCCAAACAAAAAATGAACAGATTCATGACTACAGATGATGAAACTTTATAAACAAGTGAAAAATTGCCCCGTCATGGGACTAATAAAGGAGAGAGTCCTAGAATTTAGAGCTAGGTCCTACAACACACCTGCATTTATGGCTCGTCTCCATTGGTGCTGCCATAGAGAATAAAATGCAGAACTTTGAGATTGCCACTTTAAACACAGTATAGATACCATGTGCAAATATTGTAGAAAAAGAAACTATTGAAAACACTGACCTGTTAAAAATTGTGGCCATTGCATGTAATCTGAGATTGCAGAATCATCCAATATCTGCACTGACATCTGGTGATAAGGTTGCCATGACACCTCCTGCCTCCCCATCCAAAGGAAGGAGCACGCATCTGTCTTTGCATTTCTTAGGTTTTCTTTCCTTTGTCCTTGTTTTAAGTTGTTTTCACTTATTCCAGGCAAAACAGTCTCTCCAGAAGGTTTTTTCATCCATGTTGACTTAAACTTCATTCACTTAGAGTTCATTTTTGTTCTTGGACACAGAATCTGACAAAACAATCTCACCACAAGATCCACAAAGTAACACTTCAGTAGCTCTCCAGGAGCTTTTTATTGTATCACTCAACTCACTGAACTTGTGGAGTGATTGTTTTGCCAAATGATGCTTCTAAGGTCTTAAATGAACTTTTGCTCCCGACTTTTAAAAGCAATTTTGGATGAGAAGTCCACAAAGTGCTCAGGAAAAAGGGGGAATTACAATTCCACAACAAGCAGGCAAACTTCATCTGCTGAGAGATACTGTGCGGTGCCATTGAAAGTTCCATAACTGCTACTAAAAGGATTTTGTAGTGAAATGTTCTCGTTTTGCTAAAGAGCTGATTTTATTATAGATTAGTGATGCATTGATACAGCCACCACAGTACTGGTTGGAACTTCTTTCAATTACTGTACATACTGATGAGTAGCTAAACCTATGATAGTACATCGTCATATATTTATTTATATCTTGTTTTAATGATCTGAATCTGCAATGTTGTCAAATAAGAATAACAATATTTGCTTCTAAAATGTAGTGGGGTAGAAGTGTAAGATATTCAACAGAAGTACATGTACCTCAAAACTGTCCTTCACTACATTTGTATTTGAATAAATGCACTTTGTGATTTTCCACCACTGTGAACTTGTAACTCCTCATAATTGGGACTCAGATTTCCTAGTTTCGTCTCTGTTCAGGAATTCTCTACCATACTTGTGACTACTGTGTGTGCAGGTGATGTATTTGTAATAATCCCTGAAATCCTGCAAACCATCAGGCAGATCCACCAGCGCACAATAACAGAGGGGATGTGAAGATAGCTGCTCCTCTTCCTCTTCTCCTTCCATCTCCCCTTGCAAGCTTGTTTTCTTTGATGGGTAATGATGCTATTTGGGAGGACAGCCTTGATAACTCTGCTGAGATAATCTGGCGTTGTAATCCTCTCCTCTGTAAATTGGGCCCTTCGACTGCCAAGGCGATGGTTCTCTGAAGTGCTTTTGAGAGACACTCTTCCACAGATTACCCCACTCGTTTCCCATCCTGTCCCCTATTTCAGTCTCTTTCATGTTGTCATTTCGTTGTTTTGTGTATTGATTTTTTTACAGAAAAGATTGTGATCTTTGTAAAGTACTGCTTTTTTTCTTCTTTAAGATCCACTTTGAGTGTTTCTGCTTTTGCGTCTCATGAAATTGAGGCTCCCCCAAGAACTGTCAACAAAGTTTGGGGCACCGCATGAGGTGGCTGTTTGGAAGATTATGATTGCTTATAACAATCAGCATGCCTTCGGGGAAAACTGTGTCTTTTGATGCTTCATAGGACACGGAAGGGTGAGGAAGGCCTTTGGGAAAAGCTGTATATTGTACATTGAGATGATGAAGATAGAATTGCACTAAATTTGCTTCATGGGTGGCAGCTGTAAGAGGCTGCGATCCAGCCCACATTTGCTGTTATTATGGGTTTTTGTGTCATATGGTCTGATAGGATATTAAAGAGCTGAAGAAAAAGCACACACATACCTTAGTGTGGTGCTCATTCACAGGTAGACATCAAAGAAAGGAAGGGTAAGCTGGAATGCTTCATCCTGAAGAGGAGAGGAACAGATCTATCTTTAGAATTTAAACTAATAAGAATTCACCTGCATTGTGAGGGTGCCTCCTTTCTCCAAAATCACTCTGAGGCAGCTAATAAGAACAATCTGGGAAAAACAGAATAAACACATAAATATGAGTTCTGATAACATCTTGAGACATCTTCTTGGTTTTCTGTTGCTTTTCCTTCGTCTCTTTTGGGGTCGTGAAATTCACTTCTAGTTCTAGTCTTGGTCAAGTTTTTAAAAAGTTATTGTTCTATTAAAAAGATATGAAGACTTAAAGAAGGTTGTTTACTTTGATTGGCAGGCCTCTCATACAATCCACCACCTCAGGCTTCAAATTTAGATTTAACACATTTACATTTAGACAAGATACAGCAGTGAGCGGCAAACACAAACTCCAGGCTCCATAACGCTCAGTGTCTTAGCAGACAGTCAGTAGGTTGTCCTGAGGATTGTGATGTGAAGGTCACCGATTCAATCAGACCAGATCAAGACCATAAATCTGGGCGCCCTTTGCTCATTAACTCAGCAGAGATTACATTAAGCAAGGCACTACACCTCAACCTGCTGCAGTGCCCAACACATCAGACTGCAGGTGTACTGGGCAGCGTCCAGGTGTGAATGTGTGAAGACATTTAGACTGAAAACACCTGAAGGGTGGGTGTGTCACTTCATGCACTCGTACAACAGGAAGTACAGTCCAGGAGGTTAAGTTTGTGTAACAGATTAGTGACTTTGAACAGTTAGGAGACATCAAACTACTGCAGATTGGTTCGTAATATTCTGACACACTGAATTTCACAACTCTATAAAGTTATCAAGACAGCAATTGTTCTACCAAAATAGGTAGAAATATGGTGTTGATGTATTTCTCCTGATGTGCCCTTACATAATCAGTATGTGTGGCCACCTAACAAACCTGGTTAAAGTAATATGTTACGACAGCGTTTGTTTTAATAAAGGTTTGGATGAACATTTATGTGCACAAATTGTCACTCCACTTCCTACCTGGTGAAGAATAACACCAGCCGTAGCCCACATGTCCTAACCTTTCAGTTTATGGTGCAAGTCAACACAGTGATCCGTGTTTGGTATTCTGCCTCTCACAGCTCTTCATTCCTGCACCTGGTCATCGATCCAAACAGGGTTGACTCCCTAATGGTGGAGTGACCTTCCTATTCTAGTCATAATAGCGGAGGCACTTCCTGCTCTCTTTTGTAGACTAAAAACTCATTTCTTCAAGAAGGATCTCACATCAATTCTCCAAACACTGACTCATATCCCCTTTTCACATCTTTCCTCTTTGCCTATTCTCGTATGTTCTCTTCAGAAACCCTTATCTTTTCCACTCGGCCTCTATTTCCAGTTTGTTGCTTCGTCTTTTCATCACTCTGTCACAGAAGTGTTCTGTGGGCGCTGTGGTTGTAACCCTTGACCTTCTCAGTATTGGCTCCTTGTACCGATGTCGATCTAGCAGAGGAAGTGAAGCTCATTCTACTGTGGGGCTCTCAGAATTTGTCAGCTTTAGACCTACACTGTGAATGAAAGTGGATTATTGAAAAAAAAGAAAAGCCAAAGTATACCATATAGTATTTTATTTAGTGGAACTCTGCAGCACAGTAACTGATGTATAAAGCAGGAGCACTTTGGAATGAGGGACATGCAGTTTAGACGGTATATCTGTCATTCTTTACAGCAAGTTACAATACTTTGCCATTATCAAGTAACACACACACATATATATATATATATATATATATATATATACACACACACATATATATACACATATATATATATACATATATATATATATATATACATATATATCCATACAGTGGAGAGCACTTACAGTGATGGTTACAGTCAGCTGCTCGTATGGATCAAAAAGCTTGGGACAGGATCATTCCTATACACATGCTGTTTAAATGATTCACTTATAGTGATCAAATAGCCCACTTCCAGTGTTCATTTGGGGTCTTGTCATGCATGAAAACATTTGGAACATATGTGATATATGTCGATTTTTTTTAACCCCATGATACTTTGCCCGGCAGTAGACTCTGGCAGGCGGCTTCTGCGTGCACATTGAAATCTTGACGAGAAAGTAATCTTCTCCCAAAGAAAAGCAAGCAAAGCCTCCAGTTTTGCTTTTCATTGGAAGTGTTTTGCCATATGCAAGTAAAATTCAAAATTAAAAAGAGCAGAAAACTGCTGTAGAGAACAGAAACAAATAAATAACATGCAGATTTGTAACAAAAAGCAGCTACACATGGGGCAACCCCAAAGGCCTCAAACTCCTTATTTTAACACCTACACACACATTTCCAGTCTCTGCATAAAACAAATCATTCATTATTATCAGACCATCCAGCAGCTCAGACAATCCCCCAAATACTTCTTTTTAACACTTACTGAGGCTTTGAGGCTACGGTACACCACAGTACACTCCCAACCAAGCCTTAATGTTGTAATTAGGGCTGTCAAAATGTCAGAGTTTCACCACACGAATGCCATGGCCAAAAGAATTCAAAATAACCATATTATCCTGATATCTCTAGAAAATGTGAAATGCTAATAATTATGCTATCAGTCTCATTCGTCTTTACTTTGTTCATTGCACTTTGTCTCTTCTTTGGCAAATGAATTACATTCAAAATATGAGTGTAGAGACAGAGTGTGTAACAATAACTACAGTTGTACACTACAAGTGTACGAATGGAGCAATGCTGCTGTATTTTACAGTGTAAAAGACTCTATATACTCTATATATATTTCATTTTTCAGATATCATAGTTATCATCTATACTAGTATATCATGACACCCCGTGTTGCAATATACAAATACAACTCTTTTAGGATGTGTTAACTCTGACCATGGCTGCTGGTGAGCTAGTTTCATTTGTCAGTGTGAGGCGATAGCAGCTTCTACCAGTAAGTTAGATCAAAAAAATGTCTGAAAACAGCTGCAAAAGAAAGTCTGGTGAAGCTAGAAGTGCTGCAGATAAGACCAGATCAAAAACATAGGCGGAGAGTTAGAACTGATCACCATCTGCTTTATGGGGTTACAGTTATGGTTTCCAATGACCTGTCTAGACGTTGGAGCAGGCAGGAACATGACTAACCGGGCAGAAGCAGAGTAGGACAAGCCGTTTCCAGCCTCAAGGTGGAATTTGAGGACACGTGTAGCTCAGTGGCATCGAAACCCATTTACAGAGGTGTCGTTGGCGCCTGTGTCATAGTGGTCAGGAGGCCAACAGCACCGGAGGTCCCTGGTGGCGCGGTGCACACTCTCATCCGATTAAACACTCATATTATCTGTGTTTTATTAGATGCTTGTGTGCAAACCACCACACTGAATCCATGTGTTCTGATCCTCCTCAGAAACAGCGGATCAGCGGAGCACAGTGGGGGTCTGCTTTGTACTCACAAAACATACATACAGTTTATCACATACGTTTCATTTAGCTCTTTTTCAGCCTTGTCACACAGTGTAATGGAAATACAGAAGTCAGGCATCAATCCATTTGTGGCTTTCGTGTGTCCAAAAAAAAAAAAAAAAATCAGACCAGCTGCTGACTGAATGTCATGAGGTTGCTCAAGATGTGTTCACTCACATGGATGTTAACCACATGTGTGTTTTAGCCACGGTGTGCAGAGCTCATGGTTATTGTGGACAAAGAGTGTGTCCTTCAGCTGGAGCAGCAGAGTTCAAACTGCAGCGTCAGCTAGTGTCCACTCTGCTGGAGTGTCCTTGTGTCAGATAGTGAAGCTGGTATGAGGCACACCCTGATTCACTCAATCAGGATTACATGGAGAGAACAGTGTTATTATTCTCAATCAATCATTTTGATCATTAACAAACAAATTCTTTGTATCTACATAGTGCTGGATGTTATTGTTGATTCCATGTTCATGGATGACACTTAAGTTGTGCTGTGGCTTGGATTATGTTGGCTGAGTAATATCATATTCATTAATCAAGCAAAAGTTGACCCATGAATGAGAGGACACCATTTTCAACATCAACAAACAAAGAATTTTTGCATAATTTACCATGCTTTATCGTGCAGTTCCACATGAGATAGAATCAAACATACTGCATAAAAAATATCAACATCTTAACAACACTTGGCACACAATATATACACACACACACACACACACACACCATATTATTATTCTAAAATACGATTATACAATTGTACACGCCAGCCCTGTCTCCTAGAAAAGATGTTAAGATACAATTAATTTGCGGCTACAAATGTAATGCCGACTCTGGTGTGACTCCACGTACACCCACCTTCCACCACAACCACCTTCCTGCCTCTCCTCCACGGTACATTTATGAAGTGTTTGAATGACAGTGACCCAGCAGTAATACTGTGTCTTAAAATGCTCTCTGATACTGCACGGTAAAATAGGAACATGAACTTGTGCTCAGCTTCCTACACCCTAATTCTACGTGAAAAGCACATCCGCTGTTTATGTCTAGAGCAGAGATGTTCTATGTGGACCCTTCAGCTGAGTGTATTATCAGTTTGAACTCAAGAGGTACTTATAAGAGCAGACCTGAGTGATGGATACATTGCTGATAATCACCAACTGCCTTCGGGTCAAACACCAGCTCCACAGACGGCCTAACATTCGGTATAAGGTGGCTTGTGTCAGATCATTGCACATATTTGTGCTTCTCAGAGTGCTAAGCTGATGTGCTGCTGTCTCTTAAGCCAAAAATGGCAGAATCATCTGAATCATCATCAATTGATTTGAAACCTGACCATCTTATCAAATTGTGTCACCTGTCACCACATTTATCTCTGCTTTGGTTTTGAGTATATTTGAGTAAGTATTTAGCACTTTAGCAGTTAAATGCACCCCAAAGTTGCTGACTTTGTCTGTGTGCTATTTGGTGCTGGGCAGCTGTCATAAGTTTGGTCTAACAGGGCTGAAAACAGCTGCCCGCTGCTGCTGGAAATGAGGCTGGTAAGAGTGACGACACTGAACCAAAACAATGAGCTGAAAGACACTAAAAAGCTTAGTAAAGATGAGGGGGCTGCACAGTCTGGTGATAATCCTTCATGAGTTTATCACTGCAGGTAGCCCCTTTCCCAACATTTACTCCATTGTTCATATAAACATGTGTGTTTTCATTCAGCTTTAACCAGATACAGGGTTAATAATTGATTGAAATATCTCGTTATTTCAAGAAATTCATCTATGTCATCATGAAAACTTAACGACCTCCATATCTAAAGACAACCAGAGGTTGTCATGTGATATGTAGGCTTCCTCTGGGATGTCTTCCTCTGTCAGGGCTGAGAGGAACCACTCCCCAATTTCACTCTAATAAACCATGAATGGAGAATACAAGTCCGCCATCGCACAATAATGAGACATTAAAAATGAGTAACACCAGAAAATAATATCTGATACCTTGAAATACCATCATAATTAAATTACCTCAAGACACCGGGCTTAGGAAAATAAACAGAAGAACTGCTTGCTATCTTGGGATAATAGAAAAGTAACCTTCAGATAATGGACATAAAACACCATTAGCAATAGCAACAACAGATGCTCTAGAGATAAATATGTCAGACTATTAATAAGATTATCATATTATTACTGGTAGTAGCTGTGGTAGTATTGTTAAAACAGAAGGAGCTTAACAACCATCTCTTCCTACCATATGCTGCTGTTTGATGGCTTAACACAAAGTCATTGGTATGCACCAGTGTATACATACGCCCGAAGCCTATCATGTGTATGTGTTTACGTGTGTGTGATTGGGTGAAGTGCATCAAGTGGACATTTTGTGACAGCAGCATTTCTGTTTGAGGCTCAGTGTTTTGGCACGGAATGAAGAAATGAGAGTGGGGGAAAAGAACTAAAGCTCTATTTGTTCTGCTTCCATTTCTCCTGAAGCTGACCTTTTGACATTAATTCAGATGATCAATAAACAAACAACCAAATCTCTCTTAAACCGTGTTTAGTTGAAAAACCTGCAGGGGATTATGAAACCCAGTATTGGATTAATGTCACACACAAGATACACACAGTGTATCTCTAATACAGCCGAGTGGCTGGATGTGATTCCAGCCACTCCTTATGGCTGCTTGTGTTATGAAGTCACCACCTCTTCTTCCTCAGCTGTGACTGATAAATACATTAAATTTGAGAGTTGTCCCCACTCTATGTGGAAATGTAGCCTTGACGTTAGCCGGCCTAATCTCCACATGATGTGATTGCTACAAGATGTGATCTATGTACGTACAGTGCAGCCTGTAATGGCATGTTTTGGCTCTGTACTTAATTTGAAATGAAACAATGACATCGAAGTGTAAGAGTTGACTCTGAGCTTTAATTTGAGTGTTTACGTCGGCATGAAGTGAACTGTCAGTCTCCTCACCCCCTCAGGAGATTTTTTTTCATGGCCACACATTTGAATGCTTTTGACTGTCAATCACCTGCTTGACTCAAACTGATCATGTGTTTCAATCACCAAAGAATAAGAGTCCAAAGATTTACAGTATGTTCATATTGGATGATTCTGCACTGAACCACTTACATCCAATACCAACCAACGTTCAGTACCAATGCAACAAACAGTATGGCAAATTGATTGTACTTAAAGCACCTTTCCAGTCTTTGCCGCTCAAAGTGTTTTAACACTACAATTCACTTTCACACATTCACACATCGTCAACCTGGTGGCAGGTTGCCAAACTTCCATCAGGAAACTAATCATTCACATACAAGCTTCAGGTGCAATTGGAGGTTCAGTGTCTTGCCCAAAGACACAGTTCGACAACGAGCCAGAGGAGTGATGGTGTGGTGCACAAGGTGATGGAACGTCCATCCGTTCTGACTTAACTGGGAGAGACAGGCGTGTTTGTCCCATGAAGTGGCCACTTGTGTCCACCCTTGAGGCACCATAAATAGGTAAACAATTCAAATGAGTAAAATCTTCAAAACCAACACTCTGTACTAAATCATTGAATTAAACATTCTACATGTTCTACACATCCTTTTTCTTTTTGAAATATGCAGCGACACATGTCAGCTGGTAGCTTCAAACTGTAGGCTTCATTGATGAAAACACACATGACGGAACAGGATTGAGCTCCAGATTGTTCAGTCTGCACCAGGTCACCAGATGGTCAATGTCCCACCTGAAGGCAGACTCATCCCCACCAGAGGGTCCGGTGAGGGTGGTGTCCTCCGCGATCTTGACAGACTGGTGACTGGAGGTGCAGCCGATGGGGTGAAACACCCTTACAGAGCAAGCTAAAGTTAATGTCACTGCACTCGACAGGTGGAGTGATCTGAGCTGTGGTTGGATGAGCAGGGGCAGACTGATGGGGGCTCTGTGTTGATATCAGTGATGCTTGGTGCTCAAACACACTCCCAGCTGATATACAATGTTTCCTAGATGTTGAACTTTTAATGTAAAGATGAAGGCCATATATTCACCACCATCTTGGTGCCACTATTTACACAAGATTAAGATTAAGAGATAGATTAACACTCTTTCTCAAGCCTTAACCAAGTCGTTTAGTCAGCTAACCTCAACAATGCCATAATGTAGTTTCCATGCATAGATGTTGTATAAACAAATTACCAAAAAATAATCTTGCTTTTTCAAGATTTCAGGTGGAACATGTTGCAATTTTGGCAGAACTGTCCAATATCTACATTCTTGCAGGGTGCAGACAAGACTGAGGACATGTATCACCAGGGAGATACCAACTATCTGCTTCTGTCCTGTAGCATGTCCAGACTTTTCTGGAGGGGGAGGGCCAAGTGGGCCATTGACTCATGCAGGGGTGGCATGAAGTATGCAGTGCACACACACACACACACACACACACACACACACACACATTTCTTTCTCCACTACTCATACTCTACAACTCAACATTACAGTATCTTACAGTTTCCTGCTCATTTTGAATGAAAGAATATAGAGTGGCACCATACAATTGTAATATTGCTGCCTCTCAGGTGAAAAAAATGCCCCTTTAAAGTGGGATAATGTCAATCAGATTTCAGCTGTGCCCCCCCATGTCACTGCCTGGACACGTCCCTGCTGTCAATGAGATGTACAAGCAAATATTCTTATATGATAACTGTATAGTTCCATCGTAAATTGTAAAATATAAAATTTAGACAGTGTTGAGAATATAAAGGATTTTAATTACACTTCAGCTGGTGTAGAAGTAAACACACTCAAATTAAAGCTGAAAGTTGACAGTTAACTTCAACATCTTCATTATTTTCAAATGTATCACACTGGTGTTCAGAGCTGACAGCAAACACTGTGTTGTTGTCAGCATAAGATGATTCACAACGTGTAACGGGTTCATGATATGAATATTTTGAAATAACTCAAAATAATACGTTTAAAACTTCTTACATGGTAAGACCTTCACAGAAACACAAACAATAGACATTACCATACAATATGCATGCACACCCATCAGTCACATACACGTATTCACAGATCTACAGTGGAGAAACTACACATTATCTCAGTCTATGGACACACAGCATCCATCCAAGCTGGCTGAGACTGTGTTCTACCAATGGACTCGCACTAATGCATTTACATATGTTAATTATTATTGACAGGCAGGGATATGCCCAGCTTCCTGGTAAACACAGGTAGATATTCTTTCTGGTTTACTGACTGGCTTTGCAGTCCTGTGAGAGGACCAGACACTAAAGCCCTGTGAAACACTGTCATCATTATGCTGGATTCATAGCCCAGACTTCTCCCTCTCTGTTCTTCAGCTTTCACTGCCTTTTGCTTCCTGAAAGAGACCCATGGGACCAAACACAAAATATATAGCTCGTGTGTGTTTCTCATAATTGGCTCTAAGGTGACGCAGGTCCTCGAGTCGTTCCACCGGTCTGCAATACAGGTTGTTTCACCCACTATGCTCACGTGCTCCTCCCTCAACACAATCATTTGTTGATGCAGCATTCAGCGGCAGCGGGGTTCCAAGAATCATATGTCGTATTTGTGAACATATTTGGTATTTAGGTTACAGGCCTTGTGCACTACAGTACTGCAAGAGTCAACATTCAACAAAATGTACTGAAGTAGTGGTTAGTCTAGTTTTTATGGCTTAAAATAATAATAATGTCATTATTATTATTGTCATTATTAGTATAATTACTATTGTTGTTGTTGTTACTATTATTATTATTATTATTATTATAGGAGGAAGAAGAAGAACCTTACGTAGCACCTTTCAAAATCAAATTTACAGTTTATAACATTTTAACATTTATGAACTGTTAAAGACAAAAAGAAAATACTCACAAGAGCACATAAACTCTATGATGTTTAAAGGAGTGAATATCTAAAGGAAAACTTTCCATAGTGGGTTTTTCACATAATGAAGATAGCAACAAATAGGCAATTATCAGCTCATTGCAAAATGACCAATAGGAGCATTTCCTGACCCAAGGTACGCTTAAGCTTACACGACTAAAACTACACGGTTACAGTTAACAAAAGACGGTCTTCATAGTTGAAGGACTCCAATGTTGATTGTTTGAAACATAAAATATGGTCTCCAGAGTTGTAGTTCAAAAATGATAAGCCACATTTAATCTTATTTATCATTGTGAACTTTTTCCTTGAAGAGATAAAAAAATTAATTAGGTGACATATTCATTGATAATAATGAACACAGCCAGTTTGAGGGGAAAAGCTGAAACATGATTCTGTGTCAGGCAGCATGGTGGTGCAGTGGTTAGCACTGTTGCCTCACAGCAAGAAGGTTCCCAACCGTAAAACTTTTCTGAGTGGAGTTTGCATGTTCTGTGGGTTCTCTCCAGGAACTCTGGCTTCCACCCACAGTCCACAGACATGCAAGTTAGGCTAATTGTTGACTCTAAATTGTCTGTAGGTCTGAGTGTGAGTGGTTGTCTGTCTCCATGTGTCAGTTGGCTGGTGACCAGGCCTGGGTGTACCCCGCCTCTCGCCCCAAAGTCAGCTGGGATTGGCTCCAGCCCCCCGCGACCCTGAAGGATGAGCGGTATAGCTAATGGATGGATGGATCTATGTTGCCAGAGGTGCCAGAAATGTTAGCTCATTTCACTAGACAGAGTGTCCAATATCCCTCAGTGGTGTCTGTGCCTTAGCAAAAAGATTTACAGACTGCAGACCGTTGCAACTACCTCATTCCTCCGTATGCAAACACCTGAGCAGCAGTTTGAATGATGATGACAGCCCACAGCAATGCTGCTTTTATCTAATTATTGTGCTCAACTTCTTCTACACCTCTGTTGTGTGGCTTGACGTGTGATTTCGTGAGATAAGATGGCAAGAGGCAAAGCGTTCACTCCCTTTGTGTGGTGAAAGAAATGTAGTTGACGAGTCAGGTCGAGAGAGTAAACTACAAACCCAATCACAAAATAACTCCTGGATTCACAGATCATTAATCAAACAACAAATATTATGTACTCTAAAAACAACTACTAAAACAAGTGTGTTTTTCTAAGGGCTTTAGGTTGAGAGATTTGTTCAACATATTGGGAAATATGCCCATTCCATCTCTCGCTGAGAGATGGATTGCTTGATTAGATTGATGCCACTCTCGTCTGTAAACACGAAGCTACAGCCAGCAGACGATTAGCTTAATGTAGAAATAGACACATAACCCTTGTAAAACCAAAACTTGCTGTTATTTCATATTCATTTTGTACAAAATATACAAACAAGATACAACACATCAATTAGTGAGCTTTGATTTCCTTACTTTTGGACAGAGCCAGGGCAGCCATTACCCCAGTTTTTAATTATGCTAAGCTAAGCTAAGCATCTGCTAGATGTAGTTTTATATTCATCATACAGGCATATATGAGAGAAATATAAATCTTCTCACCTATCTCTTAACAAAATAAGCGAATGAACATATTTTTCAAAATGTTGAACTGTTCCTTTATTAACACCAACAAACATGGACAATCATTTTTTTTATCCTTGTTCGTTGTGTGAACTCTGCACATGCAAAGGTTTACATTGCACGAGCACCAGACCCCCGGCTCTAAAGGTGTTTGCATGCAGGATTTAGCCGCTGCTCTCTTACACTAAGGAAAACAAATTTTGAAAATTCAAAAGGAGAACAGCTTGTCAATATATCAAGCCTCTTAACTGCCAAAACCCACGCTGGCAGAGCTTTGTGGAGAACTGATGGTAGCCAAAGATTTAGATAGTCCACGCGAATCATGGCCCTCTGAGCTTGTGTCCTCTCTCTCCCCTCAAAAGAGCCTCACCATAACAGGCAGCATCGCACTGCCAAAAGAAATGATTGGAGTAAATCTACTCGTGTTGAGTCAGAGCCGACCATAAACTTGCAACCATTTTTCTGCGGCTTGAGGCCAAAGAGGAATGTCATGAACAAGCACGAACCAAGAGGAGGCCTTCTTATTTATCTGACTACCAAAGTGGCTAACACTGCTAACGCTATATGTATCATAACCAGTGCAGACAGTTGCTGCAGGAGCCACTTGAACTGTTGTGCTTTTTTTCTTATAACTCTGGAGCATTTTGACAAGAAAGACTGACTGAAATGGAAATTCAATAGATGAAGGCTGGATATGAATGAGTCAGTGAGTCCATGGCCATCTATTAGATTACCATCAAGGGCTGATGCAGAGTAAAACCAAGTGCTTTAACACTGACTTCTCTGCACAGGTGTTTTATTAGTGTTTCTGGGAATGTACAGCGCAGCAGATTAGCTGGTGTTGGTACACTTTATCCCTGCCTTTCAAAATCATATTCAGATTTACTCTTCGTAGGACATTCAGAGTACATGCAGTTTGCATTTCCAGTTCCCTGTGTGCATAACAGCTTCCTATAGGGACATGTTACGTGTTTTTTCCCGCAAAAGACAGTCAATGTGTGTATGCATGAAATGTATGTATTTGAACAGTGTGTGTTGTTGTGTTTAGTATCACAATGATAGAGTTGGAGTGGACTAAACACTGTACTGTGCTGAATCGGTCCGTCAATTAATTACTTAGTTGATTGGCAGAAAATCAAACTGCAACAAATGAATAAGCAATTAATTTTTAGTGGACCTATGAAAACCTGTACTGTGTTTCATTCAAAATTGCTGGCACAAACTTCTCCAGACCTTTAGTGGTACACAATTCAGGTTTTTCAGTGAGCTCTCAGGTCCTGAATAAGGCATCTACCTTTGTTATGCTGTACATGTATGTCTCCACTTCATGTACTCAAGGTTTTTCCTTTAATTAGTTCCCCATGTGAGTACACTGTTGTGCACTGCTCACTGATTTACATATGTGTAAATGGTGCTAATTTATAGAGCACGCTTGCAATATTGGAAGATTTGTTGAAATGAACTGATACACAAATCTGTAATTGTGTCATCACAACAGTATATACTGTGATTTGTTTGGTCAGTGGAGGGTCTATGGACTCAGAGTTTCATACACTGAACAGATTGTAAAGCCACATTATGTAAATTGTTATTTTAGTCTATATAAATAGAATTTGATTTGACATGATAAAACATCATAAATAAGATAAATGAACAATATTCCTCCATCCTTCCATTATATATATCGCTTATCCTTGAGGGACGCCGGGGGGGCTGCCATTGGATGAGAGGCAGGGTGTAAATGTATGTGAAAGAATAGTCTCCTCCAACGTAGATTCCTCCTGAGTGAATGATGCATGAATGGATGAATGAGGATGTGATGTAAAAGCTCTTTGAGTAGTCGGAATGGCGAGAAAAGCGCCGTACAAATACAGAGCATTTATCATTTACATACCTCGTGTATATAAAGGAACCTGTTACATGAATTATTCCATATTTATTCCAGAATCTTTGCACTCTGCACTATTGCACTAACCTACCTTATATACAGTATCAGTCAACTATGAAGGACCACATATGAAAGTATTTAGTTAACATAAAGTGTTAAACAAACCAGAAGATGTTTTATATTTCAGGTTCTTCACAGTAGCCACCTTTTGCTGTGCTGTCAGCTTCATGAGGTCGTCACCTGGATGGTTTTAGTCCTCAAGGAGCTCCCAGAGGTGCTGAGCACTTGTTGGCTGCTTTTCCTTCACTCTGAGGTCCAACTCACCCCAAACCATCTCAGCTGGTGTAGGTCAGGTGATTGTGGGGGATGGTCCCACTAAGAACAACCCAGACTGGATGGCATGTTGCTGCAGAATGCTGTGGTAGCCATGCTGTACCTTGAATTATGAATAAATCACCAACAGTGTCACCAGCAAAGGTGGTTCTTGGCTCTTGGTTCTTGTTGTTCTCCCTCAGTAGCGGCCTCGTTGCTGCAAATTGACCATGATTCATGCTGTTTGCTATGAACAGTTGGTGCTGAGATGTGTCTGCTACTTTAACTCTGTGAAACATTTATGTGGACTCATTTATGTGTTTCTGAGGCTGGTAACTTTCATGAACTTATCCTCTGCAGCAGAGGTAAATCCTTCCTTTCCTGGGGGGTCCTCATGAGAGCCAATTTCATCAGAGTGTTTCATGGATTTTGCAATTGTACTTGCGGATAAATTCAAAGTTCTTGAAACTTTCCAGATTCACTGAGCTCATTTCTTAAAGTAATGATGAACTGTTGTTTCTCTTTCCTTAGTTGAGAGGTTCTTGCCATCAAATGGATCAGAACAGCAGTCAAACAGAATTATTCACTGTATAAACTGTGTTCCAACCGTACCTCTGCACATCACAACTATCACAACTGAAGGTCTCAAACATGTGTGTCCTATGTGTTAACTGAAAACCATCCAGGTGAAGAGTGTGAAAGCTGTCATCAAAGCAAAAGGTGGCTACTGTGAAGAATCTGAACTATCAAACATATTCTGGTTTGTTTAACACTTTTTGTTTACTACATAATTCCATATGCGTTCCTTTATCATTTTTATGTCTCTAATATTAATCTAAAAAAAAATAAAAATAAAGTAAAGGCATTGAGTGAGAATGTGTGTCCAAACTTTTGAATAATATATATATATATATATATATATATATATGTATATGATACATATATCTGTATATGATACATATATCTGTATATGGTAGTTAAATGTTGAGATTTGTTCAGCTTTGTTTTTTTGCTGCATATCTATTCTGTGTAAGTACATAGAGCACAAAAAATCCTTGTAATTGTACACTTACTTGGCCAATAAAGCTGACTCTGATTTACTAAATAGCTCCTCCCATATAGTCAAACCATAGTAAGTAGTGTGTGTGTGTGTGTGTGTGTGTGTGTGTGTGTGTGTGTGTGTGTGTGTGTGTGTGTGGTGTGTGTGTGTGTGCGTGTATGTGTGGTGTGTGTGTGTGTGTGTGTGTGTGTGTGTGTGTGTGTGTGTGTGTTTAAATCCCCTGTCCTGGGCACTGATTGGCTGGCTGAGCTTACAGAGACCCTGATGTTCTGGCATTCAACATCTGGGAGAAAAGTGAGCCGAGCTGGGCGGGACGTAACGCAAACTCAAACGGTTAACCAATCGGAGACGACTCGATCCCAATATCGCGCTGTGATTGGATAGAGTGCCCGTCAGACTACAGCGCAGGGGGCGTGGCCGGAGCCGCTGCCTGCCGAAGTGTTGTGACTTCAGTGTGGCTCCAGTCTGGTCTCAGTGCTGAGGGCCGCCTTTTCGCTGCCCCGGCCGGCGCTCTGGGATTACTAACCGCTCGACGAAGAAAACTAGCTCAAACTAACAACTCTGTTTTTTTTTCACCGCCTCCTCTCTGCTGCTGCTGCGTCGCGCTGAGAGACAACGACGGCTGTTGTTCTTTTCATTGTGGAGCTACGAAGGAAACAATAAGGTAAGAAGTGGTTCGCTTGCTAGCGGTAGTTGGGGACTTTAACGATGCTGGCGCAGCTGCGCTCACTTCTCTCATTAGGGGTGTGATGCTCCAAAGTTCAGCCTCGGCAGGGAGGCTGTTTCGTCTCGGAAAGGTCGTTCAAACCTCCGCAACAGTTTTAATGACTTAAACGTACAATTCCCCACACGGTGTGCGGTCCTAAAGTGTGCCTCCACTCTCCCAAGTTGAATGTGGGGTCCGGAGAGGACGAAGCCCGGATCCTGTGACGGTCCATCGGTGGAGCTGTGAGACGAGCTGCTGTCCTCCGCGCTGTGGCCGGATCCTAACAGCACCTCGCAGATTGATGTGTGCCTCGGGAACTAAACCGGACCTCAGACACTCTAACCATGTTTTCTCCGTCACTCTGTTGACTGTTGCTGCAAAAGTCCGCAGCAACTTATCACGAACGAGCAGCTGATAGCGCGTCTCTCTCTCTCTCTGTGTGTGTGTGTGTGTGTGTGTGTGTGTGTGTGTGTGTGTGTGTGTGTGTGTGTGTGTGTGGCATGTTGCCGGAGCCACTAATTGAATCTGGATGCCCTGGTGTATTTTCCAAACGGAAAACAGGCCGCGTGTTGTTTAGTCAAGACCTGTTTGTGTGCACAGAGCAGCTTCACATGATGGGAGATTTGCTCCCTCATACTAGAAGACAGCACTTGATAGATCAACTTGAGCCCGCGGACGTCCCGGAGAAGAAAGCAGCGTTTGCGTGTCAGCTCGATAACAGCGCATCGGCACATTCCCCCCCTCCTCACTTTGCATAGATCCTACCTGCTAGATCCTGCTCACTTCAGCCGCAGTTTTGTCTTGAGGCCAAACTCGGAGGGAAAACGATGAGCTCATTGTTAACAGGTTTCTGCTTTTGCACGCAGGGTCGGAGCAGCAGCAGTCAGTGTTGGACTTGAGCATTGCTTACAAAGAGATTAGAAACCTGTGTTTTTCTCCCAAGAGCCCCTGGTGGTTATTTATGTTGGAATAGATGCTCTTAAGCCATCCTCTGCAGAGGGGAGACTGTGATTTGCCTCAGCCTGTTGTGCATTAGCCCTCTCCTTGCTCCCAGTGGGTGTTCAGTTTCAGTTGAGGCTAAGAACATTTCAACAATAAATAAATCTCTCCCGTACACAAACACAGACAGACTACACCTATACTTTTTCCATCTTGGCCTGTTGCAAGGCAATACGTGCCTTTTCCCTCACCCAAAGGCAGCCTGCTCCACTTCTCTCTCTCTCTCCTGTATCCCTTGCCGTGCAAAAGTTTTGCAGCATTTTCAAAAATCTATGTTCAAATTAAGGGTTACATTGCATTGATTTAACAGCAGAGGCGAGTTTTGCTCAAACCTTGTGTTTGCTGTTGTTATCTGTTGGGAGAGGAGGAGGAGGATGGGGGGGGAGGTCATCATGCACTCCCTGTTTCAAGCAGTCAGATGTTTAAGTGGAAACAGTGTGGTCGGATCTTGTGATTTTTCATTGCGTCTGCCATGTTCCCTGCTCAACTCGGCTCCTGCAGGGATGCCCTCGGCTGGGGACGTCACTGATGGCTTACCATAGTTGTACAATGACTGAGGACCCATTGCTGTTCATTGCACTGAACGCGTGGTTTTATTTGGCATGTTACTGGTGCTACTGCCCCGAAGGCGCTCCTGTGTAGCCCGCGTCTATCTGATGCATAACACCATGTCCGCCTGTACTCCCACTTATACACAATATACAGTGCATGCAAATCTATATTCATCCCTTGTTTGTGGCTGTCTCCCACGCTCGCGGACAATCAGTTTCTCTCTGTTTTTGTACTCTTTTTTTTTTTTTTTTTTTTCCCTACACAACACCATCAGGAAAGTCACATTCTGCTGACGGGTGAGTTACAGTCGTAAGTGTGGGAGAGAGCAAAACACCAGCTCTGCATTCATTTCCTCGTCACCTTTGAAAATTGCTTGCTCTTTGCCCGGCTCTCATTTTCAGGCCCTGATAGGTCTGTCGCTCGGTTAGTATGGTTAATGGTGCATTTAGCCCAGTTTGTAACTTTATTTCCGATTTCCATTTCGGTACTTTTAGTTTGAAATGACAAGAGGTCCTGATGAAGGGGCCCCTGCGTGTGCAGATGGCATCTTCCTAATGGGTCCTCAGGGTAATGATGGTTGAAATAGGCTCCTAACCAGGGGCTGAGGACTGCGGCCCTTCGGGGGGCGTTCAGCATGCCTATTTCCATTTTCATCAGCAAGATAAAGTGCTCAATATCTGAACATAGCTACATTTAGCACTCAGTTTGGTTTGGTTAGAGGGAAAACACAGAAATTCAGTGGGACACATGAAGACACGTTACATTAACCCCAGGCGAGCTTGAAGTCGCTGAATTGTTGCACTTATGCTCAATTCCCCCCCCATTTCAAGCTCAGTAGAACTTGAGAACATTGGATAATATTTTTTGGGCTATTGTTGTGGCACCTCGACAACAGTGATTTGTCTGAAGTGACTCAGACCTCAAGCACATGGCGGCATTGTGCAACCGCCGGTGTCTGAAGAATGGGCCGGTGCAGTGCTGTGCTTCAGGAAGCAACAGTTAATCTCCGCTCCTCATCCGCGACATATGGGACTTTGTTTGGCCCTGCACCTGAGAGACGCACCGGTCTGTGGCACCTCATATTTCATTTTGATAATGGCTGGTTACCCATGGCAACTGGGCAGCCACTGAGAACCCCATTTCTTGAAGTGGATACTGATAAAAAGGGAAGAGGGTGGGTTGTAAGGATGTGAGCTCCAAGGCTGTGTCCCTCTCCCCCACCCTTTCTTGGCTAGTTGTGTGTCCAGTGAAGGGTGTGAGACCCCTGGGGAGTGAATTATTACCTGTCAGCCCCGCAGGCTCCCCGTCATCCATAATGCAGGGCTGACACAGCACAGGTTGGCCCAGGCTATCTGCTGAGACCACCAGGCCTTGGCCTCCAGGTCTGGCCCCGTTTGGCCACAGCTGGTAAGAAATCACATTAACATGTTGCATCAAGCGTTACAAATGCACAGGTTAAGAATAGCAGGCAGGCCTGCCTCGTGCCTGCTGCAGTGTGGCTGAAGTGGGTCCTCCATCACTGTCCTGACAGGACTTTTTTAAAATAGTTTTTAGCCACTCTTCCAACTGAGCAGGAATGACTTCTTCACTGCGCCTAGAAGAAAAGTTTTCCCTCATCTTTCTGCTGATTCAGTGCTCAGTATCTCCAATGTATATTGGCCTGAAAAAAAGTTAATTTAAAGATTGCCTGTGGCTCAGACATACCGCCAATTTAATGCATCTGTTTCGCTCTTATTGTTGCAGCCTTCTGGAAGTAAAGGTGAATACAGTGGATGGTTTCAGTGCAGACAACCTTTTCTCCCACCAGTCCAATCATCAGCTATTACATTTGAATCCTTGGCAGGCTCGTAATTACTTTTGATTCCAAAAACAGGCGTGCAGTGGCTTCCCTCCTGTGGTCCTGGTGTGGTTAGTGCAGGACTGGAAATTATAGCCAAGCTGATGAGAGTGTAAATTTTGGGAGGAAAAGCTTTGAGTTCAGCGAAAGGCTAGAGGCAAGGAGAGGGAGAAGAAGAAAAAGATGGCGGGAGGCGGCAGACCACAAACTGGACAAGTGACAGGCCTCGGCCCGTCCATCCAGACTGGCTGTCTTCCTGTGGTTTTGTCGAGCTGTTCTTCAGAAACGTTAACCCCTTGTCGAACATGGACTCTGGCTCCGCTTGCCAACCCGCTACAGCCACAAGCAGCGCAGCAGGGACACTGGATAACTGTCTGGTTATGCTTCATGAAGCACAGTGGATGGAGTCCAGCAATTAGAGGGGAAAGTATAAATTGTAGCTTATAATGCCAGCAGATTTATATTTTTAGGCCAGAGAGGGTCCTGTGTCTGGTGAAAGAATTCTTGTTAAGAATTAAAACCTTAGTTGCTGGATGCTTTCAAGACATTTATTCTCCTTTGTTTCATTTCATGTAAAGTCATGCACATGGTTTCTGTGTTTTTGTCTTGTGGTTTTGTTATATAATAAAAAAGAGTAGTCATACTTGTAGATTCCGGCATTTTGGCTGTCTCACTCTTTTATCAGTTGCCTTTTACACAAAGGAGAGAGTACCCGTTCACTATGAAGTGTCATAGACACACACACTTTGACTCGTGTAACAAGAAGGCTGTGCGTGCTACCCACAGGGCAGCTCGGATGTAGCATGCACAACAAAAAGGGATCTGTCTTGAAAGGAAAGTACAGGGTTCACAAAAAGTTAGGGATATTCGACTTTCAGGTGAAATTTATGGAAAATGTAAAAAGTTAATGCTACAGTGATATTATATCATGAAAGTAGGACATTTAAGTATCAGCATGCAATGGTAGTTTCTTCATCTTAAACAATTTATTGAAAGAAAATCTACCAACAGTGGAGGGTAAACGAGGGTAAACGTAAAATTGGGATGTGGCCAAAGGACGTCCACTCCTCTCCTTTCTGTGACTCTTCCAGTCTCTGTATCTCTGTTGCAACATGCTGATGACACTCTGTGACCCTCTAAGCTCAGTGGACACTTCTGTCTGAGGACCTGTTTGAAGCCTCCAGTTTTGAGGTGCTGCTGATCAATAGTTAGGTGTCGTCTTGGTCTCATGATGTCAGAATGTGAACAGCACGATGAGGAGGACTGTTTAAATACCAATTCTAACTGAACCAGGAAATGTATTGGTGGTGGTTCATCCTGAAATTTCACCTGAAAGCCGAATATCCCTAACTTTTTGTGAGTAGTGTAAATGAATCATTCAAAAACGAATCCATGTCATTTTTCATGCATATTTCATGTGAAGAAGTAGCTAATACGGCTTCATATGTGCGTGGATTTTCATCGTTTTAAAGGATTATTAGCTGATGACTAAGCACAAAGATCTTCCAAAACTCCCATTCAGCTGCGTCACCCACAATCCTCAGAATCCTGTTTATTTTAAAAATGTTAATGCTCAGTAGCATAATATTAACTCCCAAAAGATGAATATAATAAGACATTTCAGCACTTCCCTTCGCGCCACCACGGAGAGCACAGCAACATAACTTCCCTTGAAATCTACTTCGATTCTCTTCGCTCGTGTGTTTAATAGGAGGAAGCGGCTAAAATAAGGAAACAAGTGTCTGTAAATAGCCTCTGGCCATACATACCAGTTATTGATTGTTCAACCCTTAGTTGGGTGGGCTGGTGGGGTGGTGAAAGTGCATTGGTTCGTTATTCCAAATGATCTCCTAATCACTTCATAATGAGGGCAGACTTCCCGCATCATTGATTAGCCAGCCAGGCTGAACATGGAGCAACCCCCCCCCCGACTTCCCAGTCTCCTGCCCTCCTTGCTGGAGGCTGCTGTGAAAGTTTATGTATATTTTTATATAGAAATTAATTTCTTTAGATAATGGTGCTGGAGCCAGTCCCAGCTGACTTCGGACGAGAGGCGGGGTACACCCTGGACTGATCACAGGGCCAGTGTAGATGCACCTCATCATAATCCATCATCAGTACAAATGGTTAATATGGTCTTAGCCCATATCCTTGTATCAAAGCTATTTATTGTAATTTCTATATTTTTTTAATAGTTCAGTTTTATTTTTGGTCGAATTAGGTAGCACTACACCTACCCCAGCTTTAGATGGGTTGACATGTATCGGACTGGCATGGACCTGAGTGGGTCTGCGTCTTTTCTTTTAATTTCCAGAGCGGGAGAGGCAGCTGGAGCCTTGATTTCTTTGCTTGCATGCTTGCTCAGGATAAGTGAACAAAGAAACTGAATGCACAATGGACTTCTCACGTTGGTACAGTTCATTCCTAAAGCAGTGTTGGGAACATCAGTTCAGTTGTGTTTGATTTTGGTTTATGACAAATAACCACTTCTGGATTAATTAGTGTTTTTTGTGGGCGGTGTTGCACATGGGCAACTGTTTATGGTTCTGTTGGATTCACAAGACTTTGGCATCAGTGTTATTAACTGCCTTTATTTTTAGTATTTTTTACTTTTCCATATTGCTTTTCATTTGAAGTTGTGAATTGCATTTCCATAGTGTACGATGTTACAGTATACAGTGGGGCAAAAAGTATTTAGTCAGCCACCAATTGTGCAAGTTCTCCCACTTAAAAAGATGAGAGAAGCCTGTAATTTTCATCATATGTACACTTCAACTATGAGAGACAGAATGGGGGGAAAGAATCCAGGAAATCACATTGTAGGATTTTTAATGAATTAATTGGTAAATTCCTTGGTAAAATAAGTATTTGGTCACCTACAAACAAGCAAGATTTCTGGCTCTCACAGACCTGTAACTTCTTCTTTAAGAGGCTCCTCTGTCCTCCACTCGTTACCTGTATTAATGGCACCTGTTTGAACTGGTTATCAGTATAAAAGACACCTGTCCACAACCTCAAACAGTCACACTCTAAACTCCACTATGGCCAAGACCAAAGAGCTGTCAAAGGACACCAGAAACAAAATTGTAGACCTGCACCAGGCTGGGAAGACTGAATCTGCAATAGGTAAGCAGCTTGGTGTGAAGAAATCAACTGTGGGAGCAATTATTAGAAAATGGAAGACATACAAGACCACTGATAATCTCCCTCCATCTGGGGCTCCACGCAAGATCTCACCCCGTGGGGTCAAAATGATAACAATGGGCCAAAATACCAGCAACAGTGTGTGAAAACCTTGTGAAGACTTACAGAAAACGTTTGACCTCTGTCATTGCCAACAAAGTATTGAGATGAACTTTTGTTATTGACCAAATACTTATTTTCCACCATAATTTGCAAATAAATTCTTTAAAAATAAGACAATGTGATTTTCTGGATTTTTTTTTTCTCATTCTGTCTCTCATAGTTGAAGTGTACCTATGATGAAAATTACAGGCCTCACTCATCTTTTTAAGTGGGAGAACTTGCACAATTGGTGGCTGACTAAATACTTTTTTGCCCCACTGTATATTGGTACCATTGCTGTACAAGTTTTATTCATATTGTCCACCTGTGCTTTAACCTCAGCCTTTTTTTCTCATCTCCATCTTCATTGCTAAGTGCTTGATGTGAGTTTTCTGTGCTTCGTTTCCCAGAGATTGGCTCTCAATCAAGTGGTGTGGGTAGCACTGTAACATCCTCTTCCGGATTTTCAATTTGTGAAGTTTTCGTTTCTGTTAGTGGAGTTATTTTCTTTGCCTGTTCAGCCATGGTGGCTATCACAGCTTGTACTAACAGCCCAGTTACTCTCCTATTTCCTCCAAACAAACGGCTGTTGCTGCTGCAGGAAATGTAACCATCCATCTTTGTGCCAGAGGTTATTTCCCTGGAAAGACCTACCAGACACCCAGGGCCTCTCACCACCTTTCTCTGATTTGCTGCATACTCTTAAAAAGAAATGTTTGGCACAGCGGACATTTGTCTTGTTTTCAGTGCAAGAACTTGTTACTGACACGTCTCCCTGAATCGGAACATGCCTCATCCAAAAAGACAGACAGGGCTGTTGAAAATATCCTTTTTTTTAATGGCATCATTTGTCCTGACATGACATGTTTGCTGCGTATCATGAGTAAAACAACACACATTCAGCCTTTGGTGACACAGATTGGAATTTCACAAGTGATGGAGTAATGAAATTGAGAGAAAATAAAGTTGAGCCAGACATGATAGAAAAACAGGTTGGCTTCATTTAAATTGGCTGCCGATGCCTGAGAATCTGCTGTCAGCCGTGTCTATTTTGGCACAATCCTGTTTTTAGACTATTCGTTAGTCTGTTGTTAAAACGCAAGCGAGTTGGACAAAGTTCTCTGTCAGACTGTTTTAATTTAGGTTTGATTTAGGAGTCAGCTGCATGCCTATGCTCCTGCTTTGTGCAATTTTAAGATAAGAACTTTTTAAATGTAGTTTTAATGCAGATAATCTTGAAGACTGTCTGTAGAGAGGCTGAACGTTTTGAGTGTGAATGAACAGCAGTCAAGTTGTGACACTGAGTCATCTTCGACTGATATTAGAGCTGTGAGTAATGCTTTTCTTCATTAATTGAAATGTCAGCTTTTTGGTTCTTTTCGTGTATGAAATCGCAAAGATGATGACACATGTGTAGCACAGGGTTTTAGAGCACTAAGTGCTGGCATTTGGTCAAATAGTACCAAGTTCCTCCTGCCGGGGAAATGCTGCTTTTCTTTGTCTTATCTGATAGTAAATGCAATGAATTTGAGTTTGGGACTTTTTCTTGGATGGAACACAGAGAAGAAGATGCAATTGGCATTTTTTTTTCTGACTTTTTTTTTTATTTTTTTTTTTTTACATGAAATGATTAGTTGATGAATCCATAATGAAATGAATTATTAGTTGCAGCCCTAGTCTTGCCCGTATCATGTCTACAGTATACAGAAGATAGAAAAAAGTAAGGTTTGGCAACTGATTATTTGGTTTAAATGCTTTCAAGATGAACACTGTTTCTGACTATGTTTCGTGACCTAGAGTCCAGTCCAGCAGAAATGCACTGCACTGAACACGCACACTGTATTAAGTCCTGTAAAGAAGTGAGCTGTTGAAAGTAAAGTCGAAAAGTAGTCCCTGTTCCTGAGGCTGTCCGACAGAACAGAGGACGAGGCAAAGCAGAGTAAAGCAAGAGATTTTGGCAGACTGAGACTGAGGGATTGAATATCTGATACTTTTTTGATAATTCGTTGCACAGCAATCGTCTGACTTGTCACATTTTGGCTAAAGCAATTAGGCTGACTGCATGAGGGAGGGGGCTCTGCTTAGTTACTGTAGAAGTAATTCTGAGTTATGATCATGTCTCATTGTTGCTTATTGCACTTTTTCAAAATGAGAATTTTTATGGTCCTGAGACGTGAAATGAAGCAGGAAATTAAAAACCTAAGATAAGCCATTTTTTCTGTGCTCTTCATCGAAAGCTGCTGTCTTCACACCGTAATGTCCCATCATGTCACATTCCTGCTAAGCACACATTCAGAAGGTGACAGGTATTCACATATTTAATTTATTTAAGTCTTCAAAGAAAGTATGCTGTTTTTTCCCAGAGGTATCACACATCTTTCAATGAAATCGAAATGGGCTCTCCTCTCAGTAGTGTAGAGTGACATGCGTACCTTCAAAGAGGTACCGAACTGCATCTTATTTCCAAACTTTCCAAAAATAGCAGAGCCAGTTGACCTTGTTCTTTGAAAAGTTGGCCAAGTCCCGTTGCACCTCCTGCACTGTACACACTCTAAACGGACAGCATGAAGTTAAACTCTGCAGGCCCTAATGTTTAGGTGAAAGATTCATTGATGGTTTATGAAACTCAGATTGGATTCCCAACTCTCCTTCTCCCTCAGGCTGTTCATCTGATTTCTTATGCATGCACCCTGTGCTCTGCAGATAGGAATTGTGGCTGATTATCCGCAAACAACACTGCATACCCTCATGCTTAAATCTGGGATATGTTAAATTTAGAACAGGCACAGCTTCTTTTAAGATTTAAGTCATCCCCGTGCCTATATGTGTATGAAGTGTTTTACCTGCGTGCAAGCATTTGGGGGTGTATGTTGGCTGCTTTTAATCTATACTTAAGCTCTCACGCTATTATTTGTGTATATTTTAGTGGTCACCATATGGCAGTGAATTTTTGGCTGGGACGTGGTGTAAGATAAGTCTGGCCGCCTACACTTAGCTCGGTCATTTTCCTCCATTTCTCAGAACTCAGGGCTTGTTTCCATCGAATCAAGGCTATTTTTAAACTGGTCTTTGGGGGGAGAGTGTGGGGGTTTTATCGGGGGGTTTCAGTTAGTGTCATATGAATCCAAACCGGGCAGCGGTCCAGGGTGAGTAAAACACACCACCTCCTCCCCTACAGTGCCCTGAACTCTTCTCATTCCAAGTGTGTGTGTGTGTGTGTGAGTTAACCATGTGTTGACTCACCCCTGCAGCTATGAGTGAGAGCGGGTGCATGCTTGTGGCCAGGAAAAGATAATTGATTCTTCTTATGTGCATCCTGAGTCCCTTTCGAATACTTAAGCAGTGATGGAAATCGAAATGTATGCACAGGACAAACTGTGGAACTGCAATAATTGATTTTAATTTAATGATTATTCTTAGATGAATTGTGGAAATGTTCATCATAATGTCTGAAAGGGCCAGGTCACCAGAGTAACAGACCACAATTCTAAGAGATGACCAAAATTAGAGAGAAGCATCACATCCTCACATTTGAGGATCTGAAGCCTGAACAACTAGAATAATGAACGACTTATTCTGTCTACTGACTAATCTATTAATTGACTTATAGTTTCAGCACATGTAAAACACTTGGAGGCCAGTGAAGCAGATTGCAAACAGACTGTTACCACAAACTGCCAGTTGTCATATAAATCTAGAGTTTTAAAATATTTTAGAAATGAATGAATCTGACCATTCTCATGACGGACTGCCATAATGTTATTATGAATGTGGTCAGTAAGAAAGCAGATGCAAATTAAACATTTCTTGCACCCTGAATCAAAGTGAAAGTGTTAGGCTTCTACGTACTTGGGCTCTGAATCTCCGGTTTACTGTCTTGTGATACAGCACGGGCAGTTTTGAAGCATGTTTGTGTCTGTCAGACATCTGCTGCAGATGAAAAGGGTCAAGCTGTTGGATTAGAAAATTGGATCAGAATCAACCTGTGATCTTGAGTAATTGCTGATGTCAATTTTAGCCATAATTGTACTGTGGTGTGTGCATCTACAGTGACATGGACGACTGTCTCCCTCTACAGCCTTAGTATAAATTAATGATCATGTTTTTCAGCCCAAAAGCAAACCCAACAAAACACCTCCCACTCAGTCACACGAGCCACTTCCCTGGACCAGCGAATGAATCCTCGTAGGCTGTTTGATCTCCCTTCATTGCTTTCCTGCGGTTCCCCCCTTTCCTCCACCATCTCTGTCCCTGAGGGACAGTTTCTGGTGACTGACAGAATGAAAACCAAGCCAGGGTAAACAAAACACCCACCACTGAACCACGCCATTTCTTTAATGTCACAGCTCAATGACAGGTGGCTGGGCGAAAGGAATGAGCAGGCAACACACTCACTTTCCCTCTGAGGTCCTCCAGCAAACACACAGACTGTCTGCGTTGGCGTGGGCTTGTTGCCACAGGTAACTTAGAAAGTTAGCATGGTATCATTTTCTCCTGCACCTTGATGCTTGCAAGGTAAATGGTAAAATCAGCACAATGCTGCAAGCTACAAAGAATTCACCAACTATTGAGCCTTGCATTTATTTACTTGACCAATTCTGTAGATGCACATAAGAATTCGCTATACACCTACTAATTGCCATTGGCCAATGTCATTCCATTGATAAAAATGTAACTATGCCTCTTACCCTTTTTGATTGGTCTCCTCCTTCCCGCTATTCCCCTTTTATGGTCTGGTTCAATATGGTGATTCTCTCCTGACTAAGGCAGCAGTAGCTGGGAGTCTAGCTGGTCCATAGTAAATGTAGTTATTTAACAGTGAGTTAGGTATGGCATTTGCCATTCATTGCCAGATGATGCTGCCCTGTGTGGGTGGCAAAAGGTCTGCTTGGACCAAACTTTTTGCCATCATGTTGCAAAATTCAACTAGGCTGAACATTACTCTTCATTTTGGATTCAAAGCTCGCATGAAAACACATGAAAACTCATTCATGTGTAGTTCACCCATTTAATTAAGTAGGCCACTTAATTAGGAGTACCTCTACAATCTGCTGCAATGCAATACATCAGCTCCTTCATAAATTCTACCTTTACTTAGTCTTTGCTGTTCAGTTTTTGGTGACATTGTGTGTAACTTCAGTGTGCCAATATTTACACATGCAAGGGTGGGCAGACTATTAGAAACACCTCAGTAGTCCAGTTCAGTACAACTTGATACT
Source organism: Pempheris klunzingeri (assembly GCF_042242105.1). Classification (NCBI taxonomy): domain Eukaryota; kingdom Metazoa; phylum Chordata; class Actinopteri; order Acropomatiformes; family Pempheridae; genus Pempheris; species Pempheris klunzingeri. The sequence continues at coordinate 25,294,044 of NC_092019.1, read as the reverse complement.
AAAACAAATTGAATCAACAACTCATGACTATGGGCAGAAAAGTAGACCTTATAGCAGAACAGTTCTACTGGATTGCATTAGATTGTACAGGTGAACCCAATAAATAAACAACCTGTACATTCACATTATTGAATGATGAAATCCTGTCCTTGAGCAATTTTCAAGACTGTACTTACAGAATAATTGGATTTTTTTTAGAAAGTTTTGTGCAAGAGATGTGGAATTGCATTTAAATCTCTTGTGCAAGTTTCATTGACTGTCTAATGGAAATCATGAGTCATTTAACAAGCACCAGCACCCCCACCATGAACTGGCGCACTTCCTGCAGCGTGTTCCACTTCAGTGTTTGCCTCTCGTCAGTCAGAGCCCGTCTGATGTGAAAATTAAATACGTACAAAAGAGAGTGACTGACTGCTCTGTGCCCAACATGTGCAGGAGACACAGGTCAGTTACTGCGTTGAGGCGGTCCATTCACCAGGAAGATCTTTTTAATTAGGCTATGTTCTTTTAATTAACCAGCCAGCATAATGTCTGTGTCCATTTGTCACCCCTGCTTTGCTCAGGCAGAGCTGGGCGACTATACCCTCTACTGTCTTCGCAGTTCCAGAGGTCGCTGCTTCCTATTATGTTTCCTCATTCACTGAAATGTATTTTTTCATCCTTTCTTTTAGATTAGCATGATAATACCCCATGGAGGGGAGGCAAAGTGGTGAAGAGCTATTGCGAAACTGCTCATCAGATTCACTGTGTGCTAGACCGTGGTCATTATCATACTGAATGCACGATCAGTTAACAGCCCGAATTCCGCCATTTATCTCCAATATCATAGACTGACTGTCAGTTGCATAGGGAGCACCGTGGCAAATTATGGGTTATGTCTTGCTCCTTGGAGTCTGAATCTCTCCCCAGTGTAATTACGCTATGCTAATTCTGCCCCCCTCCATGCACTTCTCATGACAGAAACAACTGTTGGGATGTCACAGACTTGGGCAAAGTAAAATATGACTGAATAAATGTGTTGGTTTATGTTGAGACTCAAGCGCATCCTCTGTTTCTCCCCTCAGCTCTAGGAGGAAAGGCTCAGCTGGGGCTTGCAGCTGTGTTTCCAGAAACGGGGTCAGATGCAGGTCAGGCCACCTTGAACTCCTCAGCTGGATTTATTGTGCTAGAGCTGGACAGGGTCAGGCCTACACTCTTCCCCTCCCATCCTCCTCAACACGAGGACTTTGTTAGTGTCAGACATGGAGCAAACCGACAAATCCCTATTACGCTGTCTGGAGAGAGCCCTGCAGGGGTCAGAGGTCATGTGTTAAGGGGGGCATCCCTGTGGCATGACCTGAATACTGATTGATTTGCTTGAGTGGGTGTCAGGGGAGGGTGGCCCCTGCCTGTTGATGGTAGGGAGGGGTCAAGCCACTTACTCCTACCCCATGTGGCGATGTGGAGTGAGGGAATGTGGTACAAAGGAAGAGGAAAGACACTGAGTTGCAACATGTCTGACTCCTCTGCTCGACTGTGTACCTCAGCGGGTGTGTGTTTTCACTTTTCCTCAAACAAGACACTAGACCACATGTTTTCCTTTAATAGCAAGCTGAGTGGAGACAGGGCAGGCTTGTGGTCTGTTTGCCAGATGATCATTAGGGTTGTTGGCATTTGGTGGAAGACAGAAGAGGTCACCCTCCCCAGTTCTTCTTCTAGATTTATTGGTTGTTGGAAAAAATTGCATGGCCATTGTGGCGATTGACAATTACATCAATCATCCATTTAGTGCCGTTCAAAGTGCTTTATGGGTGACTCACAAGCAAATGCAAAGTTACATTTCCATACGAGGGTTTATTTTTGAAAGAACATGGTGACAATGCGAAGAAGTTTGACAGGCAAAATACAATCAGCCATCATACAGACTGTAGAGGTTTTTAACAAAACCTGCATCATCAATATTTGTTGTGACCTTTGCCCTCAAAACGGCATCAATCCTTTGAGGTACACTTACACAAAGTCAGGGGATTTGTAGGATCACTGTCAGGTGTATGATTAACCAATTATACCAAACAGGTGCTAATGATCATCAGTTTCTTATGTAGGTTGAAACACTTCATTAACTTCATTTCATTAACTGAAGCAGAAACAGCTGCAGGAGGATTAAAACTGGGTGAGGAACAGCCAAACTCCGCTACCAAGGTGAGGCTGTCATCTGACAGGTCGTCATGGTAAGACTGAGCACGGCAGCAAGACACAAGGTAGTTCTACTGCATCAGCGAGGTCTCTGCCAGGCAAAGATTTCAGAGCAGACTGGGGTTTCAGGATGTGCTGTTCAAGCTCTTTTGATGAAGCACAAAGATAAGAGCAACGTTGGGGACCATAGATGCAGTGGTCGGCCAAGGAAACTCAGTGCAGCAGATGAAAGACCATTATGCTGACTTCCCTATGAGATTGGAAGATGTACAGCAGTGTCATTGGCTCAGAACTAGCAGAAACCAGTGGGACCCAGGTACACCATCTGCTGTCTGGAGAAGTCTGGCCAGAGGTGGTCTTCATGGAAGAATTGCGGCTAAAAAGCCAAACCTCTGACGTGGAAACATTTCCAAGTGACTTGACAATACACGAAAATCTAGGAACTGGGGTGCAGAGAAATGGCAGCAGGTGTTCTGGACTGATGGGTTAAAATGTAAAATATGTGGCTGTAGTAGAAGGCAGTTTGTTCACTGAAGGGCTGGAGAGCGGTACGATAACGAGTGTCTGCAGGCAACAGTGAAGCTGGTGGAGGTTCTCTGCATTACTCTGGGTTTGATCAGGATTAATGGTGTCCTCAATACTGACAAATACAGGCAGATAATTATCCATCATCAGTACCATCAGGGAGGCGTCTGATTGGCCCCAAATTTATCCTGCAGCAGGACAGCGACCCTAAACATACAGCCAATGTCATTAGGAACTATCTTCATCATAAAGAGGAACAAGGAGTCCTGGAAGTGATGGTGTGGCCCCCACAGAGCCCTGATCTCACCATCATCCAGTCTGTCAGAGACAGAAGGATCTGAGGCAGAATACATCCACAGAAGATCTGTTTGGAACAACCTACCTGCTGAGTTCCTTCAAAAACTGTCTTCTGTTCGCTCACGCATAAAACTGAATGCAGCATTGAGTTTAGAATCAATGTAAAGCAAAGTCAGAGATTTGTTAAAATCTGTTAAAAAAATGACTGCTGTGAAAAGTCTGAACTTTATATTACTCATTTGTGAGTTAGACTGTTAAGTGTTTCACCGTTTTGGTTATTTGGATTTTGGTGATGCTAAGCAAGCGTTACCAGTAAAGTCTTTTCACTGATAACCAGTGTTAAGATGGCTTGTGTTGGCTGTTTCAGTGTTGTAGACAGAGCTCTTCTAGAGCGACGTGTCTGACGGAGCACTCTGCTATCACTACATTAGGTATCACGAGCACTACAGTCTCTCCGGTCTGTCTCTATCTGTCTAACAGCTGAGCAGTCAACACAAGCCAACCGACACCAGGATCACGTATCAAGTCTAAAGTGATCTAGACTGAGCAGCTTAAAGGAAGCACTGCTAAAATGGCAATGGAATCGTTACTGGCTAAGAAATCAGAAATCGAACAGATCACAGGAGCATCAGATGCATGGAGATCCTAGTGGGTGTGGTTTCAGGACAGTCGTCCTGGTTTCAGTACCGTCAGCGGACATGCTTCCAGCCCCAGAGCAGAGAATACTGCTTATTTTCTCTTTATTTTGAAATCCAAACTCTACATACTTGCCGATTCTTAAATCATTCAAATTTGGCTGGATTGTCAATATCACATTTTTTGTGCTTTGACAAACTCTGAACATATTTATTGTTGCCTCACACAGACTAAGTTAAACTTCATTTTTTTCTTCCAGTATAGTTTACTTTCAGCCAGTGAGCCACTATATTATAAAAGATGTGGTTTCCTAATGGTGCTGTATCTAGAATGGCATGATGTCATTTAAATGTCTCCCATCTCCTCAAGTAAAATAGAAAAAGGTCACAAATAATATTGAAACCGAGAACTCATCATCACCCTCAAACCTGACTGTTCCCTATCAGGATGGCAGTGATATTTGAAGTTGACTTGTTTCTGCTTGAAGAAGCACCAAACTTTAGAGGCACCATGGTGTCCTTTTGCTAAACCTCTGAATAAAGACATTTTGAATTTTGATATTAAATGGAGCTCTGATTGGTTGATAAAGTTTGAACTCCGCAGTTAAGCTTTAAAAGCTGGCGTTCCAACACATAATCAGTTTTGGACTTGCCTGCAGCTTTGCAAAATACTTTGTTCCCCATCCAAAAACGAAGCCTTAGACTTGTTCAGCTGTTTTGTCTTGGTTACAAGTCATGGATATCTATTAAATTGACTGAACAAAAGAAATGGTTGTAATAAAGGGTGAGTTTTCTTTTATATCTCCCTCTCTTGCCCTACATTTGTTATGCAAACTCCACCCAGCTGGAATGTGTTGTACATTCAAAGAAACATTAACTAGTGTTGCTTGACACAGAGCTAATCATTCCTTCGATGCATTCCACTGAACATGTTGTGTATTCTTGCGTTATTAATGGCACCTGACATAACCGGAGTGGTGTTGGTATCATCTTCAACAAATCAATAGAATACTCGATGCACAAGGTTGAGGTTTAAAGAGTCAGCGCATCCATTAATAATTTTGCAGGTTATGTAGGCTAAGCACTCAAGGTAGCCCAGGCAAGCGAACAAGCGAAACAAACGTCCGGTCAGATGCTTCACTGGCAAACATCGATTTGATTACACTCTCATTTGTGGGTCCAAGTTATGTTTGTGTTGTGAACAATTTAAAAAAGAAAAGTGTTGGTGGATTTGATTTTGTCAGGAGTTGAGTCTGGCCCAGACTGGAGCAGAGTTCTTTGGTCTCTTCATTTTCCCAGAAAAGATAAACCCAACACTATAAAATACAAACCTCCCACGTCTAGTTTTTTCTTACTTTGAATGTGTTTTGTTTTGACTGTTTAATTCAACATGTAACTTCTGACTCTCTATTTTTGCACCAGTCACCCCACAATGGTATTGGCTTGCAAAATCAGACTTTTCAAAGGTTTAGCTGTCACCTGTTTCGTGCCCTCTATCTGCTAAATTACAAGTGAATGATAATGGGAGACACGTTGGCATGATTCTAACAGATGGCCGGCTGACTGACATTACTAAAACCCTTCTTTGTTCTGGTATAATGCACATTTTTCAGATTTAGCACTCTGCTAAATTAATCAAGATGCATTTAGGGGCAATTTGTAGTCTGGGAACTTAAAGTGCGTCAGATTGTCTGGAACTCTTGTTGAGCCTGCACTGGAATTTGTTTTCCACAAGGCCTTATCTGCCTTTTTGATGTTTTGTCTTTTCCCCAGTCAGTACTCTAAGTTCAGAGCTAATCTGTTAGAGTTTCTAGAAATGGTGAGCACAGACCCTCGTCGATTAACATTTCGATCTATACCACTGAAACAAGAAAATAATGACGTTATGCCCCAAGGTATCATGCTACCCAGGATAGGCTGTTATTGATACACAACACAACAGTTGTACTTTCCATCTGGGGCTTGCGGTCCTTTTGTCAAAACAAAGAGAACTTGAGAGCATGGAGGAGAAAAATAAGCTGGCGAGCTGGCTCTGCCTTAACCTTAACTGAACCATGCTCAGCATGTGGCTAGCAGCTGGGGTGCTCTCTAATCCAGAGGACGCTGCCGCTGCAAGTATTCCTGGACTCTGTTACTTGAAATGTGCTGGGCTTGAGGTCAAAACCTCAATCATCACCATTTGTCAGAATTAGTGTCTGTGCAGGTCAGGATCCAGCTACGTCATTACAGTTCATAGCATCTCCAAAAGCTTAATAGATGCTTATGGGTGACTATCTTCACGTTCAGGTATGGATAAGCTGCACATAAAGTTGCTAACTTGCTGTTAATGAAGTTCTAAAACTACAAAGAGTGTGGTGAACATGATGTCTTTCACTATTTGAATTCGGCACATGAACCCCTCTGAGATTACGCGTAACATTGAACCTCTGCTGTTTTTATGCTTAATGGTCAATTGAAAACTACCTACCCACCTACTTGTTAGTAGTAGTAGTTGTTGTTGTTGCCCTGATAAAGCAGCAAAGTCTCTATACTTCATACAAACCCTGTAATGCAAAAGGGATTTGCATAAGAGCTCAAAATGGTCCAGTGTTTGAATCTAACTATTTCTGGCTGTTTCTCACTTAAAATTGAGGAACGTTTATCAATATTACTATTGATGTACATTCTTTCTGTGTTTGCATATAGTGCAGTATGTTACATTCAACCATTCAATCCATTGATTTTATGCTTTTATGGTAATTTAATAGTTTGATTGTCCAATGTCAGGAGGGAAAGACAAAATCAGTGAATTGATGGTCTGTGCATATACAACATTTAAGGAGTATACATTATCTTGCATGGATTTGATGAGAGTTTTGTTGCAACTAAAACATGGTCAAAATAAAAAAAACAAGAGCAACATATTAACACCCATACATTATTTGAACTATATACATTTTACAATGTTTTGAGATTTGCTCGTTTTTATGAGCAGAGTGCAAAGGCGTTATCTGCAATACAACAATTTCCTTATACGCCTTAGGTTGTCCTCACTCTAGCTTTAAAACTGAGCCTGCTGCAGCCTCTGAAAGATAATGCTCCCCATCCCTTTGGCGGGGCCATGGCACTGCAGGTTGTCACAACATTTTGCACTGCATAAAATGTGTAATGACGTCACCAACTTGTGGCTCAAGTCAAGACTGAAGTCTCAGTTTTTGACTGCAAAATAAATTAGAGTTTTTATTTTAGATTGAATGACGTCCATAAGGCCGTCCATGCGAGGTACATTTCATAAAGAAACAAGCTGTTTTTTCTGCACACAATGATTCTGCTGGATCCTGTCTTTGAACCATATGATTTTCTCCATTCACTGTTCTTACAGTGTTACTGTCAACCCTCCAGATTCTCCTGAGAGTCCTATTTTTCATTGCCCGCTCCCCCTCCACATTTTGGCAACAGTTAGTCCACAAATTCACTAGTTCAGGAAAACTGTATTACCTGGTAACATTACCTATAACATCCACAACCATTACAATACCTTGGTTAGGTTTGGTGTCCCAATTTAGGCTATGGTGTCTGGAAGTTGACAAGTACGCTGCTCAAACATACTTATTCATAACTGACCATATATATTGACTCAGCTTTTCATCTGTAAATGCTTTAAAACTCTGACTTTGGCTGCTGAACTGCTGAAATTTCTGGGGGTTGAGGATTAGTGACCCCATCCCCTGCAATCTAATAGAAGGCCTGCTCATAAAATGAAACTGAATCTGATTCCAAAGTAAATTGAAAAATTGGCAGCCCTAGTCTTGAAGCATTTTATTAAGTGCAATTCCACATCTACAGCTGTGTACAAATATGTGTCCAAAGCCCGTCTCATGTTAGAGGATGCTGTGGGAAAACTCCTAGGGGAAACACTGAATTCTTATCAAGCCCATTGAGGTTGTCACTTAGGCAGAAATTCACTTTTTGGACGCATCAGTTTGCAGATGAAATATTTTTATTTATATTTATATAGGTTTGTGCTTTGGCAAGGTGAGGTTTTTCCTGCGAGCAGATTGCCACAGCAGATTGTCAGCTTAGATGCCATCATCAGATTTGGCTAGTTTGAGCTTTGGGATTTGTCAAAAGATTTTGTTCACTTATTGCAAAAGCAACCTGCTGTCATGCAAACATCACCAACCATGTCTCTTCACAAAAGTTCAAAGCAAATCACTTTTTAATGTCTCATTTTGGTGCTTTCCTGGTGAAAGTGAATGATATGCTCAGTAGTAATAGTCTGTCATTGTTATATTTAGGGCTGTTTGAAGAAACAACATGATTGCTCTGACTGTTCATAGAAGCTTAGGTTGCATCACTGTAAGATGTCCTGCATCATGTCACAAATGGACACACATGTAATAGTGATCTCTTATTTTCCTTCACAGATCCTTCACTAGCAGCTGCTGTCTTAACCAGCCTGCACCAACCTGCTACACTTACTTGCTTGGTGGATTGCTGTTTGAAAGCTAAGGTAGAGTACAAATGCTGTTCCTCTCTAAAGTGGGTCCTGTTAAATTAAAAGTTGAAGAATATTTGATTTGGGGAGGCTTGTGGTCTCTGTTCACTGATCTTTCAAATGCTGGATTTAGACCAATTGGGTTTACTGTGACAGAGTAAGGTCCACTTTCAGGAGACATCTACAAAGACCACTTAATTAATGGGTGCTTTGTGGAAATACTGCCACTGAAGCAGCTTTTTAAATTGGATATTGTCTACTCAATTACTTATCTACTAATTGTAATCAAATTTCAGGTATTAACTCTTAAATATTTAGCCTATTTTTGTGGGTTTTTCTCCAACCAAGGGCAAACTTGGAGATCAGCTGATGCAATATAACCTCATACACACTGCAATGATTTGGCTTAGTTAGAGTAGTAGTTGTGCTCATTGTTTACTATGCAGTGTTGTATTGTTGATTACCATGTTAAAGGTTTTTTACCAGGTTTGATGGAACCCAACGTTTAATCAGTTGTGGTCATGTCACAAGACAGATTTCTGTAGTTGTGGGGTAATCCACTAATGCTGCCAGGTTACTGTCAATCACGTTTTATCAAACCACAGAATCCTGATAAACCAGATTACTTCAGTTTTATTAAACTCTTCGTAGTTAATACATTAGGATATGTATTTTTTCTGAACTTCAACTTTAATTGTTGTTATTAAGTTGTGACTATTTAATGAAAGAAACCACATTTAGATTTAAAGAGTAACCTGAGCCATTTATTACATTTTGTGATCAACAGGCATCAAGAAGTAACCTGGTCTTAGATTACAGATTTGAGTTCCTAGAAGATGCAGCTCTGTAGTTCATCGTTTGTGTGTACTGGCTTTGTGTGTGTGTGTACGACCTACTTTGTTATTCCATTACTACATTTGTCTGCATTTGTCGAGTTTTTCTTTACCTAATGGTCTGAGGATATAAATTGTCATGTGCCGAGCAGATCACAGTTCAGTAGACTGGGGTACATATATAAACTTGACTACTTTTATTACCAGTCAGTCCATTGCATACTAAGAAAGTGTATGCACCTGACTGTAATTTCTCAGCGAGGTGAGCCTTGTTTTGCGCTTGTCAGGTAGTCAAAGTGGAAACACCTGCGGAAATGCAGAAACCTGTAGAATCACTGAGAAGCTATTGTGTCTAACCGCGCATCTCCCCAGTGAGCTTGAATGTGGACAGTAGAGGACAGGGCCAAGGAGCGGCGATGACAGGACACCTCACGGGATGGTTGGAAACAGATGGCTGGCCAGATGCAGGCCTACTGTGACCTTGAAAGCATCTGAGGGTAAAACCAGCAAAAAATGTCTCAAAAACTAGTGACGATAGACAACACAGTGGCACTTTTGTGTCTTGTAATGTGCTTCTCTTGAGCTTTTCTATTGTCAGACTTAATAGTATGGCAGTAGATGTTACTGTGTTGCATTAGTGTGTGATCACTCATACACTTAATTTTCTTTGGTTTGTAGCTCATGAGAGAAGTTGACCTTTTTTAGCATGTTCTAAGTTGGCTTGTTTTGGTTCATGCTGTTGGATTGCAAGTAAGCCGTGGCATGTAAACAAGGGATTCATGGACTCCCAAAGCTTTATTAATTGGAAAACGTCCCGGTATCCTATCACCCTGCATAGTTGAAGAGAAATATTGTTGTAGAGAGGTCAAATTATTCAGGTTCCAGTCTAGTTTATTTCAATTGTCCGTTTATGAGATGGAAATTTTCTAGACCAGTCAACTAACTGGTTTCTGTGGTGCATGTTAGAAAATAGTGAAAAATGTCCAGAATTTAAAGAACAAACTGCAATTTTGATGATGAGAGAATAGTCAGACCTGATGTTCTGATCAAAAAGTGTTTCAAAGAACCCTTTAGGCACACCTCCACAGGTTTCACCTCACTGTGTGTGTGTTGTAGGCAAAAATACTATTCGATAGTCACTGTGAACTATTTGATATATTATTATTTATTCACTGCTCTGTGCATGCATGCCAGAGAAAGATGCTCGATATCAAAGTCAGGAATATTTTAATACACAGCTCATAGAAACATCATTGGCAGTTATTTTGCCAGTGTTTATTGATGCAATGTGTTTCACACAGTTTTCTAGCTGGAACATTACTGGGTTTTCACAATATATTATTCATATTGATAATAATTAATTGGCCATGAACATCAATAGAGATTACAAGGAGAAAGTTTAGCTGTAATCTAATCTGTTTCTATTGAATTTAACATTAACTAGTTGAATCTACCTTTTCTCTTGTTCTCCGCTCTGTCAGTCACTGTGCCAGAGGAGACTGTGTCATACTTGCGCTGTTTATTTGGTTGTCATGACTTTGCGAGTGATTGACATCCCATCAGTACTCCGGTTGCTCATCCTCAAAGTGGAGAGAGAGTGGATGGCTGTGAGGTTGAGTTCACTGGAGCGGACAGTTCAGCAGTCTTGTAATTGCAACATCATAACATTGTATAAAATACTGAAGCGGCGGCGGCAATAATTCTGATGCTGCGAGCTGCCACTGCAAAATGTATATAACAGAAAAACTATAATGGCTGAAAAGAACTGATCTTTTGTCAATACTAGAAGAGATACATTGCTGATGCAATTCAGGCAGCAAATGCCACCAGCAGCCTGATATTGTGCAGGCCTCTGGGGCTTTGAGCCCAGCAAAGGGAGAGCCATGATCAGAGCTGGGAAGGGGGGATGAGGAGATGGAGGAGGGTAGAGGTGTCAGGCGTATAATTGGGGTGAGGAGATCTCTGGGGTGGATAGAGGGAAGCTTTATTAAGACCGCTCAAGTCTGATGTGCTGCACGGCCGCCTAGCTCTTCCTCGCACACCCACGCCTATGGGCCAATCTTCCATTTCCACAAGAGACTCTGTAACAACAAAAGGATGAAGGGCAAAGTCCTCAAGCTCCTTTCAGTCACAGATAAGACAAAAGACCCCATTACTTGAAAAGCACTGATGGGGAGGCAGCAGTGTAGCAGTGTGTTATTCAAATCAAGGCCTATTGTCCCTCACTGGTAAGCCAAGTTGCTATAGCTTATTGATAGTGCTGTAGTATCATGAGACACTGCAGACTTTGTGACTTAGTTGCACTTCAATGACACATTCCAACAATTTGTTCAATACTGGTGACTACTCTGAATTCACTGACTCCTGGTAGAAGAAGTTACTAACTGCCTTTCCCTACGCTTGTTTGCTAAATAAAACATTCTAGTGATACACTTGAAAGGAGCATCATTATTTTTGGTACTTCTATTATATTTTGGTCGATAGGCAAAAAATACATGGCTTTAAAAAGTATTGAGAGCAGAACAATTATGAAATATTTACGGCCCAAAGTGTAGGCAAACATTGGAGCGCAGACTGGATAAAGGAGGAATAATCTCACAAGGGAAAACAAACTTTCCAGGGTGACTTCTCCTGTGACCGATCGTATCAATTCTGATGGTGAGATTAGGAGCTTAACTGCTTATTTTCCCAACTCTGTTAGCATTGAAATGTTACTTTTGAATCAATAAAGTTCCAGTATCAATAAATGAGACCTTAGCAGATGTATGCCTCCTTGACTTGATAATGTCTGACAGCTCACAAAAGCAGATTTTCTGGTGAGTGACATAACAAAGATTTTGGGTTGAATCAGGAGGCGGTTATGGGGAGAATTAGTGGCCGCCCTCAGTTCACTGCTGTAAATTGGTTTCTTCTGAACTCATGAAAAAGGGGCTGGAGGTCTGTTCTCTGCGTCCTCAGTAGCTTGTTAATCCCCCGCAGCTCTGGCCGGAGGGTGAGCTGCTTGCACATACACAGCCCTTGTGGAAATGGCGGCACTCCTCCTCCAGCCCTCTTCCGTCCTCTTTCCACTCTGTCCTGCAGGGCTTGGCTAATCCTCTGCCTGGTCATGGTGGGGAGATTGCAGGCTTTTTTCAAAGCCCTTTGCTGGCTGGACTTCAAAGTTACAGGGATACAGAGACTTGAGGAGGTGGGAGAAAATGAGGTCCACCCCAAGACTGCAAGGGGCTCACCTCCGCTTTCCTTGTGCTACCCATGATACTTTGTGGTGTCATGGGAAAGGTTTTGTTGATTGGAATGACAGGGCCATGGACTAAGTCTCTGGAAGTCAGTTTATAGTGATGCATGCTAAGCTTTTTGGGTGTAGCTGTGAGATTGCTGTTTTATTCTGTCAAAAAACTACACAGCATTCCTTTTTACAATGTTGAAACACGAACAGGTCTGCAGCCATGCAGGGATTTTGCAAATATTTAACATCTGCAAAAATTCACTGTGCAAGGAGAGGCTGATAACCCAAAAATTTGCCTGACAATTTAATTCACTTTCAGAAGTTGATTTGCTTTGAAAGGAAACTGCTCATTCAATGGTGAACTCTCTTCTTAACCTTATCGTCTGTCTTGGACTAGTCTTATCGGGGTCTCATCAGTTGGATTTGGACATACAACATATATTATGAAGAATTTTGGTCCTCTTATTTTTTTTTAATTACATTTGTGTCACAGATTTCTATAACTTGGTGGAAATGACCCGATGCTGATCCCCTTTTAAATACGAAGATAACACTGATTAAGATAATAGTGAGTTCATGCCAGATGGAGAAAACTCTGGTTTTAACATTTTTGTGCATAATAATGGTGAATTGTGCCATGTTTATAAGCACTATAAGTGAAATTGGAGCTTAACTTGGATAGAGGGTTACATTTATTGTTATATTCTACTTTTAAAAACACAGACCAGGTGTTGTGAATTTCAAGTTTCTGAAATGAAAGTCGTAAAATGCAGCCACAATTTGGCTGTGACACTCAGTTCAGTGAGGTAATAAAAGTAATATAAAGTCCATGGCACCCTACTATTTGTATCAAAAATCACACTCCTTGAAAGTTAGAATTCAGTCAAATCTGAACACACAGACATGATGCACATATTTGAGATTCACTGTGTGAGATTCACTCCGGATGTGCCCATTTTTCATCGCCTATAAACATGATGAACATAATTCTGCTTGGAAATCATAGAAGGTTCTTTATAACTCCAGAACTTGCCTGAGAATCCTCACGTTTTTCAGTTTTCTAGGTTTTCTTTCTTGCTAATTTGGCATGCTTTTGATGGTGCCAGTTTACGAAAATGTAAATGAATCTAGGCAATACGGGCTTAAAAAAAACAAGGCTGGAACCTGAAGTGTAACTCACTGAATCAGCAAGGTTATTGCTGCACTCCTATACCCATACTACCATACTATTTAGTGTGCAAGAAAAAGGTTAGATTTAGACCTAATACCTAGTATGTCAAACGCAGTATGCCAAACATTCCAGGATGTAGTATGCAAGATGCGACCAGATTTTGCGACCACATTTTCTGGCTCCTCTGACCCACAATCCTCACAGAGATGCATCACATCGACTTAGGGTACAAACTGCAACAGATGTATGAGCAAGGTGGTTCAAAGTGCAGTGTGACAGTATGAAGAAGTAGTATGTCCAAGATATATGCATACTGCATGCAACAGACCACACTTTGTAAGGACAGCTCTGTACTAAAAGTGAAAAGAAAAAGTTATGTTATTTTGAGCGCAGTACGTGCTTTCATTTTCAACTTGGAACATGTTCATACCCCAAATAGAGGCAAGACAAAGAATTATAAGAACAGGGATGACATCCATCAATATTAACTCTTTCACTTCTGAGGAAGTACCTGTAATTTGATTTCTAAACGAAGCGGTTGCTTAGAACCTGCCTCTCATTTGTTCAACAGATAAAATCTGCATGTGCAACAGGGTAATTACTTTAAATGGTGTCTTGGGGTTAGGGATTATACATTGTTCCCCTTCTTGATGTACAGAAAGTGTGCAGTCAATATACGGTGACTGAGTCAGACCTCAATACAGACACACACACACACAGACACATTCTACCATGTGAGCGTGAGATGTCAATAAGCCATTTAAAGCTCCACCCTGGGGTAAACCTTTTGTAAAGGTTGGTTAGCTTTAGCTCAGAGAGGCAGATTATGTCGTTAACTATGGCTTCCTTAGTCATTTCATTAGTGCCACATACTTGAAATGGATTGTAGATGATATCAGTTTGCTCGGGGAGCAATCAGACCTGCAGTTTGTTTACTTTGTTTTGAACCGTAGCAGAAGTTTACTTTGTTGGAACCACTGACCAACAGCTTGAAACCAAAAGTTGCAAACGTGCCTGTGAGCCCAAGCTTAGGAATGGGCTTTGATACGCTCTCTTCATTTTTGTGTTTTTATTGGGATTATGGCTGCAAGTACTGATGAAACCCTGTTGGTAAGGTATTAAACTCACAGTGAGAAAAGTAACAAACCTCTCATGACGGCTCATTTGATAAAGTATCAACATTCAATCCATAAAATGAATTTATTATTATTTTGATAACTGATTAGTCATGTAAGTCACATTTAGTGATTCCAGCTTCTCACATGAGAGGATCTGATGCTTCTTGTTGTCTAATGTGGTAGCAAACTGTATATCTTATCTATTATCTGAGTTTTGGATCGCTAATAAAAACCAATTGAAATACATCACCGTGTGCTCTGGGAGATTATGATGTGTTGTTTCCCTATTTTCAGACATTTTATTGACAAAACCATTAATGGAGAAACTAATTGGCAGATAAATCAGTAATGAACAACAGATTGGGTATTTCCTTTCCTTTCCGTACCGCTCGTCTCATTCCCCACAGGGCAGTGAAGACACTATTGACCCTATTGACCACAAAAGCTGGTGGTTTATGAGTGCAGTTGATGCAGCTTGTGGTTATTGACCAGAAGCTGTAGGCATAATATGGATGGACCAGTCTGATTGGTCACATTGACAGTGGAGCAGAGGGATTTCCTTTACCTTCTCAATCCAATTTTCCATTATTATGTCAACACATTATCTACAGCTGTTCAACACAAATACAAATATTCAACATTTTGAAACCAAATTCTGTGTGCCACTGACGATTATTTTAATTACTGATTAATCTGTGCATCACGTGTAGATGAATTGTTTAGGAAATACTGAAAAAACTCATCACAAGCACCAAGAAGCCACGGTGATTTATTCAAAATGATTGATCGGCCCGACCAATAGTCCAGAGAGCATTTTTGCTGGTAAATTTATCAAAATAGCTTCTAATTTCTTACTGAACCACTAATTGATTGACTGTTTCATCACTAATTAAAGGTGTGAGTTCAGCAGTGTGATAGTAAAACATGCCACCAGTTGGCCTTGTAGGACTGAAGTGCACTGAAATACATTCGGAGCCTTGTGTGCCTTTTCCCTCAGTAAATGCGTATATTTATATCTCTATGAACCCATAATCACCTAGTTTTTCATTTCTGCTTATGCAGTGAATTGATGAATTACCTTTTTTGTCCTCCAGATCAGTGTGAGTTGAATCATGCAGCCCTGTATCATGACCACCCTCAGCTTGTAACTTCCCTGTGTGACTGCCCCATGATAGATTCTTCTCTGGTAGCAAACGCGTGCACTAAATCTTCTTTTGTCCCAAGACCTCCCACCGCTTTCAGTAATGTCAACCATCTCATACCTCTACATGTGTGTGGGTGTCTGAAATGTGTTCATCTTCATTCATGCCTTCTCAGTGGGCTTCGCCTCTGCACTCAACATCCAATTTCTGTCTATCTGTGCGATGAAGAAGGAGAGCACTCTCTCCACAGCTGCTGAGTTTCTCTACACATCAGCACACACCTTCAGTGGGCCCGGACCATGGAGAGGGGGGTTAAGCGCTCTCCTCATAAGCACATGTTTCTCAGAGATCAGGGGGATGAGAGTGGGCGGATGGGCCGAGACCAGAAGGCGAAGATGGAGCAGTTGAGAGGGTGAAGAAGGTGATCACTGAGGGCCGGCTTCAGCGAAAGTGACACTGGGGAAGCAAGATGATTTTTTTTCTTTGCAGTCTGTCAGACACACACACTCATCAGTCCTTTCTTCCTGTTTGTGAATATTTTCATTCACTCCCTCTCCTGCCTCCTGGAGCCCATTGTCCATTGCCATTATTTGTTCTGTCCTCTCTCGTATTCCTTTTCACCTGTCTTATCACTTCACTCTCCAGAGCTGTGATTGGAGAACACCCAGCACCAATGATCCAATCTCATCCCTATTCATAGACTTCAGAGCACTTTTCCCCTCTTCCCCTCCCCCTGCCCAGGCTCAACATCACTCAATATCGAACCTGCCGCCCCCGCTTTTTACCTCTTTGTTTCACACATTTTGTTTAGCTTCTAAGTCACCCTTTTACTTTCCGACTGACTTGCCTACAGTAAAAAAGTTGACATGGCATCACAAGCAAAAGGCTTGGTAAGCTTTTTAGAGCCAGTCACGGTGCACCATTCCCCCATCGTAATTACTGCTGAAACAAGCAGCTCTGGGAAGTTTCAGCGCTGGTGGACCCGTCATTACTGACAATCTTCCAGCCTTTATCTGCCATAGCTAAGACGCTCGCGCACTGCAGGGCTATGATGATTGCCTTACTAGGCTGAGGGAGGAAGAGGAGAAAAAAAGAATGATCAGAGAAAGAGAGTGCCGTGCGATGGGAGGTTTTTCATAAGCATGAGAGCGCTGTAGCCGAAGCCCCTAAACTGAAAGAGTCTCAAACCAAAAGCCACTCAAACCTGCCAAACTGCCGTCTCGGTTTCCATGGTGATTCGACACTCTCCAGCTCCAAGTGCAGAACTTAAAATCTATTACATTCACATTGCCCTGTCAAGCATGCTTTTGCAGGGGTACTGTCCGCTGCTTGGCTCCCGGCCTTCTGTCAACACCGAGGGCAATAGAGCACTGGATTGTTCATGCTCTTCACATCAACTCGTCAACACTCGGGCATTTTCAGCTCAGGAGGTGTAACAAGCCATTTGCTTTCCTCAAGGAGTGCTTGCATCTGCTAGCAACTTTTACCTTGTTTGCAGGATGAAACTGTGGCTCACAGTTTGATTGACACTAGATTTTTATATCACAACTAGTTTGGAAGCTGATTGTGGTCCAATAACACAAGTGACATTTTGTGGCCAATAATTAAATGTTTGACATGGAAAATAGTCGCATGTTAATAGATTCCAGATTTCTCAATGTGGCAGAAGGAGACGTGTTTTCAAGAATTTTAACAAAGTAATTCAACTTTTTTATGAAAACACGCATTATTGAAAATAGAATATTTCTATGTCCTTAGACATGTCTGGAGGGGGGTTTAAAGAGTTTTCATAATTCTGTACCTCTTAATATTTACAGTGTAAAAGGAATGGGGACTCATTGCTTTAAAAAAAAACTGTTAAGTCTCATAGCATAAATCTGGGGGCCCATTTATGGTCAAAATGCTGTTTCAAAAAGCTTTTCTATCCTTCTGAGGAAACGATTAATTTATTTCTGGCATTGAAATGAGTGGCCAAATATTAGCATAGTGCTATCAATCCATACTGACCCAAAGGCTCCGGAAATGATCTCTGCTGTAGACCAAGCGTTATCAGCAGCCACTCTGCAGCACATACACCTTCTGTGCCCAGTGTTTGTGCTTCAGTGTTCCATGAAATAGCTTGGCTAAATTTACAGCTTGTGGGTGTGTGATAGCATGCATCCTGTCTGTAGCTCCATTCAGTTCCAAAGGGGCGTGGAACTGTGCTAAAAAGGGAGAAGGGTGGAAACTGCTGGCAGTGAGCAACTTCAACCCAGCAGGTGGAAACAGGTGTCTTAACCTAACTGGTCTAAACTGGTTCTTAAGAAGGCAACACAAGGAATTGTGCCCTTTTTGTTTTTCCATTCCCTCAAAACTACATATTTTAGTCATTGTGCTTTCATAAAAGCGCACAAAAGTGTTACAGCACAATTGCCACAGATGGGTTGAAAAGGGCCCGTCGTAGTTCTTCCTCTCGTAGTGTAACACGTTATTTGTTGGATTGAGCTCATGCGACTGATTCAGCCACTGTTTGGCTGTTTGGGTGTCTGAAGTTTAGGATCATTATCCTTATGCGTTTTACAAAGGCTTACAGGACCTTCACAGTTCATCCAATATGGATTCAAGCACCCTCAAATTAAAACGGAAAGGTAACACTTCAACATCATGGCCATTTTTACATTCCAGATTTATCTGATGTACACAGCCATGAACACAACGATGAAAACGATGAAAAACATGCCTGTCCTACTACTTTGTGACCACATTGTACCCCCACACAGACACATACTGTATATGTTTGTTACTGCATATTTCTTTGGGCTCTGCTACCAGTTTTAATAACCTTAGCACTCTACTACTCCATAATCTCATAAATTAGTTATCCCTTTATTTCCACCCAGAGGTCATATATGTAATTCAATAAAGAATTATTCTAAAATCCAAACTTTATTGGTGGATTGTCTCACATTACTGTTGGGTAGGAGTTTGTAAAAGTGCAACTTGGTAGTTTGGTTTTCTGAGTTTGGTGTAGTGAGTTGATTACTTTTGTTGTTGATTATTAAGTCATGTATTCTCCTCTCAGTTCCCACATGAGCTCAGATGTGCTCTCCAACTGCCATATTACCGAGTCAGACCAGGCTGACGTTGTCTCAAGGGCAAAACCTGAATAGGGAGTAGCTCCAGTGCTCTGTTGACGGATGAAGCTCATCCATGCGCCAAGTTCAACAAGTCAGCTGCTGTCCCCTGGCTGCGCCCCCCTTCTGCCTTTCTTTCTGCACACTGGTCTATCTCCCCCCTGCTACTGCACTCATCTTCTCCCTTTTCAAATGGTAATGGCACTGAACCATGCTGGAGCTCTTCAGCTAGAAGTGAACTCTCTCTTCTTAGAAGAGAATTTATGGATTGTCATGCAGAGTTTTTAAGGTTTGGCCCAGCAAGCACTGAGAATTTTTCCTTGTGGCCGAATCATTTTGGCCACAGTCTCAGCAGCTTACCACAATACACCACGGGTCTCTGGCTTTTGTTATCATGCATAATGGAACAAAATCCAGTTTCAGTACCCTCTCTGTACACCCACCCCCCCACTCTCTGCTCCACAAAATCCACTGATGATATGTCGGGTGTTGCCTGGCTTCTGCCTGCTAGTGCGCTGACGACTATCTAAACTGTTACAAAGTGAACAAATGAAATGTGACTCTTGGGCAACATAAACAGCTCACATCCGCAGTTGTTCCCCCAACCCTCTCATCAAAGCTCATTTAGCCAAAGAACAGACAATGACGATCAAAAGCTGAGCTCTAGCATGTCTGCTCTACCGACGTGACGTGTTTGGTTTGTGGAGAACGTGCACACGATCACACAAACTCCAGAGAGAGAAGCATCCTGCTGCCTTCTATTTTACAGTTCCTCACCCATTTATCCCACAACATCAGCTGTCAGGGCAGCTGCCAGATAATGAACAGGTAATATTTGTCCAGACTGAGCTCGATGAGATGCAGCACTAGTTTCAACTTGGCAGTGATTTGTTAATGTAATTACATGACAAACACGAAAGCAAATACTTGAGGGTACTAATCATTTAAAATCACAATATATAAAACATACATTCTTATTATGTTTATTAATCTTAATTTCTTGTAATGATCAAATCATGATCAAACATCTTAAAAGAGTCATCCTTGGCTGCTATGAACATTTTACATAAAGTGCACATGACTTGATCCATGTACTGTAACTGTATATAACAAATGAACCAGGCCACCTTTCCCACCCACACTCCATGAACATCCACCTCTGGTTGATGAGGTTTAGGCATGATCCTCCTGTGATTGGTCAGTCACAAGGTAATCTTGTCGTAAAAAGAACCCTGATTTATTGTGTATTTTATTCTAAATGGGACGATAATTTACAAAGTGAATGTGACGCTGTAATGAAAGAGACTTAAAACTAGTGACTGAGACCATAAACTTGTTAGGAAAATGTTTACTGAGGTAATGAATCCAGTAAGAAGGAGGGTTTTTTCTCATAGACTTCTCTAACATTGGAATTCCTTTTGCAGCCAGTAGAGTCCCCCCCCCCCCCCTAATAGCTATTACGTGTGTGTGTGAGAGAGAGAGAGAGAGAGAGAGCATGCATGCTTGATTTTCAGTGAGGCAGCAAAGTATGGCTCTGTTGCCTTAAACTCTTGCCATACAGGAAAAGTGGTTTATAGGACAGTGAGGTGCATCCCCTGTATGTTTACTGCAAGTTTATATTAAAGGTTTAAATGAAGAATTACAATGATGAAACAGTCACAAACCGCGCTGGTCAGCAAACTAAAGTGATGTCTGTCTCTTGGCTTTATCTTGGCAACATTGATTTTGTAAACAGCCAGACCAGAAGGCGTTGGCCAAGTCCATTAACATTAAAATGAAAAGCTTGTATTCAGTTGTTGTCAAGCATAAATAACAAGTTTAGACATGTTTTTGGGAGTCAGCAGTTAAAGCAGCTGTTGGCACATTACCAAAGCTGTTCTAACATCCAGTAGCTGAGTGTGATCGATTGTCAGCTGATCGGGTAATACCTACTCTAATCATTGTTAAACAAAATCAAATTAATTGAAAATGAATACAAAATAAACCCCCAAACTATTTATTAACTTGTTCTTGGGGTGTAAGAGTGGCCAAGACAGCTAAGAGTTCATGTAAAGGAAATGCAAAGTATAACAGTCCAGTGCTTATTCCTGGAAATAACGCTGAACAAATTGGGTGCAGAGGCTGTGGAGAGAGAGGACAAGCAAGACTAGATGACCATCTGGCCCTTGCTGTGTCAGTGACCCCAACTGATTTGCTCTCAAATTTTCCCTTTAAATCACCACAGCCTTTATTGCCAGACCCTTTTCAGAGCCGCAGATCTTGGAAGAAAACTACTCTATAGTAAACAGTGGGTTGTGTGCTTGATTATAGTTGCATACTTGTGTCAGTGTGTGTGTGCGTGAGCAGAATGCGCCTCGGATGATTGTGTGCACGAGTTGATTGGTGGTGATTTGTGCGAATTAGTGAGGGATGGATAGAGGGACACAGCAAATTGAGGTGGAGAGTGGAATCGTTGACTGCCAAGTCGCAGAGTAACACTGCATTTAAAGACTGGACTAAAGCTTTCGGCATTACTCATCTGTTTGAAGGGCCTTTCACTACATAAAAATAGGAAGAGGCAGACAAGCACTTATACAAATCCTCTCAGCACAGATCTACCCCAGTTTGGCACCTCTTTCAGATGATCCCCTCTCGCTCCAAACCTCTTCATTACTCTCTAACAAGCCTCTCAACTTGAGTGTTGTGCGTTCTGGCAATTTCAGGCATTTCTCAATAATTAAAGCACAGGGTTAAGAAACACTAGCTTACCTCTTAGCTGTTTATTTATTCCTGTTGTGGGAGCCCATTGGGACCAAAGATTGGTTCACCATATGAAGGTATGGCAGCAGGCCGTTCAGCCTCAGCGTTGTCGCTCGGGGTGTTGAGGCTGCTGCAGCAGTGTGTCACCACCACTGCATTTCAACATGGCAAACACGGCTGCTCCTGCAGGCTCCAGGCGGGTGATCAAAAACCTGGCAGTTGTACCATTGAGCATGCCTGAATGACTTTTCTTTCCCCTCGCTTGCCTCTTTTTGTCATATTCACCGTTAATTACTGGTGTATAAATAAGTCATGCAGGATCAATCAGCTGAAACTTGGCCAAGGGGGAGGCTCTAGGATTTTATAATGAGGTCATTTAAATAAGAGGGTGTGTGGCTTTGTTTTTTAAGAGTTTGTCAGAAAACATTCCCACTCTCACTCCCGGTGGATTTGGTTCTTAATTGAACGCTGCCTTAAAGCAAATTGTACATAATTCATGACTGCATGATGACAGGAATGGAAGAAATCCTGTTTCTACAGCAGATGATGTTCTCACGTCTGACCGTGCGGTGCTATATTCATCCGAATGTTGTCTTCTGCACCCGCCCCAACACGGCTGTGTTTGTTCTCAGCCGCTTTCTTTCATTTTTCCCTTTGCTTCCCTCCTTTGTATCCTCCCTTTTCCCTTTTGTTCTCCGCTTCCCCTGTCATTACCACAGCAAAAACCCGTTTGCTGCTCCTGAAACACTTAATTGACTTTTCATTGACGGCGTGTATTGACCCTGAGCCCCATTTGATGCTTATGGCTTTAAAAAAGCACCTAATTCTGAACAGCCCAAATAGAAAGAGTTCTGCCAAAATTGGTGAAATGTTTTCCTGAAGATAAATGTTAGATGTGTTCATAAATAAATTGCACTTATAATAACCTCAGATCTTGCCTCATAATAATTACATTTTCATTAGTATCAAGTTATACAAAGTCTTATTTGCATATGATCAAAACCCAAGAAATCCTGCACACTCTCCATCCCTTGTATTCACTTTATTTAAGTGCTTCATCATTTCTTCCAAAGAAATCAAATCGAGATAGCAGCATGAGTTTGCATGGCGCAGATTCATTCATAAGCAAATGTAGGCAGAAAGTAATAGGGGTTAGAGTTTGGGTTACTGACTCCATGGCAACATGGACATTTCCTCTTTGGGTCAACCAAAGCATGATGGGAGCTGTAGTGCCAAAACTCATGACTCATTCATTCCCATTGGAAATATCAAAAAGAAAAACATGAAAATTTCATGAAACTTTTTTTTTCAGTCCCAGTACATGAATAGCACCACTGATATGCCAAATGATTGACAACCTAATTTAAACTGAAAACAACAATGCATAGCATTCCTGCCAGGCATGTAATGACTGTGCCAGAAGTCTCTAAATAAAGAGAGTGAAAACTGCAAGAACAGCCTCTGGTCAACTAGATGAAGTTTTCTACCAGTGTTCTGAGTTAAAAATGCATTGTGTTATGTAAACATTGCATTTGCATTGCATAGTACTGGTGGGGAGAAATGTGTATCTATATAGGTTTATTATAATCAATAGGTTCCCTTTTCAAACAGACTGTATTATGGCAACATCAGGCATGAAGATGTGTGTTGCGAGTGCTTGTCGATAAGTCGAGGTCAGTCTCCGCCTCTGCTTAGTGCTCTAAAAGTGGTTCCCACGCTCTTTGCAACCAGTGCAGGAAAGATTAGAGTAGACATAGATCCTGTAGACAGCATCAGTTTGACACAAACAAACTTTTTCCTCCTTCTTTGTTCCAACTGGGAACATGGCAGCAAAACCTGGGCACTGCTCTAAGATGTCCATAAACTGGTAGACTTTAGGATGGCCTGTTGTTGTTTATGCATTGCTTGGGTAGCAAACATGTCCAATCCCTTGACGGTTTCAAGTTCTGCAGCTCAGTAGCCTTTTCTCACATTAGACAGAGAGCCACAGGAGACAGGGATTAGCATGCATGAGTATTTTCTCACTTTCTGTCCCTCTTTCTACTTTTTACTCCCATGTCTATTTTTTTAGTATCCCACCATCAACGCCCTCTCCTTTCTCCCCCTCTTTGTCACTCTCTGTCACCGTCTCTCTATGTCTTTCTTTCATTTTGCCCTTTTTCACTCTCCTTTGTTTACACTCTCTCCTTTCCCTGTTGGCTGAATGATCATGAGTGACGTTTAGCAACTCTTCAGCCGCCGGGGAAGCTTTGGGAGAGAGCCCGCTCCTTTTAGACCGTCCGTGATGCTCCCCAACAAATTGTGACACTAAGACGAAACGTAAGCTGGCAGCCAGCGTGTAAACCATTCAACTCCCTGGACCTTGGACAGGTTTTTTTTTTCACTGCTCCATAAGACTCATTCCCCTCTCCTTTCACTCTCCCTTGGCATCAAGCAGGAGAATAAAAGCATTTCTTCTTTTTCTCCTGGAGGAGGGATGAGAGGCAACCTGAAGGCTTGTGAGTTATTATATCAACAACGCCTACTACTACACCTACACCTTCCTGCAATGCCTTTTACTAACTGTCATTTCAGTAATTGTTTGGAGATTATTAAAAACGTCACCTCTTTAGTTTTCATATTAACTGTTACAACCAAACCAGGCTAAAAAGTCAAAGTTCTCTTCTCACCTTAACAGGAAGAATTCACTTTGCAATCCTCTTCCCCTGTGTGATTAATTTTGGTGGAATTGTGAGGGAGGGTTATTATTTCAAGTAATTATAGGTATTGCTTAATATTCAGTGGTTACCCAAGGCCATTCTTTAGACACTACATTAACTATAAATCATGAAAAATAGCAAGACTGTAACAAGCACAGCCGGAAACCTGAAAGAAAAGTATTGCTCACAGTGGAACTTCTGGTGATTCTTGGTGGTAAAACCATGCACACTGTGTACAACTTCTGTCCAATTCATGATTACTAATACCCTATCATTTGAGTCTCCCTCATCTCTGAGGCTATGAAACCAGGCTGATAAGGAGGCCTGCCATTTAAAAGGCCAAGTATTCTCACTGTGTCATGTCTCATTACAAATCACTGTGAAATTTGTTTACACTTCTCTCCTGGCCTCCTAGCTCTCTTATCAAGACCCGTCTTTACAAGAGCCATAGCAGTCTAAAAAGCCTTCATTGAAGAAATGGGTCTAAAAATTTCTACATTACAGTCAAATATCTGTGCTGTCTATATTTTCCTTCCTCCACTGCCCCCTCCACAATGTTTTTTAGTGAGATCAATCTTGTTTCCGCACAATTGCACAGATTGTAATCTATTCCAGCTAAAAGAAGAAAAAAAGCACAACTTGAAATAGAGCCATTCATCACAGAGTAAACAGCATAACAGAAGGCCAGAAAGAAGGAGCAGGAGAATGTTAAGAGAAAATGCTCGGGGTAAAGAGAACAGAAAAGAAATTGCCACTGGAAAGGCAAACAAACCATGACACCCTTTGCTCGACAGAAGTCAACGAAACCACTTGCCATTCCCCGCTCTCCTCATGAGCATGTGACTTTTAAGAGGGAGGTGTCTTGTCATTGCAGGCCTAATTAACATTCCACAATATGCCAGCTGGAGACGGACCCCTGCTAGTGCTGTTCCCCTTTTCACCCTCGGTCGTGTTTGTCCATGACGTTCTGTACTTCCTCTAAATGTAACTGGCTCAGTGACTGTTCCCTCGTGCCCCGAGGTTTTTATTGTGTGACGATGCACAAAGGCTCTGCCAGTGTCGTCTCAAATGTTCCACTGTGGTCAGTCCATTTGCCATAGCCAAAGGTGTCAGGCAGTGGTAACCATAGTGACAGTGTTGGGCTTGAATTGTTGGAGGTGTCGGAGCCCCCAGGGCATCACAGATCTAACTACAAGAATCTGTCTTGCTCCATGCATTTTCTTTGACATTGGTCAAAGGACTATAACCGACCTGGTAAAGAAATAAGTCATGAGCCCACAACCTAATTTCAGCACAGAAGTGAATTCTGGAATATAATTTTCACGTACGCAGTACAGAAATGTCTCTTTCTAGTTTGGGTGACATAATTCTCTATTGCCCTATGGACATTGCTCTTCCTAGAGATCTGTTGATGACGCAGGTGGTTGTGTAAAAATACCTGTAAAACAGTCAAACTGGAGGTGGCTTTTTTCAATGTTATTATGCCACCATAATTATTGCTGTGCGTGCTAACTAGCCTGTGTTGTTAATATTTTGTGCGTTATTTGTATTAAAAACAATTCTGAGGAACCCAAAAAGAGTGTATTCACCCACTGGCCATCACGGCTGTGCACTAGCATCTGGTAGTTTTAGTGTCTGAGCTTAAAGAATCGTATGACAAGGGGGGGGGGGGCAGCTCACACAACCGAAAGAAAACACCTAAAATGTTGTCTCAACCTTTTTTTTAGACGGAAAGGTTAAAAGTAGCAAACCTCTTTGATACATGGAGAGGGGATTTGAGGGAGAACTGCTCTTATTGTTTCTGTCCACTTTCTGTATAATGAATAGCATCAAAGCCTGTAGAGTTCCTGGCTATATCCAAAGCAGAGGAGGGGCTTTTTTTTTTTTTTTTTGTCTGTTCATGTTGGTTTATCTACAATATTCTGATTATAGATCGTAAATGTGTTGCCAGCTGGATGTGAAAAGGACTGAATACCCCCCTAAACCAAATTTAGAAAAGTCTAATTTATTACACAGTTGAAATATTTTGCTTTGCTCAGTGCCTGTCTGTGTGGATAGCACCTGGGAAAAGACACACCGATACTACCAGCAGTGATCTTTGAACCTTAATTGAATGAGAAGGCGTGAAGCACACAAGATTTAATTCAGAATTTTCCAGAATAACCAAAAATACACCGAATAAATAGGCTTCCTCCTGGTTTCAGTAAGTGTGTATGTGCTGTATTGTGATTTATTCATCACCTCAGTGTTTGGCTGCTTATCAGCAGGGCAGGCAAGTATTGCGCTTGTGGAGATGACAGAATTGCAGGGCTTGCTGTGCCGGGCTGAATCTCTGAGCCTGGAACAATAGATGACAAAAAATGAGAGTGGCAGTGCAGAGTTGGGGGCGTTGTCACTTGTGTAAAAGATAGATGCCACACAGAGCCTGGGCAGAAAGTGGGACAGCTCTCAGAAGGACAACAGAGGGACAAGGGGGCAAGATATCAAATAGCCTGTATTTCTGTTTTTTCAAAATCAGCAGTCTGGGCAGATCTTTCTAGGACTGATTCAGCAGTCTTCAAGACATGCCTATCTTATAAATAATAAGCATGAGTGATTTAGTTTTGATGTTTGGGGGCCCTCCCTTGCTGTAAGTTTGAATGCAAATTTCAATTTAGACTGTGTGCCTCTTACTGTAGGTGGAGTTTTCTCCCACTTGCAGTAAATTCCAGTGACATTTCATTGTCTTTGATATCCTTGATGGTGTACTCTACCTCAACTAAAACACAGCCTCTGCAGAGTCCTTGCAGGTCTCTGTTGACTGTCTCCACTGATCAATTCCTCAGCCCATCTGTCTGCCAGGCTTATTCACAGGGCCGCACAGTGGGCGAGACGAACCCTCGCTGCTGGAGTCTTCATTAAACCAATCCTCCCTACCTCCTCCTTTCTCCAGGCCTGGACAAAGTTAATGAGAAGATTCGATCAGCTGGCACCCCCGCCTCTCTCCATCCCCTTATCCTGGCCATTGTATTCCTCCCATGTCAGCTTTGACTCATTCAAATAGTTAACAGGGGGCGAGTCAATCCTGACCTCGACTCCCACTCCAAGCCCAGTCATCTTTAACAGGCGTTCGGCCAGTCATTTGATATCAGGTCTAGTTTAGACCAGAGCTGCCATTCGGAAGTTTCTCCTTGACCACAGCAACTTTAAAACACTTCAGTTTATTTTTGGAATCAACAGTCCAATTTTTCATTCATGATGACTTGGTTGGCTCACTTAAATGATCACCTCAAACTACTAAGTTATGAGCTCATAGTGATCCATCAATCCACCTTATGCAGCAAATCCAAACAGTGACCCAAACAAATCTGGTATGGAACAGACATTAAATACAGCTTCTTGGTCTATGTCATTGAAAAAGCTGATGTGGTGAGTCACTCCATTCTGACAAATCTTATCCACCTAAACAATAGCTGCACCTATTAAATATATATCCTTTACTGTGTGAAACAGTGTCTCTGTCCTTTTCTTGAAAAATAATTTTTCATTAAAATGCACAATGTTTCTGTTAGTGGAGGTGGTCTTTGTTTCAGGCTCCACATAAACACTGTAGTAAACCATGATCTGGAGCTGCAGCCTCATGTTACTTTACACTTGTATATTAATAAAATAATCCCTAACACTGGTATCAGATCAGTATTTGATGGTGGCACCAACCCAGGTCTATATGTCAGAATGAGTTTGGGAAGATAAAAAGTAGGAATGGTGCGTCCCTTGTTTAAGTGAGTGTTGTCCTGTTTTAATCTAAATGGTGTTGCAAAAGGTGTTCAACCTTCACAGAGAAACTTTTGGAGCAAATTCTGAATATTAATAGGATTTTTTGCATTTTGATTGTTAAATGTAAAGATCCTGGACAATTTAAAATATATAAACATCTTTAGCCCAAAAGAATCCAAAATTAGTATTGAAAACCCCTTATCGGTAGAACCCCATCTCTCCAGCTGCTGCTGTGCTGTTCTGTGTGTGGGAGGTGGGGGGTGACGGTGTGGCTCAGTTGCTCTGCCACAGAAATGGATTTGTAGTGATGGATGGCATCAGTGGTACTGTACAGGTCTCAGCCTGTTGCTGAATCATAGCTTTAAACTAATTTTGTGGGCACAGCGGAGCCGTTGTGCTTTGTGCCTGAGCTCAAGACCTGGCTCATCTAACCGTCCTGCTGAAGCTTGCATGCCAATTACCCCCGGCGACTTGCCAAGAAGAGCAGGCAAAGCAAGAACATAAAGAAGTATTTGCTCACTTGCTGAGGCAAACACTTTCGTTTAGTGTCCTTGTTATTCAGTGCCATAGGTAGCAGGAGTGGCAACACCGACGACCTCTGACTTAATTTGATTATACTTGTCAATGTTATTTCCCTTTTGTTGAAAGACTGTCAGCATACATGTACTTCTTATAGCAGCCATTTCTGTTTGATTCATCATCATCATTTTCTTCTGTGTAGGATTCAGATCTGACTTCAAACTATTGGGCTCACCACACAGTTTACCTTCTGCATGCTTTGCAGAAAGTCAAAAAGTAGCTTTGAGAGGTAGAATTAATTTCACTCAAGACATTTTCCCGCCACAGCGGGGTGGATGATCACCCTGGGGGGAGAAGGGAGAGAGCTGGGATCAGAGCTAAGTTGTACCTAAGGCTGTTCCTAGCTAATGTCCGATCGAGGGAAGATGGACTGTAAAGATGTGGGCACAGTCAGTCTCTGATTCTTCGTTGCTTAGGCAGCCTGTTTGTGCCCACATCTTTACAGAGATCTGGCTTCATCCCAATCTACGGCTCCTGATGGACTTACTACCAGGCGCTGGTAAAAATGAAGGAAAATACTTCTTAAAACATGACGATGGACGTATAAACTATTCAATTACTTTATACTTTAACGACTATTCAAATATTTGAAATCGTGGCCCATCCAGTCCACATCGCAGCAAAGAAGATTTAGTTTTTAAGGGCATGATATCTGCCTCCACTGTATCCCTGGAGGTGCTGAACTCTCCTCTCCTTCTGCTGTAAGCTCTTTATAACAGGTTTTGATATGGACGATGAATCCAAGAAAGGATCTTAAGCTGCGCATGGATTCACCTGATTAGTAGTCTGTAATGCATGCATGTACAGTACGTATCAAAGGACAAATCCTCTTACATTGTTAGATGTCATCATTATATATTCATTGCCTTAGTTTATGTTGGGTTGTAATTTTCTCTCTTGCAGAGAACGAGTATATATTTGTTTTCAGTCATTGTGAGTAAATATAAACAGCTTAAAGGCATGCATGTTATGTGGTGAGCTGCATATAATTATGGCTGTGCTCCTGACTCACATTTCCTTCTGGGTACATTGCATTATTGTGTAGTTAGATTAATGTATCACGATTCTAGCCCTTTCAGACGGGGAAACGTCAACCACAGCAACTGCTACTGATCCCACACGGCTCTCCGCAGAGTCACACAGCAGCCCTCTCTACGCCAAGCAGCAAAATGTTGACATGGTCAAACCTTAGCAGCAGTGAAATAGAATCGGGAAAATCTGTGTTCCTTCATGGTTCCCCCACCCCCTGTCAGCTCTGTGATGCAATGCTTCTCATTCATCCAGTGGAACATTAAAGGGTTACTTAATTGATTTTCATCATCACGTTACGAGAAACAGATTTGAAAAGTTTCAAAATGAAAGCAGTATTGACCAAACGATACCCTGACTTCTTGTCTTTAGTATGGGCTGAGCTCCACAGACACGTAATCCTATGTTTCTCAGAATGCAAACAAATAGACTTTTACTAGACCGTCCTTTGGTGGTAACTCCACACCCCCAGGCTTTCTGTTTCTGTTTTTACTGTAAGATTAGCACAATATAAGTACGAAGACATAATCAGAGCCATCGTCAGACTTGACAAAGCTCCTCCAGAGCCACAGAAGACAACATTTTTCACATGCTGTGTAATCCTACTCATGACTAGTGCGCTGACGTTGATGTGTAAAATCATTGGATTCTTTTAATGCTTGAACACTGTCCTACAACAGTGGTGGCTTAGGAATGCAAAGTGTGCTGCCAGTAGCTGTTTGTGACAGCGTTAAAGTGCTTTCAGGGTGGACATTGGTAAAACATTCTCTTAACAGAAACCAGTCTCTTAGGCCAGGCTGCCCTGATGCAGGTACTGTTAGTAAGGTGATCCAAACATTAAACTGACAGTACTGTTCTGCTCATATCTCTGCACCCCCCACATCTCTCCTCCCCTCTCAGAATCAGACAAAGGAATTCATGACCGCAGTGAGTGACCTCGGACCTGTTTGGGTCTGTAATGCATTAAGATGAACGCAGCTGTCCCACTGTCAGGTGATGAATTGCGGGCTCCAAGGGAGGCTCCTGCTATGTAAAACAGGCACTTGCAGACATGGCGCTTTCATCAATCAGAAGGAGGGCTGCCGTAATGTTGTTGCACTGCAGAAGGAGGAGCCTCTGTTTATATGCAGCGGAGAGATCGAGCCTCTATCCATTTCTCTTTTTAAGCTGTTAACCTTTTTTGGGGCTTCAGAGGTTTTCCACTGTGTAATCAGCTGTCTTCACACAGGTATAACGTTGCCATATCTACCCTACAATCTTCTCGTTTTGCAATATCAAGGTCTCAATTAAAGTGACAACAGAGGTCTCGCATTCACACTTCCTCTCAAAAACCCAGCAGAGCTCCCTGACAGTGAGCCTGGTGCTGCCTAGTCAACACCTCAGAGGCCCTGGAAGTGATTTTGGGCATAGTGTAATGCCCCTGGTGGAATGATGGTATGCTGCAGCAGAGTTGAACAGCTCCAGTAAGATTGGAGCAGAGGTTCATGGGGCAAATACAGGGTGAACAAAGCCAGTGTCATTTCCACATGACGGGCAGAAAAACTAGAGGAGTGAGAGGTTTTTCCTGTTTCCTTGTTTCTTATTTCCTTGTTGTTATTGTTACTTATTGTTTCAAACTAGAACTGGGCATCAAGATTTATCATAAATGTTGTCTAGTTCAGATCATTAAGGAACCATTACAATTAAGTGTGAGAATTTTCTGAGCTTATGAGGGTTGTAGGACAATAAGAAGGATAAATGAGTGAATGAGGTTTTCTTAAATGACCAAAATATCATATATTGCCCACTGCATTTCGAATGGTTGAATTACAGGCCCTTTGAATACCTACTGAAGTGTGTCCATATACTTTAATGTCAGACTGCCAAATACAGGAAATAGGGAAATCAAAGTTTTGAGTGTATTTTGAGAGTATTTTGTTCAGGCAGTGTTGCTACATGGCTGTAGAACCAGTATCAAAAATGATACCCAGCACTAACTTTGAGAAATATGGATATTGTTACATATAATGACACCTAATGGTAAAGAGCGTCTGACAACCTACCCCTTGAAATACTGACAGTGTTCCCTTCTCTCTAGCTTTGTCTACAAACAGCACCTTCTTATTGCTCACAGGATCTAATGATTCTCTGCTCTTTTGTGTGTTGCTGACCTCCTCCCAGAACCTAGCATATATCTACCTCTCTGTTCCCTTGTCTCTCCCTTCCTGTTGCTACCCTCTCATTCTCTCTGCATGTGGTCGTTGAGTGGTGGCAGTTGTTGCAGCAGGAGGTGTGGTGTAACCCTGGCTGTTTTGGCAGATAAGCCTCAGCCTGCCCACCTGCTTCCCCGCCACTCGTCAGCCAAATAGGACCTGCGCTGTCGCAGGCATTCACTCAGCAGCGGAAGGTTGCCCCCTCGACAGATCCACTGCAACTGCCTCACCGTTTCCAATTCTCATCCCTGGGAGGGATGGGGAGCGTCTAGATATCCTTAAAATAAATGACAAATGTAAAAGTCTCCAAAGAATGATGCCATCGAGTGGAAAAATGGCTCCACGTGTCAGTCTGGAATTATTCATTTCTTGATTTTCCCAGGATAGTCTCTTGAGATCAGGATGTTGCTTTTATAAGAGATCCTGCCAAAATGGCTGCAATTTACAAACAACAAGTTGACTTACTGATTACAAAATGCTGGTGATGGTAATTGTTTTTGGGCAGATAGCTGACCCTCGTCAATCGGTTCTTACTGGTTAACTAGCAGTTATTTATAATGTACAGATGTCGTTCTGTTACCCATGAAAAAGAATCAACTGTTCAACATTGTTTTATTCATAATGAAGTACATGTACATTACACTTAAGTAGATACTTGCTACTTAGAACTGCTGAGCCTTCCGTTTTTGTGTGGTAGCATCCCCGGCTCTCCCCCTCGTGTTTCACAATCTCTAGCTTACTAATCTCCTCAAGTCTCACTGTGTGTCCCTGCCGGCAGCCGCCCCAGCGAGGCAGCCTCTCTCACCGCAGTGGCCTGTCAGCAGTCCCACACTGACATGCTTTTTAACGCTGGTGTGTGGAGAGGGGCACAGATCCCCCACATCGCACCCTCTGTCTCGTGTTGATTTAACTTGTTTTAATTAAGCCAGTACTTTTTCTGCTTTGTATTATTTGTATACTTTGTACAAGCACTGTGTAAGCAATTTTTATATGTGACACCATTTAACATTGGCTAATTTTATGCATTGTTTGTTCTATAACTTTGTAAACTTTGGATTTTGGGGTGCCATTTGATGATGCCACATTGATTAACTGTCCAGTTATATGATGTTGAATGGGCATGTTGTATGGTCATTAAATTTCAATCAATCTTTATTTATATAGCGCCAATTCATAACAAGAATTCAAAATTAAGAATTCAAGAATCCCCACATGAGCAAGTATAGTAAAGGCTAACCAAAAAGACTGAAGCAAGGAGGAAACCCAGTGGCAACATAATGTTGTCAATTTTTTTTATTTTGGATAGACTACTGAATAAAGTATTTTCAAATGTTCCAATCGGATAAAAACTGTTTTAAAGATTTCCAATCTATAGAGGTGAAGCAAACATCAGAGCTTTCTTTCCTAAATCTGCACGGGTTCTGGGAATGGACACAAGGGGGGCAACAAACCAGTAAAACAGTTATTAATACAAGTGCAAGTTCAACAACCTACGTTTAGTCAAGAAGGGCCAGTTTGACCTGCGTCATTGTTGTACTTTTATTTACAAGGCCCTTGCTTAAGGGCATTATCTTTACTTCAGGGAATTCACAGACAACCTGTTTGTAGCTGTGAAATTGGCCGTCTGCAGTCAGGTTCCGGTCTGAACGAGACTGACCGTCAAATGGTTTGTTGTGAATAGGCCCATACGCCTCTCAGGCACTTGTGTGTACACTTAAGTGCTGTGATTCCCTTTAATTGATTTGTTGCCTCACTAATGATGGTTATAACATCAAGTTGTCTTTTTTTGATGATCCAATCATCGTGGCTGTCAGGCAGGCACTCCCTCCCCCAGGCACTGGCTGGATCCTGAGCTGTGAATGTAAGAAAAGCCAGCTGCACGGTGGTGGATTTATAGCACCGAGCAGTCTCCGCTATATTTCTGTGCCTTGAGCCAAAGAAGCGATTGCCTGGTGAAAAGCGTCATGGTAAAGGTCAATAAACAGTGGCTCAGTTATTGTGTGGTGGATGGAAAAAGAAATGATTTTGTGGTGGAGGAAAAGAGGTGCGTGTGTGTGTTTGCATGTACTCTTTTTGTTTGTGTGTAAGTGTGAGAGTGTGTTTAGGCGCAGCCCTATGGCCTGTTCCTTCCGTTGAGAGTTTCTCTTGGCAGCGAGTCTTCCAGCTGACCTGTCAGTGTTAGTCAGCCTACAGGGCTGTGAAATGACCCACCATGGGGCTCACCTGGGGCTCCCGCAACCTCTCAGCTCTTCCCTTCATACTGCTTCTATGCTTTTTTCCATCTCCCCTTTTTTCCTGCTTTATATTCACCCACCACACCTCATTCACTCACTCTTTTCTCTCCCTCATGCAGGCAGAATCGCTTGCCTTCGCTCTTCTCTCCAGAGACTTGATGTTTCCTGTTTGGATCCTGTTTGCAAGTCTTTAATAAGAATCACTTAATGTAGTGAGAGATGAGTCGGACCCCTGGTTTTTCATAGACCACTGAAAACGTTCCAGGAATAGGAACAGCCCATCTCAACAGCACATCTTGCTTTCTGTGGTTTTTGGCTGCGTCTGATGCTCTTCTATTATGTTCAGAATGAGAGTGCCAAGTTTTTCCTTTTTTGTTTTGTCTTATTTTTCACTTTAGTCCTGCAGTACATTTATTTCTTCATCCTCACAATACTCACACACGTTCTATCAACCTGCAACATGAAAGCTTGAATGTTTTTTCATTTGTGGAGTTTGACTCCAGAAGCACATCCATGCCACTCTGGCCCAGCACACCGGAGTGCTGTACTTTTCCTCTGATGGTGAGGAGATGGATGATGGAAAGAGATTGATCCTCATGGCGCACACATCAGTCAAGCTGACAAATGGCAGCCCCAAACTTGGAAAGCTATTAGCCGACCGGGGCAGCAGTGAAGCCGGGCCAAGCCCCACTGATTTCCATGAGTCTCCCTCCCAAAGTGCAGGCTCGTGCCAGGCCACGACATGGCGGTGGGTGTTAGCACCACCTCATGTCCCATCTAGCCTTTGCTGCTACCGGCCAGCATGTTGACATATGGCCGAGCCTCAGTCATTAATGAACAAACTCTCCAAAGAAACATGGAAGGGGTCAGCCTGTCTTTTCATTTAAACGTTATGACTCATGGAATTGGCTAAGAGCTCTGTGGGAGTTGAAAATAAGTGCTTTGACAGGCATTATGTATTCACCGCCCAGTGTTTACAGTTTGTCAACACTGACGTCATGATTCACACTGGAGTTTGGACAAAGTAAAACAGTTTTTGGAATAAGGCTCCTAATGTGAACATGTGCTGCATTAAGTGCCCGTGAAGCCTCTGATGTTGAACATTTTCTCCTTTATGTCTTAATGCTCTCCTTCTCTTGCTGGACACGTGCCAATTTGGAATCAATTTGATTTTGAATCACATTTTCACTATATGGACCAGACGAACCAGCTTTTTTTGAGCTTACAAGATCAGGTGATAGATTAGCTTTTCTGCCTTTTGACTGAGCTCCACAGCGGACATCAGAGACCACTGTTTTTCTTTTTGGGTCTTTCCTTTAAGCAGCTGCTTTTGTAAAGGAAATATTGTTTTTTTTGCTCAAACAGAAATAAGGAGCCAGCTGGGAGAGAGGGCATTAGCTTCTCTAAACGCAGTGCCAGAACTCTTCTTCTACAGTTACTGTAAAGTAACACTGAATATGCCAAGGCATTCATTTATAAGGATGTCTTGGAAATCATGTCCGACTTTGCGTCTTGTCTTCATACAAAACGTTTGAGTGAGAAGGATTTTGGATTGATAAACACTGAAAGAGAATCAGGGCTGCTAAATGTTTTCAACAAAGCAGTTGGTAAGAATTACATTATGCGGTGTTTGCCTGGAGATAAAGACTCTGAAATGCTTTGGCAGTCTGTGTGTAGGGTAGACTGTCATGCTAAAGACAAAGAGGAAATGTCAGAGCATGATTATAGTGTGCTGGTAAACAAAACAGATACTGAAGTGTGAGATGTTTGAAAGCTGTTGCCTCGTAATGGCAGACTGTGTGTGTGTGTTGGAATGTAACACTTGTGTAAGACACCACAGTGACACACAGGTAAGGGAGAGAAGTCACTCTACAGGAAATGTCGTGATGCACATGTAGATATAGCATGTAGAATGTGACCCGACAACCCCTTTGCTGATGAATGATAAACTTAGGCGCTTTAAACCAACGCAAGAAAGAAAACTGCATCATACGGATAAATCTTTGGATTAAAACTTGACTTCACCACTTGTGGAACGCTCAAAAGGCATTGAGTAAGTAAGTAGGGCCTATTTACTATTTCTGCCTCGTCGTCTTCTCTGCAGTAGAACACTTTGTCTCTAGCTCTGTATGAGCAGTTTAACCTTTAACGTTAACCAAATCATCATTGTGATGATTGTAAAACACCCTCACTCCTCAGTTACAATGTGAAAACCATCATAAACACAGAGGAAATTGTGAGTGTGAGATTTCCCTGGGTAACAGTTTTTAAATGAGACTCTAAAACAGCCACCATGGACTCAAAGACCCTGAATAAATAAATAAACAAATTAGTTAAAAGTATTTTTATATTTTGACCAACTTATGGACAATGGAAAAACTAATTGTAAACTTAATCTCCTGTCAAAGTACACGGTCATGGAACACAGGTAGATAGCTGATAATCACTTTATGACAATTCAGACAGATCTGCCTGTTTAAGTAGCTGATGCACCCTGAACTCAAATTGGATTAGATTTAAAAATATATATATATTTTTTTAATTTATGTATTCTGTTTGACTTTTATTGAAGCAGGATGGTCTTTTGAGATGGAAACCTGCTGCCCCTGGCCAAAGTAGCAGCACATTTGTTACATAAATGAACACACACACACTTTATATTGTAAAAGAAGAGGAATGAGGAAAACAAGGGGGAAAAAAAAACTTTCAAAAGGAGTTTGATAGAAAAGGATAAGAAAACACTAAAGAACTTCACTCTGCCAATGTCCAGAACATTGTTTTGAAAGCCTTCTAACGTCACTAATATCTGTAATTTCCAAGTCGGTGAAATGACCCATCTGAAGGCTCATTACAAGGCAATTTTGATATGTGATAATGATGGTACTCAGAAATGAAAAAAATCCTCAAGAGTGAAACATCTCTTTATTTAAACCTCTTCTTGCATTCAATAGTTTCAGTGACTCACCTAGACCAAGTGAAGGACACACAGACACATCTGTCTGGTACTTCAGACAAAAATGCTATGATCTGTCTCTGCAGTTATGCCCAACAAGTTCGTATTAATATTTGTATGTGATCTCTGGAGTGTGTTTGTATTCTCTTGGTGTAAGCAGCCCAACCATCCCATCGACCAGCAATTGACACTCTTCTCGTGGCTGGATTGTCCATCTGTGGTTGCCTGTTGGAGGGATTTTAAAACGATATGAAATATCATCTACCACCTAGATGCCTTGTTTACTGAAGAGCTCTGCACACCTGGAAACGGGCAAACTGGAGTTTAAGAGCGCGGCTGTTTGGGGATGGGGGGTTGTTGCATTGACAAGGCTATGGGAGCTCATTATGTCATAGTCTATGCTGGTTCACGGCGTGCCATTGATGGGTGCCAGAAGAGAGTTTGGCGCAGACAGATGGGGTTGCACCCTACGTTTCGCACAAAAGACAACTGAGCAGGAATAACATGTCCACGGAAATGACATGTCGGTGCTGTAATCCTGGATTACCTGTCTGTCTCGCTCTCCTTTGCTATGCGTCTACATGTCGCGCATTCCGACTCAGACAAGATAACACACAGTGGCTCAGCCTCCACTGCTGTGAGACTGTTTGATCACTATTGTCAAGATAGAAAATATCTGCAGCCGGAGCCCAGCTTTCTAACCCTCCCTGTGCTCATTTGCTGCTGACTAATTTTTGACAGGGTCTATGATGCAGGGACAGGTGAGACTGGGGCAGTTTAGGTAGAGGGGAAGGATTTGTCACTTCAGGTCATGCAGTTGGCATTGTGACTCACAAGTGATTACTGCTCACATCTGATTTTGTCTGGGTGAGTGATCATATCTACTGTATGCAAGGTTGCAAACCATATCTGCTGCAGTTATCATCTTCTAGTGATGTAAAGAAGGCATACCTACACAGAGCCTTAATGACGAAAGATGCCACATCTGTTTTGTTTAAAGCTCTTTTAAACTTAAATATTACAGCATGTATCAAAAGTTGTCACCCAGCGACAAGTGAAGGTCCAACACTGATTGAGGCTCACGAGTGCAACATTAAATTATGGAGACAAGCTGGTGCATAATGCACCAATCAGGCCAATAAGGAGATGTCCTGAATAAACTTTTCAAAAAGTTTTTAAACTTTTAAAAAACAATCACATTGCGATCTCCCTCCAGCCAACACTGGTTGTGCCATTACAGCAATTTATATTCACATCACATTGTCAAATGTATGTCATGTAAAGCCTCTTTCACACATTGTTTCTAGTAAATTACTGGGGATAGCTTTTCAGGCACTGCTGGTGATTGTCACTATGAACATATGCAGCTACTTTCAGGAACATTTCTCTCTCCTTTTCACACACGCCATGACAATGCTAGAATAGAGGGGTTAAGGGACAGTCCAGCAGATAATGATAATGCAACACTTGGATGGCAATGGATGCCAACCACAATAAAACTCAGAACAGAGTCCCGTTTCCAGCCATTGTTTGAAAAACTTTGCAAACAAAAAAGCTTGTATTACCTGTTAGTTATGAAATGAACCACCAAAGTATTGGAAGGAAACTGTAAACAAGTTACAGATTCAAATGCATCAACAGTGAAGTCTTGTGATTGGTTCACAAGAAAGCGTCTTCATGTGCTTGTCCCTGCAACGTTACTGCTTCCAT
Organism: Pempheris klunzingeri; assembly: GCF_042242105.1. Classification (NCBI taxonomy): domain Eukaryota; kingdom Metazoa; phylum Chordata; class Actinopteri; order Acropomatiformes; family Pempheridae; genus Pempheris; species Pempheris klunzingeri. The sequence continues at coordinate 25,255,441 of NC_092019.1, read as the reverse complement.
TCATACGAGGTGAAATTGGTTGTACAGATTTTTCTGAATATCGATCTCTGCTTCCATCCACACATGACCCCTTGCAAAAAAATGCTCCCAAACATTTCAGGGACACACTTCATGTGAAAGAGATCCATTGAATGCAATTCCATGTAGCATTTTCATACAAACACCAATTTCAAGTAGCTTTTCAGCTTCAGTGTGCACATGGCTACAGAGATGCAGCTCTGAGGGTGAGCACGGTACTCAGAGATTGCCTTGGACTGCTGCCACTGGTCAGACAACAGCCAAAGGAGTCTGGAGAAGAAAATGCCCTGGCTCATGCCATTTTTAAATCCCCATCCTCATTGTTTTATTTCTAGATTGTAACAACTTCCTTTCTGAGAGTTTCTGAGCTGTTTACATTCTTGTCTCTCAACTGTTAAGCCTTCTTTGCAGGATGTGTTCTGCAGCCGCTGTTTACTGAAGGGTGCATCTTGTGTTGGCAAGAGCTGAGTGGGAGAGAGGGATTTAGTGTTTTTCCTGCACACAAGTTGCATGACTTTAGTTGTGCGCACTGTGGCAGCCTGCATGATTTTTAGTTGCATTTAGTTTGCACAAATGTCCTCTAGCTGTGAGAGCAGATTTGATTTGGCCTTGTTCCTCACTTGTTTGTCATGCAAATGTGAAATCTTTTGTCCATAGTCACAAAAAACTAAAAAGAAGCTGGTGAGTAATGTTTGGTCGGCTGAGCAGAGCAATGATGCACTTTACAATGCAGTTGCATATATTCTTTTATATCTTGGTTTATTTTGCAAAGCACATATGGTGTAAAGTAGGTTTTTTTGTGCAGTAATATAGAAGTGAGGCATTAGAGTTGTTTGAACAAATATTCAGAGCCACATCACAGTCAGCTGCAGCCAAGAAATTACTTCAGAACAAGCCTTATGTATGCTGCAGAGACAACACACACAGGACATAACTGATTTTCATTTGGGTGTCTCTCCAAATATTGTCTGCAATCTTGTACTTTCTAGGGATAACAAATCTGCAAACGTGAACACATCAGACCCCAGTCTTTGATTAAGGGCTCTTTGCTCTTTTGACGCCTTTCTCAAAGGCTCCCACCACAGTTGTAGATGACAGTGGAGGGAATGTGACATTCTTCAGGCACTCCTGAGCAGAGTGTGGCGAAAGGTATACCACAAGGTTTAGACTTCACATTGCTTTAATTAAGGCAGAGGTCCTCAAGAGCACCGTAATGTCTAATGAAGTCTACTATTTCGCTTCTGCATTTGTTCGTATGAAGTCTTGGTCTGAATGTTTCCACACTGTCAACATACTCTATAGGGTCTATATTGATGCCACATTTCACTTTATTGCCATTTCTTTGTCAGCTCACATGACGCTTACTTTTGACATTTCCCAATATAGCTGTCAAAGAAAATACAAAAACAAAAAAATAATCAACAAAGCAGAACACACACACACACACACACACACAGAAATACCACACTCTGTTGTGTACACAATTTGGCCAATAACATTGAAGAGTGTCACTAAGAAAAATCAGATATGAATAAACATTCATACATCCAAATGGATGCGTCTCACAGTGGGAGGGAGACGTGCTGTAATTGTGATGCGAGAGGGTGACATGTCAATGTAGAAACAATGTCAGTCTGTCTCTCTGTCTCATGCACATATTATGTATATAAAAGCTCTTAGAAATGTATTTGTGCCTGCAGAGGAACATATTTGTATCCTTGCGTTTGCATAAATATGAGTTGAGGTGTTTATAGCAGGGTGATGTAGGGGTAAAAAAGCCTCCTTTCAGTATAATGTGCTCTTTTAATAAAGACACAGGTTGGCAGATTGGGAGTGTCAGTGCATGTGGCATACAGCCTCTTCAGGTGATTTATGAGCGCGCTGCTAGGCTATTACATTATGGGCCCCAGTCCTATTCAGTGAGGGTGATAAGAGCAGCCCACCTCTATTGAAACACTGCAGGTACAAGCGTTTGGTTTTAGCGGAATATCACTGCTCTTTGATAAAGGAATTAAGTATGAGTAGAATCTAATCATGCTGTCTGTGCTGCAGCTGTAGCTCATCTATTAGGTTAGTGTTTGTGCTTTTGTCCTTCAGAGTTTGCAGAGCATGTTCAAGGGAAGATGCCTGGGAATTGTTTGCATCTACATTGAATTTCAAATTCTAGACTCCTCTTTATTGTGTTAACAACATTATGCATCGGTTACATTTGCATAAAGCAACCAAAGCAAAAACAAGTAGAACAGTTCTCACCAGAACAATTTCTGCTAACCATACCACAGGAAGAAACGGTGGAAGCCTGCAGTTTCCTCCAGGTTTTGGACCTGGCCTTGTGTTTGCAGAGAGAGGCCAACACAGCGAGGCCAGAGTTCATGCCGCAGAGCGCCGCAGCCCAAAGGCCAGTTGTCAACCGCCAGCGGAGGCAAAAACAATGGGGCATCAGCCAGAGCAGTCTGGAAAAAGGACGAATAAGGGTCGCTTTCAATTAGCACAGCATGTCATCACTGCATGAGCCACAGGGGCTGAGAGGAGGATGTAGGAGGCAGCCTTGGACTTGGGGAATGAGAGAGGAAAGAAATTAGACTACGATTGACTGGACTCAAGGCAGAAAGACAAAGTCAGCCAACAAACAATCATCAGTATAGTTTTATTGAGTTTAGGTTGTATTAATACTTTGTCTTTATTGGAATTACAGACTAAACAGATTACAGTGAAATCTGTAGAATTTGTTTGCTTACAAGCTGCTTTATTTTGGCTGGTACGTCGTCTCTATGTAGGTGGATGAAAAATTGGTCAATCATACCTGCTTTCTGTCAAAAGCGTCACAAGATCTGGTTTTTGTTTGTTTTGAGGTTGTCTAGATTGTTCCCCGATTCTCAAAGTTAAATGGTATTCTACTTTCTTCCCAGCATTTTTGTGTTTCTGGTCACGGTCCTGAAGGCATCTAAAGGCCAACGGCAACTCTTGACAGTTTTCTGAATGCCGGGTGAATGTGTTGGCTTTATTGTCCTTTGGGGTGATGTGCCAACAGATTCCAGTGTTGGCAGTCCAGCGAAATTCATCTTTAGACATTTGCTGCTACAGCAGTGGAGTTGAGCAGAGATGAACGTTGTCAGATATGAGAGACTGTCTCCCAGCAGAATGGAAGAGCAGAATAATTAATTGGTCTAATGTTCCACTTCACCCTGACAGCCCCTCAAGTACTCATTTGTGACAAGAAAGCATAAAGATCCATCTCACTGTCAAAGATACTGATAAAGACCCATCTTCATATGATTCAAGTCATGAGAGAAGAGGTCCAAAAGAGCACGCCCTATGTTGGGAAAACACTTTACTGATGCCACCACTGTGTCAGAGCTGTGAGACTGATATGGATAGCAGTTTGTATATTTGAATGTTTTCTCAATAGAAACTGAAAAAACATATGTGGATGCAGCAGACTGTAATACGTGCTAATGGCTTTTCTTCAATTGGGCCAATTGGATGTCTTCTACAAGCTCACTGGAAATAAATAATTTTCCAAAAGTTGAAAAACGGCTGAGTTATTGCACTAAACATACCAATGCATGATGGGACTCTTGTCCCCCGAGGTTGGCGAGCACCAGCAAACGAGGATTCAACTCGCCATGGTCTGCTAGTGCAGAGGCAGCAGCGACAAATACTGCAGCTCCCTATTTGGAAGGCATTATCCCCTCAGAGGTGTGTGGCTATTTATATTGGTGGGGTGTATGTAATGTGTGGCCATACCAATGTGCCAATTAGTCTAGTCAGAAACTCACACATACATGTCTGCCTCGCCACTTGTTGGGAATGAAGACGTGATTTTGCTGGAAATGTTAGCAGCAGTGATTTTGATATTTTGATTGGATTTTAAGCCTAATGCCAGTTTTAATTAGTATTCAGTGTTTTCCAATGATGTTGGTATCAGGATGGAAATATTCCAAAAAAAAAATCTTTTGACAATGAGACACTTAACATTGTTAATTAAAGTCAAGGATAATTGAAATTAAGAATAACAATTTCCCACAGACTGTTAGTTCAGTCCTGATCAATTCTGCAATAAGCCCGTTCTCAAAACAAACATTCAGCATATTCATCATGTTGGAGGTTAGATAATGACACTAAGTGGCCAGTATTGACTTTTGATCAAAGGCAAGTATCATTGTGGAAAGCAGTAATAGAATAGTTAAAACAATAATTAGTATCTTTAAAACATTTAAAGTCAAAAAGAAAGCTTTACCTCAAGAAGTTTGCCCCTTCAGACCCAGGTGTGTATGCCACAGTCCTGATGTGCGTTTTATTAGTTTTATCTCTAAAGGACAGCAGGGAGATTAAGTGGCACTCATTCTCACCACACCTCTGCACCCCAGCAAATGACTGTGTTCTGCAACACTATTATTGCCCACATTACATGAAAACTGCAAGGTAGTGGGACTTATCATGCCATGGCTTCCAGATAGTGGTGGCTAACAAGACACAAATGTCGGAACAGCCAATAACCCCAGTGTCTTCCTCAGTTAGCAGTGTGAACAGTGCAGCTGAGTTGTTTTCTTGTGCTGCATGCAGGCGCATTGTAGAGAGAGGCCTGCAGTGAATTGAGCAATTTATTAGACATTTTTAAAGTAAAAGCTAATTGGATGGACTCCAATTGAATTCTTGTTTATTACACAGATTTAGGCTATTTTTTTCTGAATTGTATAGAAGAGAAACGTGCATTCGTAATCCGAAAAGTCCTTTTTTAAACAGTGTCTTGGATATTTTTCAGCCGGCCAAGCTCCTCTGCCCTCGCACTTGTCAGGCCCCCAGTCTATTACATTCTCCTCCTTTTCTAAAAGACAGCAATTAATCTAATTAGTAATCAATCAGCCGTTGGGCCTCCCGCCTCCTCTGTGCTAATGGAGGATATGACAGGCCTGGACCTTGCATTATTAATACCTCCATTCCTGGAGCCCAGGGCCCCCCTAACGCCCGCAGCCAGGGGCCATTGATCACTACCACAACCCAGTGAGCACTGCAAGGCCTACAGGGAAATATCCAGAGTAGTGGGAATGGAAAAAGGAATTTAGTGTGTCAGTCTGTCTGGGATGAGTCTGTTTAGGGGGCTTTAGGGTTATTTTGGAAAAAGAAGAGGATTTTGCCAAATTTATTGATGGGAAGTTGAATAGATGCCAAACTCCTAAAAGCAACTTGTTTGCTTGGTGTGTAGGGTCTGAAGGGAAGCTCAACGTGCACGTTTGAAGGAGATGAGGGATTATATGAGTGGTGTTAATGGGAATATTGTGCCTGAAAAGCTCATTTGGTTAATGGGGCTCACCTCAAAACTATTATGGCAGAATAAGGGGACCTCTCTGTGGGACTGTTTCTACAAAATGAGATTACAAATTATAGGATGCCACCTACGTTGGGGCACAGTGATTGCAGTGTGGCAATGAAACAATCACAGCATTATCATTAACATTATCCTTCATCTCCCATGTGTCATATGAGAACCCAATCAAAGCAGCTGAAGTTACAGAGCTGGATAACAATCCCACCAGCTCATTCTCTCATTCTCATCTCATTCACTGAAATCGATATTGGAACCTACTCTGTGCAGGCTCATAGGGAAAAAAGAAAACATCTGAACCAAACAACAAAACCTCTTTGCTAATGGTAACCTTTTACTTTCTACATCTAATAGACGGACACAGGGCCCCCATCAACTTCAAGAGGAATCTAACTGGATACGATCGTATATAATTTCAAGCTAATTTTTATGAAAAATCTCCAACTAAAGTTTTTATTACATGTGTGGAGGGTTATTGCACATTTGCACTGTAACTGTACAAAGAAAATCCTTTATGGAAACCAACTTTTGTAGACTTAGTTTTCGCTGGCCCCATGATTCGGGCAATAAAGTGTACAGACATATCATCACCTTTTAAGTTGGTGGAATGGTGAACTTATTTCCACATCCAGCAGTTACTGAACAACTTTAGCTTTCATTTGAACTTGCCTTTGACATTTCAGTGTATCAGTAATATTTTAATATCTCTTTGCTAATGGTAACCTTTTACTTTCTACATCTAATAGACGGACACAGGGCCCCCATCAACTTCAAGAGGAATCTAACTGGATACGATCGTATATAATTTCAAGCTAATTTTTATGAAAAATCTCCAACTAAAGTTTTTATTACATGTGTGGAGGGTTTTGTCAGATCTTCAATTCAGTGGCTTGTTTTGCATTTGACTTGATGTCACTTGGATTATTTTTGATTTCGTACACATTTATAATGGCTTAATTGATTAGGTTATCGACAGAAAATTAATTACTCTAACTGCAACTATTTTAATTTATTAATCGACTTTTTTCAATTACAAATGCAGAAACACACGAAATGTTTGAACTGTTGGTTGAATCAATAATGAATAAAACAATTTGAAGATGTCACAGACAAATCTATACCAAAAGTAATGCTTAGATGCAGCACTTCATGTTAAGACAGGTGACAACTTAAAGAAAAGACCTGATTAAATGAGATGCCTCCATATAAGGCACACCGGGCCATTGAAGGCTGTAGCACATGATTTACATTAATGCCATATTAATCAAACATTCACAGTCCACCCAATCAGAAACAAACTGAACACCTTCGGGACATTTTGAGATATTAAACAGCACTCTCGGCAGATATTAAACGGCACTTTATGTCTGTTTTTGCTTCAATCGTTCACCCATCTGTATGTTGGTAGCGAAAAAAAGACATTCTTATTAACAGTGCGATATTAATTTCAACCTTACCTCCCAGCCCAATTGATGGTGAAAAAACAGCTGTATCCTGTCCATGGTGTGACAGATGTGTGGGAAGATGGAAGTAAGTGGTCAGAGGTTGTGTGTAATTGAGCCTAGTACACTTTAAATACAGTTTCAGAACTGACATTACTCTCTTTACTCCACCAGGCCACTTCCCATGACTAAGATCTAGTGTCATTTGGCACAGTGGCCATAACCTTTCCACTAACAGCCACACATTCTGACACGAGCCCCCTCCCCCGTCTTTACACCACACAGGTTAAGTCACCATAAGCCAGCGTGCCAAAGCTGTCACACTGCTCTGCTTAATTTGCAGAAGGCTGGGGCTGTTAAGTATTTACAGGCCTTCGGTGGCTTTATGAAGCCGCGATGGGAGTCAGCGGTGGTGTTGAGCTCACAGCAGCTGCAGTCAGCTGCCTCATTCAGGAGGGATTGGGAAAGCAATGCAGCTCATCTGCTGTGCTGTGCGAGTGAGTCAGTGAGTTGGACATGCTTTATCCATGGCAATAGGATGTGAGGAATCGCTCTGTGGTCACAACCTCCATCTCCCCTCCTTATTTGAGTGCCATGAGGTATGTAAGGAGCTGAAAAAGTCTATAGGAGGTAAGCTTAGTAACAGACAATCCGTGAACCACTTGCCATTAGTCACCACTGGACAGCCTGTGTGTGTGTTGGTGTAAACCCCAGCTGTATGTCTTCAATGAGTCTTTTGAGAGCACAGACAAGCTTCAAGTGAATGGAAAAAGATTTGAAGTTTTGAAAAGTCCAACAATATTTAAAAAAAAAAAAAAAAAGTTACAAGCAACGTGATGAATGATAAGAGACCCGAGAGGCTTGTAAGAAAAAGCTGGACAGTGCAGGAGGTTTCTCTGTACACGAATATCTTTCTACTACGCTGCTTTATGTGCTCTTTGTTTTTTGAGAATTGTTCATCTTTGCAGCATACATGCTGAGGTACGTCAGTCTTGCTGCTCCACACAATGTTTCCCATTGTCAGTTACCAAAGCAATCTTTGGATGAAGTGCCCACGCAGTTTACCATAAGCATAGGCATCTTAAACCACATGGTGCGTTCAGTCTACAGTAACATTTCTGACTTTGTATAAAGACACAAAGAGTGTAGGCGAAGGGTTGGGCATGAAAAATGAATAATCATGAACTCATGGGTTGTCTGTATTTTTTGTCATTATATAGACACTTGATCATGTTTGTGTACATTACAGCAAACGTACACTTTTTTGATCCAACAAAAATCACATCAAACAAAACAGGGATATATTGGCAGGTTAATGCAAACACACATAGTTGTGTGGTATAATGGTAGTAAAAAGGCAAAACACTTCACAGTATTTTTCATATCGCTCCCATCTTTGGGCCTGTCACATCTGGCTCTATTTGTGGCCTCTCTGCTTGTATGAGCTGTGATGTTGTGACAGCAGAGTGACTGAGGAGATCACACTTGGGGACAGAGCCCTTCTTCATGGTGCCCTGTTTAAGCAAAAAAAGACAAACCCCTGATGTTTTTCAGTGGTGTGTTTGCCAGGCTTCTGGTTCTATTGTATTGTTCTCATTCTCTTCTTCTTTTCTTTTTGCACTCACAGGAAGTTTGTTGAGGACTAAACGTTCTTTGAGGGAAAACCTCCAAGGGGGTTTCAACCCCTCACACCCCACCTCCTGGACCCTGCTAAGGTCATTAGCTAAGGCTGAGAGAAGGAGCAGGAGCTAAAGACGAAACCTGTCTGTAAGTTGGCTTATGATTCCTGATTTTTTAAAAATCTTTTTCTTTGTACACACCTTGACTGCCACCAGTTGTAGCTATTTTGAGCCTTTACTTTTTTGACCTCATAATAGTTTGGAAAAAGCAAAAACAAGACATTTCAATCAAGGATCAATACGGAATCTCAAAATCCTATCAGTATGCTTCTAGTATTTATGCATGACAGAGATAATCAATGCAACTCCAGGAATGTTACATATATTCCCTTAGAAAACACAAACAAAAGTCAATAATGTCAAAAAGTCAACACAACCTGAGAACCTGGTTCTATTTCTACATATTTCAGTATAATTTTGAATATATGTGACTGAAATATGACTGAATAACCAAACATCCACCATTTCAAGATCTCTAAGCTACTATTGAATAACAGTTTAGCACTCAAACAGTTAGCTGCGTGGGTGTCCTTCGATCAGAGTTTGATCTGACTGGCAGCGATGAGCACCACATGTTATATCATATTCATACCTGCTGTCTCACATTGCACATTTGCACTGTAACTGTACAAAGAAAATCCTTTATGGAAACCAACTTTTGTAGACTTTGTTTTCGCTGGCCCCATGATTCGGGTAATAAAGTGTACAGACATATCATCACCTTTTAAGTTGGTGGAATGGTGAACTTATTTCCACATCCAGCAGTTACTGAACAACTTTAGCTTTCATTTGAACTTGCCTTTGACATTTCAGTGTATCAGTAATATTTTAATATCTTAGGCAGAACCTCAAACAACGCTGAAAGCACTGGCAAACATTTATCTGAAGTATGTCCCCATTTTTATTCACTCTCACACACTCAATCGCTCAAATTCCACACTGTAGTTTGTCCGAATGGATGTAGGACATAATGACATATTTGTGTGCTATTATTTCAAGTTCACACCCCGTGAGGCTGAAATTGGCCACAATATTGGAGAGACAACTGCCTACCAATGAATAGCCTTCCCCTATTACAACCACACCTGATTGTATAAGCCACAAACAGGTCATGGTTTTCAAGTGTTTTTCCAAAGTGGCAAAAAGACTGATGAGAGCTTTTAATCACAGCTCTGCCTCACACACCCAGGTAGATGGACATACCACGTAGACATACTTTATTCAAAACTCATTGTTTGTCCAGGGCTAGCTTGGGCATTGTCCCCATGAGCTCTTATTTTAAGCGATTTGAGAGTACAAATGCTCATGTTGGGTGATCTCTGTATTCATGTCCCCTTTCATTGCGCGACTATTGTGCTGTGATCCCTCTTTTGGCTGTCCGTGCATATGTGCAACACGGGGCCATTGTGGAGCATTGCGTTAGTCAAAGTGAATGGAAGCCCACCACTTTTGCATAGCTCTCTCTGACAGCAGGGGAACAATGCACGATGGTTTGGTAAAAAGTTTTGAGTAAACAGGAGTGAGGTGTTGAACTGCACTGCTGGCATCATGGTGGCACAAAGGCCCCGATGTGGACAACCATTTTCTGCCTTTTCTGTCATTATTGATGACACAAAGATGTATCAAAGGGGGTGAAATGGGACAGAACGGCAGTCAATGCGGGTGCACGGGCGTGAAACATGATCAGACCGCTGAGTTGAATAGAGGTATTATCGTGCCAAAAATGTGAGAGGGAGACGGAGGCAGAAAGAGAGTGGCATTGCTTTCGTGTTTTGTCACCCACTCACTTGACAATGCAGGACTGTGTCCTTCCCACTATAAGTGAAGCATAGTTTGATGCATGTTTTGGATGTATGAATGTCTGCTCACGGCCCACATACTTTACAGGAAAAAAATTATCTTTGTATGTCAAACCAAAACATGAGAAAGCTCTTGCCTTGGCCTGTGTCTCAGTTTGCACAACAGTTCATGCACACGCACTGAATGACGCTGTAAAACCTACAAGATGTGACTGATGAGGTGTTTTTGTTTTTTTAGAACCATTTAGCATGTTGGGCACCCCACCACCTCTCTGCAGGAAGCTAGTTTTAGCACCTGTCTTTTCAGCTACCAAATTACGGAAACATTCTTCCAAATGTGTGCCACACTGAGAATGCAGCTGTCTCAGTTTGTGTTGTCATTTTGTTCAGATGGTTTTTTTTGGATTTCTGTCTTTGCATAAAAAGATTAGACCAGAGAACTTGGTAGAAAGGGGAGATGTGACAAATGTCCTGGTTCAGATTTAAACCCAGGGTGTTGCCGGTACATTATGTGGTTTGTACCTGCGCTAACTGAGCCACCAGGACGCCCTCTGTGTGTATTTCTTGTCTTTGCCCTCTGATAAACTCCAGTTGACCCCTCTCACTGTTCACCCAGAGGGCTGCAGTCTTTGTCAGTGCCCTTATTTTCTCCTCCCTCCCTTTTCTTCCTCACGTACTTCTCTGAGTCGTGCTCTTGCTCAATGTTAAATGAGGGCATGGCCACACTTGGATGTGCTGTGACAAATTGGCACAGAGGAGGCAGATGGTGATGGGGAGGAGACTGGTTGTCATGCCGTTTGCTGCAGCGACATGAATTGATCTCTGTGCCGCAGAGCAACCACACTTGCTCTACTTGTGTAATCCTGACTTTGGTTACCCCATATGCACAAACACACACTCCAGCGAACTCTGACACAAATGCCAACCTACACCAGCCCTCCGTTCCCATTAGTATCAATGATGTGTGCAGCAGAGGTGCTTGCTAACTGTCAGAGGCTCTGCGCTTGGCTCCACTTGGAGAGGCAAAGGGATGCTGAGGGATTTGACAGAGAGACAGAGCTCAGACTAAAGGTAGGCTGGTGGGACTCTGGGAGGCACAACATACAGCCTACTACAGCAACACATGCCATCACTGATGTGCTGCACATGTCAGCAGGCTGTTCTATTTACAGAGTCGCTGTCTTAACAATGTTCACCCACGAGGCTTTGCTACAGCTTGACTAAAATCCCCATGGGTGTTTTTCACTGCAACATGACTTCTGGTAAGATCATAGTTTGTCTGGCAGGACTGGCATTTGTCATTAGACTGTGTCCCATGGATGTGAAAATGTTCCCCAATAGGGTTTTCTTAACAGCTGTGTTGGGAAGGTATTTTAACATAGCAGGTCACATGTGGTGGAAAGTGATTCCTAAAGAGGGCAGCAAATTGCAAGAGCTGTTGATCTGTTGACCTGTTGGCATAAAGCTTCACAGATGTGCAGAACACAAAACGGTTTACAAGGTCCGCTCAAGAGCAGCTATGTGGTGATTATTGTACCTCACTGGATGTCATGACACTTTTCAGTGTCCTCACTGTGCAGTTTGAAACAGAAAAACAAACACTGAACTTTCTTACACTGAATTATTTACCTGACATATTAGTAGGTCATTACCTTGAGGCCTGAATTTTAAGTCTGTCAACTCTATAAACAAGATCACATTCATATTAATATCAAATATACATGAATAAAAACCATCATTATTGACATAGGGATTTTTAACACCCTAATGCCCCCTTGATCATCTCCCAATAAAATATGGCCAAACTGCAGTTCAGTGGAGACACTGCTCGATGTCATAATGCTAATAGTGACACTGGTGAAACGTATGAGTCTCATATTTAAATAACATATTTGAGTTTTAGTCTGATTGAGACCGTTCATACTTAACTCTCTGCCTGCAGCGGATGCAGAACTGGCCGGGCAGGTAACTGATATTTATAATCGGTAGACATTTATAATTGACGCTATATTCTCAGCAACTGTAACGCCTGCTTTCATGACAGAAAGATCTGTCTAGTCACGTTATAGCTCCATATGGACTTAAGCATGAAAATACAGGTTTTTTAATGAATTGGGTTTCTTAATGGATCACATTCTCTTTTCATTGAAAATTGCTCTGTTGGCAGGAGTGTAGGGATAATTGCTGGCTTTAGCTCTCCTCACCTGGAACGTGACAGGATAACTTTCCCACGGTTGCTTAATATTCAGTGAACCTGCCCTAAGCAGGGGATATCGATCAGCACATGTGGTGTATTCCCTGCCTTCCTAACAGGCATCTGCAAAGTCATCTGTGTGGGAGCTGTGATGCTCCTTCAGCACCTCAGGAGCCAAACACGAGAGAAAAGGTACCTGCCGAAAACTGAGAAAGCACAGGAGCAACATTCTTAAATGGCTGACGTCCTTTCAGGATTTTCCTCTCAAGCACTGAAAAGAATAAATGTGTTATTGATCACCATTTGAGACGCTATTCAACACTGATCTGATGAGCTTTATAACTACAGAGAGAATCAGATCGACTTTGCTCTGAAACATGCCTTTCAGACTAATATTTGAACTTCAAAAAAAACCTTTTACTGACTTTCATGTTCATCAACAGCTTATTATCTGCACGTGGGAAAGATAAAATGATACATCTTCTTGGGGCTAGTTAAACTAGCCTGCTTAACAAAACAATGCTCAAACCTCACACAGCATGCAAGTTTTATGAGATGTCCACACACTATTAGACACTCTGAGATGCTGGATTGGAGCCAGTTTGTTACAGAACACACACAAATGCAATTGCGTGTCCATGCTCGAGCAAGCTGTGCGGAGAAAGACAGCCCTCCATTTGTGATAACAGCTCTTTCACTGTCGGTACGAACAATGTGCGGGCCTTACTCCCCATAACCAGGACTAGTGTTTACATTTGCCATATTCATAGAGAAACAAAAACCCAGAACATGGAGTGCAAAAACAAATCTGCAGCCACGTTTAAATGAATCATCTCTCTGCAACGGGAAAGATAACCCTCTAGAAGAGCATTAACTGCTTTGACAGTGTCAGCAAACATGGCTGCAGCCCTGCAGCACGCCACTCAGCCTAAACATCTGTGTTAGGAACAAGATTCAGGTGCTGTGGATGCGTACTTTACTTTAACCTCAGTCCTCTCATCCCCAAGCAGATTTGTCCCTGTGCTCAGTTTTGAAACATTTAGCAAATTTGGACAATGAGGCAGCGACCACTTGGAAGTTGAGGTGAAAGTCAGGAAGCCCTCCAAAGCCGACTCAAGGCTATTTATAATCACAATTCAAATGAGCAAAGGGTCAACAGTTTAATACATTTTTGTCTTAAACACGGGTCAAAATATAATGAATCTTATTTCAGAACTTGTCTCGAATTACGCTTAATTTATGGTAATGCTCCGTGCTATTGAATAATGTTTACTATGAGAGCAAAACCCAAAATAATTAAATTACAATAAAGTTCATATATTTGCCTATTAAAGTCCTGTCAGTTTTACCCTTCAGATAACTCCTTTGCACATTAAAATTGATTTATTTGGGCAGTTGGCTGGTATCCAAAATGGCTGCTTAAGATGTAATAGGATCTCTATTTTTTTAGCTTTTGGCTGTTTGCACTCGTCAGCTTGACAGTGTTTTTTTGTTTCCCTTTTCCTCATGTCATGAATTAGCTTTTTTAATATAAGTTTGTAATCTAAAAGTAACATCAGACTAGCCTTGTTTCCGCTGCAGTCTAAACCAGGTGCCTCAATGTAGCTACAGGTTTAGATGTTAGTAACCTATTTTTCAGTGTGTTTTCCTACAATGAGGTTTATCCAGTCACAATTTAGCGCAACAGAAGCCGTCAATTCTGCTGAATCATAGACTTCAGGGTGTAAGTCTTCTAAAAGCTATCTTTATCCAAAGAGAGAGAGAAAAAAAAGTGTTGTGGATGATATTGGAATCCAGCCAGCTCAAATACATCAGTCACAGTTAAGAACAGAACTTTTTTTTTGCAATACAGCAGTAGATGTAGTGATCCCAAGCCTAGCTTCAGTCAAAATGCGGCGAGAGGCGAGAGCAAGCCTCAAAGCCCTGCCTTTTTAATGACAGAATGTGCTCTGTCATTGAGAGGACTGATTAAAAACCCTTTGTGTCAGGGTCCAGGCGGCAAGAGCATATGGCCAAAGGGCTTAAGCACGAAGAGAAGACATCTGCAGATCCAAATCACTGAGACAGAAGCACGGAAACCAAATCACAGAGATTAAAGTGAATCTGCCTCTTTCCTCGTCCAGAAAGATGCCTCATTTGTGAATACTGGCAGTTTTGAGTTTTGATTATGATACAGTGGAACATAGAATATAAGAATAATATATAGAAATAAAGTATAAATTCACCATCACCATCTGCCTTTAAACTGTCCCCATAAAGACAGCTCTTCCTAATGTGCTTCCTGTATAACACTGCAGGACAAACACACAGCCCTCATTCTGAAATATAAGAATGTATTTAAAATTTCATTTAAAGCTAATATGAGAGCAAAGGTGTCTCTTCCAAAGTTATAGACTTTTTGTATATGAAAATGATACATTTCTTGCTGTCCCCCCACTGCTAAATAAACATGCCCTCCACCTATGACTGCTGAAGCCTCATAGTAGCCTCTCGTTTGGAATGCTAAACTTTGGAAGACTCAGAACACCGACTGTGGATTTTGTCCCCCATCACTTAAGGATGGATATTGTTTAAAAAAAATACCAGCACCAATGCCAGTAGCCCTAAAGACACCAGAGGTGTGTTGTATACGTTGTACATTTTGGTGGCATCTTGGTATGCTGAACACCGTCGCATGCACCGCCTTCGACTTCACCACCATGGAATGTATGGCTTAGAGCTGCTGCGTCATTGAGCCAATCACGTCGCATTACATTGAACAATGTTTGTGGTGATTGGCTTCAAGCAAAACAAAACAGTAATCCTTTTCCTTGATCTGTGTACAGATATAACGTATAAATATACTGGCCCTCTTTCCTTGTGCTTAGGCGTTGCTGTAAATGGTATATATAGTAAGCTACAGTGTTTTTCTTTTCTTGGACATTTTCAGTTTACTTAGTTTCTGCTGAAAGTAGTTACAGATATATATATGAATATGGTTGTTCTTTCTATTGCGCTCTTGCCTGAGATTTATTTCAGAGCACTATTGCACACCCCAAATTTTCATTCAGAAAATTCTGAATGAAACCTGTGTTATAAGATAAGATCAACTTTATTAATCCCGAAGGAAATTATTGCCAGAGTACAGTACAAAAGTTGATGCAGCAATACAAAAGTTGAATACAAAATACAAAATACAAAGTGTAAAGTGTCTCTAAGTGTGTAAAGTGTCTTAAGTGAAAAGCAGAGAAATAGTGCCTAACAAATTAAATAAAATAAGTACAGAATGTAAACAAGAAGCGGATAAAGTGAAATTGAGGGTAAACAGTAAACCTTTGACAACTATTGCACATGATGATATTGCACATGATTGATTGAGTGCTTAAGTATCCTTCCTGCAGAAGGAGGAGGAATTATACAGTTTGAATGCCACCTGTGGCGTTCTGTGGTTCACCTCGTGCTCTCAGTCTACGACTGAAG
The DNA here is from genome assembly GCF_042242105.1 of Pempheris klunzingeri. Classification (NCBI taxonomy): domain Eukaryota; kingdom Metazoa; phylum Chordata; class Actinopteri; order Acropomatiformes; family Pempheridae; genus Pempheris; species Pempheris klunzingeri. The sequence goes on along the minus strand of NC_092019.1, from coordinate 25,239,524 downwards.
GTGCTCTGACAGGACGTCAGTGTGGCATGCAGGGGGTGAGAGTTGTGGTCCATGATGCTGAGCAGCATCCTCAGCATCCTCCTCTCTGACACCTCCACCACAGACTCCAACTCGATCCCAGGACAGAACCAGCTCTCCTGATGAGCTTGTTGAGTCTGTTGGTGTCAGCTGTCTTCAGCCTGCTGCTCCAGCACACTACAGCGTAGATGATGATGCTGGCTACCACCAAATGATAGAACATCTGCAGCATGGTTCTGCAGACGTTGAAAGATCTGAGCCTCCTGAGGAAGTACAGTCGGCTCTGACCTTTCTTGTAGACGGCACGAGTGTTTTTTGACCAGTTCAGTTGATTGTCTATGTGAATGCCAAGGAATTTGTAGTCATCCACAATGTCCACCTCTGATCCATTGACGGTGGCTGGGTTCGGACAGGTCTTCCATTTCCTGAAGTCCACCACCAGCTCCTTTGTCTTCATGACGTTGAGCTGCAGATGGTTCAGTCCACACCACTCCACGAACCTGTCCACCACACTCCTGTACTCAGCCTCCTGGTCCCTGCTGATACAGCCCACGATGGCAGAGTCGTCCGAGAACTTCTGCAGGTGGCAGGACTGTGAGCAGAACCTGAAGTCTGAGGGTGTAGAGTGTGAACAGGAAGGGAGACAGGACCGTCGCCTGTGGCGCCCCCGTGCTGCTCACGATGGTGTCCGAAGTAATGTCCCGAAGCCTCACATACTGTGTGCAGCCTGTGAGGTAGTTGGTGATCCAGGCCACCAGTGGAGCATCCACCTGCATGTCCAGTAGCTTGCTGCTGAGAAGGGCAGGTCGAATGGTGTTAAACGCACTGGAGAAGTCGAAGAACATGACTCTCACAGTGCTGTCTGCCTCCTCATGGTGAGAATAAACTCTGTGCAGCAGGAAGATGATGGCATCTTCCACTCCAATATGGGGCTGGTACGCGAACTGCAGGGGGTCCAGCGATGGTCCAACGACTGTGCGGAGGTGCTTCAGGCCGAGTCTCTCCAGTGACTTCATGACGTGACGTCAGTGCCACTGGTCTGTAGTCACTGTGCACCAGCTTGTGCGACAAATTAACAGCATTTTTTGCGTGTATGTACATTTGAAGATCTTTGTGTGGTTTGTACTGCTGGGGCAGAACTTTTAAGACTGCAGAGGGCAGCTCCAAATATACATAGATTTTGCTCCAGATACAACAAGTGTTACCTCAAAGCCATTTCAGTCCTGACCAGCATTTAAAACTCTGCTGCTCATCTATACTGTGTTTCTATTGTAGAAAATATAGTGTATATATGTACTTGTAAGAACTAAAGCTTCACAAATAATGCAAATGTATTCCTTTGGTGGTAACCCACAAGCCCCATCGTTGTCCCTCATTTTTTTGGTTCTAGCTTAAATTAGCATGTGCAGACTGCTCAGAAATTCCCGTAAATGCCCCAGGGACTTCCCTAAACAAACTCCAAACAATCTGTCTGATTACCTGTCTCTCTGTTTACCTTCCTGTTTATTATTCTGTCTCTCCAGTCTACAGTATGTAGATTTGTCAGAAAGCTTCTATCCCCCTCTCAGTTTTGGCTTATGGGTTTTGTGATGTTTATCTTGCTAGATTTCACTGCTTTCTGAACAATCTCATCACTGTTCTTTGAGTGAAGCTATGTTTCCACCACCAAATATTTTCCTCATGTTACTCGCTCGAGTTTAATCAGCAGATCATTTGTTTATTCACGCAAATGATGGGAGAGCCGGAGCAAACTGGAGCTAATGCTCATGCTAACTTGCTTGATAGAAAAGTACAACCCAACACTAGAATCATGCATGCGTGACGAGTGGTATCATTGAGCTCCGGGTGTCCTCAGGCTCCGGTGGAGATGCTTTTTGTTAATTCAACGTCAGGACTTCAGCGCTGAGATCCATTTGGGGATACGTTCACTAAAGCGGTCTCTGCGGGAAACCAGAGCTCTCTGCCAGGCAATTTTCTGTCGAATTTTTCTTATTTGCGTTGTGTCTCACCTGCTGCAATTTTGCATCCTCTCGCGTCTATTCGTGTATTTGTAAATACAAACTTTGACTCTGTAAATTTACTTAATGTTTGGAGGAAACACCGGTATGGTGTCAATTATTGAAAGAGATTTTTTAGTTTTTACTATTTTTCTATTGCTATTATACAGGTTCTTCAGTACCCAGAACAATGTCTGGCATTACAGAACAACATGGGGCCCGCTCTATACACACTCATACATAATGAAAAATATGTGGTGATTGAGCATCAAGGTCATTGTGACAGAGGGTTTTTCTCGAGGGCTGAAAAGTCATCTGTGGAGTTGGCAAATAAGGCCAGGTCGCTGATGAACTCCAGGAATAGTTTGACAAACCTTAACACCAGTGACAAATTAAAGTGTCAGCAGCTCTCTTATGTGGCATCACATTTCCTGTGTTGTTCTGTGATAAGCCTCGCCACTGATATGAGCCAGCAGCACATGGCTGTCTGCAGAATGGTCTGAGAAGGTGATGAGGACAGAGGTACAGTAACAGGAGACCCAGGCTGATGCTTGTCTCTGAGTATTGATTGGGCCAGACGTCCAGACGACTGTTACAGCCACTGACGCAGGCAGGCAGGTCTGGCGGTTACCTCTCCCTTCATCCCTTCTGCTGCTGAAAGGATTCATTCTGAAAATTTGATGTGACATACTGTCACAGAGCGCCAGCAGATAAAGGACTACATTTCTTGGGTACATATAGCCTTTTGCTATCACACCTATAAAGATACCATGCTCCACTGTGTCAGTCAGAGATTCAGGCAGCTTAAAAATACATTTTCACACAGTGCTTATGTTGCACAGCATGTTTCCTTGTTTTTTTCCTGTAGAGGCTTTGTGTCACTAACTGTCTGGCTACAGCAGCCACAGTTCAGTTTAAGTGTACAAAAATAATGGCCAGCTGCATAAGGACTTGGCAGAGAGGCTGCAATGATTGTTGTGGTGCGGGTGTCGATTCAATTAAGGTTGCTAGTAGGTAAGGAAGTAAGATTTATGATTGCTGTGACACAGGAAGGGGCTTTGCTGCTGGCCACTGTTTCAAAACACAACTTACAAAGTCAGGTAATTCAATAAAGTAGCTAATTCAGTGGGAGATGGAGAATTCTGATATTTAACAATTTCCAAATATATGAGAAATCGTGAATTCTCATAGTTCAACCGAAATTAAATAGCTTTTTCTTTTTGTCTGCTACATCATTCATATCTGTTCTATGAATCACTTGTACTATGTTCTCCTCTGAGGAAAAATTCAGAAACCAAAAGAATGAAAATTATATTTCTCATTTTTTCTTGGCTTCATGATGTATAACATGCCACTTTAGCTTTCCTGTTAAAAAAAACTTCACTGCTAACACGAGTTTGCAGGCCAGATAACTAATTAGTTGCTCAGCTACAGCACATTAAACAGCATTTAAACATTCCTTACTTTTCAGTACCATTTAACAACACACTGTCTGCCCATGACAGGAAGGCAACAGTGCAAGTTTGCACAATTTGTCTTTAGTTTCCTAAGAAACATTGTGTCCACTTCCTGCCTCCTGAAAGTTACAGTAAAAGACAGCAATGCTACAGTGAAAAATAATCAATCAACCACAAAAAGGATTGATTCCATGGTTCCAGGGCTGAGAAAGAATAAGTAACATTCCTAACAGTGCTACATTACAGACATTGTGATATTGAGCCTTTAAAATGTAAATTAAGTGCACAATAACAACAGTAAAAGCTGTAATGATTCTAAATGAAAACCAGAAAGAGAGAGAGACTGAACATCTTGTAGCTTTATTTCAAAATGGTATAACATTGTCTCTCCCCTGTCAGCGTTACCCTGACTAGCAACAGAGATAGGCTACCATAATACATTAAAACGTTCACTGATTCTTTGCCTAAGCCTAGGTCTAACAGATAATGTACATTTACAATTTCCTTAAAAACAGAAAAAAGCTTCTGTTTTTTTATTTTTAACTTACAAAGTGAAAAATCTGTTCAGATGCATCAATTGTAAAAGGATTTTAAAAACTTCCCAGTCAGAAACATTACATAAGTTAATCATGACACTGCTAAGTCATGCTATCGATACTACCAGCTGTTGCGTCATAACTGAAGATCTGTGACTATGACTGCCTGAGAGCATGATAAGTCATCTACACTGCCTCAATCGTCCCAATAGAAGCACACACTTTCTCTTGCTCTTGTACACAAACACATTCAGCCCCTTGTCAAGGCAGCCACAAGAATAATGGCCATTGGTCTCCTCCTGAGCACAGACTAATGAGAATCTCAAATCCGACAAGCAGAGTGCATTTATCACAGACTCACACTTAATGACAGCACCACCCAGGCTCAACAGCACGCTCACGCCAGTATTTAGCCCAGTTATACATGGCCCTGTTTGTCCCCACGTAGTGGTGGTGCTGGTAGTGGTAGTATTAGTACTATAGTTTGGTCAAACATAGTGGAAATAGTGGGTGAGGAAGAATATGGCAGCTGACAAGAGAGCTTTGTTTTCTCCTGTCCATCTTTTTTCCCCAGCCCTGCCAGTGTGAATTGGTCTATTCTCAACTTCTTTTATTCTCTTTGTGTCTCCATCATTCGTGTCTCTGAAAACCTAAAATGCAGATGAGTGGAACACTTGGGCTCAGGAGTGGCATGGAAGTCGACAGATGAATACTACATTTGCTGCTTTGATCTACCACTATGAAATGTTGTTTTTTATTTGTGGGTGACATGGGGCTTTGCACAAGGACTCTTTATTCAAGGAAACATGGATTTTTCCAGTGATTTATGCTTCTGATGGTGGATATTAAGCAGCATATTGCTTATGTGATGATTCAGTAATCAGTAAAATGGTAACCATTTTAGGCAAAATCCCTTTATTAACATACCTCCTTCTTATAATCCTATATTTCAAACTCCGGCTGCAATTACAACTAATGCTCAGTTCAGCAGTTACTCATGTCAAGTTAGAAGACATCCTAAATGCAATGCCTGTATAATCATCAGTGTCCATTGCAATGATCTTTATGGTGGAAGGAGGAAAGGACGATTTGATTCCTAATTAGATGGACCTCTAAGCAGGTTCCTTCCACCACTAATGACTGTTGGGGATTTAGACAAAGATAAGAGCTTATCCTCCATAAGTGCTGGAAAGACTACATTATCTAAACAGAGATCTGGGCCATGCTTTAACACATGTCAGACACATCAGACACATGCTGGAACAGAAGCTGCCAACAGTCTAACTTAACAATACATCTGCACTACTGAGCTGGTAAAACCGCCACGTTGTCAGAAAAACAATGGACAACAGTGATTGCATTGATGTCACCTCAGAAAGATGAATTGAATTAGATCTGTCAGATTGGCGACAGTGTTTTTATCTTTCGTCATTTCATTTGTCAACTCAGAAGAATGGTTACCTTCCCCAACTCTGACTCTGACAGTCTTGGGCAACAGGTACAGACCTAAATGTTTATGAGCAGGTGTGTTTATTTCACTTAACCTAAAAAGTTGTGAAATATCAAGTGCTGGCAGTGTCAGTTTACACTTACGAAAAACTACACCCTCAAATTGCAATTGAACCCTCTTAGCATATTTTAAAAATGCAACTGGGGAGTGAAGGAGAGTTACGACAAACACAACCCTGGGAATTGCATGCCATTGCTTAGGATACTAGCACTTGTCTCTGGGCTGTCTGGGCCTGACAGCCAATAGGTAGATCATGGCAGAGAGCAACGACTGGAGGCATGGCTACATAGTGTGGGAACATTCAGACATTCAGACCTCAGTATCTTGGTATTTTTACCAATTTTACCAATGAGGCCATGCTTATATATACAGGAATACATTTTTCCCATGTACAGCATTGTTTTGGCACATATTAAGCTTGCTAATGTTACTAGCAGCCATATATGGGAGTCCCAAAGTGAGGCATCTTTCGGCCATTATTCTGCTAGTTCAGCTGCAACCACGTTTTGGGGGGGTGAAGATACAAAATAGGCCTCTGAGGCTTGCCTATTTCGTAGCAGTTGGGGAAAGGCGAGAGAATTCAGCTGAACCCAACTTTCAATTCCAAGTGGGCACATAAAGCTAATTTTGAGCAGAAAATGCACTTCTAAAACACAAACACAGTAAAATTTTGTTAGCAATCTATCTGCGACTTGCTGAACTGCAAAGAGATGTTAGATTGGTGCTATGTTTATAAGTTTTGTGGCTTTAAAAAGGTTTCATTTTCTAACAGATACTACTAAGATTTGGAGGTTGCGCTTCACAATAGGATTATCAGTGGAGTGCTAAACCCAAAATCCAGTGAACATATTCCAAAAAACAGAAGAAAAAAAAACATGAAACAATAGCACATCTTAACAAGTCCTATATTTCACTTGTTTATTTGGCTCAGAGCACAAAATAGCGTTTTTATGTTTGAATGTAAGCCAAATAAACAAGTGAAATGTATGAGTTTTCTCTTCTGTTTTTTTTTTTTCGAATATACCACTAGGATTTGTAGTTTAGCTGGACCTCAGTAGCACACAATGGTATTTAACCCAACAGAGCAAAGGATCTGCTCTGTCTACTAAAATAATAGTACTAATAGTGCATCTACACTCTTTTTTTGTAGCAAGCTAACGATGTGATGTGTGAAACCAAAAAGAAAGAAAATTATTTTTCAAAATCTTTGTCTCTTGAAGATGGAAAAATAGTGCCACCATGTATGTTACCCATAGCAATTGAATCTGAGATGTATTAAGTGAATTCCCAATGGAAAGTTGCAGGCAGTCATTCAACAAGGGAGGAGCTGAGGAACAGTCAGTTTTATACTTTTCTATGTTACCTGCTTGTCTCATTTGACCACTTTCACTCGTCATCAAAGTAATCCAGCACTGTTGCTAATTTGGTTCTGACTGTGATGCTCAGTGTTGTTGAAGCAGAAGCTGCCAGCCTGAATGTGAGTGATGCAATTGATTGTCTGGCTCATTCCAGACCAGTGAACTGTCAGACGCCGTCATTCCCCTCCTCCTTCTCCTTTTCCTCATTGAGATTTACTGTCTGTCTTACTGTCACCGTTCACGTCCCGTTTCTGTTTCATGCTCCTCCTTGTACTTTTTTCCTCCCATGTACTTCAACACAGTGTAGCCTTTGATGAGGTGAGAGGAGCCACACTGCTCTTTGGTGTATGATTGCCTATGGCCATTGACTTTTGTTGGGAGAGACAGAGTTGTTAGAGCCATAAAATGAGATAAACCAAGCTTGAAAGCTTCTGGGTCTTTCACTCTGTGTTTAGATGATATCATCAGTATGAGACAGCGGTAATAAAAGTGAGGTCAGCTGCCACTGTAGGCTACTGGCCTGAAAGGTAACACTGTCCTGTTAAAACTGCTGTCTCTTTTCATCTCTCCTCTCAAGGCTTCTGTTGTGTGATGGAGTTGACATGTGGATGTTGGGTTTGAGCGTAAAAGGGGTCTAATAATTGGATGCATGCTCTATGTACAGAGACTGTTTTTCCCAAAGACAATGATTAAGTGTTTAATCTTCCCAGGAACAGTGAACCACACAGGCATGATGATACCATTATCTCTGTGAGGCACTCTCACCAAGAAGCCTCACTCTTGCCCTTGATTTATACGTCCCTTCATCAACATCTACCACTCAGATTGCAAAAATCATTCATTTATAAAAGCAGGGCTCGCTGCCTACATTTCACCAAATGTATAATTGTCACACATTCCCTTGGTAGCTTTTCTTCCTCCTCTCCTCTTTATAATCTTGTTGGGGTAATGTGACAGGGATGGATCTTCTGGGTGACGGCTGTGTGATTGCCTCCGCTAACAAGGGATAAAGGCAATGGCAGAATCTTTACAGCTATTTATCTTCCTTTGATCAGTTCTCAACTACTCTGCCTCCCAGTGTTTTATATTTTGAGTCGAAAGCTCTATTTTGGAACTCTTGAAACAGAAATTCGCAGGAGACCTCCGCATTGCATCATACTGAAATAAAAGATGTTGACACTGAGCGAAGGCAGTGATCAGTGCGAGAACCTTGGTATCTAATATCCTTCAGAGCTCTTAGCGTTCCCTCATTTGAATGAGCCAAACTTAAGAGATATGCCACTCATAATTAACTTTTTGTGGGCAGGGAATAAAAGTTCCAGTAAATTGCTAATACATGTAGGAGGTGTTTCAAAAAAGGAAGCACAAAGAGTTTGAAATGCAAACGGTGCAGCAATCTAATTGTTACCACAGGGGAGATGGAGATCAAAGAGCCGCTGTGTTGATAGAGCAGTCTGACTCTGTTTTTGTCCTCTACTGAGTGAACGGACACAAAGCCACTGTGAAGTCCTCAAAGTAGTGGTCCTTAACTAAAGCATCCTCAGCAGAGGCAACAAAAAATTGCATGCGTGTCCACTCAGTTTATTACCCATGCTTTAATGGCCGTTTTCCAGTTATTGGACTCTATTGTCCTCCATCAGCAAACTGTGACGCCATGGAATGAATTGCCAAATTAATGTCTTCCCATGTTAACTCTAAATGAGTTATTTTAGGTGATTTGAATTTAGATTGACTATCAAAAAATCCTGACAGATCACAAGAACTCATGCGTGGAGCTTAATCTGCATCAGTTAATTTCTAGTCCTATACAACCAAACAAATCAAATCCCTCGAAATCAACCATGATAGATCTAATTTTAACAAGCAGGCCACTTAAGTACCCTTTTAGTGCAGTTTTTGCAGACATCAGTGACCATTGCCCAATCGCTTGTGTGCGAAAGACCTCCAGACTAATGCCACTTCTTGCATAGTAAAGAAAATGAATTTTAAACATTTAAATGAGCAACATATTTTTATCCCATTATAACATTTATATCACTCAGACCTGGACAAGATTGTAAACATTTATAATTTTAGAGTAAAACTACGCTCTAATCCGTGGTTCTCCCAAAACAACTCCAAGGTTCTTATTCTCAGAGATGCTGCTTGGAAGCCAAAATTACTAATCCAGCGAATTTTAGGCGCCAACGAAGGAAAGCCAAATCAGACTACTACTTGGATCTCCATTAGAATTTGCAAGTGAGGACAAGTGAATTCTGGAAAATTACTAAAAAGGTTATATTTATGTACTTGCATCTCACTTTCATTTCCTTTTCTTAATTTTGTAAATGTACATTGTGTATCTTCTTTATTTAATTTGTATTTTATTTTTCATTTTACACAGGTCTCTCTTGGAAAAGAGATTCCAATCCCAATGAGACTGTGTTTAAATAAAGGATTAATAATAATTTCTTGACTATGATGGTCTTTCCAAATCAGGTTAATGTAAAGGAAACATACTGTATGAAAAGCTGCTTGACAGATGTAAAACATGAATATGAATGGCCGTGGGCAGAGAGTCAAGACTGACTCTGAGACCTATAAGGCATATGTCTGATTGGCCAGCGTTTTTTTTTTTTGTTAGTTTTTTTGTGTGTATGTGTCTGCAAGGTTAGTCTTAAGGTCAGTACCCTGCGTTGCCATTTGGATAACAAAAGGTGTAAATCTCGAGGCTGGCGCAGTCTTGCTGACTAATCATTTTGTGTGTCTCCCAGGATTTATTTTGAGTATTTTTTGCCTACTGCACTGACAGCAGAATGCGGGTTTACCAAGCCAAGTCCCTAGAAAACCCCATATACACGGTCTGATCACAGTATTAATGCATATACATGTGTGGGCACACTCATAAATCAAATCTGATCAAAGGGCAAACTACTTTGCTCTGTTCTCTTCCCTTCCCATGAGTTTGTTTGTACACCTTAGGGAACAAAGGGAGACCCACAAACATCACTGAAAGCCCAAACTGACTGTGGTTTATGGTCCAAAAGTCAATCTCCTGGCAACAAGGTTAACCTTTTCTTTCTCTCCTCAATATATTAAAGCTTTTTCTTAGCATATTTTCATCCTCCCTGGTCTGCTGAATATTTGCTACATCTGGCTAGCTTCTGTCTCTCGTCATGCTCTTGTAGGGGTCAGCAGTTGTGTGTGTGAATCATGATCATGCTCAGGCAGTACAATCATGTATTCTGAGACAGGAGATTGTATCAGCACTTTTCTGCATTGTTTTAGTATTGGAGCAGACAACCAAATATTGCATTAGAACATGGGTGTCACAAATAATTTTCCCTGGGGAAACACTACTTTTACTTTTAAAAATGTCTCGGGGAAATACCTGTTCATGGTATATTATTTTTGCATATCTTTACTAATGTTTTTAATTCCACAGACAATTTTGCTGCTGGCGTTCATTCATCATGGATCTTAGTGCTGCATGGAATGAGATTATGTGATGTGTTGATTTTAATTTTAATACACAGTTGTATCAATGTCTTTGCTAGTTAATAAAGATGACACAGCTGCCCTTTGTTGAATGATTCCTTTTGTAATCCCACTCTGTAAAGTTAGGATACCCAAAACAAGTTCTTACCCACCTCTAAATATTCCCAAGGGATTGTCCTCGAATCGATAAATTGCCTGACTTCAGCTGTTGGGTCAGATTAGAGTCTCTAAAATAGAAGGGTAAAAATGGAAACACAGAAAATACAGAAAACAACAACACTCAACCTGCTTTCCCCTCTTGCTCTGCATTTCGCAGCAGTAGCCTCAGGGGGTATCCAATTATGACGCCCTTGAGGGAATGACAGTGCTTGGATTTCTGTCAATACAGGGTTCAGGTAGTGTTTCTCAATAACATTCTGAATTATTGATGACGGAGAGATTGAGAGGAGAGGGGGATAGTTAACATTCACTTTTATGTATGAAAAGGAGGGAGAGAGATGAGGGAGATGGGTTAGCACAATTGCTGCCCAGCATATTTTAAACTGATCTGTTTGATTTGATGACCCTGAGGTAAGACTCATTTGAAAATGCCTTAAGGACCACCGAAAATTGAAGGTGCATCCTGACTGACAGGGAGCACAGAATGGTCAGGGAATTATAGGCCTCTCTGAAGATGAATCTAAATAATTAAGAGGAGGCAGACAGATGAAGAGGATTCCACTGGTGCACGCCTGATCCTTCTTCCACTCATAGCCTTTTGGGCTTCTTTTTTGCCCATTGCAAATAGACATGAAGACAAAGGATGATGCCTGCAGTGGTTTTGCTGATCGATCAGAGAACCGTCTCACTGTCTGAGTCCTATATAGATCCCTCTGTGTGAAGTCTGGCCAACTCACTGTCTAGAATGAAGTCCTGAGGGGTAGGCCTGATTGGAAGCAGCACTAAGTTTCTCCACAAGTGATACCCATGCACAAAGCAACGAACAATTTTGGTTTGTATTGAATACTGAATGTTCAGACACCGGTTTTTGTATCCATGCGCTCACAACTGACAGTGTATATTGTATCAGTGCAGTGCTGAAACTACTTTCAAAACTTTTGTTGGCTCTTGCTGTCAGCTTGGTTTTACTTTGACATCAATCCCCTAAAGATCTGCCATTGAAGCTCGAGTATAAACCAGGCTCTAATCTGTGGGGATTCTTCGATGAGGACAGAGAAGAATAGTCTGACATAGGGTGACAATCAATGGCCTCTGCGACAGGACAACCTGTCACTTGTCTGAACTCTGTGGGCGCTGAGGTTAAAGCAGCATTCCTCTGGGAACACACTGAGTGGCACTGACGCCAAGGAGGGTCCCAACCTCCCCTGACAGACACATCTCATCCTGGATGCCATCTTGCCCTCTCCCTGCCATGGCACTATGCAGACACTATGAGAATGAGACTACATTATACTAACACCAGGCAGTTGACATACTAATCCAAGAACTAAAGGACTACAGGGACCATTGATTTTCTATTCATGGTAAAAGGTAAAAGGCAAGATCCGAGCCATCACTCCTCTTCGACCAAGGATGCTAATGGATTTTTTAAAATGTTGCCACAGCGATCCCCTGGAGCCATTCTGTTGTTGCCACTGCTGGGCCTTTGAAATTTACCAAAATCCCCAGCTCCTTTATCTGACATGTTTGTATTCAACAGCCCAGCTTGGATATCTGGGCAGTATCAAGTGAGCATCTGCCTGGTCAGTAGCCGGCAACACTGGAAGTCTAAACTCAGACATCTGATTTAAGAATGAAAGTAGAACGACAAATAAAACTACTCGGTGTTTGTGCTCAAGCACTGAGTAGTAAGTGTTCAATTATTATTTTAGTTGTACCAGTTACCATTTAAGTCTGTCAAACCTTTTAACAGTTTTTATCTTAAGTATGCAAAAAGGTGTACAAAAAGGGTTTCGTTGAAAACATCATCAGATCCCACAGAGAACGTTTGAAGCTTTGTTTTGAAAGAACATTTAATGACCATTTTTATTTGAGGTCGATTAAGATAGCAATGTGAAATGAAGTTCTTGCTCTAATTTTTGAACCCTTATCATTTCAGTGTAATCTCAACGAATAAACCCAAATGTGCTGCAGGCAGGTCCAAAGGCTACATATTTTGATGAACTGTATAAAATCCAAAAGGTGCTTTTAAAGGCATTCTTAATTGAAACTAGGTTGTAACTACACTAGAATGAACTCATTTGCACCTCATGTAATGCCCATCTGAAAACTGGCTCATACAATCCACCTCTATGTCCTGTGGGGGTAGTTCTCTCAATTGCTGCCCAAAGCTCCTTGATCCCAATTCCAATTTGCTGCGACGGCGTCTACGTGGTCAGCCATTGGAAATCTAATTAGTGAGGTTTTTCCTGTATGAGAGGCCTGAGTGCAGAGTTGAAATGACTACCGGGTAAAGACAAGAATAGCTGCAAACAGACAAAAGTGTCTTCAGCTAATATTTTTTGTGGAAGGAAAATTCAGTCAATATTCACTAACAACTGAGGTAAATCCCTCAGGAAATTGTTTTTCACATCATTTGTTATGTTTGAGTGTCAGCCGAAACTGTTTGTGAAGAATCAACTCCAGGAAGGATGTGAGCTCCAAGACAAAAACAACCCTGTGCAGATAGTGATGGGCTATGTGATTCGTGTCATGGGATCGCAGAAAGATTGGTGGTCTGATGAACCTTCCAAAAAGGGTTTGGGGAGGGACAATATGGCTCAGGCCTAAACAATGAAATGGTTGTCTCAGCATGCACCGTTCATATCATGTGTTGTTTTTTCCTTCTGTCACGTTAAAATTCCCACGTGGTTGTTTTGACAACAACAGAAAGAATCATCAGGCTGGTTTTTATATACTGGCCTGGCAAAGCAAGGAAAGTTTAACTTGGCACCCTGTTATTTCCTAATGCCAATGGGAGAATAATTTTTAGTCCTCAGATTCCTTACAGGATTTTATTTTTAACATGTTCTATGATTAGCATGCATTATAAGACATCACTTTCAGTATATTCTATAAGCAGGGTCTGTCTTTTTTGCCCCCTTTTTGCTAATTCCCTTTCTTGATGAATACTATCTGTTGCTTTGATACAATTATAAAACTTACACTTGACTTGTCATCTGGTCGCTATATTCATTGTGTTCGCCACTGAGAGCAGAGGTTAACATGGCTAATTGTGTCTGAAGCTATCAAGGAGGCCATGGATATGCCCAGTCATTATGCTGGCCAGTGTGTTCCACAAATATGTCAGAGTGGCGGATAGCAGGGCTTAAAAATGTTCACAGTCAAGGGGCTGAAAGAGGTGTGAGGTGAAAGGTATACTCTATTCTGTAGCTATCAAAAGCGAGTGGATTAGCCTCACCGCTACTGAAGCGCTGGTGAGGTCAGAGAATATTAGAGGGTGATTCTACATTAGGATAATGCTCCGCTGTTTAGTTTTGTCCAGCAGGTGTTGGCAGAAAATAGATGCCCCAAGAGTCGACAGGTGCATACTGTGCCATGCAGTTGATTGAGGATAAAACTGGAATTTAGGATTTTAAGTGTGAATTTTTATGGAGCCATTATTCCCGGCCAAGCAGGGATTGTGGAACATTATTTACTTGCAAGAGTTTTTGTATGAATTGAAATGACTCCATGGCCTCATTTATACCAACTAATAAAGGCCAAGATTCCCTTATTGTTAAAGTCATATTTCTACATTAACACTGTTGAAGGTCTGGAGACTCTATAATTCTGTGAGGACACATCCCATCAATCTGCAGACACAGCACTGTTGATTAATCCAAATGAATGTCAGATACTCAATGCAGAGTCCCACAAACCCATTTACTGCAAAGAGGCTAGGCTGCCAATGTCTCCCAGGTGGCTTAACAAGTCCAGTTCAATGAAAACAAAATGATCTGAGCCCTCATGTCCAACCTCTAGAACACAGAGCAAACATGGGATGGGATAAGCGGTCACTTATTTCCCTTCAGCAGCTGTCAGCTCATCAGCAGCCGTCTTCAGACTGCGCAGAGAGCCATTTGCTGATTAGATGTTGTAAGTTAATTCAGAATTCCAGAGGGGAGGTGCATTGTTGCCACATTTACATAGTAGGTAAACATGGGAGCTTAGCGACAGCAGGTGCTTTTCTGCTGTGTCCATTTGTGTTGAAAGGGTCAAATGAGGATAAGCAGCCATTTTACACCCGTTGTACTTGGGAACAAGCTGAACCGTAGTCAACCAACCTCTCAGCTGTTTGTTGTGTATTTGAGCCTAATTAGAATATCAAGATTGAAATATATTTGTTCTCTAGCAGGTCACTAAAATATAAGAAAAAAGCACCATAAGATCCAACCAAGAATAGCACGAGCTTATTCCGTCATTTCATATGTGTTTTGAAACTACAGTACACATGGAACAGGTATGTGCTGTTTTCAGTGTACTTCACATGCAAGATTAGAACCTTTTTGATTCATTGATGTGTTCCAGGGTCTTATTTGTTTGCCTGTTTCGACATAGTTTCTAACATATAAATCTGTATCTGTGACCATGTCATTATTTGAGAAATGATTCCAAAGCATCAACCCTGCTCTGAAGTTGAAGGGTCATACTCTGACATAGCATTTCTCTTCATTGTTAAAAGAGCTGACTGAGGGCTCATTCATTTCTTTTTACATCATCAGAGATCTTCACTCTTACTTTTTCACCAACTTACTTTTGTCTGGTTGTCCTCTGGACAATGGCTAAAGGCCATGGCAGTTCAGGTTAACTGGTTCTACAGCAACTAGAAGCCAAAGGAGGGTGTTTTTGTTGACTTATTACGTTGTGTCAGTGATGCTGTGTACGTCTGTCCGTGTCTGTTTACTGTGCTGCTTACTGACACAGTTTTCTATGTGCTGCAGTGATATGGCAATCAATTCTTTAATCCTGAATGTGATATGGCCTAGAGGCAAACCCTCCTTCTCTCGTCCTGTCATCATGCCTTTCCTCATAGTTGAAGGGAACTCTGTTATTTTCATGCAGTGAAGCTTGCTCAGGATAATAATAAAGCCATCAACCGAGTGCATGACCTGCATGATGTGTCTTGGCTTGTACTAGAAGTCCCAGTGTATGTGACTGGTCTTGCATAAGCTGTTGTATTACTCACTAAAGTTGTCTTGTTTTTCATGCATTATCATCACACTCTACTGGCTGCCGTCCTTTCACTTAGCACCCATGTAGTCAATAAATGATCTCTGTCCACATAAGAATATAATGTTCCTCCACATGCTGTTAATGTTTTTAGTGGCACTCTATATATATTCGTGTCAGAAGCGAACTTGTTATGTAGATTGCTTGGTATGTGGGACCCCTTGCATGGTCTGTAAGAGTTATTTTGGGTGTTATTTAAGCATATATATGACCAAAGTTCGCCCTGAATGTTTTTGAGATTTTACAGGATGTTTCTCATGGATTTGTGTCTTGCAGTGATACTTCTATAACATAATCTTTGTTTGTTCAAATGGCTTGGCAGGAAAAAAAACATCCACATCATGACATATGAGGCTAATCCATCAGGTATATTGTCCTCATATATCGCCCAAGGCAGTCCACACAAGCCGTTGTAATTCACAAAGTAAACACAAGCAGACACCCGCCCACTCCCCTCGATTTATGGCGTTGTGATCATTGCTTGACCTCATTGCTAAATGCAGCTTTCTCCTCTGCATTTAAATGAAGCAGACTATTATCAATATTGATGACAGTTCATGTCTCCGTTGACTTCATTTTCTGCTCCCACTTAAAATCTTGTGGCCCAAGTCTCATTGCCAAGCGACACAGTACACAAACTTTGGAAGAACCCCCTCGGAGGACACACTGGCCTAAATAAGTTGGTTGTGAGCACAGGTAATGGCAGATTGTATCGACAAATCTGTCTGCCATCCATCTGTCACTGTCTCTTCACTCATGTTAAAAAGATGTGGAAAATCAACATTTGTGCACAGTCTCAGCGTTGCACACAACCACCAGAGCTGCTGTTATTCCCACATGGGCTCGATGCCTGCTTTTATGGAAAACTTTTCAGGGGAGCCATTCTCAGGACTCATTTGTCAAACAAGTTATTGTTATTGTAAGAACTCATGATCTGTGACTTTGAATTCATGCAGGTGAAGTTTGCAGCATCTTTTTCTGATGGGGGATTTTTGTTCTGTGAGATCACTTGTCAAAAATGGCAAATGGTGATGTAACATCTTTATCTTCATAGTAACAGCAATCTAAATTTTTTGTCTCAAACTTGTTTGTCACCACTAGGGCGCATGGCCTTTGTTTAGCTACCGCATTGCATTGGTATCGAGAACAAGTGCAGTAAATATAATAACTATTATAACACATTATCATTTTTCTTTCATGGTTGCCAAGAAGAAGCAATTGTTTCCAGCCTTTTTTGTTAAGCAGGATAACTCAAACATGCAAACTGATTTTGATAAAAAAAATTGGCGGAAAGTGTGACCTTGGCATAAAAAAGGTGATTCGATTTTGGTGTTCAGCCAGACGGGGATTTTTTTAAAAGTATTCCTCACCCATAAATTACTGCGTTTCCATATCTGCAACAAAGTACACACAGTGCAGACATATTATTATATTTTAATAACAATATTAAAATAACCAATTTAAATTGACGGAATATATGATCTCTGAGTGGTGAAGTAATGAAAAGACTAAAGAGGCGCTATACAAATAACATCCCATTTACCATTCAAAAGTGCTTAAACACTAATGTTGCATTCACCCATTCACGCATCGTTCATACACTGAAGGCAGGTTGACAATCTGCCATCAGAAGGAAGCTCATCATTCACACACAACAGACACACACAGCTTCGGGAACAGTTTGGGGTTCAGGGTCTTCTGATTGGTGGACAGCCTGCTCTACCTCTGAGCCCCAGCCACCCCGCCGAATGGATTCAAGCTGTAATTTTATTGTAATTTTTTTACTTTTTTATATTTTTCTCTTCTTTCTTATACTTTGCTATTCATACTTTGCAAGTAATTTATTTGTCTGTACTGAGTGAGAGGCCAGATAATGCTTACAGTTTTGTACACAAAAAGGCTTCAAATAACCAGTGGATTCAAACCCCAGACCTCCATGCAGTTGTTTTTTTTTTTTTAAAGATGCTGTTGAAGTATGCACATACAGACCTTTAACTGGACTACTTAATGCTACCATCAGGACCGGGTGCCAACACGGATGGAGTAGGGCGCTCTCCTCAGTGTGGGCGAAGGCTTAATTGTGCTAAGTCACCTGTGAAAGACATTGGTTGGCAGTAAATGAGGCAGTTGTCCCGGTGGCCCAGACCCCAGCATCGTGCCCCGTGTCCTCGCTACTTCCCTCTCAGTATCTGCTTCTCTCTCTGCCTTCATATACCTCTTAAATGTGTGTATACTCTTGCTTCTCGCCAGTTCAGGGGACACTCCGTCACATCGCCGCATTGACATAAGGCAGTGCATGCTAATAAGAGCTTAGGTGCCACCTTTAGATATTACTGCTGTCATTGTTCAGTCACACAATAGTTGCAATATTTTTTTTACCATGATTTAAAATGATCTTGATATTCTAACCCAAAACAACGTAAGGGTTAGGATGTAATATAATCAAACTTCTATTAGCTCTAGCAGTATGTCTTCACTCCGTGATTGTTAAGGCAGAGGTGGCTCATATATGCTAACTGTCCTAACCCTAATATCATTGTGTCTCATTGTAGGTGGGAGGCAAATCTGCTGCGTGCCATGTGTTTCTGGTGAGGTCTCATCTTCTGCCAAAATGAGGCTGACCCATGGCTCGCCTCGACCCGTCCTGCCAGCAATCCTGGCTCTTACCTTAGCTGCCTTCTTACCTCAGCTGTCCTCAGGAGTCACGCCGTTCCCCCAAGACCTGGAACCAATCAGCATTGTGGGCAGAGAATGTAAGTTCAAAATCCATTGTGTTGCCATGGTGATCCTTGTTGCAGGAGTAGATGTAAAAGTAAAGCCAGGGTCACAAAGGTATTCTATCTCCACTGGGCAACACAGCATAGAGACATGGATGTGTTTAAGGGCATGTTCTCAGCCAGCAAATTTGCAGAGGTTTATTGGGCTGCTGGAATATTTATTCCAGCAGTTTTATTTGTATAGTGTGAAAAAGGCCATGTCAGCCAAGGAAGCAATACCAGCAACATGCATGGAAACACCTTTCTCAGTCCAAGCTGAGGTGCATTTTGTAAGAAGTGAAGGTCTAATCCTAAACTATACTTACTTACAAAAAATGGTTTAGAGATATTATTGCCGGCTGTAACTGTCAGCATCTGGATCATTTTTAGTTACACCTAACCCTGTAAAGACAAAAGACACAGCAAACATTTACTTTGGTTTGGACCAAAGACAACAAACTGTATGTGGCCGGGCTATATTGATGAAATCAGTATCACAATATTAGAAACTATCCAACAAATGATTTACCTGTACATCCATATGATTTTATGTTTGCACCTGTTGTTTTGTTTGAGACAGTGTGAACACACAGCAGAGCTAAAATGGCAACAATTGATCTTTTTATTTACTTAAAATGTCTATGCACCACGATGAGGTAAATATCAGCTAAATAACAAAACATTTTCACCTCATGTAAAACAAAATCATCAATAACGAATTTTGTTGCATTATTGTTATATAAAATTCTTATGTCAAAATGAACAACAATCACAATACAATTACAATGACAATCCAGAACGGTTAAGAATGAACTCAGTCTTACATGTGACTGCAATTGAAGAAAGTGAAACAGAGTTCAGCTCCAGCCGTTAGAATAAGATTTTGACTGCTGAGGATCTTGGACATCTGTGACACTCTTAAGACACTGCTGCTTCGGACCACCCTGGGGACCCATCAGTGGCACAGAGTCACTGGGGAGATCCACAGAACAGGTCCTGGCTGCTAAATGTAATGGCCCATAATTGATTTAAGAGGTGGCTGAGACCGTGGCCCGCACACTGTAATTGATCTATGTGGAAGAGAGTAACGCAACCATTAGCAGAAATAGCTGCGCTAATAGCGCTATATGTGGAGCTCCATCCCAGGTGTAATGACAGCAATTTGTCACCTCTGGTTCCAGCAGGTGACAATGTGGCACAAGGTCCCTCACAACTCAGAGATGTTCATTATGAATTGTACTACTTCATCAGGGCTGAAGTCTATGAAATCATACCTGAGTCACTTCTCCTTTTGGAAAGTAGGCAGACAACTTCTTTGTCTTTTTTGTGACAGACCGTTTGCTTTGTCGGTTCAGCCAATGTATGCTTTGGGAGGCTTGTAAAGATTATATTGGAGCTGATCATAGATGAAGCTGCTCTCATATTTGACCTTACATGTTAGGTATTGACTTTTCCCCCCAGAATTCAGATACTAGCAGGATGCATACGCTCCATGTTTTGATTATTGGTGTCCGAGTGGTGTGGAGGACAAAGTTATTGAAGTTTTTGACACAACCCAACATGAACTTGTGATTTAGACCATCTTAGGACACTGACACCACCACTGATGACATTCTCATGAATTTCCACTCATCCCTTCTTCTGAGAGGTCTGTGACACATGATGTTTCATTTCATCTACTCATGGTGAATTAATTCCATTTTTTAACCATGCCATATTAAGTATATGAAAATTGTATACAGTTTTCCCTTTTACAGACTAGTTACAGTTTATGTCATGTGTATGTTAATTAG
The DNA here is from genome assembly GCF_042242105.1 of Pempheris klunzingeri. Taxonomy (NCBI): domain Eukaryota; kingdom Metazoa; phylum Chordata; class Actinopteri; order Acropomatiformes; family Pempheridae; genus Pempheris; species Pempheris klunzingeri. The sequence goes on along the minus strand of NC_092019.1, from coordinate 25,219,411 downwards.
TATATTGCTCGAACCTTAACACAAACGCAAGAGGCTGTATTGTCATAGGTTTTTTGCAAGAAGCATTCGTGATATAATGAAGCAATACAGTAAGAATAATACATCCATCAGTTTTACTGCATATGAAATGCCAGAATACATTACAATGGTTTGAAATACTATTTGAAACAAATGTACACCTTTCGAAAGTTACCTTTTCATCTGGAGCATTGCAAGATGAACACTGATATGGCGATTCACTGCTTAATATGCCCATCACAGTTTTCTAGAGCCCAATGTGATGTCATCAAATGTCTAGTCTAATTAAAGATGAATTAATCATTATCATTTGCATGTTAAAAATCTGTCCATCGAGCAATCAAATAGTCAACTAATATTTGCAGATTTTTTCAAAGTGATCAAAGTATGACAAAGGATAAGTTGATTACAACTTTTGGCTGGAACATCTATCCAGGATGCACCTGGTGTCAACGCAGTGGTCTGTGCAGTGCCAGTGTCAGACTGAAGCCCAAAGATGTAGGATTCTTGTTAGATTCAGTCTTTGGCCAGCAGCGTACCTGTGACTCTACAGGCAGTGATCTTAAGTAACTCACTGCACTGTAACCTGCTCCTGGATTTTGCCCTGAGCGGTGCCCCAGCTCCTCCCCAAACTTTAGAGGATGTGAAAGTGCTGAAGAGTAATTAGAAATCCTCATTTGCCAGGGGGAGGATAGCGGGGCGGGCCATTGAGCCACTGGGAGTCTCTTCACTTGACAGCACAGCAAGGTCCAGAGCTCAGCCAGACATTAGGCGTTTAAATCTTAAAACAGTCAATTCAAGACCAGCGGCTAGGGGCGCGTACAGCTCCCTGTAGAGAGACTAATTTCAGATTGTGGTGTATTTCTAGCGGGGTTTCCAATTCAACAGCAGCCCAGGTCAGATGGGAGGCTGGAGGGCACTTAATGCAGTTCTTCACAGATCCAGAGCTCAATGGCCCTGAGCTGAATCTTTGCTCGCCTTAAAAAAAAAAACTGAAAAAGGAAACAGCAGGGGAAGTCTCTGTGATGTGGAAGACAGCCTGGTGTCAGTATTGAACAGGCCAATTTCATTTCTGCCTGGAGAGCATCTTTTTTTTTTTATTGGAACATTTGCAGCGCACGTCCATCTACTGACTGGCTGTCATTCTGTTATTCGAGGCCATCTCCCATTGTTTAAATTAATATTTCCTTGTAGTGAGTTAAAAAAGGGAAAGACGGAACTAAGATGCAGCATTGGAAGAAGGAAAAATGAAAATCAGCCATAGCGCAGCATAGAGTTGATAAATCACTCTCCCTTTGCAGCACATCCCTCACTTCCTCTTATTTCACTTCACTTTTTGCATTGCTGTACACACACACATTTTTTATTACTTGAATGTACCTGATTCCATTGTATCATACATACTATGTAATGAATGTATACTGCTTGCGGTAGCCATTAGTCATTATTTTTTTAACCATGTACTGTTATTTGTAATAGACATATTTCTGGGTGGTTTGTCCAGGTAAAATAATTTAAATTGTATTGATGACAACACAAAGTTTAACTTTTGTGACCTCTGGAACATAGAAGCACTATTTAAATGCAGGTTGACTAGATAGATTTTCTGTTGAGATGGTTTTGATTTGGTCCCTTGTCCTCACTTGGCACCTTCCCCAGACGGTTCTTTAAAGAAATGTTTACCTGGAGCCATTTATTTAAATCAGACTGACTTCTGTGACACAACCAGCTAATTTGCAACTGTGGATGCTATTTTTCCCCTCTTATCCACCTCCACAAGTGCACATTAGCATACAGTGTATGCTCTGGATTTTCAACACAATAGGCCAAATTGTAACCTTGGTTTAGTGTTCCTTAAATTGCCAAAGTGTAATGTTTTTCTAAGCTGCCAGTTTGGGATGAATGTTGAGCTTCTGTAATTTTACAGATGTTAAACAGACAAGCAATTGAGTGTAAAAAACTGACGTATGACAACCAAGAATGAACTATTTGTTTAAAAAGTAAGGCCTTTGTGGTAAACAGTTTGCTAATAAAATATTGGATGTTTCTCATTGAACTATGGTGGAGTTTGAGTTGAGTTGACTTTCTCTTATAGGTTTGAGAAGAAATGTTATACAAGACCTCAAAGGGATGTAATGTGTTGATCTCATGTTTTCGAACCTGCTGAGAAGGTATTACCTGGTGTTTCATGATCTTTTCCTCCATCTCTTTACCCATGCAGCCTCCTACCTCTACCCCAGCTTCCAGGGACTTGTGTCGGACAATGACACCGTTCGCCTGGGCCTGGACTTCCAGAGGATGCTGAGGATCAACCATATGCTCTACATCGCTGCTCGGTCAGTCATCATCACCCATCTGCTTCATCTACTACTTTAACATTGGAAATAATCGTTTTCTTTTAATTACATTTTTTTTCTTGTTGTACTTTCTTCTTGTTGAGATTTTAGTCAGCAAACACGAAACCTACCCACATTTGGCACTTTGTGGATGTACATGTTTGACCCTGTCTGTGTGGCAGCCATTGGTGATGGTCGATAGCATGGTCCATCGGCCCAACCCTACTGAGTTCTTACGTAGCTTCATCACCAGCCAAAAACCCTTGAGTGCCCATCCCAGTATATTAAACAATGGAGTTAGTTGTTGTTATGCCTTCAGTGTATAACCAGTAAAGTCGGTTAAGTACAAAGTCAATTGAGTTGCTGTTGAGACATGAGAGAGTTAAAAATGGACAGTGTGCAATGGCATAAGCGGGGAGATAAAAAGTACTTAGCAAAAGACAACAGAATATCAATAGTAAAGAATCTTTAAAAAAAAAGACATCTGGATACCAAAAGAAATAAGAGGAGCAGAATGTGATTTTATGAAAAAAAAGTGGAAGCATGTTAGTTATTTTACTGAGAAACCTTTATATGTATGACAGGCCTTTGAAGGCAGAGAGAGTTTTGGTACAATTCCAGAGTAATTTATAGAGCTCATGTATAAATCTAAAAGAGAAGGCTCAACAATAAATTCTGGCTTTTCTGAAAAAGTTTTTATTTCATTCTTTTTTTTTTATTGCTGGCCAGATTAGTGATCAGACTTCAGAGTATCCAACCTTGTATTATAGTGTAAGGCAGCACCACCACACCAAACTGATTTCATGGTTCCAGTTTTTTTTCTAGTGCATCTATCAGCCTAATTGCACATTGCTCTCCTCTCAATCAAGATGTCGTAGGTTAATTATCTAAAAACTACAAGGTAGCATCTCTCCTACTTATTTTCACTGGACAAAATAAATTCTGCTGCAGTTTTTTGGCTCTGTCTAAAGTGCTCTCATAGCCAAGAGCTCCATTCAAAAAGGTGTGGAGATTCTTAATGTACCTAAGTGGTCCACAGCTGCGTACAACAAAGTGCATGCCTCACTTCACAAAGTGATTCATATTGGTTGTGTCGATAGTTAGGGAACTTTCGAGCTGGATTGGTTTTGTGAGGTTATGAAGTTGAAAAGTCAATAAACGTTGGCTGTTAATCCACCTTCCACCCTCTGTTGTTGAACAGGTTTTCATGCAATAGTTGGATCAGAGGGTTGTAGAGCTTTGCTCTTTAAAAGCATGTGGAGATGGCCCCACTAATGGTGTGTCTCTATCTCTTACAGGGACCATGTGTTTGCCGTCAATCTCGCCACTTCATCTGAGCAGATAATCCCACAGCAGGTAGGAAAGTCTGTCAACAGTCATGACTGAAAATGTTCTGGTGCTCACTATTGCCATTCAGTCACCAGTCAATGGGGAATATTTGGGTCCACTATTTAACCTTTCTTGATACATGTATTTGAACCACTATCCATGTATTTACTCAGCATTATAAAAGTAGAGTAGTAGTGAAGTGAAACCATGAAAAAGTCACATGGTTCAATTCTTACTGCAAGACTTTTGGGATCCTTCAGATTCAATGCTATTAATCTGTGTGTAACCAGAGGTGGTTTTGAATGACCCAGCCTTACTTGACATTTTTCTGTGATCGATGTTGAAATGTGCTTAAGGATTCTGTGGTCATTAAATATACAATATGAGAAAACAAGTCTTCACATAACAGAACATGGGGTTTTCCTTGTCAGTAGTGGTATCCTGGTTGATATACAGACCTAAACCTGCTCTAAAGAAGGGTTTAATGCAAGTCTGTTCTTGTTTTTCTGAACCACACTGCGTGCTTTTGTAAAATTCTCTTGTAATGTTTGTATCTCATTATTTTCCATTCTACCCTTCACCTGCCTTTTCATTCAAGTATTAAGCAATCTCTCTTCAGACATATATCCAATACAAGTGCAGCAGGGCTCTTGTGGCTTTTGAAGTGCCATGCTCCCTCCTATCTGAATCTCATTTGTCAAACGTGATTGCACTTAAATAGAATCCCTCCGAGGCCTGAACTTTTTGTTTGCTTGTATTTAGATTAGTGCTAAACACAGATATTCATTCTGATAAGGCCACCACTCCATGTCAAGGATATCAGAAGTATTGATTTGGGTGCGAAAGGAAATGGGAACTTCTGAGCACTACAGTGTTAGTCCATCTTTTTTCAATTATATGAGAACATGTGAATGTATGTATGTGATGCATGTTTTAGCTATTCACCCAAACCTCTCCCGCCTCCAATGTGACAGTGGGAAAAACTATTGATGACTGTACCCATATTCTGCTGTCAGATTCTCACGCCCGTATTCCTGCTATCCATCTAAGCTTGCTCATTAGTCTGACAGACTCATATCACAAGAAAATGGTGGGTCTTCTTCATCACAGCTCCATTCCTCCACTCTGGTTCATTTTTAAACTAGCTCCTCATATATCACACCAGGCACTCATTCACATTTTCTCTTTCACTGATCTCCCCGGGCATGGGTGGTCATAAGTAATTATTAGTAAACCAAATCGAGCATGGACAAGGCAAGAACCATTACCATAATGCTGACTCCGACTGAATCATGTCAGATCTTCACAAAGTCATGCCAGCGAAGTTCCATGCACGAACCTGGAAGGAGGAGTGCTGCCTGTAAAATCAGATACGACAAGGACTACGTCATTCTGACTGAGCTTTTGACGGCAATATGTTGTGATTATCTTGTCTTCTTCTCCCAGCCCTTTAAGGAAAAAGTTTACATCTTTCTATATTTTTCTTATTGTTAACGAATCTCTTAAAGACCAAAACCAAAGAGAACTTGATCCTAATAGCAACATGTCCTGTCATTACCATTATCACAACCACAGTAGGATAGTTTTTCCCATTACATTGCACTGGTGATGTAAAAACTCATTCATATTTATCAATATCCATTCATCCATTATCTATACCGCTTATCCGTCAGGGTCGCGGGGGAGCTGGAGCCAATCCCAGCTGACTTTGGGCAAGAGACGGGGTACTCCCTGGACTGGTCACCAGCCAATCACAGGGCCTCATACAGAGACAGACAAACACTCGCACTCACACCTGCGGGCAATTTAGAGTCACCAATTAACCTCACCTGCATGTCTTTGGATTGTTGGAGGAAGCCGGAGCACCCGGAGAAAACCACACAGAAAGACCCCAGGTTCAAACCTGGATTCAAACTTTGAACCTTCTTGCTGTGAGGCAACAGTGCTAACCCCCCATATTTATCAATATGCTACTGAAAATAGTCCTGAAGAAATGCAGCATTAATTCCGGTTTAGATAAAAAAGGACAGTGCCCAGCTGTTTCAGGAAATTACTTAGCCTTTTTAAAAACGTGAAACTATGTCTTTAAGACCTATTTCAAAAGAGGTTTATCTCCAGAAAGAACCAATTGGCTTGGGGCTGAGTACCTCAGAAACGATAAGGAAGTCAGAAAATATTAAGAGAATGATTAACACCTTGTTGGTTTTGACCTTTCCGAGGGATTTTTTTTATAAGAAAATTGTAGAATAATGGCAGCCTTATCCTTTAATCTTTTCATCTTGCTGTATGCAGTGGAAATGAACCAGTGCTGGTTTAATGCGTTCCAAGGTGTGAAGCTAGAAGCCCTCCTCAGTCATAATGTCTGTATGTCTCTTCTTCAAATTCTAACACTCCTGTTCATCCACCACTCAGATTGCATTCACCTGTTCCAAGTGGCCTCTGTTTTGACTGAAAAGCTAACTCTTAAAATGGAAAACAAGAACTGACAACAAGAGAACAAGGGGTTTATGGGACAAATGTTGTTTCAGAGACTTGCAGACCTCTTGGCTCCAATAAGGTATCAAAATGTGTTAAACTGCAGGGTGACTCACCCAGGGTGAGGTTGTAGTTGAGAACACTGAGTCGCATTTAAGACCAAAACATAAAAAAAATAAAAGAAGAAATGTCTCCAGCAATGTGTAATACCTTTTAGCATCAAAGACGTAGGACATTCCTTTTTTTGAGACCACATTTTTTACTTCCGTTCTCGCTTTCGTTTGATGAGGACATAAGGACATACTTAGAGATAAACAAGTTTTAAAGTATTTATACAGAGAAGTAATTAAATATGTCGGTGTCAGTATCAGAGAAACAATTTTAAAAAGTATATGTCTAAATGTTTACATGTTTATACAAATACAGACCATTTACCATTGTTAGGGGCGGCTGTGGCTCAGAGGTAGAGCGGGACGTCCATCAATTGGAAGGTCACTGGTTCGACCCCCGGCTCCTGTGAGTCAGCATGTCAAAGTGTCCTTGGCCAAGACACTGAACCCCAACCTGCTCCTGAAGGAGCTTCAGTGTGTGAATGTGTGTGAAAGAACAGTCTCCTTTAACTTAGACTCCTCCTGAATGAATGATGTGTGAATGGGTGAATGAGAACGTGATGTAAAAACGCTTTGAGTAGTTGAAATGACTAGAAAGGTTCCATACAATTACATACCATACAGACCACGTGAGAGAGTAGGTCTGAAGGAAAGTGTGTAGTATAACTGTAACAGGAGAAAGTCAACATTCAAAAGGGGCCGAAATTTAAACCTGTTTGAGTCACAACTACCAACCATTAAAACTTTGTCTGATATATCACAGCAGAGGCTTGAGCCTTGAGCTCAGACCACAGGTAAATAGACCAAGAGCAGATCTGAGCCATGCTGCACTGCTACAGCTTGGAGAGGCCATCCTATAATACCCAAGATATGTCACTCAGTGAGACATCAAGCTCCTGTCTGCTCAAATACTGTTCGAAGCTGTTGACAAAAGAACCTTCAGAATGACTTGGAGCTGAAACAGAAGTGTACACAACCGCCAGCAATCCTCAGTGGTATTTCTGAGCTCAGGGGAAATCTGGATTTGTAAGGTATCCGACAGTGGAGGGGAACACATTAAACCTTCAACTGGCTGAGCTTGTTAACATGTTGATGAATCCTACCTGGACGACTAGCGCTGATACAGGAAGTGTGTGAGGACTGAGGGCAGGGCTTTAGGCTAATATGTTAACTGGGGCTGCTCCTCACAATCGACAGTGAAGTGAAGCAAACATCTTTTGCAGACTCCCCTGTGTGCCTTCACACAGATCCAGACTTATGTTGCACAGTGATTTTTTTTTTTTTTTATCACCACGGAACCACAATGTTTAACTGCCCACTGACAAGATGAGCAGGCCGTTGCAGGCATTTCTGATATTTTCCCCTGTTTGTTTTTCTTCACAACAGTTTATGAAATTAATGAGATTTTCATCACAGCTGTCTTGTAATAGCACTTGAACGATTGGGAACAACAAAAGCTGGGATGGTGAGAAACAGCTTGTCTTTGAGCTGACAGTTGGCTGTCTTCTCATTTTTCAGAAACTGACTTGGAAGACGAAGGATGTAGAGAAGTGCACTGTGAGAGGGAAAAACAGCGTGAGTATTATCTTCCAGACACATCTTCATCTCTCTGTGTTTTTTTATTTCTCACTCTTTTCTCTCCCTTTCTTTGTCTCTGCCTTCTTTTCCTGCACAGTGAAGTTTTCTAATAAGCAAAGGTGTTCAGGTAGCTTTTCAGAATCAGTAGCACATCCATCAGGAGTCGGTGGACTGGGGCTTTCGGCACAGCATTTTCCTCCCCAGCGCTGCGCTGAAACCATAAGAATCAGCCTGGGGGATTACAGTAATGAATGTAAAACCGAGAGACGCGTGTGTGTGTGTGTGTGTGTGTCGGTAAAATGCTCGGTCTACCTGCTGCAAATCCTGCTTTCATTCTGTCGATGGCGTGCAAGGAGCCAACATGGACCTGGTCCCTAATGTACGACAACATCAAGCTGTTTTATTCCTCCTGACAGGACGAATGTTACAACTATATCAAAGTGCTGGTGCCACGCAATGACGAGACGCTTTTCGCCTGCGGCACCAACGCCTTCAACCCCACCTGCCGTAACTATAAGGTAAGATACTGTACTGTGGCTCTGCTTCCTGGCTTCTATTACATATAGGAGATCATATTAAGCTGTTATGAGATGTGTTGGGTTCTGTCCTTGTGTGCTGTTTCACTTGTACCCTGTTATTTAAATTGCTAATGGAAATGACAAACTGCAAACTAAACCCGTATCACATTAGCGCCTGGGTGGCGTTTGTAAAAGTGTCATTATCAGTGATATCATGTCTTAAACACACACACACATAAACCTGTGTCAGACTGGCACAGAACAGATGTTTCATACATCAGTGAACAAAGCGAAATGCTGTATGAAGTCAGTTTTACACGTATATATCACAATACATGCAATCTCATAACAAAAATCTGATATAATAACTAATATTCCAGTTTATAGAGGATGATCTTGTTTAATGAAAAAATATGCTGGATATTTTACAGTTGATAAACGGTACAGTAAACAGTAACGGCATAATATATACGAATGGTCATTGCAAGATTGTATTCATTATTATGAATAACTATAATTAAAGTAGGGGCAGCACGGCGGTGCACTGTTGTGCCAGCAGGTTTGCGGTTTGAACCTCGGACCTTTCTGTGTGGAGCTCAAATGTTCTCCTCGTGCTCGTGTAGGTTTTCACCAGGTACTCCGGCTTCCTCCCACAGTCCAAAGACATGCAGGTCAAGTTAATTGGTGACTCTAAATTACCCGTAGGTGTGAGTGTGAGTGTGAAAGGTTGCCCTGTGATTGACTGACAACCAGTCCAGGGTGTACCCCGCCTCTCGCCCAATGTCAGGGATTGGCTCCAACCCCCCTGCTTCCCTTAAGGAGAAGTGGGCTAGACAATGGATGGATAAATAAAGTACAATAGCTCAAATGTATAACATGAATTAAAGAATATTAACAGACAAAAAATGAACAGGAAAAGATGAAACTGCAAATTTAGTGCACTACCACTACTACTTCACTGCTACAGATCCAGTACACCTGTGACAGGCTACTAGAGCCCAAACAATAGATAAAATAATGTTAACACCTCTCAGAAAAGGACATCTGCTATGAAATAACACCTACACAAGCGCTGCTCCTAAGACGGTGGATACCATGTTGAATGCAGGATTTGTCAGCTCTAAAAGAAGTCTGGCAGCCAGCATTTCAGTTATGATACAACAAACAGCTGTGAGTTCAAACTGCAGACACACATGCGAAAATAACGGAAAATAATAACTGGAAAATGATTAAACGCATTAAACAGGACGTCTGAAAAACCCATTTGCAAATTGCAGACCCAAATCAAACCAATCAGACAGCAGCAGCAGATCTGTGCTGAATGTGGCTATATTTGTGTTTTGTGTGGTCGGGTGACTTCAAACGCTTGAAGTGCTGGTGGAATAGTATGTTGGCACAACAAGACGGACAGAGAGCAGTCTGTTGACAGAGCACACGATATGCTGATGGTGTCAATAATACAGCAGCTTCTTTCATATCTCTGAAACAAGAAAGCTGAAGGAGGAGACGAGATGATAGGAAGAAAGTGAGAAGTGGGAAGATGGGTGGGGGTGGGGGGGTGGGGGTGGGGTGGGTCAAGAGACAAATCCATGCCTCTCAGCTACACCTTGTCTCTGTGGTTATCCTTTCACTCCACTGAGAAATGACAGTGAAAACATGATGTTTTTAAAAAGGCACCATCACTTTAAGGACAATGCAAAATCAAAGCTCCTGCAGTTTGAGGTCTGTTAAACGCAACATGACGTTATGGTGGAGCCTCGGAGGTGACATCACAGGTTTGGACTGTGATTCACAGCAGGCCATTAGAGGAGGAGGGAGTACCGGTCCTACAGCACAGACTGTAAATCTAACAGTGTGGGAGACTGAAATAAGGAGCTCAATAACTCGAGACTTTACTTTTCACTGGGTTTTTTTCCCAGCGCACCGACCTATGAACTAACCCAGTGGTCTGTGTCAAGGAGTCAGGGTCACTACTACTGCCAGCAACAATTAGATTATGTTTCTAGCCCTCTTAATGCAAATGGAGGCAATTAAATGTATAAAAAATGAATACAGAAAAAACTACATGAATGAAATGAAATTACATTTAAAAACAACACCACAATGAATGAATGAGTATGCTGTGCAATGTGTGGTAAATGTTTGCCAAAGAAATAGCTAGATTTAATACAGAGCAGGACAGAGCCGCCAACATTACCCAAATCCTGCTGCTGTTCTACAGGTGTCACTTCTGAATGGGGCTTCTTCTAACTTTCTACTGAACCACATTATAATGTACTGCAGTTAATGGTATGCTGACTAGTGACACTAGACTACTACTGTAGATACCAAGCCCCATGTGCACCGTGCCACTTCATTTAGTGGAGAAATCCAAAGGTCAGTAGACCTAGTTATGACTGGGGGAGGGCTTTAGTTTAGGGGTTAGGGTCAGTTAAACCCTGGACAAAATACAGCATCTCACTAGACAGTATCTAAATACTTCCCAGGATTATACCATACTATTTAGAAAGTCAGAAAAAAAAAGGAGTATGTCCCAGTACTTAGTATGTCAAGTGCAGTATCCTAAAAATACCTCCTACTGCATCCAGTGACTATCCTGACCCACAATCCTCTGCGCGGCAGAAGATCCGCCGCATTGACTGAGCTGCTGAGAGGCAGATGATTGGACATAACAGGACTTCAACAGATATTTGAGCAAAAGAGTTCACAGCGCAGTGTTATGTAGAAATTGTATGTCCGACACATACTCGTTCCCACGTTGCAAAGGTAGCTGTAGTACATAATAAACGTAAAAAGAAAAAGTATGTGACTGAGAACGCAGGGTGTGTCTCAGGTGTCATAAAGACCTGCACAGTCTCATTTCTCACCTACAGAGTATGTCCAAAGGTTAATACGCGGGAGCAAGATTGATGTAAAATGTCTTCCTGTCACAGAATCCCTTTAGTAAAGAGCAGCTGATTTATACAAAACACATCCTCAAATTCTTTCTCTCTGCAACCCCCCAGCTGTGTCCCCCCTCCCCTCGTCTCCCCTCGGAAAAAAAGTACAAGAGATGACTATCCAGACAGCTGGGAAGACAGAGAGGAAGTGTAAATCATATCAAGGAATCTGTCTCTGGGTCTCCTCGAAGAATCTGTAGAGGACAAAGGGGGGATTGAGTGAGAGGCGTCGTCTGTGTACTGTGTGTGTGTGTGTGTGTGTGTGTGTGTGTGTGTGTGTGTGTGTGTGTGTGTGTGTGTGTGTGTGTGTGTGTGTGTGTGTGTGTGTGTGTGTGTGTGTGTGTGTGTGTGTGTGTGTGTGTGTGTGTGTGTGTGTGTGTGTGTGTGGTCAAAGACATGAATGAATGCTCAGCCATGAAGATGCAGCTTCACTGACCAGACTGCTGAGACAGCTGGTCTGTAGACAACCGAGAGGCTGTCTTCAACATGCGGTTGTGCTGCAACAAAACCTTGAAGCATCAAATCCTTCTGTCTTCATCTGCCCACTGGAGTAACGATCCTGCAGTCGTTTAATCCTCCGTTCTCTGTGACTTCCAAGGTCTACTTTTTTTTGTGATTAACAGACTTTCACTTTAGATCACGTCACTTTCTTTCTTGCTGATTTCTAATCAGATTTTAAACAGAATTGAGTTTTATTTGAAGAGTGATTAGAGACTGAATGGTACTCTTAATCATGTTTAGTCCTGTTTTTATGGTCGCAATCCTGCTGCTAATATTTCCTTTTTTCCATCAATCACTTGAAGTATTTGTTCGTTTCTGTATGACTTTGCTGACTCGTGGGCTCAGGATCACATTGCTGGAGGTTAGCTGCTGTTTTCTGGTTAGTTGCAGAATACAATTAGCCCCGTGTGAACCTTGTCAGTATTGGGGAAAAGAACTTGTTGCCCTTTTTGTACACATGTTGTCATAGAAAACAATCATCATGTGAAACTGCTCCTCCTGCTACCACTATACCGAAGTATTAACGACCCGTCCTCCTGTAGTGCGCCACCTTCACCCTCACCAATACCTACAAGCTCCCGAAAACTAACATATCCTCTAAAAAGAATTGATCTCCCTGCTCCAAACCTGCCAGCCCTCATTGGCACAGCCACCACTCGGAGAGCACTGACCACAGCACATGACCCCTGCCACCCCTCAACCCGTGCTTCACCCTCCTCCCTGCTGGCTGTAGATACAGCAAAAAAGCATACCATGGGAGGAGTCTTGTGCCCTCCGCTGTAAGGGCTTTAAATAACCTGGGCACACTGTAATAGACTTCTGTTGTAATACTCTTATTTGCTAATAAATGGGTCTTGACATGTTTGTGTCCAACTGGTCCCACTGAAAGTACTTCTAGGACCACTGTGGGTGAGCTCCCTGCTGTTTTAGGTCATTTGTCTTTCTTGCTTCTCCTCATGTTTCCTCTTCCTGTTATTAAAGTCCAGCCAAACTGGAAAATACATTGAAAGCACTTAGTCTTTGTCAGTCCCGTCAAATCTAACCAAAGCTGAATGAATGCTGGACTGGAGATAGATCCAATAAAAACACCACCTGAGCAAAATAAAGCAATTTATCACAACAACACAAACAAGAGACAAAGTCTGAGCAATAGATAGACTTGGAGCTTCGCAGAAGTGATATTTAGAGCAGAGCAGTTGTGTTGGATTGCATCAGGTTCTTTGTACAGATGTCTTGGGACACTTCTGTTGTGCAGTTTTGGATCACTTCTTTTCTCCTCCACTGGATGGTTTTATTGTCACGTATATACAGAGCAGCCATGAACCCACCAATCTCTTCAACTAGGTGGGAACTAAAACAAACAAATCTTCATTGGACTTGTGCCCCCTGTGAGAGACAGAAGAAACATGATGTATCTTGAACAAAACACCATGACTGAAACAAGCCCAGAAGCCCATATGTGCAGTTTTACCATTCATTCTTGTGACATCTCAGCTTCAGTTTGAACCAAGTGACAAACCAGCAACACTTACAACAGCTGGTTGGAGACTTTTGTTGTTGTTGTGCAAATTGTACAGCTGTCTGAGACACATTTTGAACCCAAACTCAGTTTTTACACCGAAAAAGGTTGTAAACTTTCTGAACTACAAAAAAGTTACATGCCTCTATTGTACCAGAATTGTCTTCAAACTAATTTACATCTGAAGTTTCTTGGCACAGTGGCTTACAACACTAAACCAACAGGACGAGACACATAAAACTAAATGATGCACAGCAAACATCACGTACCCAGTGCAAACCTGGATAGCAATAGTAATCATTCTTATTTCTTATAATGAACTGTATGAAAAGTCCATTAAAAGTCTTGCAGTTGCAGTGAAGGTAGTTGGAGGTCTTTCCCATAATAACAATAAAGTAGCAGCCAAGCCTCGTCTTAATGGACTGTTTATGTGGTTTGTGTGTCTCAGTCACCTTGTTGCCACGGAGGATGTTGAATCTGCTCTGCATGCATTTGGTCTCCACACACACACACACACACACACACACACACACACAGACACACACACACACAGACACAGACAAACAAACACACACAGGCACACAGACGAACACAGACACAGACACAGACATACAGACACACAGACACACACACACACACACACACACACACACACACACACACACACACACACACACACACACACACACACACACACAGACACAGACACAGACACAGACAAACACACACAGACACAGACACAGACAAACACACACAGACACAGACAAACACACACACACACACACACACACACACACACACACACACTCTCACACACACACTCTCACACACACACACAGACAAACACACACAGACACACACACACACACACACACACTCTCACACACACACACACACACACACACACAGACACAGACAAACACACACAGACACAGACACAGACAAACACACACAGGCACACAGACACAGACACAGACATACAGACACACAGACACAGACGAACACACAGGCACACAGACACAGACATACAGACACACAGACACAGACGAACACACAGACACAGACACAGACGAACACACACAGGCACACAGACACAGACAAACCCACACCACTGGGTTTTGCTTATTGTCTTACATGGGGTTTACAATCTTGTTAACAGCAGCTCAGAAAATAACAGCTAAATATCTGCAGCTGAGAGATAAAGTGTCCCCTCTGCACATGACAGCAGGACAGCAGAGTTCACACACCTTTTATGGATCCAGCCCGCAATACAGTAAATCACATAAAACGGATCTTTATGATGCGTGAGTTTCCTTTCATAATCACAGATTGATTTGGTATGCATCCCTTGCATTCAGCCACAAAGACATTGAGGTTTGTTGATCGATTTGTCAGTTGGAGCAACCTCGTGGGTTTACGAGTGTAAACAGTAAAGCTGCTCACTGCTGTTTGTGTCATAGTCCCAGTATCCCAGCATTTCTTTTGGGTCAGCTCTACGGTTCTGTAACTGGCCGTCTGAAGGATTCCTCTGTGCTGTGTCCTCTCTGACCTAGATGTCGACACTGGAGCAGGAAGGGGAGGAGGTGGTGGGACAGGCTCGATGTCCCTTCGAGTCTCGCCAGTCCAACGTCGGCCTTTTTGCGGGTGAGTAAAGGAGGGTGACCCAGTGGTTGTACAGATGGTCCCGTAATGGAAATGTCACAGGTTCAACCCCCACAGGTGTTGTTCTGTGTCATTAGTCCTCTCAAAGTGTCCTTTAAGTTCCAGCAATATTTAGTTTTCAGACTTCATTTTTATTTTGGCTTTTAAACGGGTGAAGCTTGAAGTAATGCACTCCAGTGTTCTGTTTTAATTAAACTGCTGTTTTAAGGAACCTTAAGTTCTCCCTGGTAGAACGTTTTCCATACCTGACTACATCTGCCAGTCCTACAAAGGCTAACCTGCCTTTAGAAGCTACAGACGCTATGGCAGCATGTTTTCACTCCTTAAAAACAAATGATTCATACATTTTGTGGAAGGTTTTCAAATGTTTTAAAATGCTACAGTTCTAGATTTTTGGATTTGTCTTCAGTCCTCAGTGAACATCAAGTCTGCACCAATTTCTGTCCATTTTACATTTCTCATCTTCTCTCCTCTCATGTGGTACTCCAGTTTAATGTCACTGAGAGTCTGTTTATAGATTATTGATTATTGCACAGAAATGAGTGGAAACCAGTGGTTGCCTGGAGTGGTAGAATAAAAACATGATCTTTCTAATCCACACAAGTATGATTTGAAACTAATTAACTGTACTGAATTAGATATGTAAGCGTGGTACAATTTGCTTTATATCAGACGTGTAGTCATTGAATACAAAATGCACAATAAAAGAAGAAAATGTCAAAAAATAGAGACAGACTAAACTACATGTTTACTACAACTTCACGAATCATCCCAGGGTTTAACCTGAATTTGCCCCTCAGTGGATGCTGATTGGTGGCTAACTGTCTTCACTAATCATAGCAGTGAAGAAAGCTGATACTTTGTGAACATGTAGGGGTCAAGTTTAGGGAGAAGTGAAGAGAGAGCCAGACCTGCACTCAGTCCTGCCAGGTTTCCACTGACATTTATGCAAAGTTCACACGGGGTGTTCATTAAAAGTGACACATCCTCCGACACATGTTATCATCTGCCTCCTTTTAAAGGGCAACAAAAGTCACCGGTGACCAAATTAGACAGAAGTGTGTTGTTGAAATTGTGATCCCTGACAATGTATCTCAATTACTTTCTTCCTGTGTTTCTCAGGTGGTGATTTCTACTCGGCCACCATGACAGACTTCTTGGCGAGCGATGCAGTGATTTACCGAAGTCTGGGAGAAAGTAGCCCTGTTCTGCGTACAGTCAAGTACGACTCCAAATGGCTGCGAGGTAAGCATTCAGCAAGTGTAACGTACGGCTCTGGTATGTATGAGGTCGTTGGTGTTGACATTGTATTTCTTTTATATGTCAATATCTCCGTGACTCGGGTTGGGGATCATCCTCTGAAAAATGCCAGGATTCGCTGAGCTCTGAGGATAACAAATCTCCCTTCAAATGATGTATCTCTCTTTGTCCCACTGTACAAAACATTCATTATTTTCTTGATTAATCTTTCTTCCCCATGCAAGAGTTATTTTTCTGGCCATACTAAGGATGGTGTAGGGTCTCATAATATTGTCAAAGGGGGCCCAGATCCTCAGGACTTGCTGTGTTGTCAGTATGTAGTTAAGTTCCCCTAATTTCAAAACCTACTGTACATAATCTATTTGATCCCTCTTGTGAAGACTATTGCTTCCAGCCGAGAAGAATAAGCCTTCTTGCAACGGAACCAGCAAATGTTTACATAAGTGTCATAATTGTTTCTGGGTAACAGCTCCAGTGTTCAGACATAGGCTACACCTGTTATTTTAGTAATGCTGGTTGTGTTGAATACAGATCTTAGTTAAATCTTTGGGTTTTCAGTATTTTAGGTAGTTATACCTTTAGCTGGACTTCATTCTGTATTCCGATTGCATAAAATGCTATCGAACTTCACCCCTATAATTGACTGCAATTCTGACTTCAGCTCAGTTATCAAGGTATTTTTATCAGCACTGAACCAGCACCAGCTCTGCTATTTCAATGCAATGAATGTTATCTCTGATTATAAATTTGTTTCTCCATATCTTGCTGTCCTTAATAATCAGATTTTTCATTTTACAACGCTCTCCCTGCATTTCTCTTGGACCCATTTTCCAAGTTGAGCATCTGTGTTTACCAGCTCCAGTCCCGGCTTGCTCACAATGCACTCATGTTGTAAATAAGGCATCACTGCCAGCGTGCCTGTCACATATCTTTTCTTCTTGTCTTGCACAGAGCCCCATTTCCTCCACGCTATTGAGTATGGGAACTATGTGTACTTTTTCTTCAGTGAGATAGCAGTGGAGTACACCACTCTTGGCAAGGTGAGGGACTCATTTCAGACCAGACACTCACCAGACTTGTGGTTTGTGGTTTCTATACTTCATTCCACTGTTTCTCTGTGGAATGAAGTCGAACAACATCATTTCCAATGCAAACCACATGCCTACAAGATTTTTAACTGCTGTTCAGTATTCCATGGTGGCTCTGCCTGAGATTGTGTCGTAAATGGTCTGATTTCTAAAGTAGAGTTGTCACCTCTAAGAGGTTTTCCCCTCCTGTTTCTCCGCAGGTGGTTTTCTCCAGAGTTGCACGTGTTTGTAAGAATGACAATGGCGGTTCACCGAGGGTGCTGGAACGTTACTGGACATCGTTCCTCAAAGCCCGGCTGAACTGCTCTGTACCAGGCGACTCCTTCTTCTACTTTGACGTTCTGCAGTCACTGACCAACGTGCTGCAGATTAACCACCGGCCGGCTGTGCTTGGCGTCTTCACCACACAGGCAAACAGGTTGGGATCATAGGTGTTGTTATTCCACTACCTCAGTCATTAGTGTTACATTGTTCGCAACTAATTTTCACCTCTTATTCTGTCACTCACCACTGTTTCTGCTGCATCTCCTGGAACATTGTTAAACTTAATTACCGTCAGGCTCTGAACCATCTTCACCATCTCAGTGAGGTGAAGACTGAAGAAGAGCTGCAGTCACTGTCACTGCCTTCACATCAGGCACTGAATAAAACGCTTCAGGTCGCATGAGCGAAACATTAGCCATTAAGTGACCAGTTGGTATCTATGTATGTGTGTATGGTTCTGTGAATTTTGAAGAACCACCAGGTCATGTCAGCTGTGGTGGGGGCATTTTCAAGCTAAAATGAGGTGTTATGGCACAAATACACAAATAGTTATGTCCTGTCTTCCAATTTCATATTACAGTAGTATTGCATGTTTAAATGTATGTATAAAACGTTGTGGTTTCTCTCTGGTCCGTCCCTTGACAGTAACACAAAAAGCCAGGGTTCTCTCTGCCTATGTAACTCAAACACCTCAACTGACACCTTTTTTTGAAAATTCTGACAAAAACACAAAGGGTTGTTTTTTTACGCCAAACTATTGTTCTGTTTTTTAGCAACTGCTTTGATGAGCTAGGTTTATGCCTGATGCAGTGTTCCCAGCACAGGGTGCATGTGCCAAAAATGTCCTAATCATGTTTCATGTGTCAGTGCTCCACCGGTTGTCATGGCGCGTGGTCATGCACCTCCAGATTTTAGTGACTCAGCACTCATTGCAGCAACGTGGCGCAATGAGTTCATGCAGTTATATTCCTAGTTCCTTCCAATATAACAGCCACTTATAAATGAAATAATAAAATTTAAATCCCAGCAGTGTGTATAACTTAAATCCCCATGGACACTTCATCCATCAAAATGGTGATTTTTCTCCACCTAAGCATCTGGCCCTCTAAAAGTGTGCGTACTAGGATGCTCACAACTGTTGCATTTCAGTAGTCATCATGTACTCTTCTAAGTAGTCAAATAGTGGATTAATTGCAGGTGATGTATGTTTTTTTTGTCAATTTGATCAATTCTCATCAAAAGGGTCCCAAATACACCCAGGCTAACTAATGTTGGTGAAATAGTCCTCACTTAGCTCTGAGGCTGTTTACAAATGAACCGCCGTCTGATTGGACTAAATCTGGTCTAAGCTGGAGATTCTGTTTTCTGCAGGGACAGTGGGAGTCTTTCTGTTATATACATATATATATATATATATATACCACCATGGCAGACAGAAATGAGACATTAAGTATCAATATTTCTTTTAAGTTAAACTACTGAAATACAGGAAATGACTTGATGACTGCCAATTAACTTGATCACCGTGCTGGCATTTACTTCGCCAGTACCAGCTGGTGGTTGACAGCATATTTAGAACTTATGAATCTTACAAATCACAGGATAAATGAAATAGTATTTTCAGGTTGTGCCAGACTTGGAAAGATGCTAACGTCCAGACCTTTTTCTTTGTAATGTTATCTTCCTTTGTGGCCCTCCTAACAGCATCACTGGCTCAGCAGTCTGTGCGTTCTACATGGATGACATAGAGAAGGCCTTCAATGGCAAATTCAAAGAGCAGAAGAACAGCGAGTCAGCGTGGACACCTGTTCCAGAGGAGCAGGTTCCAAAACCAAGGTAAGAGACACATCTTTAAATAGCGAACTGTCACTTTCCAATAACATGTTTTTCTGCCTCTGACAATTGAGCTTTTGCAGCTGCTGCTGTTATTGTTCTGCATAGACATGTTTGAACAAAAGAACAAGAAGTCACACAAGACACCTGTGTTCCCCTCCTGCTTGTCCCTAAAAACAAGCAGCTGCCACTGTTTTTACATCTGTGGTCGTGGAGCTGGAGCTGAATTCACTCCTAATGTTATTTTTGTTTGTTTGTTTGTTTGCTGCCGTGGTACAGGCCAGGATGCTGTGCCGGGGAGGGCTCAGCAGCTGCTTACAAGTCATCCACCACTTTCCCGGATGACACCCTGACTTTCATCAAGTCCTACCCACTCATGGACGAGTCCGTCCCCTCCGTCAACGACAGACCTTACTTCACCCGTACCACCAGCAGGTATGGCGTTAGTTCAACGGAAGGACAGATGGAAAAAATGGTGGAACAAACTTTATTCTCACCTCAGAGCATCCACGCACATCAAGGTCAACGAGCTGAGTTTGTTCCTATTAAAAGATACCTACAGAAATATGCAACAGAATATTAATCTGTGATCATTTTGATATTTTATTAATGGCTTAAGCAATCACAAAATAATAACCAGATTAACTGGCGATGAAATCAATCAATAGACATAGCCCTCATTGCCACTGTACATTCTGTACGCTGTGTTTCAATTATCAGTCAATCAAAATGCAGATACATTCTGCCGAATTTCTGCTGATCATCTCAAAAATTAATAGATTCTTTGTTTCAGCTCCAACAACATTTTGGAACTTAAATACCTCAGTGTAATTTATAATGACAAATCTGTTTTCCCAGATGTTACTGATGTAAACCACGCACCATCTTATACATCATAAATAATGAACAATACATGCAGACATCTTGTTCAAATGCGATCAAATGCTCTGTACTTCATTGAATCGAATTAAAAACATAACTAGTTGGACGTCAGTGTCAGTCAAGTTAGTTATAAAACAGGCCTTTAAGAGAAAATGCCAGGGCCTCTTTTTTTAATGGTTAGTATACAGGTATTATTTTCCTATTTTCAATAGCAACATAATGTACCGGGAGTGTTTTCACACTCGGGGCTAAGATTGTTATTGATGAGTGAACTCAGGTGGAGCACACAACCTTGTCCCTCATTAAAACCCATCGGATTTGTTCAACGGTCGATTTCAGCCCACATCAAAGACAAGTCGCACGGGGAGGGGGCTCTTCCTCGAGCGTTGACCCAGCCTGCAGCCACTCCTTTCCAGCTCATATTGAAGCAAAGAACTGTGTGTGTGTGTGTGTGTGTGTGTACACCATGTATTTCTATGGTGGTTTAAGGTTAGGTTTAGTAAATTAGTTGTTATGGTTAGGGTCAGGGTGAGGCTCCAGCTAACTATCAAAATTTAATGAAATGTCCTCTGAAGTGATGAAAGTGTGTGTGTGTGTGTGTGTGTGTGTGTGTGTGATGATGATCGGGTGAATTTGAATCACTGTGTCTCCCAAGTGTTTCGGACAGTACAGCATAAACCTCAGACATGGATTATACACACAGCAGATGCACATCACAGATTCAGCTGTAGACACACACACACACACACACACACAGTGTACATGAGTCTCCTCCATGCCTCCTGAAGCAGAGCCCGGCTGACAGCCAGCCAGACACTGCAGCGGCTCCACACTGGGGAAACATGTGCCGCTTCGCATCTGGCGCCAAAAACATCACATCTGCCTCGCCTCTCCCCAGAGAGGAGCTAGATAAATGAAATCTAACCAGAAGCGCATCACGCAATACTACAGAGCCATTGCGGAGACGTGCCAGTCAAGTCCATGTGGGTAAACACACCAGCCTCTGTGGGACCATCTGGGAGGGACTGAGGGAGAAGTGAGGGCACAGGAGCAGCCGCTGGTGTCCTTTTATAGAAGAATGTAGAAAGGGTGTCATGCCAAAAGAAATTACTGGGTTTATTAGATGAAGTTTGTTTGTCCAACTCCCTGAGCCAGAGAGGGGAAATTCAGGCAGATAAAATGAATGAGTAAAGTTTATCCCTCTGTCAACAACCGCTGGACTCAAGGTGCCCTTCAGCATGGCGCTTAATCCTCAACTGCTCCAGTGGAGTCAGCAGTAGACGACTGTGGTGATACTGGGCAGCTCCCATGTGTCACAGCGTGGAGCTGGATGCATATGAAGCAGGATGGTGCATGAAATAAAGCAACAGTTTACTAGACGTTGCCATAAATATAAGCTAGAAATATAGAACTGGGCCTCGAAAGCAGACAGCAGCGAGTTGAGGAAAGCAGCTAAATAACAGGAAGAATGGATCGATTGAACCGGTGTGGGTGGATGGATAGATGGGTAGATGAATTAACGGGATGAAGGGATTAAAGGATGTAGGCGACGGAGGAAAGGAATGGTGGGTTGGTAGATGAAGTGATTGATTGCACACTGAAGGATTATACAATGAGCTCAGTGTTCGCCCACCATGTGTTTTGTTTATCATGGGAAATCGACTTTGACAAAACAAAACAACAACGTTAAGATGCTAACCAGCACATTTGGTATTGTGAAGCTGTCACTTGACGCCAAACAGACATCACTTAGAGGATCTTCACTGTAGATGGTTGACTTAAGTCACGGTGTCTGATGATGATGATGATGATGCATCTTTTCCACCAATGCATCACTACGTTTACCATAGTTGATTTAATAGTAGTGGTGTTTTTCTTGATGTTTCATGCAGATTCAAGTTGACTCAGATAGCAGTGGACACGTCTGCAGGGCCGTACAAGAACTACACAGTTGTGTTTCTGGGCTCAGACAATGGCCATGTGCTGAAGATCCTGGCCAGCACCGAGGGAGCCAACGCGTCCTTCAACACCCAACTCCTTGAAGACATCGACGTCTACGACCCTAACAAGTCAGACTTCTTATTAAGTTGATATTTTTGGGCATCTGTTTTATTTTAAACCCTCCCATGTTTTTCCGTAATTGTAGGTCCTCTTTTCTTTCTCTTCCTCTCAGTCGGTTCTGTCCTTTACTTGGTATTTTTTCTTTTTACTTTCTCTCTGATCTTTTCTTTCTTTTCTCCCCTCTGTGTTCTGCCTTGATATGTCCTGCCCACCCGCTCTTTGGTCTATTGTAGCACTTTGCATCACCCTGTACAGCTAGAGGGAATGCTTTTTTTCTGTGTCTTCTTTTGTTTTCTGACTGCACAGCTTGTGAAGTCTATCTGCATGGAGTTCAATTCACAGCCGGCTGTCTGTATAATTCCTTCTGTATAATTTTCAGACTGTGTCAGTCGTCTGCAGTACTTATTTAAAAATGAAACAAGATCAAAAATGTCTTATCTTGACAGTTGGTGTTTTTCTGCATTCCTAGATGTAACGTGCGGGGTGAGGACAGGAGGGTGCTGGGTCTCGAGTTGGATCGAGATCATCACGCACTCTTCGTAGCGTTCTCCAGCTGTGTGATCCGTGTGCCACTGAGTCGCTGCTCTGACTACAGCACCTGCAAGAAGTGAGTTCCCAAATGAGTTAATCATTGAGTTCTTTGATCAGCAACTGAACACCTCATCTCACCTGTCAGGAAACAGTAGATGTAGAACAGTAGGGTCAGATGCAATGGGAGGCCAACAGGCAGACTGATGTAGTGCCACGGTGCTGTGGACATTGTATCAGCTGTTATCGTAAAGATGATAGCTAAATTAAAACACTTGACTTGACAACCCATTGACTTGTGGACCACCGTTTTCAAGCATATAGACCAAGACCAGATAGTCCCACCCTAAAGCATACTCCACTGTATTTTTCTCTATTACTCTTTTTTTCTCTATTATTATAATAATTTACTGGAATAACATCATGCTGAGACGATACAATCATTAGAAAACTGCTTACTGAGGCAATAAATCAACCAAGGAGTAGGCTCATTGTCTCATAGACTTCCATCCTTTTGGACTTCTTTATGCAACCAGCAGAGAGGCCCCATGTTAGCCATTGGAAACAATGCAGCTTTAAGGCACTTCCACATTAGCTTCGCTAGCACATCCACTTTTATGCAGTCAGTGTTCAAGAGCAGAATTGGCACTTAAGAGTGCACATATCTTTTCACAAACATAAAATTGTGTGTTCATATAGATTTACCTCCAGCAGACCTGAGAACAAAATGAGCTAAGGTTGCACAAATGTTTGGAACATGTTTAGGTAGGCAGGAAATTCAAAAGAACAGAAACAAAACAAGTCAAAGGTCGTGAAACATTTGAAAACCAGTATGAAGACTGAGACTACACTCTGCTGCAGCCCAGAAAAACGGCATAGATTTAGTGTTTCCTCCCCGTGTAGCAGGAAGAAAAGGCACTCACACTACCAGGTAACGCAGGTAAAGTAGGATCACATTTTCTCTGCAACTACCAATTTAAGAACTGTGTCCACTTGTGATGCTGTTAGAGGTTTTTGGACAAAAGTCTGTACCACCGAACAGATGTTATGCTATTATCTGCTTGGCTCGACTTTCCCCAGAAAACACTAAGTAAAGAAGAGTAAAATTAAACCGAGCAGCAGGTAAGTATGGTGTGGCTGCCATGTAAGAGATGCTGTGGTTAGAGGCAAGGCTGAATTCTTCTACAGGCTGAACTTCTTCTATAAGCCCATTCTGATTTAATTCTGATTCAACAAGAGGAAGCATTATTCATGTGCAATAAAATAATAAAATAATAGTTTCACTTTCTTGGGATTTACAGCTAGCATGGTAACTGTAAAAAAGTTAAATAGCAAGCATTAATGCCCCAAATCTGCTGGGTTCTGCTGACCTGTGACAATTCATTCATTTATTTTTCATATTCAGTATTTTTACATTCACATGAAACAAGATTATCAATCAATCAATCTTTATTTATATAGCGCCAATTCATAACAGCGTTATCTCAAGACTCTTCCCATAAAGAGCAGGTCTAGACCAAACTCTTTAATTAGAGAGAGACCCAACGATTCAGGAATTCAACATTAAGGATTCAAGAATCCCCACATGAGCAGCATCAGATATTATATTTAGCAACAGTGGAGGAAGAACTCCCCTTTAACAGGAAGAAACCTGGAACAGACCCAGGCTCAGAGGTGGGGGGCTTTCTGTCAGGGTCCTTGTTGGGTGGATTACTGTAATTTCTGTTTTAAATTGGCTTGGACTAGGAAAATCAGGGTTCTCTGATCCCAGACCTGATTTGTAGAACTGTGTTTCTCATTTTCATGACACTAAGAATCCGGTTACTGCAGGAGGACTTTAACCCAGTTACTTAATGTAAATGCACTGCTTGTAAATTTAACGTCACTTTTGACTCTGGGAAATTGTGATGGACATTTTTCACTATTTTGTGATATCTTTTAGACCAAATGAATAATCAGTTACTTTAATAATGGACAGATGAAGCGATAATGAAAATAATAATTAGTAGGCGTGGCAAAACATTTATGTTCAGTATAAGCGACAGCTCATTGCCCCATAAACACAGTTGCTATAGATTACCGTCTGGTGTAACTTCTGTAAAAGATACAAAATAAAAACCTTGAAAGTGCTGCCGTCAAGAGGCTGACATTGCTTTTACAGCAGGTTTATGAGCTGAGCTGAACCTTCTTGTGTCTCTTTGTCTACAGCCTGTTGTTTTGTCAGGCAGTGTTTTAGCCCCACTTAATGTACTTGCTCCCCAGCTTCAGGATCTATTTTAGGGACTGTGAGGAATGTTGGCCCCATGCATCTCCCCCTTCTTCTCAACCCCTTCAACCCAGAGAAAGGATTTCTCCTCACCTCCACCAGGGAATACATATACCCCCATAGCATGCTAAACTCTCATTGCGAAGGCCTGGAGAAGCTCTTAAGACAGTTTAGGCCTAAATTGGATCCAGCTGATTGGCAGGGAGCCAGAGATGGTGGCCACCATCTTTTTTTCTAAAGCTTGAGGAGAGAGAAGAGGAAAAGAAGGAACAGGGAGAAAATGGATGGGCCCTGTCTTACTTTAGCTTACGGGGCGGCTACATCCCCAGATCCTTTTTAGAGGCTAGAGCTACAGCACACCTCATCCTGGGATTAGGGGCCCCGTAAGCCTCATCAGCACTGGCCAGGGGGTCAGGTTTCAGCCACAATATCCTCCTTCACCACACCACTGAATCTGTCTCCCTCCAGATGAGATTTACCCCATCTATCTGTTTTCTGCCTCCATTTTCTCTCTCACTGCATTTCTCTCACTATTGGCTTCTCTCTCTCTCTCTCTCTCTCTCTCTCTCTCTCTCTCTCTCTCTCTCTCTCTCTCTCTCTCTCTCTCTCTCTCTCACTGTAGCCTACATCATCAGGTTTCTTTTTTCAGTGAAGGCTCTCTGCCAATATCAGGTTTCTGAAAATGCTCTTTTTTCAACAGCAGCTAGGAACTGTGTGAAATGGGAGTTAAAGTAAAAAATACAATGAAAGGGCCAAAGAGGCCTCAAAGCCTGAAAATCTGTAGATCCAGTGGATATTTCCCTTTTTTTATCTGAACAGTTTTAACTTAGTGCTGAGGTACAATAACGTCTTGCTTACCATTACTGAAAGATCATGGTTTGTGTTAAAATGCCTAACTGCCTAAGGTGAGGCAATGATCTTGTCATTGCTAACAGAAACCAGTGTTGACTGCAGTAGAAAACAGGAACTGAACAGCCATCCCTGTGTCAGTCCATCCACCCTGACCCCTCTGTGTGCGGACTGTATGACTCTACAATACTAAATCCTATGGCCTTAGAGGGCTTTGTCAGTTGATTGTAAATGAGCATTTGCTGAAATAACAGACACTGTTGGTTTTTTTGTGGTGTCAGTTTTTTGTGGTCTTAATCCATTACTGTTCAGGAAAACTGTGTTTACACAAGTGCAAGTACAAAAGGTCAACTTTGAAGCAGGAAGTCGATCTCTACACTGTAATGGATGGTTACAGTTATTTGGTACTGCTCACTTTCATTTCTCTTCCAAATAAGTTTGACTAGCCTGTATTTTTAGATTATCTGTCTCTTGTCCCATTGGACCTCTTTTTTGCAATGTTGCCTCATTCGTAGAGTTCTGAAATAAGACTGTAATATTGTTATATTACGGTGGCCAAAACTGTAGAAATAAGATCTAAGTTTTTATTAAACCAGAGTATTCATCTCTCTGACTAGATTCTTGTAAGAAACCCATTCTGCAATAAAAGTGGCATTTTATTTTCTGGAGAAACATTACATGATAAAACCTCAAAGCAATGTAGCAAATGTAGCATAACAGCAGTGTTCAAAGTTTGATATATTCTTTTATATTTGTGTTATTATCAGATAGCTTCTTCACATTTACTTGTTCACCAGCAGCATCATATTAGCTGAAACTATCTCCAGTAAATCAGGACTGTATTATTCCCAGGATATTGGCTAAATGACAGCTGGAAGTTATGAGCCTCAGCCTCAGAGGCTGGACAAATCCCTTCTCCTCTCAGCAGCTAATGGATGTTCCTTACACACTGTGGCTGCAGGCAAACATACACACCTATCTGTTGATCATAGCATGACAGAATATGAGCAACAAGGCGGAGTGGAAATCTGAAGTTTTAAAGAGCAACAGGAGACGCACACAAATACATGTCGTATATAAGCTGCTAACAGAACAACTTCAGACAAAGAACATGTGACTTTGCATCATATCTCTTACTAAACCACAGCTAGACACGACTTCTCAAAGTGCTTCAATGTGGAGGTTCATTTTCTGTCATGTAACTGTAGAGGAAGGCATTGATGAAGAGGAGGGGGGCAGAATGGGGAGGGAGATGCAGATATACCTTATGGCAAGTGAATGAATAATTTATTAAAGCTGCGCGAAGCAGTGACACATATTGGCAGCCTCACACACAAGCAAAAGTCACTCTAGGGTCTCGATACCCTGAAGTCCTCCGTCAGGTTGTGAAGCTGTGAGAGAAAAAATTATTTTTGGACAGAAAGTTATTTCTGCTGATGACAAGGTTTGTATTTCACTCTGAAGTTTAGACTTTAGTGTGCGTTTTGAGGCGTCGACACTGCAACAGACTTTAGTTACAACAAATGATAGTAATACAAGAAGTGAGACCTAACAAACACCATTCACTGCAGCAGGTCAGCAGTGAAAGCCAGTTAAGGGACATTCAAAAGGTTTAGTTTTCAACTGACTTTTGAAGGTTTAGATTCAAAGCAACTAGAAAGAACTTTGATTTTGTGTTAGTTTTGGTTGCTCCTGTGGACAAAAGCACAGATTCCACGTGTTGTACAAATCTTGTTCTGGCTAGCAGGTGTTTTGGAAGCGAGTGAAAGAAAGACGCAACTTATTTAATTAACACTATTTTACTTTTAACAGCTGTTTGCAGGTAACATAGTGATGAGTTCATGGAGTGTATTTCTGACAGTTTGGTCAGAAACATGCACACCAGTAGCCTGCTGCAGGTCATTCTGTAGGGCTCTGGCAGTGCTCCTCCTGTTCCTCCTCACCCAAAGGAGCAGATACTGGTCCTGCTGCTGGGGTGATGCCCTTCCACAGCCCTGTCCAGCTCTCATTGTGTGTCCTCCATCCTGGAGGAGCTGGACTACCTGTGCAACCTGAATGGGCTTCAGGTACCACTTCATGCTACCAGCAGTGATAAGGACACTAGCAAAATGCAGAACTAGAGAAGAATCAGTCAGGAAGGATAAGGAGAGAACAACTGTCTGTGGCTACCACCTGTAAAACCATTCCTTTTTTGGAGGTCGTCTTGCTGTTGCCTCTCCACCTGGTGTCACTTTCATTTGCACCAAAACAGGTGAAACTGATTCACAATCGCTGATGCTTCCTAACTGGACAGATTGATATCCGTTAAGTTTAATTGACTTGGTGTTATACTGTGATGATTAAGTGTTCCCTTAATTTTTTTGAGCGCTGTTTGGGTTTCAGGTTTAGACGTGTCATGGTTGGGCTGTGCACTTATTTCAAAGTGTATATTGTTTTTGTGCCCTTACAGCACAAATCAGTTATACTTTGGGATTATAAAGCTAATCATCTGTTTCTTTATCCTCACCAACGTGTGGCAAAACAACAAAACAAAAAACTTTGAGGCAAAAAGCATGGTTTTTGAACAGCATCCTGTCCTTTTGTAAAACAGCCGGTTCCATATTTCTATGGCATACCCAGATTGGGTGGTGGTGGTTGTTCTTGTTATTGTTTTTCTTGTTGTTTCCATAAAAAGCAATTGAAAATAATACTTGCATACATACAGAGTACTTTGAGGACCCAGACAAAGGCATGCAGTCACATTCAGTTCCCAGCTGCAGGTGTACAAGGGGTAGTTTCGATGTTGATTTCCCTCTGTTCTGTAGGAGTGACACACTAATGTGCTCTCTGTGGGATTTCTCTGTAATGTTTACTGACTGAGGGTGAAAATGGTGTAACGCCTGCACACTCAGTTTAGATAGTTGTAAATAATTTTAGATATTTAAAACAGGTCACAGGAGTCCTCATTAAAACTTGTTCCCTGACTGCCACCAAGGTTTTATTTGACATGATGCTGCACACAGCACCAGCACTGTGCAGACTTTTTTTTTTTTTCCAACTTTCACCTCTGATGGTGTTATCCAGCGTAATAGGCTAAAATCATTCCTAATGTGACTGTAGACTGGCAGCAGATAAACATTATTGTTTTTTTTTCTTGTCAGTGTTTAGTCTCTATGTACTTTATGCTCTTTATGTTGGTATTGCTGGGTGAATACCACGGACTTTCAAAGAGTAAGGTCTGCAGCAGTAAAAAAAAAAAGATAATGGTTAATGATAATGTTAATCCCCTCACTGACACCCAGTGTTGTTTTGTAATTATACAGTGGCAGGATAAAGGCCAAGAGCATCATTCAACTCATTCCAGAGTGCAGGATTAAAAACTGCAGACTTAAATCAATGATGGTGCAGAGGTACTGACAGCAGATCAGTGGAAGGGTATAATCAACAAAAGTGTCATGTGAGAGTCTCAAACATGAGACTGGAACATGTTAGCAGCCGTTCACTCAGAGTAAGGTCATTCACAGCTAGTCAGGAAGACTGCTGACACCTGATGATGGGCTCAGCGACCTAAAGTGACTCTGGCTTAAAGGTACAGTCCAAACATAAACACAAGAGTTTACAAAAAGTTGGAAACTGCTATAATTATTAAAATTGACAGATTTTTAATAAATTAAAAAAGCAAAAAATTAATCAGCACCAGTCAACATAGTCAAAGTTTTTATAATTAGAACAAGCTATCACAGAGCAACTTTACTTTCCCTGTTTTTTAGCTCAAGCACACCCCCTTCACAAATTCAAATAATGCATTTTAATCACTCGTCCCCCGTTTTATTCCTGTTTTATAATGTATGTCTTGATTGGGGGCATTGCTTAGACAGTGAATGTCACTAAATCACACATTTTTCCGTCTGCTTTTTCTTTTTGTTTGTTTGCTTTTCATTTGAACAAGAGGGCAGAACCAATTGATTATCTCAGGAAATAATAAAGTGATTTGATATTTAATTTTCTAATTAACTGAAAAAGTGGATTTAGCTTTAAGCATTTTAATTTTTATTCTGACACTGTTGAAGGTTTGTTTACATCAGTCAATCATCATAAACACAAAAGAAAAACAGGACTATTTATTTTAATTATGATCAGTTAATCTCAGAGTGAACAAGTTGAATTCTTCAATTATGCAGGAGTAAATACTAATTTATATGGTGAAAACAATTATGGATCGTGATTTTAAAGCAAAAGTAAGAGACGGAGAAGAGTATAAACACAAGCTTTGTGTTTATTCCCTTCAGTTCAGTTAGAAGCTAGAAGTCCACAGCCCTGACTCTAATCCAGAGCTAATCTGATTGCAGTCTTCCCCTCTGTCTTTTTGTATGATGGTCTGCATTCATTTCTGTCATGGAGAAAACGGTAATGTTGGCGTATTTGTTAGTCAATGTTTGCAACTGAATACTAGCAAACATAGTTAATTACTTATTTAATTCACACAGAAAAGCACTGCGCATGCTATGATGTGAAAGTTGTAAAATGCTAACTATGTGTTGTCACCCAGTCATAGATAGATTTAGCTGTATTTAAATGCCACACATCTCTTTATCAACAGACTTTCTAAACAAATTGATGCATTTGCATAAAAACAAGATTATGGGAGTTGCAGAAAAAGTCACAGCTGCAATTTCAGCGTTCACAGTAATGGTGCTTTTTTGTCCATTAGAGATGCTGGTAAATGATAACTATTCGTGCAACTTTTCACTAAACTTAATGGGGAAAAATGCAGCAATTTGATCTTAAATTTAGTGGTTTTTTTCTTCCACTTTTGTCTTTGCCTCATGGGAGCCAAACTTTTCAGTGTTGTGTTTCATACCCTGTTATACATGAAGCTCATTTCTCCGTCTCGAGTTGAGGACAGATGTGGTTGTAAGGTGGGTGGCAGCTAACGGTTACAGGGCTCACTTTTCTTCACAAACGATGCTCTCCCCAAGGACTTCCATCACTGACTGAATATTTGCCTGTGTCTGTTTTGCAGAAGCTGTCTGTCTTCACGGGACCCTTACTGCATTTGGCTCAAGGCAGGCAGCTGTGCCACTGTCTCACCTGGCTTCAAGTAAGACACAGTCTGTAACGACACCTATACTTACTATAGAGGAGGGATTCATGTCACCACAGCCACCTTCAGCTTCAGTGCCGAGTCAGTGTTGCCACTGATAATAGTGAAAGCTGTCTCACTGCTGTGCTGTGTGGTTGTATCTCGTTCATTTCAGTTGCATGCTCAAATATTGTCACATTCATTCCCCCTAATGTGGTGCAAGAACCACTCGCACAAACACCTTAGTTCTGAACTGATTCCTCCTGATGAGTGGTCCAGACCTGTTGTACGAAGTCAGTGCAGTTAGTCAGCCTCAGGGGGAAACACTAGTCTGACCTGAAGTCATAATGCCTTTTATCTCAATGAGTTTGGAGTTTAAACATGATGCTGTAGTTAAGTTAAATGAAATCTATTGAACACAATGCAAAATGAATCTTCTATCCACCAGATCATCAGCTTAGTCTCAGAAGTTGTTCAGAAGTTGCCTGTGGCTCTTTATGTTCCTCGCTGTGGGCTTTAGTAATCTCTTGTGTAATATCTGTTTTTAGCATATATCTTCATGTCAGCTCACTTGTTATTCATGTCACTGCTCTGACAGCTGTGTCATTAATATCTTAATTGTTTGTTTCAGCTCCTCTAATATGTCTGTTGATACTGACAGAACCTGAAGCTCTGCAGTGTAAAATTCTTCTTTTTGCTTCTCTTTTTGTGAATGAGACTTGCCCACTCGGAGCAGAACAGCCCTACGTGGCGATTTTAGGGGTGTTAATTTAGCTAATTTACAGGTCTCATGAATACACTGAGTTCCGTGCAGGTTTTTAGTGTTATGACTGAAGCATTTAATGCCATGAGCAGAATCTTTGAATGAACTGCAATCGATAGGTTTGATTTTTATAAAGTTAAAGGGATTTTTATCATCCAAAGAACTATGCTGGTGTCTGTAGCTCATGGCTGAACTGTAATTCATTCCAGCACAGTTATTGTTCCATAAATGGGACAATTACACTCTTTCTTCGACTCATCTTTCAAAATAAGTCATCTGTAGAGCAACTAGAACCACGTATTGACAGCAAAACAGCACTGCATGTTTAGCCGGCTTTAAGGCTCAGTGAAAGGTAATAAAGGCCAAACAAAGTCAGAAATGGTATCTGACAGCTCCCACTTTACCAACAGTGCCAAAAGCTGTTTGCATTACACAAGGCTCTTTAGTGATGGATTCTTTTTTTTAATTCTATGTGAAGGTGTAGAGAGGGTTGGCAGTAATAGATGGAGAACTTTTGACATGGTATATTGAATGGTGAAATCTCAAACTACACATAATGTTCAATCCGACAAAACTCAAGTTCCTGGGAAGATGCCAAAGATAACAGATATGTCAGGCTGAAGTTTGGGAAATGTGTATAAAATGATGCACATCTAAGGTTTTCCCATTGAATTTATAAAAATTACATTTCACTGAAACACATCCTACATGTAGTTTCAACAAAGAGTTTGAGCAGGCAGATACAGTAAGAATATACGTGATAGTGTCACAGAGGGCGGTTTCCCGACCTTAATGCTACTTTATGGGAAATAAGGGAGTGAGACTGAATGTTAAGGGATTATCTGGTAGAGTCTCACATTGCAAAGTGACAATGAGCACTTGACCAGAGAGGCTTTTCTAGAATAACACCTGTTTTAACATCACCGGTTGGAGTTCATGCTTCAAACCTTCTGCAGCAATTTTCTGCCTGATGTGATTCATTGTTGATTTCCCCTTTAGCAGAGAGGTCTGCGATCATAAACCACCACGGGACACAAGTGTGCCGATTTGTTTTCCAATCAAACGCTCTAGGAGGAGGTTTCAGCCGTTAATTATTCTCTGGATAAAGTTCTACTAATTAGAGAGATCATCCACTGTGGTGTTTGGTCAGCGTGGAAGCACATGGGTGGAGACGGCTATATAAAGACATTATTAGTTCGCTAACTCAGTCACTGCGGACAGATTTGTAACTTAGTCAATAATGTTTAAGCCGCAGCAGTAATAATTTTCATATCACCTCGCGCTCCTCGAGCCGAATGTTTCAGCACTGTGCGCATCAATTGGACCTGCATGCACTGCTGGGGCAATGCACTCTTGATAATCAATAGCTAATCTAGAAGTAGATCAGTGGGCAATGTCAACATGATGAAAACCTGACCAACAGTTTTTACTGAGCACTTAGCTGGTCCCATTTGAGACCCACAACATGCATTTGTTTATTAACGAGAGGCCAAAATGTGTTGAGCGTAGGAAAATAGAAACCTCCCTACTGTTGGTGCTGTGAGAGTAGATGCAGCACAGGATGTAGAGTAGTGAAGGAGGAAACAGTCAATCAGAAAAATGAGACATAATTTACTGTCTATTCTTGGGGACTGGAAAAGAGCCGTTTGACACTTAAAGTTATTGACCTGCACCCTGTGGTGGCAAATACAGGATTTGTGTTGTAGTCCAGCTGAAATCATAAGTCTTCTTTTAGCTGTGAAAATCATGTCGAAATGTTTTTTTTTTTTTTTTTACATAATTGTTATTTTTCATCGTAAGGAAGAAAGAAAATGTCCTTTAGCCTTTAAGCCTCTGATTGGGCGAGCCAGTGTATGTATTTGATTGACAGATGAGCCAGCATGGGGCACCGAGACACAATGTAAACAACCTTGTGCTGGAAACTGGCTTACGTTTGATGAGAGTAAGCACTAAACTGACCCGTCTTCACACTTTCCAGGCAAGATTTAGTGCTGTTTAAAGTGATGCAGTTGACTAGCTAATTAGCCACTGTATCTAGCCTGATAACTGACGTTATCAGTGCAGTTTTCTGCCTGCCGGATGTTTGTTTGATTCAAAAAGTGAAGGTTCATTTTAAGACATGTCCATGCTGTAGATAACGAGTAGACCTTGAGGGCAGGTCAAACAAACTGAGGCGCTTTTTAACATCGTAGCTACAGTCACAAATAAATCCTAAATCATCAATTCATAAATCCAGACCTTCTTATCATAGAACAGTTTCAAGGAAAAATAACAGGAAGCTACAGCTTTATGTAGATGCAATTTAGAATAAAATGATTTGATCAATAACATTTCCGAGCAATAAGATCTCAGCTGGACGTTGATGTGCGTGCGTCAGACCAGTCATTCCCTACGTTTTCTACATCTTTCTCCTCACGTGCTTTGTTTTGTTCCTCTCTTGCTCTCGCTCAAAGCCTGTCATAAAATCAAAAGTGATGTTCAGCTGCATGTGTTTCAATCACACAGCCGTGTAGCGCACTGTCTGGCAAAAGGTGAAGAAAGATGGATGGATGGGTGGAGGGACTGATGGATGGATGAATAGGCAGACAGATAGATGGATGCGATAAAGGGTAGAGCAGAAGGAGGAGGAGAGGCAGTTAAAGGTACTATTTTCTTCTCCTACGTGTCTCCTGACAGTCAAGGACTCTGCATGTCCCTGTGTGGTTGATGTACAGCCCGCTCCTGAAACACCACGCTGGGGGTGTTCTTTTCTCTTTTACCTCTATGTACATTGCTTGTAAAATGTGTGTGTGGAATTTTCTATAGACTGACATCCCACTATACTTACCTTCTCTCTCTCTCTCTCTCTCTCTCTCTCTCTCATGCACACACACTCACGCTCACACACTCACCACTTCCACTGTTGACTGGCTTCCAATAGATTATTTTGACGGATGAAAATGTGCAGGCCTGGAATTATTACATATCCCCTGCTTGGGCACCCAGACATATTATTTTCCTTGCCCCCACATGGACAGAGGCTAATGGGATTTTTCTCTCTTATAGATGCACGTTTCTGTATTGCCTCTTATATTTTTGTTTTTGACAGTATAGCATTTGGGTTCCCGTACTTTTGTTTTCTACTCATAGAGTGAGGGCATCCTTGTGGTGTCTTCAGGTTTTTCATTTTAAAGGAATAGTTTTTGGGAAATATGCTTATTTGCCCTCTTGCAGGTTTCTTGGCCAGGCACTGACTTCCTGGAGTCTTGTCTTGCCAGACAACCAGCTGTTTCCAGCAGCTGGTTAGCTCCTTTTAGTATGAAGACAGGAGACAGCTGGTTGTCTGGCAGTCTCATGGTGATGACAAGACTCCAAGTTATTGTGCCCAGCTTTAAAAGAACCACACACACAACCCCTCCTGTAAAAACACAACGTGTAGTCTTTATGATTTTTTATACAGATTAAATAATCAAAATGTATATTTTGTTAGAGTCACAGTAGCTGTTTTCTCCTGCTTCCAGTCTTTATGCTAATTTACCGTACAAACACAAGAGTGGTGTTTATCTTCTCTTCTATTGGCAGGAAAGCAAATGAGTTTATTTCCTACCATGTCAAACTTTTTCCAAAAGAAACTGTATTTTTAAGGCACTGCTGAAAATCTGCCTTAACACTCAACCCCTGTAAACTTGAAAGGCAGCTCTGTGGCTTGCCTATTGAAGGAGTCACAGCAAAGAAAAACATCAGAACTTCTAAAGAAACTCTTCACTTTTCCAATAAAGCTACTCTCCTGGTGCAGCTGTAGAAAAAAGCAGGACACAGACATGGTGTATTTAGTTCTGGGGAAAGTGCTTGGAGCAGTGAGCGTATGGATTAACAGCAGAGAAGTGGGTTTTGCTGCAGGAATGGTTCGAACAGTTTCCATGGACATTTTTTTCCATGGATCTATTTTCTTGCCTGACTCTGGGTCACCATGAAGGAGCAATTTTTTCAGAACCACGTTTCAAGCATATAGGTGGCAGGAGTTTGATATTAAAAGATTTTTAATGAGGCATATCTTTTCACCTCCTATTAGATATTTTCTTTAATTTGTACAAACACTGAACTGTAAAAACAACCGTTCATTATGTTACGGAGGGTTTCTGCTCCAGGCTATTTCTTGGCCAGGAGCAGTTACTTCCTGCAGTCTTCGCTGCCTGTTTGAACTGCTCCTGGCCAGGAAATACTTCAGCTATGTTTCTTTCATTTCTGGGCTCGTGTCATGGTCAGTCAGTCAGGCGTCCCACATATTTTCAGTTTAGAAATGCTGTCTATAGAACTTTAATTGGTGCTGTATACATTCTCTGATACTTTTCAAAAGGGCTTTTTCATCCAGGGTGGGGCTGGGTGGTTAATCTATTGATCTACTTCCTGCTGAGATGCAATATTGTGAGGAGAGGGTTTTTTAATTTGTTCCAAACAAGCAGGTCTCAAGTAGTAAGAGACTGTAATTTGTAAGTGGAAATCTGTGGAAGTTTTCTGGGTAGGAACTTTTGTTTTGCCTCCTGGTACACACTGAGATAATAATTAAACATGCACTGCTTTTGAGGAGGTAAAAATAATGAGATTTTGATAGAAAAGATGTTTTGGTTTATTAAAAAGGTATGAAGAGTTGGAGAGAGACAAACTTAGTAGTTTTTAATTTTGTTGTGACTTGAAGGATTGAATTTTTGGATTTGAAATAAGTTTGTAATTAAGATTCGGGTTAGGTGTGTCAGGAGTTAGTAGCTGTCACTGGAAGGGTTCTCACAAGTCCACGAAACTGTGTCTTAGATGGAGAGAGGACGTGCCAATGTGGCTTCATGCTGGCAAAGTGCTCCGAGCTGCTTGCTGTGGTTTGATTTATGAGTTGGTGTTTAGCGTGCAGGACGGAGTTGCACCGGAAACCAATGGACCAGAACGCAACAGAGATCGGCCAAAATATCCTGTGCAGACTCAACTGGGAACTATGAACAGACGAAAGAGAGGAGGAAACAGGAAGAGAGGAAGACAGCGAGGAGAAAAGAGGAAGGAAGGAAGAGAGAGAGAGAGAAAGAAAGATTAAAGGAGGGGAAAATGAAGGAGAAAAGGTGGGAGTAAAGGAAGACTGAATTCAGTCCAATTCCAAAGTGCAGAACATCTGTTTTTCATTTAGCGTTTTTCTGGTCTGCTCAGGCTGTCTGTGTGGATTTTGAACGTGCATTAAGTGATATCTTTATATATGCGTTTATACCAGTGAAAGGAGGTGAGGAGAGGGTGGCGAGAGGAGAAAAGGAATGAGGATGATAAAGCGATGGTGGCGGGACAACGAAAGATGAAGTGACGTGAATCAGGCAGCAGAGAGAGCTGACTGGAGTCTGAGATGAAGCGGCTCAAAAGTCATCCTCCTCCTGGGACCACCCCTCTCTGTCCTTCTCTTTTCTCACCGTCTCCTCTCTGACATCACTCTTTCATGGACTATCAGTCTTTTTTTCCTGCTGCCCTTTCTCATCCAGAGGTGGCATAAATTTTAATGACTGATTTGTGGCCGATCCAAAGGATCGGAGAGGGGGAAGAGAGGATTCATGGTCCTCTTTCTTTCTGTCTTTTCGTCTCACACACTGAAAGATTGTGTGTTGTGTGTCTGGGCGGCTCGACTTCTTATGGTCTCTGGGTGTTTCAGTTTATGTCTCATCCACAATACATTTGACATTCACTTTCCCCAATTCACAATGCCAAAACAAAGGACAGCCAAGGACAGAGGATGAATAAATATCAGCTACACAGTACAGATTGAAACAATAAATACCATGAGAAGGAATGAAGGAAGGAAGGAGAAAGGAGCACTTATTGTAGGGCTAATAAGAGCTGGAGCTGAATAAACTTCTTCAGAGTGAGGTGAACTTTAGCTGATGTGTGGCTCTGAACTCATTGATGTGATTTTAAATTAGCGCTCACTCTGGAACGGTTGTCAAAATGGTGGACAAGAACCAAAAAGCCTGACACAGAACAGTCGAGAGCTGTTCAACATCGCATAGTAACATGCTGCGTAGTTCATACTCAATCACTATGTACTCTATACTGCCTACTAAATGAACAATTAAGTATGCCATTACCAGCGAACTGTTCACACCGAAGCAATACATCTTCTCTGCATCACATGACTGCATCGATCACAAGTATAAACCATTACCCCTTCCACTTAATAGAATATTTTCTAGTATTAGTTTGAGGCAAATTAAATGAATGTTTTAGTGTTAGAATATTTTTTCCAACACTATATTATATGAGAGCTCTCGTGTTTTGCTTCTTACTGTACCTTACTGTACCTTACTGTTCACAGGGTGGGGCCAGAACTGTCTGCCTAGCACTTCTCCTTTGGATACAATGTATTTTGGGGCTCACGGTGCAAACTTGGAAATTCTTGCTTGTCTAGTTAACATCTAGGCACTTGTCACATACACAAAAGCCACATGCTATGCAGTAGGAATGCACTACATGCTCAATTTGACGTCACACTTTGCACTAAAAGTACATTAGTATGTGATTCCATGTGCCAAGGTATTGACTTTACTCTGCAGATCAGAGACTAAACATTTCTAGCCATTCATCTTTTATGCTTGTAGATTGAAAAATCAAAAAAAATCTGTATTCTCAGATTTCAATCTGCTTTAGCAATCATTATTTCGTGCCAGCAATTTGCCTTGTTTATGGACTCACCCTTTACATCCACAGGACATCTTATTTAAGGTTGAATCAACACTGCATTCATTAAAATTGAAGGCCTGCCAACCAAAAATATATTTTTTTCTCATTTGTTAAATGAAGTCAACATTATGCCACTGAGTGTACAAACCAGGTGGAAGGTCATTCAGTTTTTTTGGCAAGTGAGAACAAGGCCTTTCAGACTCACATGGCAGCATCACAGCGACTGAAAATTCAGCTACCAAATCATTTTTGATCTGTTTGTTCAAAGAGTGTAACTGAGCCAGCGACAGGACATGAACCCAGATTGAAAGGGTTTATGGGAAAAAGCAGACAGATGTTGATATCTGACAGCCAACAGCTCCTTGTGTTTGGAGAGCTGAGCAGAACAAAATGAATTCTTGCCTGATGGTTGCGTTTAACTGTTTATTCATGTGCATGAACACCAGAGAAGGTCAATTATGGTGAAGTCTGCTGTGCTTTTTCAAACGTAAAGGTGACCTGTCATCACACTAGTTAACAAAACTCTGTTTACAAGCTTTGGTTCTCTTTACACAGCGTAAAGGCCCCCTCCACTCATAAATTCTGTTTTGCATTGATGTGAAAGAAGGTCCACACTAGGCAGATGCCACTAAGCATGCCTGGGCACATACTTCAATGTTTGCAGCACTTTCCTAGTTTAATGAGCTGAGAAGAATAAACTTCACCTGTGTGTTGTGGAGATGAATACTGCAATGTCAAGGTGATTTCTTCAAAATAATTCACACATTGTTGGCATATCAGGTTTTTTAATTTACATCTTTCTTAGGAATGCACATACAGTAACAGTTTCTACACAGTAAAGGATTCCTGTGATATGAAATCATGGTCTATCACAGACTAGAAGGTTTAAGTCATTGTTTTAGCTTTTTTGTGGCAAATGTTGACAGTAGAAAGATTTTTTTATTTTTTTTTAAACAAAAAAAAACTAGCATAATACTATTGTTCACAGGCCAAAAAGGTTGGAAACCACTGCATTAAACAGCTGAAAGTAAATTAAGAAAACTTTCCACTTTAACTCATATCAAGGACAACAGACAAGCACAAGCATCGTTTGCTGTAGTTGTGATCAGACCATTGTGACCAACTGTTCTCACGCTGTAGAAATGCATCCTTTAAAGATCTATGCGCTTGTTTGAAGTTTGGTCTCTCCCAGGCTACTTCATTCTGGACACAAGAAAGAGAGGGAGAGAAAGATTAGGAGAGGCTGTAATTTAGTGCAGCAGGTGTGTATCTGTGCAGTAAGCAGCCTCCTCGCAGCAGGTTTTACAAACACACATTCCTAAACCTGACAGTTGTAGGCAGAGTTGCTGCTTTAACTCATGCTGGAGAAATTGAGGTGATTAATTCTTTGAGCTGATTTTTCTCCCTCCAGCTGAGTTCAGTCCTCTCGCTCTTTGGCTGTTCACAGCTTCTGCCTCCGCCGATACATCGTTGTTTCTCTCAGGAGCTGTGAAGTATCTTAGTAGATCTAAGGATCATGTGTTTGTCTTGTCCGTGTAGGATGTTTGCATGTCTTATAGTTTTAAGTTTTTTGTTACTTATAGCTGGGTGCTGGAGGACTGTATGTAATCAGTGTGAGCTGTAGGTTTGTGTTTAGGTTATATAAGGAGCTAATTGGCTTGTTAGAGAGTAGGTATGCATGCATGCTTGTCCAAAGTGTTTGTGCGTGAATACTGGATCATTACGTGCATGTGCAGCATACGAGCCTGTGTCTATTTTACTTGGTTCATTACAACGTGTGGGAAGGTTGCTGGCGTGGATGTGAAGCTCCACTCAGCTAGGAGGGCTTCCGCTCCACTGTGCGTCAGCTCACTGGAGCTGGGATGGAGAACAGCGTATCAATCGTAAGCACATTCTCATCAGAGCAGCAGAAAATCAATAACTGTCAGATTGGATTTGTTGTCACTTTGGAAATTCAGAGGATTTGGTTTACACACCAGCAAGTTCTAAATGCAGGAAATTGCACAGTAAAAATATTTTTTAAAGATTTATTTGACAAGATTGAACTTTTGTTTCCCTTTTTGCTATAGAGTAGATGTACAGGCGTGGTGAAAAGGCCGCCTCATCCATACCTTATATGAAAATATATAACAAAAATATTCAGTCATTCTTTAGTCACTAGTGACACGGACAGATAGTGAGATTTTGTTTTTCAGCAAGACTGTGTTTGTTTCTTGAATCAGCACACCTTGTCCTTCTTTTTGTCCACAGAAAAACACTTGATGATAACACTTCCATCTCTAGTCTTTTTTTCACCGTGTTTTTCTTATTCCTGCAGAAAGCTGGCCAAAATATAGAAGTCTTGTCTTGGTATATTTCCTGTGCCATTAACAATGGGGGGGGGGGGGGTTTCCATGAAAATATCATACCAGTTTCACCAGCAGTAGACTCAGTAGACCAAAACACACAGCAGCTTCACAAAGTAATATGAATGAAGAGAGGGACCCAGATCTTTAAAAAAATGACTAACTGAAGGTCAAGCAGAGGAGGCTGAGAGAGAGGGAGGACACACAAAGTACATTTTACAACTTTGAACACAACTTTTCGTTGAAAGTTGAATCTGCTGAATGCCACAAAACTGATGATACATGCAACCTTGTAAGAAGATCCAAGAATGAATTTCCCCTTCAGGTCCGGCCACCACATCTGTCCTAACAACAAATGCAAGACTCAGACACTCTGACCTCAGCCAGACACAAAACAAATTAAATTTTGTCCCGGTGCACATACCCCCCCCACAACCCCTTTTCTCTAAGCAGTCCTCTTCAACAAAACCAAATTTGGAAAGACTGAATGAGGTGCTTTGTTAGAAATGGGCAGCCAGGGAAATGGATTGATGCAAATGTACTGATGTGTCTCTTTGTCTCTGTTGCTGTGTGTGTGTCTGTGTGTGGGTGTGTGTGTGTCTTTGTTTGGTTCTTTTCAGAGGCAGGTTTGAACAGGATGTGGAGAACGGTTACCATCAGCACCCTGATACCTGCCACGGTGAGATTTATTTGTCACTGATTTACATCGGCAATAAAGAAAGAGGGAAAACGCCTATTGACTGGTATCAGATCTTGATGGCGGAGCGACAGCAGGCACAAGTGATTGTGGACCCAACGAATTATAATGGTGCTTTATGATGCATTTATTTCAATGAGGGCAGCAATTCAGTTCACATTGAAGGAGGTTGAAGAGTAGTTTGTCCGCCCCCATTCACAAACCCTGCTGGAATACTGTTCTCAATCTTTCTATGTTAATTAAGCATTCGCTCATAGAAGTGTTTTTATGTAAGACAAAGTGGGTTGTTGTAGCTCTCTTGCATGTGTCTAGGGTATGATCAGGACCACAAACAGGACAAATTCAACAATACTTGTCTCCCATTAGAAATGAGTGAATTGCATCCTAGAAACCAAGAAAACAAATCATAGCCATACACATTGATGTCATTTTGAATTTCTTTGGTTTTCTTTCTCCAGATGTCCTGGCAACCACTCGCAAGCAAAACCCGGTGCTAGATTCAGCGTATGGTCAGTAGACATGTCCTTATCTTTTCATTTAACTTCCTCTGCTGATTTTAGATGGTCACCATGAGCGCCATCAGACTAAAGGCGTCACAAACTGAACTTGCAGTTTGCTGTCTTACGACCAAGTAGGATACCCGAAAAAAGGTTATGCTTTAATTCTTGCAGCATCTAGTTAGTGTCTGTCAACAGCCACGCTTCGCAATTAATGAGTTGGGTGTTTTTGCAACCTGGGTCTAATTTAAGTAGTTTTAGCTCATTCCCATTGGCATAGTTAACAGTTTACCCAAACATTTAAACTGTTTAGATGGCGGGACTACAGCAAAGTATATGAGTGGTCAGATGTTGTTACAGATTGTAAAGAAGCCCAAAGTTTATCTAAAACACTGCTTCAATGGTGAAACTGTAAGTGTGCGTTGGTTATGATCCCATGAAATAGTGTATTTACACAGCTACAGTATCCAAAATGGGAAAGGACGGGTTGAGACAGGGTAGCAATATTTGTCTTGATTTTATGTGGTAAAACTGGAGGTTTGTTTACAACCAGTCTGATCATCTGATTACTTGTATCCCCGTCTTTTCTGATTCTGTTCTTATGTTGACAAAGTTGGTGAGTAAACCATTACAATAAAAGTGGCACTTAGAACCACAAAAATAACAAGAAAAGGATTTAAACTGTTCTTTAAACATACTTGAACAACATATTGAACCTCCACCTACTCACTCACAGTCATCAGATTTATTCAATTCTACACCCACAAAGTAAATGTTTCTGCATTTTACAACCAGGGAGGCTACAGGATATTTTATTGAGGCAGCTGAATGGCCGGTGCCACCTCTCAGCCAGTCTGACAGATAAAACATTGAAACCATTGTCTGAAGCAACACTGCTTTGATGGACCAGGAGCTCTGCTGGCAAGGCTGCCTAATGCCCTGTATCAAGAAGGATCATCATCCCTGTCACGTCCCATTACTCCCCCGCTGGCCACACCGTGCAGCCACTGGCATGGCCGGAATAGAGATAGAAATGCCACCAAGCTGGCTGGCTCTCATATAAGATTGAGGAGGTGATGTTGAGACAGTTCTCTAACACTGCAACATTCAAAACCAGCCATTTTCAATCAGATAGCACTTGACCAGCCTCATTTGCTTTTATCTACACAACTGAAGCACCCAGCCTCAACTTTATGAGGAGTTTAAAGACTTGCTCAAAGTCAGATCCCTTTGTCATTGGACAAATTGGGACACTGGGGAGCAGTGGTTGATCCAACAGTGATTAGTACTAGCACTGAGCCCATCATGCTGGAAGATGTCAGAAGAACCATCCATCCTGCATCTCCCTCAGCCCCTTTCTCAGAACAGAGGCCACTTTGTTTGCCAGAGGCATGGCCCGGACCCCCACAGTCCCACGCTGCCTCAGTAGTCCGTAAAGCCTCCCTGCTGGAGGAATTGCCACTCAGTCGGTCGCAAGACTTGATGAGCAACCCTGCTGCTTAATCCTGCGGGGCTCCTACCACCCCGACGCTTCACTGCACTGTTTGAAGTTCTCAACACGCAGTCAGATTCTGTGTTTTTTACACAAAAACGCTTTTAAGTCTCTGCACTGACGATCAATTATCAGCTTTCCTAGACAATAAAACACCCATATGCTGAACAAAGCTGTCACACAGGGGCTCCGTTCCCTGTTCGAAAGCACACCAAAGGCAGAGACGTTTTCTTTTTTCCACTTCCCTGTAACCCAAACAATCGCAACCAGCAGAGGGAAGGGCGTCTGCCTGTGTAGGTAATCAAATGTTCCTCTGTTGTATAATTTTTTGTGCTTTATCAACAGTAAAAAGGGACAAACAATACGATCCTTCATGCACACTCAGAATAACTCGGTTGTTATGAAATTGAAGTAATGATGGAGCTATTGTCCGAGGTGCCAGGGCCAAACACCCCCTGGTGTACAGGTTTAATTTACCCGGCGCAGATGGCAAACTGACGGGGCACCTCATTCAGAATGAACACTGTCAACTGGCTCATATTGAGAGAGTGAACAAGCCTTTCTCCTCTAGTCTGGGTCTGAGATCTGCAGAATGCTAACATTATGGCTGGCTTATTAGTGCAGGAGCCTGAGCCAATAGCAGCATGCTACTCGCTGGACCTCAAGGACAACAGAGAACTAATAATG
Organism: Pempheris klunzingeri; assembly: GCF_042242105.1. Lineage (NCBI taxonomy): Eukaryota > Metazoa > Chordata > Actinopteri > Acropomatiformes > Pempheridae > Pempheris > Pempheris klunzingeri. The sequence continues at coordinate 25,175,171 of NC_092019.1, read as the reverse complement.
CAATCAAGATGTGGAGTGTGTCATCAAGATGAATATGTCTGATAATACAAGGCCTGTGGTAGCTAATGCCCAGCATGTTTTTTGGCATATGTTTGAAATGATTCCAAATGTGGCCGTCACAATGTTTGCTGGTCTGCCTCAAGGTGACGGAGTTTCCTGTGAAACAGCTCAGCTCGGGTGAGGTAGTGGAAAAGAGCTGTGGTGAAAAAAGGCATTACCTGGCCAGCCACCAGTATCTATTTCAACGTATCTGTGAAAACGCTTAGTGTGTGCACACAGAGTTTTAATGGCGGTCAGAGTTCAAAGCCATGTAAAAATATAGATAATTCAGTTAAATAAGCTGGAGAACCAGGATTAAATGGTGACTGTGTGGTTCAGTAACAAAAGACAGTGGAGTTGAGTTTCAGTGGAGTCGCTTTCCCAATTCATGATGGTATATTTACCCAGGAGTTAAGTATTATAAAAGTGCCTAAAGCCATTCAACAATGTTAATATGCATTATTAGTTTAGTGTCAACTTTTAATAAGCCAAGCCTCTCCTGACAAACTGCCACATTGCTGTGTTATGATGTTTTCAGAGGATATGAGTTGTTTTTGAGTGTTGTAATTGCAGCCCAGCAAGAAATATTCTGGAGAATCAAGGATATGTCATGGCAACCGCAGGAATGCCAAAGTCACCAGGAGTGATTGAATATGGGCATTAAGCAGCCTGTAAACTCCGCTGCAGTGTGAATCTGTGGGGAAGTGAACTGATGGATTAATTAAATTCTGCTCATCATGTTGCTCACTGTCATTACTAGATCTTTATGTTAATGGGTGACGGTTTTCTTTCCACTCAGGACTCACCCCCATTTCTTTGAAGCTGATTCTTCGGGCTGATTCACATTTCACTAATCACTCACTCTGTTGCCCTCCCCCCTCCTCCTCCTCCTCCCCTTCATTACAACCACAGGGAAGACCACACCCACAAGCGCCAGCACAACCTATCATGGGGCGGCATTCCCAAAGGAGGCAGGTGACCCTGAAAGAGGTACAGGTCCTGATGGCCCTCCCCCCATGGGGGAACAAGGGTCACCTGACTCGGAGCCAATCAGTGTGGAGATGGAGGGTAAGGGGGAGGGATGTATGTCCTCAGTGAATCTGCAGGTGATTGCACTGCTGGGCCCCAAACATCTCGTTGTGCACCTCTAACCAGACTGACCACTAACAAGAAAAGATGTTTCACTCTGGTAGAAATGCCTCCCATTCTCAGCGCACAGGCCTGCCCAGATCAGTTCAATCTCCCCACTTACGTTTCCTTAGCAATGGCAGTCATTTCAAACAGCGAGTGTGAAAATGCAGTGGAGACAAATTCAAATCAAGTGTTATTTTATGTGCTCCATCTATTGTTGCAATTTCTGATGATGTTAAACAGTGGCAGAGAAAATGAGTCCTGAGCAGTAAAAGCAGAAAGCAGCAGATGATCAAGAGGTCATGTGATGGCACACATGCTAATAAATGTTCTTCCAGGGTGAAATGTCACTTTCATTAGCTCACTAACACTTAACTCTCTAGTCAAACCAATCTCTTAGTGAAAACTAGAAAGCATTGTTAATGGATTTTTTCTTCTGTTTTTTTTTTTTTTACCCATACACTTCATTAGTCTCAACATTACCTGACGTGATGCATAATTTCCAGGGCAGCTTCACTTAATGCTTCCACTGACTTACAGCCTGGTCAAATGGAAGGGTGCTGAATGATAAGCTTTCAATAAGACAGCCTACATATGTACAAAACAGAGATTGTTTGAATAAGATGCATCTTCTCATCCTTTCATGCTCAGCCATACATCTCAATGTGCTCAACACAGCAACCGTGATTGTGAAAGATTTAATGGCTTGAAATGAATAGTGCATTGCCTCTAATTAACTTCTCAAATCAAGTCGAGAACCTGAGTCTGAACAACACTGCTCCCACAAGGCCTTTCCTCATCTTTTATTTAGCTCATCAACACATAAATATTCCCTCAATGTTTTCCAACACACCTGAAAAAACTCAAAGCACAAGCCAGGTAGTATCTCAGTCTCCGTATCTGACCATTCATTTACATTTATAATTTGCATTCCCATTTTAGAGGACACCAGAAAACTCATTACCCTATGCAGCTAACACACATTTGAAAGTCCTGACGTCAACTTCCAGCCTAGCTGCTGTTCCACAAGCTAATATAACTCAAAGAAATCTCTCATTGACAAATTATTTGATCTGTCTCTCTGGTAAGGTGAAATGTGTGTCCAGTGTCCAGCATCTACTGCTGTACTTAATATTAGAATAGGATTTTAAATTATTCAGAATTGTAACTAAACCCAGAAAAATGGGGTAATGGATCCCCTTCCAAAAAGGCACACTGCTCCATTAAGACAAGCCTTTATTAATGTGGCTACATGACATTAAAACAAGACCAACAGCTATCAACTGCATGCTGGTCTCCATCAAGGTCAAGCACAGAAACAGACAAGTGATGAGTAGAAGATTTAATTATGTGAGAATGCAACATTGCAGCTGTTTGGCTCCCTTATTCCTCTATGCTGTTCAAAAGCTGTCCATTTTCACTCTGAAACAATGTCCAATCAAGGCCCCTAAGACGTCTAGCTATATCAAAGAATCGACCACGTTAGATGTTAGGTATTGTTTCTCAAAGATTTCCCCTCTCTGTCTAGACATATGGACATTGAACTCTATATTGCAGATTCTCTTTGTCAGTTAGCTGTGTGGTCTGTTAAACATCAGAGAATAGTGGACCAACAGTCTGAAACCCGTGGAGTTACTGTAATGTAAGACAAAAACATCAGCACATTCTCAAATTTCAGACAGCTGAACCATCAACTTTGGCATTTTGGCTTGATAAAAAAACTTAAAATAATTGACCAATCATTTCATTACTTATCAATGGGCTGTGTGTTCATAATTTGTGTAATTACAGATGTCAAAGTGATTTTGAATGAGCTTTCTTTACTTCTGGAGCTGAAAGTTGTTTTCACTTGAGCTTTCCATTCACACATTTTTAAAGGCATCAAGTATGTAATCTTGCAATAAAAGCGCAGACTCTTCAACAATTAGACCACACCATCCCAATAAATGATGTGACCTATAAAATTCCAACCAGTTCTTGAATATTTAATTACTTCTTGATCTTTATGGGGTTGAGTCTCATTAATTCTTACATTTTTAATTTGGCAGTTCATACTCATAGTGATTAACATTATAGGCTTCTTCAAAAGTAGGAAACACAGCAAAACGTCTCTGTGACCCTCAAATAATTATGGAAAAAAAGCAAGAGCTGCAGAGCAGAAGAGAGAAAGTTCAGGGGTTTTTCTCTTTCTAAAGACAAGAGCATTTTCCTGCAGGTTTAGGAAGTAGATACAGTTCATTTGGATGTGACTCAGGAAGGACGAGGCGGCATTAAGCAGTTTTTGTCCTCCCCTTGCTGCTTGCATGCACAGGCACCGTGTCAGAAGTCCATAAATCCTCAGCAAGTGAAAGAAGCTTCCATTCACGCAGACAGACTCTCTGGCTGCAATGATGAGCTACTCAGGCTCAAATGAGAAAAGCCCATAACAAATAAATAACCAGCAGGGGCCTGAGCCATGGAGTCCAACAACGGAGGGGAGGGGGTGTAGGATGTAATAGAAACAGCAACGCAATCTATTTCAGCCAGAGACTGTGATGCTGGCGGTTCAATCAGAAGAGCCGGGTGGGTTGATAAGACAGGAGAGGAGCATCACAGTTCTAAGAGGGCCTCCAATCTCTCCCACTTCCTGTCCATTTCTCACCAGATATCTGCTGCTCTGTCTGTACTGTCTGTAGAGGCTCTGCAGCTGTCTCACTAATCTCCCAGCAGCCACAAAGAGGCCCAGTACATAACAGTACACAGATAAACACAAAACACTTGTCACTGTAACAACAAAAATGGTCTTGTCTTTACTCCAAAACAAACTAAGTTGCTCCAACAAACCGGAAGCTCACCAACTAGCCTCCGGGCTAAGTTAGCAAACCAGCAAGTGTTTTTGGAAACATACGGCCACCGGCCTCTATGAAGACTGGACCTGTAGATTTGACAACTATTGAGCCTTTATTATATATTCATCTGTAACTTCTGCTGCTGCTGCACTGTTTCTACCATGTACCCAGTGTAGACAAGGCGTTACTCTGAAAGACTTAAGACCTTACTTGAAGTTGTCTCAAATTACTTTTGACTCAACCTACACTTTCACCCAGAGGTTTAGAAAAAGCTCTCTTGGTTTTCTAAAGACAAGTTTTAGTAGCTCCCCAACTGGCCATCGGGCTACCTAACTTGTACATTTTAATTGTCATGTAAACATGCAACCAATGGGCACTAATGTCCTTTAAAGTGCAACCCTGGGCATGTATGTATCGTATGTACATACCTAAACACTCACCATGAGACAACACACATTCATATGAAATGCACAGGAGCAGATCGGGTCATCATTTAAAAGATAGTATACAGGTTTGTTCTCACAATAGCCCAGAGGTTGCTCCCTTGAGCAGGACTCTGGACCCCACCCACCTTACCTGATTGTTTCAGAGAGATATGAAACCTCACATATATTTGATTCATTTACTGGCATGAGTGCAAATGCATTATATTAAAATGATCAGATCCAAGGATAGTTGGGAAGCCAGTGAGTGTTGTGATTGATCAGTCAAGACAGATATCACAACTCAAAAGTTCTCCTGTCAGCAAACATGTCTTACAGATCATATGAGTAGAAGCTGTGGATGAAGTCTAAAGCCACTTCATCCATAAAGGTCAGCGAGATATAAACTGTATAGGCAAAGAGCACAAAGGCGGTCATTCACCTAACACACAGAGCCCTGTTAATCCTAGCCACATTTATCTTCTTTTTTATATTTTGTATAGCTCAGTCACGGACAGATAAAAGCTGAAGTGAAGTATTCACTCAGATGTGGGTAGCTGCATTACATTATGTAAACACCAGGGAAGACTAAAAGGAAGGGCCAGGAACCTGTTGACCTGCTGCTATTTAGAAAAATGCCAGCAGTCAGGTTGCACTAGAGCTGTTTCTGGCTGGAGAACGCCCACCTCTCCACCGTGTTTGAACACACAGAAAAATGAGTGTTAGCAAAATTGTGTTGCACACGACTCCTGGCTCTACACCTCACTGGTTTGCCTTCTCCCCCTCTCCTGGCCTCTATTGTAATTTGACCTTTCCCATAACTCCACTGCACATTTAGATGAACCAGCGTGGGTTGGACTAAAAAGCCAGGCTAGCAGCTAATTTAGCTGACAAGCACAGGGAGATAGCTCGGTAATAGAATCAAGTGAAACTGGTGTTTTCAGACTCATTAAACGCTACAGGAGGAGAGCAGAAGGTGAACTTGGGCTGAGCCTTTCCATGAAGAAGGGCTGGCATCCTGGGGGGGTGACATCGATGCCAGCTAGTTTTCTAAAGAGTTATTTATACTTGGGAAGACCATGGCAACAGACCCTGCCTGAATCATCCAGTCACTGACTGTGGCTGTGTGTCCCCTCTAACCACCATCACAATATCTTCTCCTCAGAGAGGCTTCAGTCACCACCAGCATTTCGCCTGGTTAATATTCTGTGTTATACCTCTGAAAATGTAAAAACAAGTGCAAAAAGAAACAGATATATAGAAGGTTTAAAGAAGATTAAACATCACTCTTTTCAGCCATAATCTTCAAGAGAAGTAATACTACTTAGCTCTTAGAGGTTCTCAGTTTCATCAGTCACTAGTTAAAACAATAACTAGCAGCGTCAATGACACGACCAACACTTCATTATGTTTACTTTCCAGGTTCCAGAGAATGTCTGAGGTTGAACATTACAATATTTAATTTAACTACATATTTAATTACATTTTGGGTCCAATTGAGGCTGCATATCCAGAACACGCTCATTATGACGGTTAAATAGAACCACCGACTGTCAAACTTCATTCAGCCCCCTCATCTATGTTGACCATACTATTCTTACAGGATTTATCACAAGTCAGGCCATCATGTGTGTGCACACACTTCGGTTTTTGAAATGTTACTGCCAGTTTGGACTCCCTGAGTCATCGTCATGGTGTAATGGCACTCATTAAAGGTCACACAGAACAAGGCCATTTTCCCTCCGCTCAGCTCACCAGCACTTTACAGCGATTAGAAGTGACATCATGTTTTACTACAAAAACACACTCAGCAGTGTGCTGTAAAAAATAACCTTCAAGGCATTACACATAGCATATACTTCATCTGCCATAACCAACACTTTTAATGGGTCTTTGTTTTGCGTCGGCTGTTGAAGCTCAGCTCAGTGTCCAGAAGTAGATCCGTCAGCTATGAGTGTCACAGGGATCCATGGGGCCCACAGTGATCAAATCCACCCATGCAGTTGTCCCGGCTCCTAGCCCTAACCCCTTTACCCTTTAATCTGTCTCATTAATCTGGGGAGTAATTCTCCCATTTAACCTGCCTGTTTTTCTTTGTTCTTCTCTTTTTTTAGTTGGACTAACCCTTTAGCTGTACCTGCCTCCTTTGTTGAATTCTCTCTCACTGACCCTTTTCACCGTCTTTTTATGATCTGCCTTTCTGGTTCTATAGCCGATGGCTGAAACTGTGAGCAGGTGTTTGAGTGGCCCACAAGCAGTTTCTCCATCTCTTAAAGCAGCAGTTCACTCCAAAGACAGTGCTACAGGACATGATGATAGATTTAGAGGAAAGACAAACAAGAAAGATTATTTGAAAAATAATCTCATGAGCAGTGAGAAACTTCAGATAAATGTCCATTTAAGGCATTTTGTTATTCAGGGTCAGGGTTTCATTTTAGTTGGCTGCATGTTCTTTGTATATTACCAGAGATTAAGCCAGAACAGCACCACAATGAGGTTTTAAAAAATCATGCTAAAACTGGCTTTGGTGTGGACTGTCTCTTTAAGTTGCTTGGTAAAGCCAAGATTCTTCCAGTGCTGCCTTCCCCTCTTAAATCATCACAGCATCAGATGGAAGTTTGCATTGGAACCGTTTTGCTTTACCGGCCACTGAATGGCAAATAAACAGCTCTTCTTTTTTAAGTTTCTGGTGCAACTGCATGTACAAAAACACTCACTCGGTGCATGTGCTCTGCTTGGTTTAATGACCTATGATAAGTTAATTAGAAGCCACTTTAAAGGGTCGGTTCACCCAAATTACATATTTTCTTATTTAACCGTAGTGGTTTAACCGTAGCCATGGAGATGGTACTTATTTTACAATATCATAGTTTTGCCTCCACCCCATCAATAAAGGTGACTTGGGCTTTGTTTGTGCTGGTCAAAGTAGTGAAAAGTTACATTTGAACAATTCACCAGCAGCGGCAATTTTGGTAGAAAGCAGTTTCTCTGAAAACTATTCATAGATTGTTTTTAGACAGACACTGCTTTTGAGGTTTTCACGTCATCTTGCTCTCATTGGTACAACCCCCCATGAGCACTGGAGTGGCCACGGAGATGTGAGGAAACTTGTAATTTGATTGAACCACCCCTTTAACCAACCAAGATCTGTTGCTTTGAGTGTTTGAAACAAAATGTCTACTGCTACTTAAAAACTTGACTTTCCCTTCAAAACACTGGTGTAAATACTGAAGGACTTTATACAGACAGTATGGCTCTGATTGCCAGATGCCACAGCACGCCTAATTTACCAGTATTCAATCAAAGTTGTAATGAAATCTATGCTCTCTATGCATCAGCACACCTGGAATGACATGCAGTCCTTATTACCACTACTTTTCAATTGGAATGGATCTGTTACATTACACCGTATCACCTTAGCTCGTGTGCATATATTAAACCGTATCCAATTGGCTGAGCACTGATGTGGAATATTATGCAAATTCCTAATAACAAGTGTACATGATTGAATTCACTTAGTCAACAGCCAGAGCCCTGCACACATACAGCACAGATATGCACTGTGTGTGTGCACATGCACACTGACACACAAGATCATGCTCTGTTTGCTAACCATGTCTGTCATTGCACAGACATCAGGTATTAAAACTGTCAAATTACTAAAGCTCACAGCAACAGGGCAGAGCTGCTCAGCTTTTCACCCAGATTTGAAAAAGGAAAATAATTCATTTGTTCCAATCTTCAACCTCAGGGTGTCTTTCTGGAGTTAAATTGTTATTTTTAGTGTGGAAGAAATAAATCTCCAGCATTAGCGGGAGAGGATAATGCTCGCCTATGAAGCCTGGGGCCATTTTGTCTCGTTGGCTTCTCATTGGGATGGAGTAGCCATTAAGGGAACAATTACATGCACTTGTAAGCTTGCAGAAGCAGAAACTAATTAGGGCTATTTTGGAACGTCTTCACTTGATGCGCCAAAATAGAACACAAGTTGTTCTTCAGGTTACAAAGTATTTAAATGCACCCTTGAGAAAAGCCTGATACAATGGAAAAGTTATGTGCAAAAGGAAAAGTTCGTCTGTTTAAATTATTTCATATCTGACCTTGAAAGTGTTGTCTGAAGTAAAAGCAGCCGTTCCTTCCTGCTAATATTTTAAATTCCAGTTTTGTAGGGTTCTGATGCTTTAATGTCCTGCAATTTAATGTCAAAATTGAGCAAGTATGAATCTTCAAAGTGTTCAGATTACCAGTAATTGGTGTCATCGCAAAGCTTTCGGGGGCTGTATTGTTAATGAAGTCGATTTTAAGATGTCTGCAGGAGCTTGCAAAGACAGCAGCCATTTACTTAATCACTCACATGCCTTGGAGAAGTTGTCACTTCCATTGGAATTTGTTTTCAGACTCAACTTCTTCACCTGCAGGGAAAAAAACACTTCACACGTAACTACAGCCAGACCACCTTACTTTATTTTCGTTATGCAAAAAAAATCATCGCCAATTAGTAAGATGTAGCACAGATAACGCTGTGTAAAACTTGCCTGTTTACACAACCTACTGCAGTCTATTTTTAACAATATGGATGCAATCACAGAGAGCTTCTCTTCCTACGGCACTGTGGAGGAGCGCAAGGGTTGTTCTCCAACCATATCACAGCTGCCGCAGAGCACCAGGCTTCAAAACCCAGCAGAGTGACGGTCTGTCACTCACCCCATCACGCCTGTCTGTCTCTGCCTCTCTCTCCATCCTCCTCCTTCAAATCTGCTCCATGTGCATACATGAACTCATTCTCTCCACCTCCTTTTTTTTTGGCTCTCTGGCTTTCATCTTCGCTCTTTTCCCTTGCTCTTGCTCCCTTTTCTCTTGGATCTTTGAGTCCTCTCATATTCATTCTCCTCTTCATCATCAGTTTGTCACCAAGGTTGAATTTCATCCCTTCATCTTCCTCTTCTTTTTTTCCCCTGGCTGTCACCATCCCTCTCTCCTCTTGCCTCCCTTGCCTCCACTCCCGCAGCCCATCTGTCTTTTTACCTTTTGGCAGACATTGGTATCTCTATATTAAGCCTTCTCTGAGCCGAGACCATGTTGAGTTGATGCAAAATATAATGTGACAATGTTAGAGAGGAACATTGACTCTGAAGGTATGTAAACAAAGAAGATGAGTTGTGAAATGAGCATAAAGCCACATTAATTATCACATCTACTTACACTGACAAACAACCCAGTTTCAAACCCAACTCTTAAGTTTCCAGCTGCCCCTGAAGCAATGCAAAGGAAACCAAGTTGGTGTGTACAGTTGGCCACAGTTTCTGCCACCTAGGTGGTGCTTGCCAGGTTGTGGGCATGATTCACAGGGTATTAATTTCACTGTGACCAGTGGCACCATATGTCCCACATACTCAGTGATTGAGTCATCCGGCCTGCTCATGAAACGTGTTGTGACAGGTCATTCGTAGGCTCTGGATTTATTTACCTCAGCTGCGCGTTTCACCCCCTGTCGTGGCACTTGACTCATACCCCTCGACCTGGAGGGACCCTTCAATAGGCCTGTAGCCACAGCTAGGGAGGGAGGTGTTGTGGTCTAGGGGGAGTGGATGACTCACAGGTACCAGGAAGCTGCAGGGGTGACAAGAGGCAGATATCACACTGAGATAAGAGCAGCTTTTCACTGCTCATTACAAAAGCTGCATGACGCTGATTCTGCTGGGATACTGATCACTAAGAACCAAAAACTTGGACCCACGACGTTACTGCAGAGCTGACTGGTGGCCTGTGTAATGAGACAAAAAGAAATTGTCCAAGATTAAAAGAAGAGGTATTAACAGCCTCACTGCAGCATCACTTTTGATTGCCTCTCCCACTGGGATGCAATTATGATTTATGACTTTTTAATGTGGTCATAAGTCAAGGCAATCATAAGAATAAATGGCTAAAATTGAGCATTTTTAATTGGAAGCTCTATTCAAAGCGTTATTTCCAGAAAGATTATAGTGCACCCCAGTATCTCTACAGGGAAAATGGTAGCAAAGCATCCCTCAAATGAATGTTGTGATACATGACGATAAGATAATAAGCCTTTGCGAGCACACCTGCTCTGTCTACCTCTAGATAATGAACAGCAAAAAGAACTCACCAAGTTTCACAGTAACTTAATGACCTAGATAATAAACTCCTTTTGAAACTGTTGGTCAGAAACTGTGTACAGTACATACAAATCCGTCATGACAAGAGATAAACCATGTTTGATTCTAAATTTGCCGTACCCCACCCCGTCTGTAATAAGATTCTGTCAAATTAAAGCTGTAACGATGACAGAAGGCAAATGGCTTGTCTTTCCATATCATGTATTGTGTAGTTACCATGGTGTCAGGTGCCTTTTGAGGTTTAAGAAAATGAGTTTAGACCTCACTCATTTGTGCTTTCGTCTCTTGTGAATTTCAGATGAGATTTGACTGAAATCTATCAAGTCCCTAATCAGATTTTCCACCTCTGTACTACTTTCCATTATTTGCCACTACACACATTGAGTAAGACTCTTATTGGTCTTTCAACACACACTCATTTCCTTTTAATAATGTTCATCCTGGCTTCACTGTTTCAGGGGTTCATGTTGGAGGTTTTATGCCCCCCCCCCACCGTTCCACTAATATGAAATGCTATTGAAATGTTGGTCTCAACGGGACCATAGAATTTCATCAGTTTGGGAGGATTCTGGTCCTGTTCATGGCTTCATGTCTCTGGCAGCATTGGTCGATATGATACTGTTTATACCTTGAAACAATAGAGATTAATCAACCATAAGAGATCTTTCTACACAGATTTTACGGAAGTAAAATCAGCCAATCTCTCCCTGAAATGTCTCTGCTTGAGACCTTTGTCTCATGAATTTGTCTGCAGTGTGCTTAAGTACCTTGATTTATCCATTTAACTGGCCTAGCCAAAAACAAAACATTCCAATTTGGTTATTTTATCTATAATTAGTATCTCATTTGAGCTTCTGGAAATTTTGCCAGACCAGGATAATACTGTATGTCACTACTGCAATATAAAATTAGACACTATACCCTGATGGATTTTATCCTTATCATCTATGTCATAACTCATTCAGGGAATAACTGTGAATTTCTGAAGAATAATTTTCTGGAGAAAAGAGCCTTCATTCTGTCAGTTCTTAATTCAGAGAAAAGATTAAGATTCACACTAATGCAGACCTAATTATTGATCTGATTACTGATCTCCCTTCTACTCATCCACCAATCATCCTAATATTTTCAATTTTGACCATCTCATAAACTATCATCAAGCCTGGTTAATCATTTTCCATGTTCTTTCCTCAATGAAGCTTTCATTAGCTGTTGAATTTAGCTTGTTTAGAACACCTGCATTTTCCCCTCAGTGCAGCTCAACCATTCCCCTCCACAGATTGATCAGTCTCACAGAAACTGTCATCAAGGACAGAGAGAAGGGTCTGACACCACAGATGGTAGCAGCCTCTTGCAAATGAGTTCTGATCATGAGAGGTGGCAGGTTTTACTCCTCTTATCGTCATTGCCTTTCACACCATTAGGCAAACACAGTGCTAGGGGTACAACACTCAAGGACATTTACATGGCAGACTTGCCTCAGCCAAGTAACCTTGTGTTCTTGGTGCACTGTTGCACAGACTGTCCCCTCGGCTTCATTTTGAAAGAATTTGACAACCTGGTTTGAGTCTGTGCTGGCAAAGGCGCCACATTCTATGAGCAATTGGATAGACCTGTTATTTTTGGCTTTTTCATCATACCAGGTGCTCTCGCCCCTGATCCTCGCATTGGAAAGCAGAGTCTGTGAAAATGACATCAAGTTCCTGCTGCTGTGTTCCCATCAATATTTAAAGCTCCAACTCATTTCAGAGTTGATTTCTCACTGACTGAGCTGACGGAGCTCTTGGCCTCTGCCAGTCTGAAGGGAAAGCACAGGTCCTAGAAAGAAAGGCTGTATTGATCTATCAACGGTGGAAGGAAAGGAAGCCAAGAGCTTAGTTCAAACACCTCTCCCATGCTGTTTCCCTCATAGTGAAGCCCCTGTAAACACAACCTGTCTGTCCCAGCTGCTACTTGACCTATATTAGCTCTTGAAAATGTTTTTTTTTCTTCTGGCTCAGTCAGAAAAGCTTGAACTAAAATACCCATTTCTCAATCTCTTTCTGTTTTGAAGGTGTGAGGCGGCCACCAGAGCTGGAGAAGACCAATCACAGTGTCCATTATACTCTCCTGATCGCTTGTGTTTTGGTTGCCTTTATCCTTGGCGCCTTCCTCTCTGGCTTTTTGGTCTCCTGCTACTGTAATCACACGGGCCACAAGACCAAGAAGTTGTCAAAAGATCCTGAGGCCCCGATCCCACATGCTCTGTCCCTCCGCAGTCTGGCCAAGCTCAATGGCCTCCTGGATAGCCAGAGTAAAGACGACAAGCTGGAGGTGTCATCTCCAAAGATTTACAACTCTTTCTTCGCCAGCAGCAAGGAGCATCACCCACCAAGGAGAAACGGCCATCACGGAATGACAATGGGAGATCTGGTCCACCCCCACCACCACCACCACCACCTCCACCATTCCTCAGAGCTGTCTGGCCTGCCTACACCAGACTCGACCCCAGAGCTGCCCATCAAGAGCATGAAAGCCTTCAAGAACCAGTGGGAGAAAAACCAGAATTGCAACAATGCCAAGGAACCAAAGTCCCATAACATTGGCTCAAGGCCCAGCTCAGCCCTGCTTCACCAGCAGGTTTTCCCATACTCTCATGGCCTATCCAATGGGCAGCCACTAGGCGGAGGTCACCTCCATATAGATGAACGCAAAATCCACAATGTTGAACGCGTGCTATCTCAGCAACCATACCCTGGTTACTCTCAGAAGGTCATGGAGGTAACCTCACTGGATGAGCTCCTGAAGCATATCCATGAGGCAAGCAGTAGCAAGAACTCCCAGTTAATGAGCCCATCAGGTCTGATGGCCAGCGGTGGTCAGCTAGCATTTGCCAACCGCATCCAACCTCAAATTCCTGAGACAGAATCAGCCCCCTACTATAGCTCATCCACTTTACCCCGAGACAGCCTCACCCGACGCATGGATGTTCCTCCGGACATTCCCCAACACCACCAGTCCACCCTGGAAAGGAGGCACTCCTCCCAGAGGCATTCACTGATTGCTGCAGCCACCAAGATGCCCAATGGAGGTGGAGGGGGAGGAATGATCCCTCGCCAGCACAGCTTCAGCCAACGAAACGGTGGACCCCACCAGCCGCCTCCCCTCCTGGCACGGATGAACTCAACGGGCAGCGCCTGCGAGGTTCACTATCCCCTCATCCCTAATGGGTACCTGGCACGCCAACACAGCTACAATGGAGAGCAGCAGGAGGTTCCACACAGGGGTGCAATTGTCCGCCGGGCCTCCTCTCTCAAACCTGACGTCCCTCCCAAGCCCCTTTTCATACCTGCCACGTCTCCGGTCAACCAGCAGGGAAAGTTCAACTACTGAGGAGGTACACATCTGGACTTAACAGGGAGTCTCCCTTATTGTGTTTTCTTAAAGGAACTTCCCTTTGAAGAAATTCAGTGGGATCAAGATTGCAGACCTTCACAAGAAAACACAACCATGCGAGTGGCAGCCAGTGCCGCTCTGGCCGAAAGCCTCAACCAAACTTGTTTTGTCCCTCTTCTTTTTGTCCAACGAATATCTTTGTACCATATTGGTATTGCTCAGCTACTTGCTTATTATAGAACTGCTGACTCGGGTGACGTGACGCCACCTCCTTATATTAGGCTGCCAATGTCCTCAGTGTGGATTTACAATGCAACTTAGTTTTTAGACGCACTGATGTTGGATGAACTTTACACATCAGTCGTCTTGAACTGTTAAAAGCCGGAAGCTCCTGCAATGCTTAGATTCATGCTTTTGCTTAACCTTTTCTGATGTAGTGTTGGTAACCAGCCTCCCCCCCCGCCCCGACCACCCTCCCCCACCTCCTTACCCCACCCTCGAATGTGTTTATATTATGCATGTGTGTGTATATATATGTGTGTTTATATCCACACCGTATATGTATACATATACATATGCAGTATATGTAACCTGTGGTGAAAAGTCAGCAAATTCCCCTGAAAGTAGTTATGTCTTTGCCTTACTATACTCTTTCATCTTTGGGCATATCAAACGATCCCTTCCACCTCCTAAGAAAAATCTTAGGGACACCAAATCATGCACATCTTTAGAACTAATTGTCAGTTGGCTAAAAACACTGAACCAAATGTATTCATGTTGACGAGAAATGAAATACTTCAACAAAGCAGCTATACTCATCCTCTCGCTCTTTTCTTTGCCCGTCCCAGCAGATGTCAGGTCAGAAGTGACACAATCGGGTCCATTTAAGTTCCTTGAGAATGTTTCTCTAAGATTGGTGCTCCACAAATGTAGTGGGTTGAACATCCTCTGAAATGGAAATAGACAATACCTTTTACTCAGAAATATTTTGGACCCAAAGAGGACAAGTCAAAAATGCCATGCCATCTGGCATTATGTGAATGAACATAAAACATAAAACAGACAGCAGTTATCATAATTATTAACTTTGTGGCTATTGGTTGTAAATAAAGGAATAATTACTAGCCAAATTTTAACTGTATGTGTAAATGTGTGCCTTATTTAATAATAGTGTGTGACATGGGGGTAGGGGTTAATGCAAGGGGCTCAGATGGCTACTATGCTCCAGTATATTGGTGTTTCATTTTCTATGGTTGTCAGTATGTGTCATACAGTATCTATTGTAAATCTGAAGAGTTTCATTCCACAATGAGAGATTCGTCATTTAAAAATTTGCCACCTTTTCTGCTAAACTGATAACTGCAAGTATGATTGTAACATTCATTAATGAACCAGATGTTCGGTTATATCTTGAATATTGAGCTTTTTTTTTTACAAAGTAATATTTTATTTACAAATTATCATCTGTTATTTTGAGAAATATGAAGTACCAGAGTTTTGGAATGAAACCCTTCATTTCCCTTTTTCTGTTTTTTTTTTTTTTTTCATCCCAGAAGTGTGAGCCTGCAGATATTTTTGGAAGTGTTTGGCAAAGTATGTGCACACAGCCTGAGACTGGACATTCAGGTTTGACTGCCTCCGTCACTTTCCAATGGGTGTCATTTCCCCAATAGGTGCCATTGTTAACTTTTTCTTTTAGCAGTAGCATTAGCATCTCTTTGGGTTTCTAAAGGGGCAGTTCACAGTTCCTCTTAAGTTGTCACCTACAGACTCGTAGCCATTGTAGAAGTCAGCTGGAGCAGGAATGTGGTGTATTGTTAAGAAATATTTTTTTAGTTCTTTATTTAGGTTTTGAAGAAAATGTGTTACACAATATTGTTTTGGTATTCTACAAAAAAGCAGAAGTTAGATGCAGGATGAAGGCATGAAACTGAACTTCTACAAAGGTTACGGCTGTAGGTTTTGACTTACCTGTGTCACCACATGTCAACTTCAACAGTGTATGAAGAAAACAAACAGGAGTGGGCATAGCAAAGTTTCTGTTTAGGAAATATGTGGAAACTTGGAAAAGTGCAATGAACTCTGATCTATCAAGCTGAGATTGTCTCTTGGATCTCTAAAATCGTGGTTCCCAGGTGATCACGCTGCCAAACATCTGCTGAGGGAACTTCCTCAGGGATGGTGATGCAGTCGACGCTGCCTCAGAAGTATCACAGCCTCCAAACTGTGTGCTGTCGCACTTTTCAGCAGAGTCACGTTGGCCACGGTTGACTGGAACCATGATCAATTCTGTGAAAACAACACTACATTATTTACTGTATCTGAAAGTGGTGTTTATTGATTGAAATTTCCCAGAGCTCATTTGACCCAATATAAAGTTTACTAGTCACAATCCAACTCCAGTAAATATGGTCGACCACATTTGTTGCAAGGAAAAAACGTTGATTTGGATATTAATAGGCAGCAGAGCATTAAATGGCTTTTGAACAACAAATACAAAACATCCAACTTGGTTTAAGGTCATGACTGTAATGTTTCAGAAGAGGAATTGTGGCAGCTACAGCGTTTGATGAGTGGAAATGTTTTTTTTTAATCTGCCGGTGACAGATTTTATGAAAGAGGCAGCGGTCTCGTCTCCAATCGCTCTATCAGTATTTGATTTGGTGTAAATACATTCTATCTGGGCGGGGTCTCATTGATTCAGTATTATGTTTTTTTCTGTTTGATTTTCAGGCTACGCCTCTTGAATTACTATGAATTTGGTCTCACAGAATACCATTGTGTGTCTCTTATACTAGGAATAAAATGAAAATATGTTGCAAGTGTCTCACTGGTGAATGTGTTAAAATAATCCATGGCAGGTCACTGTGGGTGAAGCACAACAGGTGAACACAAAGAAGAACCAAGTGTTTATTCTAGCTTACCACAGTAAGCATTCAGGACTGGTTCCCATGCAGTGAATGAGAGAGCCATGTTTTAAACTAATGTTTGATAAGCAGGCAAACAAGCTCTTCTTCTAAAATGGTTTCATTCTTGCGTTTTGGCACATTGGAAAAAGCCGCTCTAAAGGCTGACGGAAACAGATTTGTTTGAAAACACCTTGATGTCTTGGTCCTTTTTTCATCTGCTGCAGGCAAAGTAGTCGTGTCATTTCAAAACAGTTTCAGTCGAAATATTGGCAGTGCTTTATTTTACAGGTCTAAATTTCTCAGTTTCCTGTTGATTTCCTTGCATGTTTCCTGGAAATAAATAAGAAATATGGCTTTAATCACAGTTCCAATAGAGACAATGTTCAATAAATTCCGTTTTACTTGCAATTATGACAATTAACAGCCAAACTAGTGTAATCTAATGCCTTTCAGCCGATGCACAGTAGGTCTCAACATCCAAAAATGAGCACTCACACATATAAAAAGAATAAAGTTTCCAATAATAAAAGAATGACCAGAACTGTGTCTCTGTTTTTCCAATACAAAGTACCAAATTACATGGTTATTTCCAGGAAACTGGAGAAATCATTTGGGAGTTATTAGAAATGGACTCAGGATTGAGCAGCCTTGGTGGAGGTACACGCTTTCCACTGTTACACAGGTGTTTCTTTTATTTTGTCCACCCTCTGTATAACCTGCCACAGGTTGTGGTGGACAGACGTGTCATCCAGTAATTACCTTGTACACAATGTTCCTCTTGCACAGTACAATAATAACATCTTAACCCCAACCCCATAGATCCATGCATGACATGCAGCATGTCGCCACATACGGGGGGGGGGGCCTTTATAATATTTGTGTGGAAAATCCGTGCAGCTTTAGAATTGTGATGGAGGTTTTGAGTGCTTTGAGGTTTTACACTGCCTCGTTAGTTCAGAACACGTCGCTGGAGGGAGAAATGTATCTGGATAACACAGACTCCACTTCTGACAGGTTTTTTTTTTTTTCTGTCTTTGGAGAAGGTCAGAAGGACTCAGAAGCAGTTCCATTGTTTGACAGAGTTTTGGTTAACTGATCCATATAAGATCCATATTTCAGAAGTTTCCAGTTATTTGACGCCACCTCAGGGTGAACAGTGGTGTTCTCACCAGTCTTAACAAACTCTGGATGTATTCACAGGAGTAAATCTGAATTCACACTCTGTTACATAAGAGACAATAAACAGTGGTGGTGGGAACACCCCCCCCCCCACACACACACACACACACAGTGAGGAAGCAGCCACAAGGTTAAGCATCTTGTTGAGAGACATTTCTACAGTGTTGAAGTCTGCTGACAAAAACACTGCATCTGATTGGTTCACAGATACTCATTCTAACCACCAGACCAGTCTGATTTATAAGGCTTTAAAGGGTCAGTTCATGCAAATTACATATTTTTCTTCACCTTCAAGGTTTTGAGAATTTGTTTAATAGAAAGCAGTTCAGATGAAAACAGGATACTGGTATGTGTACTATCCAGAATAATGGGGACACTGACAGTGTTGGAACACAGCTAGAGCAGCACATATTTCCAATAATCCTCATATTGTGTTTCTAGCAGAAATCGGACAGATTCCTCTCGTCTGAATGCAGTGGCCGTGCGGGAAATGTAAAGGGCAGTAACAGAGCAGAACCATCGCTGCCATCATAAGAACGTTATTAGGCCAAACCGTCCCGTAATGTCCCTCAGGCTGATGCGCCATCCTCCTGTGAATGCATTACCACTGAGGTGTTCTTGGATAAACCTAAATAATGTTTTCGTCTTAATATATACAGCGGAAGGACTCTGATGGGTGGTGAGATTGACCTTTTAGCAGAAACAGTTCTCCTAATGAGGTGGTATTGATTAGTTTATGCAATTATCCTCCCCGCAGTCTATTAGATAATCATGTTTGTGTTTGTGTGTTTGTGTTCACTGGCTGTGCATCCCGACGAGAGGGACTGACTGACAGATGGAGGTGTTTGTTACAGGTGCAGATTTGAACCCAGCCTGGATAATTGACAGCGATTAGTCACACCGTAATTATTAGATTCCAACAAAACGTCAGTCGATGGCCCACACTCCCAGAGAGGTCGAGCTTTTCTCATGCGTGTTTGCACGTTTCCGCTCACATGACTGCTGCTGATGATGAATGAGCCTCAGCCGAGGTCATTGTTTGACCCGTGTCAATAAACCTGATCACTACACAGGGAAATGTCATTTCACGAGTGTGTTGCTTCCCTAATTCATTATTTACACTTGAAGAGGTAAATACTGACAGAGGACACATGATCTTAAAGTAGAAGCACATTATGGATGCGTGATATGGACGCAGCAGCTGATCCAGATTAAGGTAATGGCAAGTAAGGTTTGATAAGACAGACAGACAGATGAGACCGACAGAATTCATCATATTTTGACGTCAAGGAACAGAAAACCCGCAAAAATACAAAACATAATATGTATAAAGCAAGAATGTGATAACTAGGCCTATAACAGGTCAACAGTAACAATAAACTGACCTAACATGACATCACACAGGGGAATGTATTCAGTATATCGTGGCTTTGCTAGACGTCAGTAAGATGGACACCAACTAAAACTAAATCTAAAGCAAAACTAAAAGAGAGCACTCCGTAGAGAGATCATAGGTAACAGTGACGGGGGAACACTTAGTGTCAGGATGGCCAGGATGATAACAGAAACAGGGATTTATGCATGTTGGATCATGTGCAACTGTAGTGAATCATAACGTGTGGGGTGTGGAATTAATCTGCAGATGCTCTGGTTCAAAACCGGACCAAACTTTTCCATGGACGTCAGCTTTTGACCCAAAGGCCAAGATATGTCCAGAAACAGATGTGCTAAGGCCTGTTTTAGCCTAGCATGCCTAGCAGAATGCCTTTTGCTCTGTGATGTCAAGCTGAAGCACTTGCTGATGACTTGCCTGGCAGAGATAACGAAACCCAAATCCCCCCCCATGCATGGCAGCACATGGTTTGGCCCAAAGAGCTGGCTCCGGGATTTAAGAGTCCTCAGCCACACCTACTGGGGTGTCCCCCAACAACCACGGTCACTCAAAGTCAAAGAAACAAACGGCTATTGTAAGAGAAAGTGGAGTGTGTTACCATCCAGTGTTGTAAAGTGTGCACTTCATATAAAACAGCATTCAGCTGAAAGCAAATGAACAGATTCCACACCAGACACACTGTGATGTTGATTGTTCGGGTGGGGACGAGCGGCACTGGGATGTTATTACCTTGCGTGTCTGTGGCCACCACAGTAAGTATAATCTCCAATGCACTGAGCTGAACACAGTGTTTGTTTCTGTGAACACCAGCCGTGCATACAGAATCGCTGAAAATGCATTTTTTCCCATGAAACACTTGACTTGCTATTGATTTGAAATCTAAAGGAAAACAGTGAGGTATTGGACACTTATTGTTATACAGGCAAAGGATGTAAAGATTCAGCCATCAAGTTGAAATTTTTTTCAATTTATCATTGTGATATTTTTTCTCTCTTCCCGCATCGCCGACTAAAACCTGAAGAATTTTTAAACAGGCCTGTGTCTAGCTCGGAGCTATTTCCAAATCCCCGATTCAAGATTGTGCAACTTGCAAGTAAAGCTGACATTTTTACCTCTTTGTTTCTGTGCTTTGCTTTATGCAGTGAAAATTAATGTGGGCAAATTCCCCTTTAGACATTCTCCTGCAAAATAATTTGTTCTTTAATCCACTTATTGGCTCTGACCTCATCTGCACTGCAGATGTCTGAAAAAGGAAAACAGGGTAAGGCAGCATCATGGTCTGACTGACAGAGAAAAAACATTTTCCAATTACTGTACATGGTCCCCCCGCCTCCCTTAATCTGTCTGACTGGTGACTCCATGGATTTTTTGTACCCCTTCAAATGGGTTTCGTGTTGTCAGCCATTCCAACGTGACCTCTCGCACCTTTCCCGCCACACTCTGGCCTTCCAAAAAATACATCTACAGTGGAATCATGGGTTGCAGCTCTGCACCCTGGCAGCAGCCAGTGACAGCTGGCATCACAATTCATTAGGTCTCTGACAGAAAAGGCTGCAAAGGGCCAGGGAGGAGCTCTCACCATATTTAACTACTGAAACCTGTCAGTGAAATAATCAGTGGCACTGACAAGATGCCAGTGACTCATATTTGTTTTTTATTCTACTCTCCTCTGTCAGACAGGCGTATGCTGGGAAAGCACTCCTTGTGGTTTCAGCACACGTGTGCTGTTGCTTGTCGCCGGCTTTAAGTCACACTCCTGCCCTTCATCAGCGTCTTCATATTCTCTCATTCATCACTGTCAAAAGCTTCCAATCCCTCTCGCCATCCAGCAGAACATGGAAGCTGTGCTGTACAAGCATGTTCATGTTCACTAACACTCTGAGTATTTAAGCACAGTGATAGTGATGCATTTACTGGACAGATTTAAAGGAGAACTGATATCTTTAAACATGGACCTTACTTGTGCATATTTTTATGACTAAATAATAGGTAGAGAAAAGTGTTGGGTTTGGTCCAGTAGATCACCTCAGTCGCAGCCGTGTAACTGTCTGCAGTGGCTGTAATGTGAGTGGAGTTCCACACCAAAGTCACACAATAACAAACTCACCGACGGAGGCAGCGCTACACCAGAGGGGTGTAGTAAGAAGCAAGTTCAGCGTAGCCAGGCTTTCTCTGTGTGAACTGGCTCGACGAACCCTAAACTCACAACCAGAAATAACGAGTATCATGACGGTGGTTATCAACTGTCTTTGTTAACCAGGCTTTCTTGTTCACGCTCTGTGTGGGTTCCCATAATGGGGGCATTTGACACGCCGTTAAGACTCTTCCTCTGCATAAAACTGCTGAATGTTTTCTGACTGAAAAAAGACTGTTGTTGTAAATAAGGCGAGAGAGGAATGCTGCAGTGAATATGTTTTACCACCCAGTGACTCTTTATTTCTAATGTGGCAGCTGCACTATGTAAAGCTCTTATTTAATACATATTTCAATATATTGGATGCCCATTTCCCCCCAATGTGTAGGTCTCAGATTGTAAGGTTGGAATAAAATCATCTAAACCTGGAGGGAATGTGTGGTTTCTGCAAATAGGGCTATCCATGAAGACTTAGGCGAACTTAGAGAAGACTGAATTTGCCTCTGTATTCATAAAGAGTTCAGAATAACTGGGCTGGTTCTGTACAGTGGAATTTTTACTTTGATAGAATTGTTCAAATGTGCAATAAGAGATGTACCCCCGCAGGCAGCCTGTTTAATCTAAAGCCAAGAAAGTGTGATTATTAGAGTGGAGTCAGAGTGTATGCTTTTCCTCCACAGGGACAAAACCCTCTTTTAGTTTTTTTTTTTACATAAATGGTTTTTCAATTTTCTGGCCCCCTTATTGTTCCATATAAATGATGAAATAGTGGAATCCAGTTTCTTAAAGTAGTACAATGGTATACAGACTGGTAGACAGAAATCTGGCATGCACAACCATTTTTATTGCCTTAATGCAGCCTACTAGAGAAATGAGTAATGTATCCCAGGATTCACTGTTATGATGCAACTTTTAGGTCCTATTATCCCATTTGGACTTCAAGAGAAGACCACATTTTTGCCTGATAATAATACCTAAACTCTTAATTTGATTATTCACAATCCTAAATGGAATTGTGCAGAAACTCTAGATCTATCTCATCTGATACTGGAAGTAATTTGCTATTTTCCCAATTAATATTTTACTCTGAAAGGCTTCCAAAAGTTTCAATTAAATGCAAAAGAGAAGGAAGAGATATTTTGGGGTGGTATAAATACAGTGTTATGTCATCTGCAAAAAGTGATGAACTCGAATGGGATTGGATTTACTCTGATTTGACTGGCAAGCGCCTCAGTGCAGAAACTAAATAGATGTGGTGAGGAAGAGCAGCCTTATCGAACGCCTCCTTACAAGTGGAAAGGCTGCATTTCTCCACTGGTGATGATGGAGGCTTGAGGTTGAGGGTAGATGACTGTAATCCAATTTATGAAGGATTTGCTAAAGCCAAAGTGCTTCAAGGTGGGTGATATACATTTCCATTCTATATGATTAAATTCCCCCTGAGTGTAAAACAATGACCACACACTCCTCTTTGTCATCGTGGTACATAACATTGAAAAGATGGTTAGATTAGTGTTAATATGGCAAACGGGTATAAAACCTGTTTTGTCAGGGTGTATTAATTTGTGAATGTGTTTGCACAGCCTGTTGGAAAGCTCTTTACTCAGGATCTTCATTTCCATCAGGAGCCAGGATATGGGGCGGTAAGCTGGCATGTTTAAAGGGTCTCTGTCTTTTTTCAGTATAATGGCTATATTTACCTTGTTGAGCGAGTTTGGTAGCACAGAAGTTTCTTTTGCATCCGTAGAAGTAGCAGGTCAATATTAGACAGATATGCTTCATCTGGTCCTGGACCTTGTTGTTTGGGAATTAGAGGAGTTGGAGGAGATAATAAATCAGATTTTATCAATTGAAAGATGTTAGAAATGATTCATCGATTCATCCCAGGTTGTATCAGTGTGTTTTTACAGCTGATTTAATCCAACCTTCTGAACATAACCTGGTCTAGTCCAGGTTAAGTTTGCAGCATAAGTTACCATGGTGATCCAAGCAGGTTAAAAGAGAGTCAACTTCGAGACACTGACAACCTTGGCTTCAGAATTAACATGTCTCACCAACACACAAGTATTTGTTGCTTTGTTTTACAGCCATTTCAGCCTGTTTTGCAGCTGAGGCGATCTACAGAACCAATTCCAAAACTTGCACCTTTTCGACACTAAATTATGCACAAATAGGGCCCAGGTTTAAATACCAGAGTTCTCCAAAGGCTGTACTATTTAGCTAACAAATTATTTGATAAAAATGAATTATAACAGCTTCTAATAAGTGTACTATAGACAAGGAACGAACTGTTAAAAAATAATGTGTATGGTCAATATACATATGAACTTTCTTATCAGCAAAGGCTTGAAGTGCCATTGTTTGTTCTATACCGTCTAGCTCATTTAATACTGACATGATAGCAAATTCAACAGAACGTTCCATATCAGCTGCCGTCCTGGTTGTTTATAAAAACTTCTTCACGATGTATTGCATCATATCATATATCGAACTCACCCCATATTAGATTAAAGGTTGTGACTGGTCGACCGGGGCCGGGTTAGCTGGAAATCTGTTTAAACGGAAGAGTGGCAAGATGCATCCGCCAAGGCAAATAAAGCATGAGCTTCCAGATTCGTCTGCGTCCCGGCTACCTATTATAGCTACTAATATGTGTAATATGAACAGACTTTCTCAGACTTTGGCATGTTTGTCTATGTTTTCAGGCTCTTCCATATTATTCAGGACCAGCCAGGACGTCAGTGTTTGTAGTCCTGGGAATGAGAACCGCTTGGGATGAAGGGACAGCTGGTGCTTTGGTACATCTGCTCAGAGCGTCTGGTATTGCTGCAGAAGGGCACCTTGTGCTTCTGTATGAGATACTCACACAATGGCAGTATTTGACACCCTAAAGCAGAACACGAGGGTTATTTAGACACATACAACTGTAGTGGCTGAAATCAGACAATAACACTTTTGGTGAGTAATTCAGAACAAGATCTTGGAAATAGTATTATTGTTGAATTTATCAAAGTGATGAAAATGTACATTATGCTCAGTTGGGAAGCACAGCATATAAAAGGCACCAGGCGTTTATCCACCATCGGTTTTTTCCCGCTTACATTTGTTCACGTCGACCACCCACAAACCATCCATGTCTGTACAAAATTTTATTGCAATCCATCCCTTAGCTGCTGAGATAATTCACCGTGGAAAATGTCAGTTCAATCCAAGTGTGTCTCTGATGACTGTCAGCTTTGTCATTATTATCCAACATCTCATCTTGGATCAGAGGGCACTTTCTGTGTCTTTAATTTGATCTTTTAACTGAGGGACTTAATTCTACCTCAGTGCTCTGTTCCCTCTCAGGATCATATGTAAAGGCTGCATTTCTGCTCGCCCCCAAGACTCAGTTGATAGGATCTAAGAAAGTGTCTGATTAAAGCAGGCATTCATTTGTGATTGTCAAACACCACGACATGACTTTCATCTACTTTTGTGACGGAAACATCTTGCTGAAGTTGACAGTAAAGGAAGTTTTCAGTTAAAAGTCAGCAGTTGGATCTTTCCCTGCCAGGATGGATTGTGAAAGGAGGGTGAAGGAGCCGGGCCGAACTTAACAGAAGTCCCTTTTCTAATTAACTTTTCAAGGCTTTGAAGCATAGTGTGTGAAGTGTGTGTCCACGTCTGAGAGGAGGAGGTATTAAAATGTGGCAGCTGTGGCTTTGAGGCAGAGCAGGTCGTCCACCAAGTGAAAGATTGGTTCGATTCCCTGGCTCCTCCAGTCCATATGCCGAAGTGTCCTTGGGCAGGACACTGACCCCTAAATTGCTCCCTAGAAAGGTGTTATTCAAGTACAGACCATTTACTAAAATGTCTCTTGCTTTCTTGTGAGGGACTAAACATTCAATGAGGACTCACAGGTGGTAAAAAGGTTTACATTTACACAAAGAAGGAAGAAAAACAATCTGCAAAACATACAATAAAGTTGTGGGCCCATTAAAAAGCTCCTCTAAACAGAACTGAGCCAGGCTCGTGCTAACTCATCATACATTGAATCAAACTGAAACAATAAACTGACCCAACAAAGTGAAGGCAAAGGGGAACATATATATATATATATATATATATATATATATATATATATATATATATATATAACGAATGATCAGCCCATTTTGAACACCACAACTAATGTACAAATAGAACAAAATAAGACAATTAGACTACAGTAGAACAGCCTATTTAACAACCAAAACAAGAACTAATGTAGTCTAAAGAAATAAACAAAGTCTCAAAACTAGAACTCCCGCTCCCTCCCATGATGGGACTTGGTGGGCACTTCCTGTATTTAACAGCTGTGCTTCAGAGTCCACGTCCTTTAGCTCCAAGTTTACGCAGCAGCTTCTGCAGCACTAACGTGAAGGAAGCTGGACTTCCATTTTGGTTTGTGAGTGTGATGATGTTTATCTCAACTGACTCAGTAACTTGCTGCTATCTTCCCTCGATAAAGCAAGATTTAAACTGCACTCAGACTGTTTAGAGAGACATTTAAAGTACAAAGATGGTTTAAACCCTCCTATGGTTTGGGTTATTCAATCAATCAATCAATCTTTATTTATATAGCACCAATTCATAACAGCGTTATCTCAAGACTCTTTCCATAAAGAGCAGGTCAGACCAAACTCTTTAATTAGAGAGAGACCCAACGATTCAGGAATTCAACATTAAGGATTCAAGAATCCTTGGACCAGGATCCACAGGAAGCAGAGAACCACAGCAGGAGAACCAGGACCAGGATCCACAGGAACCTGAGAGATGAGAAAAGCACAGAAAGGCTCCGGGGAAGATACCAAGTTAGTAACAGACATTAAAGAGACATGAAGCATCAGGATGGAGAGGAAGAGGAGGAGAGAGGAGCCCAGTGCATCATGGGAGTCCCCCGGCAGTCTAAGCCTAAAGCAGCATAACTAGGGGCTGCTCCAAGGCCTGAGCAGCCCTAAACTATAAGCATTATCGATATATACTTCAAAACTTCAGTTTTATCTGAGTTTAGCAGCAGAAAGTTGCTGCTCATCCAGGACTTTATGTCCTTAAGACAGACTTGGAGTTTAGTCAACTGATTGGATTCATCTGGCTTCATTGATAAGTATAATTGGGTATCATCTGCACAATAGTGAAAATTAAAGGAGTGCTTCCTGATAATATTACCCAGAGGAAGCATATATAAGGTAAATATTGGTCCAAGCTCATTGTTAATGTGTACAAACTGAAATCAATCTAATAAATAGGACTTAAACCAGCTTAATGCAGTTCCTTTTATGCCAATGAACTGTTCCAGTCTCTGTAACAGGATGTGATGGTCAATGGTATCAAATGCAGCTCTCAGATCTAAGAAGACCAGTACAGAGAGAAGTCCTCTGTCTGATGCCATAAGGAGGTCGTTGATAACCTTCACCAGTACTGTCTCTGTCTCTGCCATGGTTCGCTCTAAAACCTGACTGAAAGTCCTCAAAAGGACTGACTTCCTTAAGCAGCCCAGTAGGAATGGGGTCTAGGAGACATGTTGACGGTTTGGATGAGGAGATTATTGAAGCCAATTCAGGAAGATCAACTGGAGAAAAGCAGTCCAAATGCACATTAAGGCAAACGGCTGTTTCCATGATTCCTAAGTTTGAGGTTTAATCAGAGCCTGTTAAGGGCAGGAGGTGATGAATTTTGTCTCTAATAGTCAGAATTCTATCATTAAAGAAGCCCATGAAGTCGTTGCCACTGAGTTCTAAAGGAACACAAGGATCAACTGAGTTCTTTGTCAGCCTGGTTATTGTGCTGAACAGAAATCTAGGGCTGTTTTTATTTTCTTCTATCAATGAGCAGTAGTAGGCGGCTCTGGCATTACAGACGGCCTTCCTATAGGTTTTCAGACTGTCTTGCCGGATTAAGTGGGATTCTTCTAATTTGGTGGCACGCCATGTCCTTTCAAGTGGCTCCAGGACAGTGCAGCCACCTTTTGTTTGCATTAATTCACTGATCAGACCACATTAATTGAGCTCGAAGTCAAATATTTTTGTGCCTCAAACGTATAGACTGGGTTATCCTTATTTCTTTGCTTATTAGTTGCTAAAATTGCTACCTTTTAATAACATTTATGATTTATTCTTTATCTGCTATAGTCTATTGTCCTCCTCAGCCGCCATAGAGTGGGAAATACTAAATAAAGTATTAGCTTTATGTATGAAACAACAGCTATGTGTCTTCATTTTTTTATTTTTTGCTTGTATTGTGAATGTTATGTGCATAAGGTCAAGAGGTCAACAGACTAAATGAGAGGAAAGTAAACTGTTAGGTGTGTAAACTATAAAGACACTCCGCAGAGAGCTGGAGGCTTACTGACATTTACATCAGCCGTGGCAGCGGGTGCAGCCATCACACCTTAAACCTGCATTAATTCACTTATATGTGGCACAACAAGCTGCAAACACAACACAGACGCATTATCACCTCACAAAGTTGATATGGTGAGCGTGTAAGCAAACAATGGCGTATTTACACATCGAGCAGACACAGAGCGACATCAGCATTCATTTAGAGTCATGTTTTTGGCCCCCTGATGAATATAAATAGCCTGGTAATGAGACTGAAGTGACATTTCCTTGCACTCCAACCTGATTGTATTCATGTTAGCCAGTTTCTTGTAGGGAGGGGGCTATTTTGAATTGTGACACTGAAGCTGCATATAGCTTTGGTCACCAATTTGGTTATTTAGGAATTATATCTGTTTAAGAGTTACTCCTGTACGTTGACCTGCCACCGTTTGCACAGCTGTGTCTATCTGCTGTCTGCTGTCTCTGCTGATGGTCTGGTCTGAACAGGAAAGTACTGGACATGAACACTATCCTCAAGAGTGCATCCTGGGAGCTGAAGGACTACTGGTAGCCCCATTGATAACTCTCCACACAGCACTCCAAACACAAGCCGGCCCATAACAGCCCTGTAACCACTGAGTCCAACAATTTCTATAATTTTCTACATCCATCTGACAATCACGCCCACTTAAAGTTGTGACTGCTAGTAAACCAGGTGGGAACTTCTCTCTCTTGCTCTCTTTTGTACACAGCCTCTTCCAGCACTTTTCTTTTGTGCAAAGGAGTGCGACACTATCAGAGCCCTACAGGAGATTGTGAGCACCATCACCATATTCCACCGTTATTACATATCCCCCCTCTCCATAACCGCCAGCTTTTCATTCTGCCTTCCAAATATGGCTGATCAGAACCCCTACAAACACATTTGATTTCTGATTTGGTCAAAGAACACGGAGGTTATTTTCTAGCATAAACCACACCTTAGTATTGACTTCATGCATTTCAGCTTCCAACTTCCTCTCTGCACTGACTGTGAATTTTGCACAGTAAGTGCATTATGAAGGTAAGCAAAGACTGTTTCAATGCCCCTGTGGGCACCTGACTGTTGTTTTAAGACAGATTTGAAAACCGGGAACCCTTCCCCTGTGTCTTATCTGTGTACATGATTTCAATGGATAAGACTTGGTTAAGGACGGATAAGACTGCCCATTTTTCTGACAGCCCATTATTCCAAAACCCCCGATGGTCCAAAAAATGTCCATTATCCTGAAAACAAATGCCCATTGCTCTCAAAATATTCACTCTCCCAGCAGTTGTTAGTTCAGAGGCTGCCGGCCCTGTCCATGGTGCTGAATGGGCCAAGGTTTTGCCCTTATTAGGCTATCTTTCTGGCACCTTACACCAAATGACATTTCAAGCGATTTTACTGTTGCAGACAAGTTCAATGTTGAAATAAAACCATGAGTTTTTCCTCAGCTGGTGTGCGCTCCAGCTAAGTTGTTAGATATGGGCTTAAAGATTAGGCTGCGTCGGTGCATTGTTGTGGGTGGTGACGTTCCTGTGGGGTCGAGGTTAGATGCATAGACTGTACATGAAGATAGACGGCGCGTCCCTGCTTCAATCCACTGGAGCCTAAATATTCTGGATGCAGCCACTGCTTTGTGCTGGTGACATCATTTGGAGGCAGAGTCTGCACAGTAGTGAACATGGCTGTCAGTCATGGCGTTGCCCATCTTTTTATAGCAGCGAATAACTAATTTAAACCAAACATACATCAGTGTGATAAAACACTACCTAAAATGAGGTGAGCCATCTTTAGGACAAATGTGTTGCATGTGTACTCTGATTATTCAGTTCTGTTCTGTCCTCCAGATCCACAGCCATAACATGGACAGAGCTTTATGACCAGCTCTGCAGCCAGCTACCAAGGGGCAGTCAACGAGTTTTGGCATCACTTTTGGGGAGCTGTCGTGTCATCCATCTTATATACAGGCTATGCTTAGTTAAACGGCTGTCAGACAAATGGGCTCGTAGTCCAGTGGGGCATTTTTCAACAACCTGTTGGGATTTCAGAATAAATCGTAGCAGTGGCATGGCACCATAAGGCTGGTGTTATTCTGTATTTTTTCTTACTGCCAACAATCCATTAAAGAAACTAAACTGACAACAACTTCAGACTACAGCAAAGTAAACAACAGTGTGTGTTCATGGTGATGAAGGAACGGGTTGTTTTTGGACAACAATGGAGCTCTACGGCACAGAGGAAGAAGATATATCAGGCTTTGGATACACAGACAATACTCGTATCAATCCATTCCTGGTTTAGGTCTTTTAAAAAATATATAGAATATGTAACACTTATTACTTACTTATTACTTATCACTCCCCATCTAACTCTCCTCCTGCACACTGTCCAGTATTCCCATCATAACTTGCTGTCATGGTACTGAAATCCATCCAATCAGGCCAGTTTCCAATGTTTGAAGTGAAAAGTGTGATTCAGCAGGTTTATTTCTTTCAATTAGAGAAGCTGTGGCTGTCGGAAAGTCAGGGTTGAGCACTGCGAGGGCTTTTTCCTTCAAATTCATCCAATAAATACCCTTTTAATTACATCACACTGTCTTGCAAACATCATCTAGCGCCCTTTTATACTCAGCCAAATTACATTTGGAAACAAACTCTTTTAACTACCTCCTGACCATTTGAACGGCCGGTCATCATAGCTAATTCATGTTGACGGGACAGACACCGGTCAAATAGCACCGAACTTCAGGTTAAGATCCAAGATTTGCAAAAAAATACCTCACATATGTCAAGCTGTGCAATATCAGAAAAGTATACATGGGTACATTTAAGTACGGACAGTAAATGCAAGGAACATTTGTAAAATCATCATAATATGGTCCAAATCAAAACTCTTCAGATTAGGTGATCATGATAGACTGCATGTAAAGATGGGCGCAGCTGGATGTGACAATTTATGACTCAGTGATCGACAACTGTTAGACTGAATGTTGAACCCCAATCAGTTATAGTGTGCAGTCTGTAACAACCTGCATGAGATAAACTCCAAAGTGTCTCAGAGCATGTTGTAAATGTTGTCAGATTAGTTGGCAAAGAAGAGTTTTTCACATTGGGGATGTGTGGGAATGTCTTTGAGACGTTATATCTGAGATATCTGATCCCAGCATCACTTTGAATCTGTTACATTCTCATGTACAAAATGTACATAATTACAAAGTGGAATTTGACCCATGAGGGATTGCATCAAGATGTGAACACAAATTGCCAGCCATGATTAGCCAGTTTAAAGGGGCTCATTAAGGCTTGTTCAAATACACAGACAGTAAACTGAAGGACCACAGTTTGATCCCTTTTAATTTGACTCATTCAGCTCGATAAGTGGAGGGTAAATAAGGATTTGAAAGCCTTGAAACGCATTTAGGAGGTGGGCCTAATATTTACGTGGAAATACAACCAAAAAAAAATAGCTCAGATTGCCCACATACTCTTTATCAGTCAGATGAAAATAAAATAGTGGAAGTGGTGGAGTTATTTTACAAGCCAAGAAAAGAGTCAGCAACTTACTCTCTGCTGAAAAACCCCCATAACTCTCACTCCGCTGTGTTTGTGCTGTTTATTTTAACTGTAAGCCTGCGCTGGCAGCTCGCCCGGAGGGTTTGGGGAGGACTAGTAGGCCGCAAACCGCAGCACATTTGGAGGCTTTTAAATGGCCCATAAACACTGGTAGAGAAACACACACAGCTGCAGCACACACAGTGACAAGACGTCCGTTCACTGCCCCCCCCCCACAACCCACCAAGCCAAATACCGACTCCTTTTTCCCGAAAATGGCTTCAGTGAAAACTATTACATTTCTCAATCTGATACGCCTTTGCTGCCTTTTCATAAGCATTTCCATGAAAGAGCCTTTTATACTGAGGCGAATGAGAGGAGAAATTACAGTTGTTATATGATGTCTGGGCTGCCAGGAACATCACAGAGCTCAGTCCTTCATATGAAATCCTTCCTAACTGATCAACTGGAGCAGCAAGTTAAAACAGTGAAAAACCCTCTGGCTACTGTGGGGCAGGAGTTTCACAAGAAGCTGATTAAACCTCTCCGGTTGTTAGTTTACACAATGTCACTTGTTTTACTGAGTCACACCGGAGCTCAGCATTGATTGTCAACTGACCTACATCTCAGTCTGGCAGATTCTGCTCTCTGTCTTACCTCCGTGCAGCAGTCAGCGAGGGGCGTCTCACAGATGTTTGGTTTATTGCTTCTTTTTCACCACATTTTATGGAGGCTCTTGAGCCGTCGTTGCTGTGTTTGTTTAGTCAGGCTTGGAACTGATCCTCTTTGTCTGATTTAGGATTGAAACTTTCTCTCACAGCAACATTTAAGTTCACATTATGGTCACATTATATGATTTTTATCAGCCCCTCCAATGATAATATTTTTGTGTTCTTTGTATCATGTGTGTGCTTTGCTGGTGCTAAGCCAGGTCTCACTTTAAAACCACAGTGAAATGGCAGATAGAGCCTTTGTATGTGATGTATTTCTGAGTGAATACCTGACAGGGTAAATCTATGAAAGTGATTTAAAGGTGCAGTGTGTGGGATTTAGGGGGGGCTATTGTCTGAAAATAGTATTTATCATCATGTTTTCAGTAGTATATAAACACCTGAAACTAAGAATTGTGGCTTTGTTACATTATAATGTGCCTTTTAGATCTACAGAAGGAGAAGAAGAGTCCAACGTGTTGCACTGCCATTTTTCTACAGTAGCCCAGAATGGACAAACATGACCCTTCATGTATTTACATTACAGGGGCAGCTTGAATTTGACGAAAGAAGAGAATTTTTTTTTTTTTTGTGAGACGTTTGAGACGACCATACTTATTATTTAGGACAAGAATAAGCATCCTCCTCTTCTTGGAAATTGGTAAAATATGCCTTAATTAAATTCTTGTGAAATGCGACACTGTCCGAACACACACCTCCATGGTATCTCTCTGCTGGCTTCTGTGCCCCACAAGCTGTCTGTGAGATGAGATTTTGTGTCATAAGTAAGGATAGCTTGTCGCCCCTAATAATCTATGTATACGCAGAATAAGGCATCAAAAATCCTTTGGTATTGTACAGGAAGGGAACAGAGGGATTTTAATGAAGATATTGTCTGTATTGTTTTTTTAAACATCCTAAAGGATGGCAAAGTTGGTGCGCTGATCCAAACTGAAATGTCTCAACAACTATGGGATGGACTGCCATGAAGTTGGGTCCAGACATCCAGACTTTTTGGGTTCATTTCAACCTCAGTAAAGCAGTCTGACGAAGTATGTGCTGTTTCTTTGATTGTTGCAAATGTATTAATGATTGTTTCATGTGTTTCGGAGAAATACTTGAGATGACTGACTGAAACCAAGTTTTCTAGGGACTTTGAGAAAATAAATTAATAAACACAGCGTTTTCATACCTCTGTAATGACATTTCATTTTTACAAATTAGATTTATCCCACCGGTGTTTTGTCATCTCTCCTCAATCTTTTCAAATCATTTAATTTCAGAGATACAAAGGGAGGAGAGGTCAGAAGAGCATGCCAATTTGCTTCTGTTGGGCTGTTTTTCTCTGAGTGGTGAGATACCTGGCCCCACTTTGACATAATTAAACACACTTTAATCTATAAAAGCCACAAACTGCCCAAACGGTGGCTCTGAAACTCATTTCCACCTTACCTCCACCTGTCGCTGTCTGTCTGGTGTTTCAAGCATCTTACAGTCTCTGTTTCTGCTCGCTGGGACACACCCTGGGTATGCTGCCAACAAGGGAATAAAGGGCAAGTTACATCATTTCATGTAGGATCTGCTAAATCAGAACATAAGCTAATGCCGAGTATAAATGGGATGTCAAAGTCTGTATTTTCCTTTAAACAAGAGGAAAACCTGCAGGCTGGGTGAGATTATCATTTTAATTTTTCCAGCTTCCACTTCAATCGTGTGTTTCAAATTTCATCAATTTTCTCCACTCGAATGGCATTG
The DNA here is from genome assembly GCF_042242105.1 of Pempheris klunzingeri. Lineage (NCBI taxonomy): Eukaryota > Metazoa > Chordata > Actinopteri > Acropomatiformes > Pempheridae > Pempheris > Pempheris klunzingeri. The sequence goes on along the minus strand of NC_092019.1, from coordinate 25,141,239 downwards.
TCTGGTGAACCAGATTTGAAGATGCCATCACAATGAAACACATTTTCAAATGAGTGTGACAAGTGGAATTATCTCACTCACTTGTTTATATCTTATCATCTTACAACAGAGAATGTCCCATCTCTTCAGACACTGCTGTACTTGACTGCATTTCCCCACAGCTGCTGTATTGGCATGGCTACACTTGTGCTGTGTAGCCATGCTTTTTTTTTTAACTTTTTGTTTACTCTATTTACGGACAGTTCATATCACATGTTCCATATGTTAAGGAATAAACACAACACATCCAGAAACAGAACAGGGCAAAATACTAAAGAAATGTAGCCATCAAGACATCTAACCAACATTTCTACAACGTTTTTTAATAGAAAAAAAAAAGAAAACACGCCCAACAGAGTCTTTGTTAGCATAAAAAATCTCTTTTTTTGTGTAGTTTGGTTGAACTGACCCTTTACACTCACAGTAACTAAAACTAACTCACTAAAGAGCAGGGTTGTACAGTGTATGTTGCAGCTAATGTGTGTTGTTCTGCCTAATGCTGTCCTGCTCTTTGCCGCCACAATAAGAGCTGAGGTCAGTAGGCAGTCATGTGGTATGGCTGGCATGCGCGGCACGCCCGGCACTCGTGGCCCGATGCCTGACACGCCCCCGGTGTTGCAGCAGTGTGTCTCTGTGTGTGCATGTTACTGGTTTAATCCAGTACGGTCAGGCAGCACAGGCCTCGACTCAGCAGTTCAGCCACTTTCACCCGGAGACAAGGACCCACCTGTGCTTGTCCATTTCGTGAGGCCTCTGATTTCACACGCAGATTCATCAGTGCTCACACTCTCTCAGCCTGCCATAACCTGTTCACCCTGCACCTGTCCTCAACAGGACATCTCACCCCAGTTCCCCCCATTCCCCCACCTCACCATTACCTCCCCCTGTCTGCAGGCCTGGTCTGCATCACTGTCCTATTGAATCCAGCTGGAAAACCCCCAGCACAACCGGTTCTGGGCGCTCCCTCCCAGTCCACAGTGATAACCATCATCCAACAGCTCAGTCTGCACAAATCTGTCCTGCCAGACCAACTGTGTCCATATCAAAGCAGATAAACAGGACTATCTAAGGTCAAACGTGCTCAGTGCTGCTCGTACAGCAGTGAATAATATAATTTTAGCATTTATGAGTACCCTATTTCTCAGTGTGACAGCTAAACCCTTCCTCTGATGTTTGACCTTTTAGAGAACACAAAATGTAGCTGCTTCTGTTTGCCACCAAGGTCCAGGGCAGCCCCTTATTCTCTATTTTTAGATTGTGTCCTCGGACAAATAGGCGGCTCCGCTCTTTCTCTCTCCGATGGCTGAAGGAGTCACAATCGATGAAAAGACACTGATGCTGCTGGATCAACTTTCCATAGGAGGAAAGCTCAGGGTGTTTCACCATCTTGTCGTCTCTGTCATCTTTCACTTGAGCAAACTGATAGTGTGCCGGTAGTTTGCGTGGCTGGACGAGTCATTTCAGAGTCATGGAACAGAGCTTGAAGGTTTCCACTCATGACTGGTGCAATTTCTGCAGGTAAATACGTGTGCTGATTCTGTACTAAAATAAATAGGCACAGTGTCACATAATGAACATCTCACAGATTGTAGCTGCAGGCGTGCTAAGTAATAGGATAGATTTGTTATCATTTCTGATCAGCAGATTATGTTGACAACTACAACCTTATAGCTGCAGTAACAGATTTCTGCACCACCGGGGGCCAGAAAACCTTCAAAACAGGAGAGACGCACAGCCCTGACAGAACATACAGTGTTATTTTGGCTAATGTGCTAACAATGTATTTCATTATTGGTCCCATATTGTGCAAAATGCCTTTCCAACACAGATATGTGTCTCTGGTGTGCCTATAGGTCGACAAACTAGGAGAAAAGTCCGTCCTCTCTCTGTTTTTCCTGCTCCGTCTTTCAGTAAATGTGTGTGAAAACACGTTTATATTTGGCTCCCTTTGTGATGTCATGAGGTGATCTTTTGAACATGTGACCTCCTCCAGCCCTTCAGCAGGCCGACGGTCCTCGTCCGCCGAAAGCCTGCTGAATCCACCTCGCTGTCCCAGCTCACCAGCTCCCAGTAACGCGACAGTATCAAAGGCAAGAGAAAAGCAGCAGATTCTTCTGTTCCTCTAAAACGGAATGTTGAAAATGGAGGGTGAAAACAGCTGCAGCAGCTACCGTACGTCTGTTATGAGTCTGTGTTTTTTGAACATTAAACTATATAAGCCTGCTCTAGAAGGACTTCCAAATACAAGCATGATCTTGAAAAGGAGCATGATATGGGACTTTTAAAACATTTTATAGAACAACATTAGCAATTATTTAGAAACGTTCAGGGATGTGGGAGTCTGGAGAACATGGAGTGTATGTCTAGTTTGGTTTCCATCGACTTCAGAGAAAAACAGCTGGATCTTCAGCTGCTAAATGCTTTACTTTCTCCACCAGCTAGTCAGTAAGTTTGTCTGATCTGACATTACTCTTTTTGGGGAGGACCATGGACCCATCAGTGCAGTGACATCACTTTATACTGACTGAATATTCAAATTGTGTAGTAAATTTGAACTCTGGAGTGTTTCTTCCTTAAATTCCGCCATTTGTACTCAGACGACACCAAAGAGCTACACAGAGAAAGTCAAATGTAAGAACAGTATCTGCGGGCTAACCAGATAACTGCAGTGTGGCTTGTTGAAGCAGTAAAAGAGCGAGAAGATAATCCTGAACAAATACAGAAAACGACCCAAAACCCAAGGGTTTATGGGTATAAGAAGCCAGATGTTGGCGTCCGATACCCAGCCGTTCCTCATGCCTGGAAAGCTGAGCATGATAAAAATGAACCGAAGGAAAACATGGAGCCAAGATGAGGTGAAATTCTTCCTCTAGGGCCAAGGAGCACATTTCTAAGCTCCTTATAAGAGTGAAAGTAAAAGGCAAAGAGTGCAGATGAGTCCGTCACACTTAGCTAAAGTTAAAAACCCTGCCTATAGATTTGGTCTGACCTGCACTCAACAACGTGTAAATCAGTCTTGATGAGAACCTCAGCGCAGGACAGAAATGTACTGTAATAGAGTTTGACTTTGTGGGAGACAAACACCTCACTGAAGGTTATAGCTCATCCAAAGTGACTTTGGATGGATTTTTGACTCACAATCGATGAGACGCTGATTGTTTGTCATTGGATTTTCATTTATTGCTGCTCTGAGAACAGTGTTGGCCTGAGACCAGATTCATAGTTGTAGATGTCAGACCTAAAGAAAATAAAACTGAGCTGATGAGACTCTGCGATACAATCAGATACTTGTATGTTATTATCTTAGCAGTATGTAGTTATTGGTTTTGCTCATGACTGACTGGTAATTCACCAAACTGTGCAGCTGTCAGAGTTCTCCTGATAAACAAGGGTAGATGAAGTATTCACATGTTTTGCTTTAGTAAGAGTTGATGTACCACAGAAGGTGAAAGTATTCATTATGCCGTTATCCCATTCTAGAATAATATATATTATGTTACTGTATTATAAGTATTGATCCATTCATGTGTTCATAACTACATGTTGCAGCAGGTGGATCTCATTTTAATGACTTTTTATTCTGCTAGATAGCTTAACCTATAATAATACTTAACCTATAATAATACTTAACCTACACTGTTGCCCATAAAGTTGGAATAATTGTTCAATACCCCCAATTTTGTTTCACTGTGATATGTTTGGAAGAGTTTGATCAACAAAGTTGAGAAGATACACACTTTATTTATCAAGAATAAATCACATTGTCACAATCATTTCACGAGAAGAGGTAAAAACATTGTATTCCAACTTTATGGGCAACAGTGTATAATAATACTAATATCATTAGTTGATTTTTGAGCTGAAGTTTGCATTGAAAATTGAAAGGAGCAAAGTAACTAGACTAGTAACTGAAGCTGTCAGATTAGTAAAAGTACTTCCCTCTGAAATATAGTGGAGTAGAAGTATAAGGTAGCATTAAATGGAACGTAGTAGAGGTACAAGTACTTCTAGTGCTTAGTTACATTCCACCACTGCTTACATATACCTTACATAGAGTCTGATACTTCTCATGTTTACACTCTTATTTTTTGACTATATTGAGGTTACAGCTGCTCCCTTACACTCATCATTTCCCTCTCTACACTTTTTTTAATCACTGAGTGAAGATTAGAGGCCAGTTTCTGCTGCCTTCCTTCCAGTAGGAAGAAAATTGTCTCTTTCAGTATTCTGCCTCTCCTGAGTTGCGGTAGCAGAGCTGATTACTCTGCAGGTCATAAGTTAATTGTTTATGTGACTCCCATGTCAGCGAGAAATATGTCATCCGCATCCCTGAGAGAGGAATAAAAACCTTGACACTGCGCTGACTTTGGAGTGCGCAGACAGCAAAGAAGTAAGTGAAAAAAAGATAATTGGATCTTGATTACAAGTGCAGTCTTTGGTGCTTGTTGCAATAGTGTAACCCACAGATCACAGTAATCACCAGCAATAGGGATCAGCGTCTTGTCATCTTGTTATGGATGTGTTGTGGCACTCAACAATAATACACTAAAGCCTTCATCTGATACCACACTGTGTTAGAGTATGCAGCCCAACCATGATCTCTACAACTTGTGTGTGTTTAGCAATGATTTTAGAACTTTTAGAGTGAGTCAAAAGTTATTTAATGTGCTTCAACATTCCACCAGAAGCAGGCAACACTGTCTGTGCAAAAAAGTAAAGAAAAGTTGTGGTGGATTTCTGTTGAGGAATGAAAATTGAATCCTAAAAGACCACATGTCAAATGCAGTGGTGAGAAAATTCACGAAATAACCTTTTTGTAATACAGTTATTGAACCTAGTTCAAGATTAATATCACCCTCACTCTCATGTGGAATGCGGTACAAGAGCCAAGAGGCAGTCAGCTTGGCTTAGCATTAGAACATAGAAACAGTGGGAAACAGGTAGTTAAAGTTACAAACATGGAACTAGTTCTATTCAATTCAATTCAATTCAATTTATTTGTATAGCCCAATATCACAACAGAGTGTCTCACAGTGCTTTACAAAGTTCACTGAAATAAACAATCTAATAAAGAGTCCAGCAGTCGATGAGCAGAACCAGGACCAGGACCCACAGGAACCAGAGAACCACATCAGCAGGGCCAGGACCAGGATCCACAGGATCAACAGGAACCTGAGAGATGAGAAAGCACAGAAAGGCTCCGGGGAAGATAGCAATATATATATCTCACATGTTTGATCAAACCTAAATGTGGTTTTACAGAGATTATTTTACAGAGATTATGGTCTTAATGCAAAGCTAAGTTAATCAACTGCTGGCTTTTTATATGTTAATATCTAGCATACACATACGGTAGCTATCGATTCTCTTATCTAAATTTTTCAAACTGGTGAACTATTCATTTAACACTGTTCAACACTGTTGTACTGTTGTTCAAAACAAAGAAACAAAATCAAATAAAATCTGTTATTGCTGGTAACTAAAGTAAATGGTGAGCAAATTCACTGAAACAACCTACTCTAGAAGTTAGTACAACATTTAATGTCATTTGTGTGTGTGTGTGTGTGTGTGTGTGTGTGTGTGTGTGTGTGTGTGTGTGTGTGTGGGGGGGGGGGGGTTCTCTTTTCATTCATTTTTATACAACATCCACTCGTATCAAATAAAGAATGATAAACATGTTTCATGGTAACAAAGAACCTAGATCAGGGTGAATATCACCATATTTTATGTGGATAATTTTACCAAACTAGTGTTGAAGGTAAATGGAGTCCAGTGAAGCGATATACCTCAGTGTGTGCTACTCGCGGGGAAAGTTGAGTTTCCCTTCTTGCAGAGCAGCGTCGGCAAAGCCTACATGTACCAAAATGCACTGCTCATGGCCGCCTGACGCCCGACGCCCAAATCCTCTCTGCTTGGCTCTCTCAGGGTTTGACAGACGACTCAAAATCAACAAAAACAAGACTCTGGACTGTCCACGTTGCAGTTCAGCAAAACAGGCTGGTTCACAAATGGAGAATCTAGCATAGACAGCGAAGGCCACCTGAGACATAGACAGCTAGATTAGATTAGATTAGATTAGATTCAACTTTATTGTCATTACACCTGTACAGTACAAGGCAATGAAATGCAGTTTGGCATCTAACCAGAAGTGCAATTTGTAGCAAGTGCAGAAATATATAAAGGGTATAACAGGAGAATATCGGGCTAATATTTTCAGCAACACATTCTAAAATTAAATGTAATGAGGCACCGTCGTGGTCTCAAGTGGCCAAGGTCCTGCCTGTTAATATATACAGTAGGATATACAGTATGTAACATGATTTTAATGTGGAAGGGTTGATGTTATTTACTGTTATTCACAGCTCATTTTGCAGGTATTGAGGTGCCCTTTATTTACTGTACATACATGCACAGATCGACTGCAGTAATCAAATGAATAAAAGTTATTCGGGGTGGGGGGGGGGGGGGGGGGGGGGGGTCAGAATGGTGAAGGCTGTTGCTCTGATGGGTGAAAGTTAACATTCATCATCATTAATGTGGGAAGTCAGATGCAGATGTTAAACTTCCCACAGCCTCTTTCTTCCTCGCACCGGCGTGTCCGCTGAAGCCGTCGAAGCTGCGTCCTGTTAAACTTCAGGAATTCCCGAACGGCTCCATTTTTGCCAGCTTCACCTCTCACAGCCGCCCACCTGCTCGTGCTGACGACAGCAGCTTCGAGGCCGACCCGCCCATGGCTCTCACTGATACTCAATTAGTCCTGGAACAGCAGTGCTCCCATCGAACTAATGATTCAGAGCAAACCCCCTCAGTCTCCCCCTCCCTCTGTCTTTCCTTCTCTCACTCCTCTCCACACGCTGAGGCATTTCTTATTCTCCTCGAACTCATTTTTTCTTTAAATTGCATGTCTCAAAATGGCGGCGTTTCAGGATCATTACTGTCGGCGTGAGATTGAAGAGATGACAGTTTTGAGGAATGTAGATTTCTCTGTGCAGGCGGTAACATGTTTAGTCTTTGTCACCCTAAATGAGTTTAGGGTCGTGTGGAGCGCCTATGAGTGTGTGTGTGTGTGTGTGTGTGTGTGTGTGTGTGTGTGTGTGTGTGTGAGGAGAAAATGGAAGCCAGGAGTGCGTCTACAGGATTGATCTAGAAGCCTCACATCATTGATTTCTCTCTCCGCCACCCATTTGCTTTCTTGTTCGATGCATCAACAGACATGCATCATATGAGTCATGTTGCTATCACATGGGGGGGGGGGGGGGGGGGGGGGGGGGGGGGGGTGAGAGCTGTTTAGTGTATGAGTGCATGATCAGTGCTTTAGTTTGTGTTCCATTCATGCAGCACAGTTGACCTCTGCTTTTTGATTCAAATGTGAGGTTTCAGTGGTTACAGCCGCAGAAGTACACATGGAAGAAAAGGAAGCAGCAGGACACCAACCTTGCTACACCCACAGTGGGCTCCTTTTCATTTACGAGCTAAGGCTCCACTAATCAATATTTTCATATTAAGTATCAGTCAAATGAGCATATGTGATATGAAAGGCTTTGTTCCACTGAACCAGAGAATGAGCCTCTTAACTCATTGTTTTGCGGCTCTGTATGGTTCCATCTCACTGCTCTCATCAACTGTAGGCGGCTAAATAATAAACCCACAGTACATCTACCTACAGTACACAGTACACAGTACATCTACCTACAGTACACAGTACAATCTACCTACAGTACACAGTACACAGTACATCTACCTACAGTACACAGTACACAGTACACAGTACACAGTACAATCTACCTACAGTACACAGTACACAGTACAATCTACCTACAGTACACAGTACAATCTACCTACAGTACACAGTACACAGTACAATCTACCCACAGTACACAGTACAATCTACCCACAGTACACAGTACAATCTACCTACAGTACACAGTACATCTACCTACAGTACACAGTACAATCTACACACAGTACACAGTACAATCTACCTACAGTACACAGTACAATCTACCTACAGTACACAGTACACAGTACAATCTACCTACAGTACACAGTACAATCTACCTACAGTACACAGTACAATCTACCCACAGTACAATCTACCTACAGTACACAGTACACAGTACAATCTACCTACAGTACACAGTACAATCTACCTACAGTACACAGTACACAGTACAATCTACCCACAGTACAATCTACCTACAGTACACAGTACACAGTACAATCTACCTACAGTACACAGTACAATCTACCCACAGTACAATCTACCTACAGTACACAGTACACAGTACAATCTACCTACAGTACACAGTACACAGTACAATCTACCCACAGTACACAGTACATCTACCTACAGTACACAGTACATCTACCTACAGTACACAGTACACAGTACAATCTACCTACAGTACACAGTACACAGTACAATCTACCCACAGTACACAGTACATCTACCTACAGTACACAGTACAATCTACCTCCAGTACACAGTACACAGTACACAGTACAATCTACTTACAGTACACAGTACAATCTACCTACAGTACACAGTACACAGTACACAGTACAATCTACCTACAGTACACAGTACAGTCTACCTACAGTACACAGTACACAGTACAATCTACCTCCAGTACACAGTACACAGTACAATCTACCTACAGTACACAGTACAATCTACCCACAGTACATTCTACCTACAGTACACAGTACACAGTACACAGTACAATCTACCCACAGTACAATCTACCTACAGTACACAGTACAATCTACCCACAGTACATTCTACCTACAGTACACAGTACACAGTACACAGTACATTCTACCTACAGTACACAGTACACAGTGCAATCTACCTACAGTACACAGTACACAGTACATTCTACCTACAGTACACAGTACACAGTACAATCTACCTACAGTACACAGTACACAGTACAATCTACCCACAGTACAATCTACCTACAGTACACAGTACAATCTACCTACAGTACACAGTACAATCTACCCACAGTACAATCTACCTACAGTACACAGTACAATCTACCTACAGTACACAGTACAATCTACCCACAGTACAATCTACCTACAGTACACAGTACAATCTACCTACAGTACACAGTACACAGTACAATCTACCTACAGTACACAGTACAATCTACCTACAGTACACAGTACACAGTACAATCTACCTACAGTACACAGTACAATCTACCCACAGTACAATCTACCTACAGTACACAGTACAATCTACCTACAGTACACAGTACAATCTACCCACAGTACAATCTACCTACAGTACACAGTACAATCTACCTACAGTACATAGTACACAGTACAATCTACCTACAGTACACAGTACACAGTACAATCTACCTACAGTACACAGTACAATCTACCTACAGTACATAGTACAATCTACACACAGTACATAGTACACAGTACAATCTACCTACAGTACACAGTACAATCTACCCACAGTACAATCTACCTACAGTACATAGTACACAGTACAATCTACCTACAGTACACAGTACAATCTACCTACAGTACATAGTACACAGTACAATCTACCTACAGTACACAGTACACAGTACAATCTACCTACAGTACACAGTACAATCTACCTACAGTACATAGTACACAGTACAATCTACCTACAGTACACAGTACACAGTACAATCTACCCACAGTACACAGTACAATCTACCTACAGTACACAGTACAATCTACCTACAGTACACAGTACACAGTACAATCTACCTACAGTACACAGTACACAGTACAATCTACCCACAGTACACAGTACAATCTACCTACAGTACATAGTACACAGTACAATCTACCCACAGTACACAGTACAATCTACCGACAGTACACTACACAGTACAATCTACCCACAGTACACAGTACAATCTACCCACAGTACACAGTACACAGTACAATCTACACACAGTACACAGTACACAGTACACAGTACAATCTACCCACAGTACACAGTACACAGTACACAGTACAATCTACACACAGTACACAGTACACAGTACACAGTACAATCTACCTACAGTACACAGTACAATCTACCCAGCGCACACAGTGAACCCGCAGTACACAGTGAACCTGCAGTACACAGTGAACCCACAGCACACAGTGAACCCACAGTACACAGTGAACCCACAGTACTAGTACACACCAGACTGTGTGACTACATGCAGCAGCGAAGCAGCCAGAATTACTTCTGTGATTGGTGAAGAAGATTGTTAGACTTTGTTGACCAGAAACACAACTCCAAATGAGTGCTAATACTGCTCATCTTTTGGTTTAGTAAGCAACGTCCAGTCAAATCAACTTCATTTATATAGCAGTTTGCACGCAGCACAGTTGATGTGATGCTTTACTGAGCACACAGAGGGAAACAAAGGAAGGAAACAAACACCACAACAGCTGAGAGGAGAATCAGAGTGATGATAAATATCTACGATAATATGATAACAGTGAAGGCACATGGTCACTCAGAGCCCACAGTGGCACAGCTGTGGGTCAGGGACCGTTAAAACACACCTTCAAGACTCATTTCAAACGTGTGTTTAAGATGAGTCTTGCAGATGCCAATAGTGGGGGAGAGCCAGGTGGAGGGAGGAGGAGGATTCCATAATGCTGGGGCAGTAACAGCCAGTATTTGTAGTTGTTTGAATTATGCATTACTTGTATACATTTGTGCATACTCTGCCTTTCACTCCTTTTTGCACAAATGGTTGGATGTTAAACTGTATTTAGTTGTGTCAGTAGTCGTGCGATAGAGACAGAGACAGTAAAGATGACTCTAATCTGATCATTAATGCTGATCTCTAACTGGTGGGGAATTTTAAATGTACATTTTAATTAAAATGGGTGTGTTTTATCTCATTCTATTGGGTACCCATGTAAACACATATGCTATGGCTAATGCTCATATAGTCTGTGGGCTACGTTAGATATATTAACAACTGTCAGACTAAATTAACATGTTATGTCTTTGCAAAAATAATGTTTCCTTATTTGAATAATCGTTTAATATCGGATTTGAATATTGGAGGATTGGTGTGTCTGCTAGATGGACAAATTATTGCATGTTAGCCAAAACAGCTTTACAAGTAAATACTATGCAGGAGTAATTTTTTGGTGCCCCCCCCTCAAATGACTTCATTTGTTTACTTTCGGGTGACAGTGCCCCCTATTGGCTGTAGGAATTATGACAGGAGCAAAACAGGTCAGGGTGGAAGAGAGACCATGATTACATTCAGCTTAAGTTTCTATTAAACCATCGCCACAGTCACTCAGTATCCCCAGCCATGTGGTTATCATTGTAACCATGACAACAAAGCTCCTCTAACCATATCCAAGTAGACATGCTAACCCAAAGTACATATTTATTTATTTATCAGTTAATGCAGCTTTGAATCTTACAGTCTACACCAGGGTTTGCAACAATACTGCTTGAGGAAAGTGGTTTTCATTCAACAGGACGTGATGGTAAAGGTTGTAGTTTAAGGTTTAACCAATCTGATGTGAGCATCTGTTTCCTTTCCTTTTTCCTTTCTTTTACTTGTCCTCCTTTGCCATTTAAACATTCAAAGCAGGATCTGCTGCCAGCTGAAAAATGTACATTCCTCCAATTATTATGAGGCTAAATAAGAAGTCTGACATCGCTTGTCAACCTCAGTGACAAACAGGGCTACAGTTCGTAGCTGCTTCACAATGAAGGCCGTCCGCTGTTCCTTGAGTGGAAAGCAGCAGGAAAGCAGCAGTAACATAACGCAATAATTAAACTGCAATTACACAGGAAGTGAGAGTGGATGGAAACGCAGTGAGAACTCTGTTCGATGAAGACCAGCGAAGGAGTGGACCATGATGGTAGAAGTACTCAGTTCCTTTACTGAAGTAAAAGTGTCATATACTACTCCATTACAAGAAAAAAAATCCTGCTTGAGTAAAATTATAGAAGAATCAGTGAAATGCACTTAAAGTATGAAAAGTAAAAGTATTCGTTCTGCAGTGAGACCTGTTACTGTCACAGTTTATTATATGTGACATCATCAGACTCATAATACTGATGCATCAGTGTAAAAGGCTCCAGGTGGTTAATCCAGTGGTTCCCAACCCCTCCAAAGGGTCGCCCGGTAAATCTGAGGGGTCATACGATGATTCATGGGAGAGGAAAGCAGAAAAGAGACAATCCTGATAAAACTAATCTGAACCCTGGTTCCTCCTGGTGCAGGACAATGCCCGGCCTCATGTGGGTAGGCAGTGTGTAGGCAGTTCCTGGATTTCAAAGCCTTTGATGCCATTGTCTGTCCCTCATGTTCCCCAGACCTGAATCCATGCACACTACTGAGTCACATTATGAGTTGCCGCAGCCTGTGACTTCAGTTTTTTACTTAGATTGTGATTTTGAATCCAGTCTTCAGTCGGTTGGTGATTTTGGTTTCCACTGACCGTCGTTAAGATGAGTAGTGCAGTAAGTGGAGCTATCAGATAAATGTTGTAGAAATGTGTATAAATAAATGTAGTATAAAGTAGAATAAAATGGAGATCCTCAAGTGAAGGAAAGTACCTCAAAATTGTACTTGAGTGAATGTTTCTTTCCACCGCTGGGATCATCACATGCTGACCAGGATATCTCCAGACAGCGTGGTTTTCTCCTGCGGTGATCAAGCCGTGGAAATGGATAAGATCATAGCTCTGCATGCCACAGCACTGTTAAAGATGATTAAGATCATCAGTAAAGATTCCACTAATGTGTGCTATCCAAAGCCAGCCGTAAATGGTTACTTGTGTTCACTGAAATCCAAGCCAGTTGAAAGCCCAAACTTTATTTTACTGCACCACACCACTACACCACTTATCAAGTGCTCATGTTTCTTTGACTATTTGCCCGACGAAGTGACAGAAAATATTTGCAGACGTCATTCCGGCCAGAAGAATCTTTTATTAGCACTCAGATTTTCAAAAAAGCTGCTCCTCCTGAACGGAAATAAAATGATCACGTGTGTATGGTTAATTATCAGTGCAAGTTGGAGCTCTCAGCCTGATGGACAGGACGGCAAAATGTCATTCTGACTCGCTCTGTCGGCACATCAAAGCTGGTACTGCAAGCTCCTGCAAATGTATCGCCGAACAAAGATTCTTTGATTCTGACAAACTGACAAATTGAGGTGAGCCATCCAGCGGACAGTAAACACTGAGGGGAAATGAGGCATGAACAGGACCCTGCTGTGACACACTCGTCCCCGCTCTCTCCAGCTTCATCGGTTAAGGTTTCCCTTCAAGCTTGCCTCATTAATTCAAATGATACGAGACAACAAAACCTTGTTGAGGCAATCAGAAGGTTAGTTAATCCAGCTAATAAGCCTCCAAGTGGTCCTGGACCGACTGCACTCTTTGAAGGGGCTTCTGATCCCTTCCATTTGCACAGTCAACAACTAGATGAAGAGAAAAGCAGCGAGCCATTTCATGAGCGACGCTGTGCTCTGGGTGATTTCTTCTCATGAGGGCAAAGACATATGACATCCCAAAAACACAGAGGCAGCGTGTAAGTGTGTGCACGTGGGGGATGAGGACTAAAAACATAGCATGCAGTTGACTGTCTGCAGTGTCCTGTAGATGAAGGGCTCGCAGCTCTTCCAAACAATCACTTTAGTTAATGAAAGACTTGTGAGGTTGGCCAGAGCTCACCAGAGCCAGCACTGTGCACCATCAGTTCGCACTGACCGCCCCCAGACAACCATCCAAACACTGTTTAACCACCGCAGGCGTTAATTCCTCAAACACGCTGGATGCCCGCGTTGACTGATGCCAGGTGGAGGTGGTGGTGTCTTCTGAAGCAGATTCGTAGCTACATACTGCCTCCCTGTGGCCGGTGGCTGGCGGTGCAGGAGGCTCACATGAAGTGTGAGGTGCTTCAGCGACACATAAACTCATTTTAAGCTTTTCCTGTGACATCAGTGTGAAGGACGTGCTTTGACGCAGCAGTTTTGCTCACTTTAATCACAATAGTTGATCCTGTTTGTTTAAAATGTGGAAATGGCTGTCTTTGTTGGGCTTTGTGTTAAAGTAGCCCTGATGTCCACGAGGCTGACTGGAGCTGGTCTTGAATAGTAATGGAGTCAAATTAGTAACAAATGTGGAGCAAAGGTCTGTCCGGGAAAACAATACATAAAATGCTATTTCAAATAAATTAACATCACATTTCAAAAAAGAATAAATAAATTAGTTTAATGCTTGATCGCTGTCTTGACTTTTTTTGGACAGTGAGTGCGTCTGGTCTGGGTAAGATGTTCCTGTAAATGTAGGCCTACATCGAGGACAGTCTGTATTTACAAGAAAAAGGAAACTGATAAAAAAATATTTAGTGAAATGTAAAGTACAGTGGATTAGCAGTGGGGGGGGGGTTCTGGCAGGCTCTGCACTAAGAGAGACACGGGGCACCATGTTCACTCTTCCTTCCACAGCCAAACACAAAAGCAGTGTTTTCAGGGAGACATGCTGAGAACCTAATGCAGTGCTGACACGTCTGATGTAGCTTTGGTGACATGGAGCTCAGCAAATAACAGCAGTTATTCAGCTGTTCTGAACATTTTCCTTTATGATGTGTTTGCATTTCTGAGCTGTTTGGGTGGAATTCAAACTTGCATATTGTTCACCAGCCGTCCTCTCTGTTTAAACAAACAGCCGTACTTTCCCAATTAAAGGATTAACTGTTGGACGATTGGAGTGAGAAATAATTGTTTTTGCCATTCTTTCTACTTTTTTCTTTATCTTGTCGTAGCATTATGTCCCCTGTTATTCTTATTTAGTCTAACTCGGTTTATCTTGCTTTGAGTTTGCAGAGCTCTGTGCACAAGCTTTTCGCTTCCCGTTTCTCCCGCAGACACTTTGTTTACTTTCAATTTATGCGTATCTCAGAACGTGTAGGTAAAAGTGTGTTTGTGCAAGTGTGACTGTGTGTGTGTGTGTGCACATCAGCTCTTTTTTCAATAATTGTATTTCTTATGCGGGAAAAAAAATAAAATATGCACAAAGTCAATCTGAGAGAAACACCAGCATGAACGGTATCTCTGAATTTCATGACCATTAATAATACTGTACCTTTAAATGGTCAAAAATCAGAGCACACTGAGCAGAAGGAATGATTTATCAGAAGGCCACTCTGTCAGTAACACACACGGTCCACACACACACACACCACGGCCTCACATGCAGAGCAGGTCCATTCAGTCAGTGTGGCATGCAGTAAGACTTCAGCTGGCACTGAGGATAGCAGCCCCAGACAGAGGATATCCACCTCTAGGATCAGATAAATGAAATAAACACACACACACACACACACACACACACAGTAGCCATTAGACTTGCAGGTTCTCACAAATACTCAATAATGCCTGAGACGCTCCTGGAGATTATTCAGGACTCCAAATTGGATTAGCAGAGATGCCTCTGCCAGCAATTAGTCTGAGGGAATAGATGGGTTGAAGGGAGCACAAAGCTATTAATTAAAGCTTGGGGGGGGGTGTGCCACTGAGTTCATACAGCAGCGATGAAGACGAGTCTCTGTGGGAGAAGAGGTGTCAAGTAAAGTAGCCCATCAGTGGGAAAGCCTTGAGAGGAGCGAGGAAATCAATAACGCCCTGAGCTGTGCTTTTAGTGCTCGTGATGGCTGACTTGGCCATGAGTTTGCTTTCAGAAGAGTCTCGTGGAACTTAAGCACTGCGAAAGTTTGTGAAGTGTTCGGTTGACATGTTTTCTCAAACTCAGCGGCCTCGTTAGAAATTTAATTTGTGAACTCTGTAAGCCAAGCAGGCGACATGAAAGGCGTCTGTCGTGGGGATAGGGCACGACCACAGGCTCCAAGAAATTGTCTCATCAGTCCACGAATGCAACTCCGAGGCGCTCCCCAGAGTCGAGTGCACTCGAGTTGAATGTGAACTGCCTGCAAGTGTTGGACATACCTTTTTAAATGCAAATGGTGGGTTGCATAACTTTGTTGCATGAGCGTAAGTGATACGGCTTAAGTGACTTTTCTTTTCTGGAAATACTTGACATGAAAGAGATGAACATTTTAGATTCGAGAATTATTCCTGCAGAAGCTTGACATCGACAAATGCCTGCCTCTGTCTTCAGTTATTAGTGATCTTATTACTACTACTAGCACTTTTAGTTTTCACATTTCAGATACTTCTCTCATCTCAGCTTGTAGACTTTTGGAAGCACTTAAGAATTACAACGTGTTTACTTTAATACAAAATGAAAACTTGCAGGCTGCTTTGTTTCTTGGGCTTTACGTAGGAACCCGGTGAGCCAAACAGGCAACATGAAAGACATCTGTCAGGGAATAAAGGCCCATTTGGAGAGCAAAGAGGTATTTTCGTCGGTGTATTTCCAGCACGCTGAAGCCGTGTACTACAATCTGCGAGCATTTAAAGCAGCAAAGAAAAGAAGACATCTCTCACTGCAAACTGCTCAAATAAGGATTTGATGTGCCAGTCATACTTTTCTTTGAGCTTAAGTAGAGAAGCGCTATTAGTCACATATATCACGTATATACAGTTACATTTTCTCATCCTGCATCGGTGCTACTGGCAAAACACCGGTATTATATTCATAAACTGCTACATTCCTACATAGAATAGCACATTCAGGAATAAATTAACTTCTTCACTTCCTCTTTAAGCTGTACCACATGGAATCAGTAATGTCTTTGACCTTTTCAAGGTCAATGTGTGGCTTTTTCATCGTGAAGAAACACGAGGTAAAAGAGGACAGCGGTCTGATGTTGGTACGAAGACAAAAGTAGGGTGGACTGTCAGAAATGCACCTTTCTTCTCAGTTGCAAAGGGAAGTGAAAACACATCTTCAGAAAAAGGGTGCATCTGTGTTTTCTCTCTGGAGGGAAGGCTGGGTGTCGAAGGTGTTCAACCCATTTTCACTCCCAGCACGTCAAATATAGCAGCTTGGTCAGCGGCCTGATGCTGCAGGTACCCCTCTAGCATCATTTCTGAATACTGTGATGTCTTATGATGTGCCTTCAGAGTCAGATGACCTCGTATAAAGAGTAAGGAAATGACAATACTGCTCACCTGACTATTGTTACAATGATGATAAGGTCACCTGACTTCGTCCTCACCTCTAAGTCCAAAACTTAATGTTGAAATGTTTCTGAGCAAGCTTTATTTTGAAAGTCAAACTGGCCGTTGCCCCTCCAGTGTCATAGCTTGAAGTGCAGGGCCACTGACCAAGCTGCCATATTTGACGAGGTGGGAGTGAAGAAGATGTTGCCGTAGCGAAGAGTATCAAAAATGGTTGTGACCTTACAGCTGGTATATCGTATCTGAAGGTTTTATTTAAAAAAGGCAGCAAAAAGTTCACTTTTGGCATCAGTAGCAAAACTCAAGTGTCACACTGGGGCCACACAGTCGCACTGGGGGGTGAGCTGAGGGGGTTTAGTGGGATAAATACAACACATTTGTTCTTATATTCTTGTATGCGTGTATTTCAAATCAGTTAGAGTTCCATTCTCAGAGTCAGCAGGCTTCATTTGTGGAGTCTGCACTTGTCATCTTTCAGGGTTTCCCTTCAGATCAGCCCTCCCCGGGTCCCTGTCTGTTCCCTGTGGTTCAGGGGGCACATTTTCTGCTGTGAGGCACTTCACATCCTTCGCTGCCAGCCACCCTCCGAGTTATCCAGTCAGTGAACTCCTGTGCTTCCCAGTTGGATGTTCACCCACTCCCTCATTAGCCAGCCATTCTGCTCCCTGTTCAGGAATCGTCTTTCCTGTCTACCAGTTTCTCAGCACTGATTTCTCTTCTAAAATGTTCATCTCCTGCCTTCCGTCAGTGAGTCTGGCCTCCGCCTCTCAGCCAGCTAACCTTGTCTCCCAATCTGAGCGTTCTCCTCCATTCCCCTTTAACTGTAATGTCTCCCAGTGGTCCAGGTCCCTTCAAGCATTAGTATCTGTATTGTCCCTGTGGCTGCCTGTCTGTCTGAGCCTTAGCCTAAACCTGTCTCTCTGAGCCTTAGCCTAAACCTGTCTGTCTGAGCCTGAAACTTAATCAAAACCTGTTTGAGCCTGAAATTGTCTGTCTGTGAGCCTTAACGTGTCTCTCTCTCTGAGTCTGAACACAAACCTGTCTGTCTGTCTGAGTGTTAACATGAACCTATCAGTCTGACTGAGTGTTAACATAAACCTGTCTCTCTGACTGAGTCTGAAAATGAGCCTGTCTCTCTGACTGAGCCCAAACATGAACCTGTCTGTCTGACTGAGTCTGAACATGAACCCGTCTCCCTGACTGAGTCTGAACATGAGCCTGTCTCTCTGACTGAGTCTGAACATGAGCCTGTCTCTCTGATTGAGTGTTAACATGAACTCGTCTCTCTGACTGAGTCTGAACATGAACTCGTCTCTCTGACTGAGTCTGAACATGAACCCGTTTCTCTGACTGAGTCTGAACATGAGCCTGTCTCTCTGACTGAGTCTGAACATGAGCCTGTCTTAACTTGTCTCTGTGAGCTGGAGTTGGAGCCAGTTATTTCTCTGTTTCTGGCTAACAATCAGATATGTTGGCCCTCTATCCTCTTTCAGGTTCAGTCTGTATCTTTTCATCTTTCCATTCCAGAGCTTCTATTCCGGTTTATTTTTATCTGTTTCTCCAGGCCAGTCTCTATTAGCTCTTTGTATGTTTGCCTCGGTTCTCTGCCCCTGCTCTCTCTCTAAATTTACAGCCTGTGCCCTGAAGTCACCACCTTGGTCAGTCGGGGGGGGGGGGGCAGCCTTTGGGGACAGGGTTCGCTTCATCCTCAGACTCCCACTGTGTCTATTCTGAAAAACGCTGTCCAGCTTCCCTGTCTAGTTGCCCTCAGTGAGTCTCCCTCCCTTGGAGATCACCTGATCTAATCACCAGCCGACCCAGGTGCTCCCCCAGTGACAATCAGCCCCAGTGTTTATATATAGAAGCCAGTTTTCATCCAGTCTTGGCCAGATTGATTATGTTTCAAGGTGCTGTAGCCCTCCAGCTATTGCTGTCCCCAGGGCCTGTTTGCCTGTTACCAGTTTGTAGCCCGTCCCCTCTGTGACGGCTCACTGTTTGTCTGATTACTGGTCTGTTCACTGCACAATTGGTTTCCTGATCTGCCTGCCCATGGCCAGCTGTAGGTCTGTTTTTGACTTTTGAATGGAGTAAAATGCTTAATGCTAGCCTGCATTTGGGTGCAGTTGCCTGTTGCAGCAGTCAGAACTGTGACAGAATGTGGTGTTTGGTAAGTTTGATGTGTTTGACGCCACATGACCTGGTTTAAGCCTCACTGTTAACAAGATTAGTCACACAGCATCTAATTATACGTTCTCCTGGATTTAGATAGAGTTAGCCAAGTGATGACCTTTCTCATGCATGAAAATTCGTTATTTCTATTCTTCTGCATGACGAGAAAACCAGATAAGAATCAACCTTCCATGTGATTTTCCCTCAGAGTCCAAGTTACAATAAAGTCTAACAAAATTCAACCTGAAAACAAGACGGAAAAAGGCTGAAAGTGAAACGGCAAGGAAACTGTGTTTCATCTTTAGACACATGAGAGGTGACTGTGTTGGGTCAATATCACGCATCCCAGCCAGGGTCGATCAGTGCTTGTGGACTTTAATGGGTTTCTCCGCTTGTTTCGCAACCGTCTTGACACAAGCAGGTAGGATTTACAAAATAAAATGATAACAGCTGCTGCGAGGTATTGAGTGGTGATGAGCAGGTTTCAGCCAGCAGCTGCCAAGTCTCTGGCATCACATCATGCAGAATATGTCGGCCGCCAGTTTTCGCAGTGTGCTCGCTTTTTTCTCACCAAGGCTGCTAAGATGACCGTGCGTGTGATGGGTGTATGTATTAAGGTTACAGCAATGTTATCAGTTTGCTGATGCCAATATTGGCCTTGGAGTTAAAAACACAGATGTTTGCCAGATAGTGGAGTCTGCTGCCAATATGACCAGAGTGAAGATCTGATTTTACACCATCAGTGTGTAAAACCTGCAGTGAAGTGCCTAACTGGCTGTAGAGACAGACATCCAGGTCAAACCTGAGCTAGATTTGTTTGGAACGTGAGGGTTTTTATTAAGGTTACACGAGTTACTATTATGGTAAATGGTCTGTGTTTGTACAGCACCTTTCTAACCATTTCGACAACTTTTCCATCACATCCTCATTCACACATTCATTCAGGAGGAATCTAAGCTGGAGGAGACTTTTCATTCACCCACATTGAAGCTGTCCACATTGAGCCTGGGTCTGTTCCAGGTTTCTTCCCGTTAAAGGGGAGTTCTTCCTCCACTGTTGCTCAATATAATATCTGATGCTGCTCATGTGGGGATTCTTGAATCCTTAATGTTGAATTCTTGAATCGTTGGGTCTCTCTCTAATTAAAGAGTTTGGTCTAGACCTGCTCTTTATGGAAAGCGTCTTGAGATAACGCTGTTGTGAATTGGCGCTATATAAATAAAGATTGATTGATTGATTCACAGACTGAAGCTGCTTCAGGAGCAAGTTGGGGTTCAGTGTTTTGCCCAAGGACACTTCAACATTCTGACTCATAGGAGAGGATGGAACCACCAATTGAGGGACAACCCTCTCTACCTCTGAGCCACAGCTCAGTTTACTAATATAAGGTTACTATTTTACTGCATTTCTGAAGGAGTTATTAGAGATTCAGCTGACTTAGGTTTTCATTATTGATTAATCTGTTGGTTTGAATAATGTCAGAAATGTTGAAATATATGTTATAATTTCTCAGAGCCCACGGTGACCTTTCAAACGTTTTGTTTTATTTTATTACAGTCCAAAACCCCAAGTCATCCAGTTTAATATCATAAAGAGGTTGGAACCAGAGAATGTTTGGCATTTTAGTTGGAAAAATGACTTGCTACCATCTTGGGAAGCCGGTGTAATCAATATTTATTCATTACATGAAAATGCTCTGTTTTAAATATCTGCCATAGTCCTTTCCAGCCTTAAAAAACTCCACATGCTTGAAGCTAAATGTGTTTGTGCAGCCAACTGAGTTAACATTCAGTGCCACCTTTAACCGGTCATGTAGCAACTGTTGGTTTCTGAAAATAATCAGTGATTGTTTCTCTTTCATCCACTTCCTCTGGTTTCTCTTTGTAGTTGCATCCAAACATTTAGGAAATTGGTCCTAGGAGTCACAGGGTCGGGTGATTTTTCTTTATGGAGACCATGTTTCAGATCCTTTCTTCTTAATGATAGCTCAAGATTCATTCGTCTCAAAGCCCCATTTTCTATGTCCTACAGTTGGGTGGAACTACTAAAAGGTGCGTCCTGACTGTGTGTATATATGTTTTTCCTATAGTCACCATTGTTGAATCCTGTATGCATTGATAGGCCGACAGCTCAAACTAAAGTGAAACACCGTGGGGATCTGACTGTGTGGAAATCTCTTGTGTCTTCAGGGTGGAGAACTGACAGGAGAGAGCAGAGAAGATGCTCCTCCTGCAGGCGCTCTGAGCCGAGCTCCACCTTCCTCCGTCCTCAGAGACTAACGCACGACGAAAACCGAAACATCCACTAAATTGAAACTTGCCTGACTGAGATGATTCACCAGCATATTTACCGAAAATTCAGCCCACCCAACCGAGGACTGTCAGAAGTTTATTAAGCACAGAGTGTAGTGAAGCAGTCAGTTGTGGTAAAGCTGTCAGCGTGTTTAACACTGCACCAGGTGGGAAGTGTTTTCCATCAAAATGAATCCTGTCTGCCAAGAAAAACTGTTCTCTGCTGTCATTAGGATCATCTGCAGGGGTTATTGGTTCCCTTTGAATTTCCTCTGGTCTAGTTACTACCCAGATTTTCTGATCCATCGTCGGCTATCTAACTCTAATGATCTAACCATCATTTTCTTAGATCTAAAACACAAGCCTTCAAAGCGCCACTAACCTGCACTCGTCACAACAGGTCCTCTGCTTCAAGCCGTTCTAGCACATCTTCACCTGAGCAGGAGCCTGAGTCTTTAAACATGCTCGATTTACTGAGACACACACACACAAACAGCCAATTCAAACAATGCTGCACACAACCACTAATTATTATGTTGCTGCAGTTGGAGTCAGTAAATAATTTATAATTCCTTCTGTGACTCCATCTTTAATTTACTCAGTATTAGTTGACTAATTTGTTTGTTGTCATTTAACTATGTTGCCTTCCGGACATCAGGGAGATTTCTGTAGATTAAAGGTTAATCCGTGTTTTTTTTCTCCACTGCAGCCTCCCTTGGGTAAATCCTGTTCTGCTAGTTTGTAAACCTTTTTGATACAAGAGGCAGCAGCTCAAATCTGCAGTTTGAGCATCTCCTCGTCATCGTGACAACAGGGACAAAGGCCTTACAGCATTGAAAGCCCCACAGACTGCATCGGCTTCAGACTGACATGTCGAAATCACCTGACATGTAAAATTACATTTCCAAGAGATCAAAATTCCTTTTTTGATGCAGGAGATTTCTTTCAGATAGTGGAGCTCAGTCTCTTTCACCTGAATGATTAATAGAGACTAAGTGTGAAATGGGTTATTGCAGTAAGAGATACCATTTGAATCTGCAAGATTCAGCAGTTCAAACGTGTTCAAAAGGAAATGATGACATGCAGTACAAGCAAACTGTTGCTTTGTGCAGGGGAAGGACAAATGCGTCCTTAAACGTTCCATATAGTTCTTTACTGCCACTGATGCTGAGATCTGCTTCAGCAACATGCTGTAAATGGGAAAATTGTGTCTCTGATCTTTGTCTTGTGAAGCATGAACTGAGGGCTGGGAGACTGACACAGCAGCAGCGAGAACCAATCGGCTAGCTCAGCTGCCCTGGCTGTCCAATCAGTGACTCCCCACCCAGGCTTTCATAACCACGTTGTGTACAGTGTATTAAATATGTGCATTTTCATACTGAGCGTGTGCAAGACATTTTTAAATCAGTCTGGCTGGTAAAGTTCCAGGTCTGAATTATTAGAATATCATGATAAGGTGACACTGATTCACATGCTCATCTAAACCACTAATGATGCACTAAAGCAGTTTGTTCAACTTTCAGACCTCATTTATAAGCTCTGGAATTGGATACACACACACACATACACACGCATACACACACACACACACACACACACACACACACACACACACACACACACACACACACACACGCATACATACACACACACACACACACACACACACACGCATACATACACACACACACACACACATACACACATACATACACAGACACATACATACACACACACACGCACACACACACACATGCATACATACACACACACACGCATACATACATACATAAGAATATGGCTTCGATCCTCATTGGGCTCTCATCTCGTCAGGCTTCTGTTAAAGGACTAGTTCGATGTTTTGAACGATGTCGAGCTACCCCTTACCTTGCTCACCGTCCAAACCTCTTGCCCTCCACTGTCCACATGTGACAAACCCCCCCTTGCAGCAGCTCTGATGTCTCAGCCTGGTAACCTCACAGTGAGAACGAGGCTCCAGGAGGCCGCTGCTCCCAGCCAGGATATACCCCAGCATGGGAAACAGCTGCTCCTTCCTGTTATGTAATTATTGAGCCGTATAGGAGCAAGGAGGCAGCTTTTGTTACCACTGGACAGACGTACGGACGTGAGAGTGGTATTAATCTTATCATGAAACCCTCAGACGGAAAGCAAATAAACATGTTTCCTAAAGTGTCTGACGGTTCCTTTAAGGGTTTAACTCTGAGGCCCTCTATGGCAGTGTTGTGAACTGATGGAGGACTCATTGTGAAGTATGTTAGGCCAGTCTGAGCTGCTCTTACCTAATGTAGCCAGTTTGTGTGATGCTTAACGTTAGCTGGCAGGCGTGTATGCTGTGTTGTCTTACTGACAGCTTGCTAAAGGTAAAGCTGCTGTCTTTGTGAGTGTTTAACCTAAAACACCATGGCTTATGGGTAATGGGACAAGTAGGACTTTTGTTTGCATATAACATACGTCCAAATCAGCACGCCCTGCCGGTGTAGTAGGTGCTATCAAACACAGCCTCTAACTCCGCAGCTAACAAGATGACTGCCTCCAGCTTTATTACAGAAGAGGGTCCCTGAAGAGACATCCTCTGCCACTGCGGCTGAGCTTTGGATACTCTGATGTATATGTATGACGTATTCCTCAGACTGGTGTAGAAGTGGCAAAAGCATCAGCATGACAGATGAAATCGTGGGTGAGCTGAGCATCCGTGGCTTCTCTCCATCCTCCTCAGCACCTGCAGTCCTCGCTGACCTCCACCAGATGGAGACGCCGCCCAGCGTTTGGATGCTGACAGTTGCCGGAGGACATTATGTAACCTGAGATTTCCCCAGCTGCTCTGCACAGTCACTCTGTGACCCCTCTGTGGACCGCCGGTCCTCCCTGAGCCCTGGTGGGGGTTCTGGTCTGTCAGGGCGAGACAGCAAAGGCTCCAACGTCTGTCGCCACGAAGCACGAGGAACGGGCTGCTCATGTGTTCTGCTTGAGATGCTCATCACACTTTCATCTCAAAACTGTTCCTGTCCACATCCAGTCTGAGCGGCCAAGTCCATCTGCAGCAGCACCCCCCCCCCCCCCAGACACACACACACACACACACACTTGGGCTCCTGGATATTGTTTATTACGAAGCATTTTTGTCTTTTTCTGAGCATTGCTTATGCTAACGGGTCTTCATAATGACGGGATTGTAATAAGAAACACTGAAATACTATGAATGTCACTATAAACTCACTTTTCACCTCCGCTGGTGTCTTTTATTTTAGAATCCATCCTCTAATGTGATCTTCATTTTATAATTGGGATTATGACTTTTGCAGACAGCACATGAGGGCCACACCTTTCCCTCATCGCAACATATAGCCCTACCTGGAGGATTGCTATGGCAACAGGTTGCCAGTAGCGACGGGGGTACCACTACATCTCTGCGTGCGTGTGTGCGTGCGTGTGTGTGTGTCTGCGGGGATGAGCGGCGCGTCAGGAGGAGAAGGGAGAAAAACAGAAGCGAGCACAGAGGGTGAGGTCTGGCAGCGAGGCAGAGGGAGAACAGGCTGCTGCTCTGTCATGAAGTGAGGTCCACAAGGACGCGTCTGCTCGGTGCTGCCGCTGCTTGTCTCGGTGACTTGGAGTGAGAAGAGAAATCGGATCTACCGGGATGGAGAGCCGCCGCTGACGGAGATCCCCGAGCTCCCCTCACAACAACAGGTTAGTGTCTCCGCGCCGGCCACTCTCACCTGCGGCTGATGCGCTCACCTTTTTTTTTTTTCCTCCATCTGCCCGCTCTGGCTCCTGGTGTGATGCTGGGCTGTGAAGGGGTGGTGGTGGGGGGGAAAGGTGCCGTCAAGACGCACCGGAGACAGGGGAAAAAAAAAAGATCTTTGGTTTTGACCGTTTTGATGCATCCACGTGCGCAGGAGGAGTCCAGCTGTGGCTCATGTTGTGTAGAGCTGGTGATGCACCAACAGATGTGTCAGATGAAGTGTGTGCAGGTTTCATACGTTCATTTAAATGGCCGCTCTTCTTTTCGCAGTGAATTGTTGTGGAGCATTCCTGCGCTGAGGCTGCGGGTGTGTCTACCTTTGATCACACATTTGAATTCCATGCACTGGGACGCATCAGGCTGGATGAATTAGACTCCATCAGTGTGTGGAAGGATGTTCTTATCAGCACTCTCTTGCATTTATACATTTATTAAATGCATAGTTGTGCATTTACTTCTCCAGAATGGCGTCATATTTCTGTCTGTGTTTATCCCCTGTTCCTCTTTTGCTTGCATATCTTTAGGAACACATAACTCCTTACATACAATTATAGAAAATTTAGTTAGAATTGAAGAATTTTAATTGCAGGAGCTACAATGATTTTTTTTTTATATATATATATGTTTATTTCAACATGTGTTTTATCACAATTTTCAAATTCTTCCTCACTTTCACTGGGTTTGGCATTGAAATGTGCGCATTTGTTGGCTTGGAGGGACTCAAAGGTTTATCTCACTGTGTCACTTCCACACACACACGTATGTGTGGAGAAATGCAATGTGGCTCCAAGACGTGTGAAAAATATGAAAGTAGGAAAAAAGAATTAAAAAAATCCAAGATGGAACCAAACAAATGTGAAATGTACATTTTCACACATTTTTTTTTTTTACACATTCATTTTATAGTTATAAAATGACGTATCATACTGTGCTTGTGCGCTGGAACAGGTCCTCAGTGGCCATCCAACAGTCTTCTTATATGATGAAATGATTGACAGCGTGCTGAAAAATAAAGTCCAATAACTCTCCTAAACCATTTCATTTCACCTCCTCTGATGCTCGCTGAATTCTCCATTAGTCATACTCACAACACACACACACACACACACACACACACACACGTAGCCCTGCAGGTTAGATCAACTTTTCAGCATAATTGGCTTCATTTCTAAATTTGTCTCGACGTCCTTGTCACATCCACTTCCTTGACAGTTTGACTCTCGATGCCTGACATCGCTTCATCTCCTCACCGCAGCAACCATCTCTGATGCTTCACAGCTGGACCAAAATAACCTGTGCACTTATATAATGCTGGTCACTTTCTAAAATTAGACCTAGTGTGTCAGTACTTCTTGTCACCTGGAGGCTATTTGGGGGTTCCACAAGTCGTTCTTTTTTCCAGAAACGTAGCTGCTGATGAGCAGCTGTGAGTCCACAGTTGTGTAATATGACCTTTCTTCAGACGGCAGAGATCTCCTTGTAAAATGGGACGTGTGTGTGTCTCTCTCTCTCTTTAAAGTTGTCAAAGGGAGCTTAAATGTTTGGTGGAACTCAGTTTAAGAGTGTCAAGAAAAGCTGCTGTCACAGAGCTGCTGATGATGTAAATGTTGGGAGTCTTTAAGGCACATTATGTAACCTGCTGACCAACAGCAGCCCAAAGTGTTAATGTGGGTAACCTCACTGTGTCCTTGGAGGACAGGAAGACAAGATTATGATTTGACAGTAAACGCCTATGGAAAACCAGCAAACAAGGGAAACAGCCCTATCCTTATCATTTTTCACAGCGAGGGCAATGAATCACTGCTGTGAAATATCATTTTTGAGTTTAAAGTGTGATGGATTACATGCTGCCGATCAGCGAGGCAGGACTTAAGGCTGCTCTCTCCCCGTCTCTCCCCTGAGAGCTGCCCACAGAGAGGCTTTTTTTTTTTCATTTTTAAGGCAGAAAGAGACAGCTCTGCTGCCTGTCATGTCAGTTCAGGCAGTCTCATAGCAAAACCACCCCCCCCCCCCCCCCCAAGTGATTGTCAGCCTCTGTGACGGGCTCACAGAAGCGTGACCAAAGGACACAACCCAAAAAGATTGGAGTTTGTGTTGTGCAAACATTTCTCAGAGGCAATTGATAATCTGGAAATGATCTAATTCATCTGAAAATGATAAGTGGAGCCAATTAAACACATTTTTTAAGTTTGCAAGAAAAGTTGGGGCCACAACCTGGGTCTTTTTTTTTTATTTAGGTTTATAAAATTCTACTTGCCAACAAAACTCCTGATCTGGTGAGGCAGTAGCATGGCTATATAGCAGGTCCCATCTGCATACGGGTATTTGCAGGTTCATGTGGTTTACTGTTGAAAAAACCCATTATTTCTCTCCTTCAGATGGGGCTGCTGCAGCTGTTTTCAGCCTCTGTCAGAACAGAACAATCTGCTGCTTCACATCTTCATGTTGGCAGTTAGGAGCTGGTGTTAGTGAGGAGAAAAAACAATCGCAGACAGCGAGGTGGATTCAGGAGGCTTTCAGGGAGACTGGGCCTGCTGAAGGTCACATGATCAACAGATCCCCTTATGACATCATGCAGGGAGGAACATCTAAATGGCGTGTTTTCACACACGTTCACACATTCACATAAAAGACGGAGCAGGAAAGGAGGGACGGTGGTCCTTTCTGATCTCAGGGCACACCTCATGAAATGCTTTTTAAGGTCTTTTCTACATAAATATTTTTCATGAGAGTGTATTTTGCATAACATGGGACCTTTAAGACAACGAACACAAGAGGTCTGCGAAGTTCAGTTTTAGTTGATAAAGTCTGATACGATGTTCTCTCCCTTGTAATGCGCACAGATTGGACAGAGCTACTTTCTGGTTCAACTTTGACCGACTGTACTTACCATAATTCATATTCACATTTTGCCAACACAGTGGGCAGTTGTAAGGTGCATTAGTGTGTGTTTCTTCATATCCAGATCATTTAGTTGAGAAAGTTCAATCAGAGGGGTTAGGAAAGCAAAAAAACAACCTGTAGATGTTTCAGATGTTCCTCTTATCTAATCTTTGTTTTTATTTTTCTTCAGTTGTTGGATTATTGACAGTGTTTCAAGCCTCACAAAAATCATTCAGATGAAAAAGGGAAAAACATCAACTGCTGAGGCGAAATAGGCGAAGGGAAAACAACCTTAGATGTCTGAGCAATCTCACAAATCTCAGGTTTAAAAAAAACATAATGTCTGCAGTGCTTCTGTACTGTAAATAAAATAAGAACTAGATAAATAAAAAATAGAAGAAATTCATTAGACGAGAGAGATGAAACGATAAAGTATCCTGCCGGCTGTTCTTGGATTGATGAATATACTTTTTACATAGCAAACAAGTGCGATGAAGTCACAGCCTCGACATTAAAATAATATATTAACTCTGTAGATACTGTGTTCTGCATTATTGTAATAATATAATTAGAAATAAATCTCATTTCTTTATGCCTTCTGCCCATTGTGACCCATAGCAAACTCTTCCAACTTACCAAGACTGCTGTTATTGTATATTTTTGTTATTTTCATTAAATCCCACTAAAAACCAAAACCAATAATGTGTCGGTCCATTTGTTAAAACTTTGCAACTCCCTAACCCAGCTGTTAGAAAACAAGCTCACTGACTCCTATGGAAGATGTACATTTTTTTTTTTTACACGTTTCACAAATATGTAGTCTTATTTTAAAATAAAGGCTCAGTGATTTCCCTCAGCAGCTGGGGCACAGACATCTTTAGCAGAAGCTACTCAAACGCAAGTACGCAGTCCATTTTAATTGGGTCTATTTTCAGCTGTGGATTAATACACATTTAGAGCTCTAGTAAATATTTCCAGCCGCAGCACGGTGTACGTGGGACTGACTCAAAGGAAACTACAGTGTGTGCGTTGGTGCTAATGAAGGAGCGTGTCTCTCAAAGGCAACGGTGTGGCTCACTGATGTGTTTTTATAGCTGATGGACAACAATGGAGCTCTATGGCACAAAGAAATGAGATATATCAGGCTCGGATAGACACAGACAATGGAAGATGTTCATTGTTGCTTTTGGTTGGTTAATGGGATCCACTGACAGTGAGACACATATAGACCGGCTGTGTCCTTTAAACATATAGGACTTGGATTGTAATCCAGGAATCTTAATCAAGACAGAGCCTCCGGATTAGGTAATATAGCAGGAGCCACGTTAAGACACAGTTCAGGGGCCCTGTAACAGCTGCCTGCTTCACCTGGTTGCAGCGTTTATTAACCCGTTTGTGTGCACGCCTCCTCAGTGTAACCTTGTTCATGTATGACCATGTTTAGAACTAAATGGGGCCTTTCAATATTGTGGATGCAGATTGGAGATAGTGTTGGACATTTCTGAATAGCAGGCTGTGGTATAGTGGAGGCAGCGACATTTCTAATGTTGCCTCCAATAAACGTTGGATAACTGGCCCACCAAAGAGCCAATTCAAACACCTTAGCTCCAGAAATTGAAGGCCAAAGGAGTCCCCAGAGGCCTCTTTGCTCACAGAGCGGGCTTCTCGCGTGGTGTTCCAAAAATACCCATCTAAGCGCCACTTTGTTCTGGCCTGAGACACATTTTGTTTTGTTCCCCTCGTCTGTTTCAAGTCTTGAGATTTTTCCTGTTTCTCCATTACACTGAGCTGATATATCGGTTTGCTGATTATTCTGCCAAACCACAGAGGACATGATCCTCCAGTATAATCTGTCTGTTTGGATTCTCTCACGCAGGTCTTATCCACTGAGCCCAACTTCCCCTCCAAAATCTTTAAGCAACCGACAAAGAGCTGGAGCCGAGACGATCAAGCATGGATGTGCCCCGGATGGCCGAGGGCCTCTTCAGCAGCACGCTATCCTCGTCGGGCGGCGGCCATCACGTGCCTTCCTACCTGACGCTGGAGCAGAAGGCAGCCTTTGTCTTCGTGCTGTTGCTCTTCATCTTCCTGGCCCTCCTCATCGTTCGCTGTTTCCGCATCCTGCTGGACCCCTACCGCAGCATGCCCTCGTCCAACTGGACAGACCACACCGAGAAGGACACGTTCGATTACCGCATCGTGTGAGGAGCTCCAAGGGTGCACAAGTAGGAGGGAAAAAAAATTCAAAATAAAAGACTGATTACATGCTAAAAGAGCACTTTGGCCCTCAGAACAAATGACTGCCGATTCACCAGGAAACAGCTTTCAGACTGAAAAGAGTTTCGACGGCAGATTGTCGTCGAAACTCGAGCGCTAAACCAGAGTTTAACAGCTTCTCCCTGCCAAAATCTGAAAATTCTCAACTTTCAACAAGACAACCGTAACTATGCTACGAAGATTAGTGATCGAACCACAAACTACCACGACCCTCAGTCCAACTGATGCGCCCGAGCCAGTTACGGTTACCCATAAGCCCTTTTCCCTGCCATCAGTTCTCTTGTGGACTACCTCGTTCCTCCTCCATCTCATGTGTGGAAGACTTAGTATTTTCTGACATCTCACACACAGGGTCGAATACCTTTTAATATCCGAGCCAGTTGGATAATAAAACAGTGTTTACATCTTTCCATGTTTACGTCCTTAGATTTTTATTGATAATGTAGACAATCAATGTTTAAAACAGTCGTTGAAAAAAAATCCTTTGCAGAGTAAATCGTTGAGGTTGTTGAGATCTTTTGTTTTTAGTGTGTTTTGTCTTCAGTTGTGGACGGACACGAGAGGTCCAAAAGACTTTGTATGACTGACATGATTCAGACAAAGAGGAATTCAATGCCTTATGTCTTTGTCTTTGGTCGTTTCCTTCTAGACGGTAAGAGTGGCAGCAGGGTCATAAAGCAGGTAAAACCACGGCTGAGAAGGAAACTGTTGTGGAAAAGTTGTCCCTTTAATGTTGTGGAAAGGTTCGGGCGGATAGAAGCCAGCAGTGAGTAACTGTAACTTTTGTGTGTGTGCGATAACAAACTATTTGTCCCTTGGTCTTGGAGCGGCCTGCAGTGTCCACGTCTTTAGATGTCAACAACCAAAAGAGGTATTGAAGAAAAAAAAAACGTTTACTGTGCTGTACCGTGTGCCTAATTTGAAAAAAACTACAAAAGTTTAGATTGATGTTTAGGAAAAGGAAAGAAAATGGGTCCATATTTTTGTCTTTAAATGTAGATTTTTTGTGTGGTGCCCATTTAAAGGAACTTAAACAGCATTTTACTGCCTGCAGTTGGTATATTGACAGTTGGTATGCCACATCTGCAGAGTGTTGATGATGAAGATGATGATGCATTCTCACATCAGACCCTTTATGAACCGATGTTGTGGCTCTTTCGTTGGGCAATTTTTCAACTGTGCGCCTTATAGTGTAGATTGTTTACAGTATCGTAGGTAGCGAAGGCACTGGGAATCAGCCAGTCACTGATGCGACTGTGTCTTTGCACTTCACGGAGATGTCATACAACCTGCTAAAAAGATGAAGAAAAAAAAACAAACCTTCCCTGCTCTTGTTCCTGCCGGGACAGGAAGTGAACTCTGACCCTTTCGACGACATGTGATGTTCTTGTGATCTGCTGTGGCCTTTTCCTACCTATCGCAGATGTTGCGATGTTGTGCTGAGGTGATGTGTTTTGGGTTCCCCCCCCCCCCCGCATGTATTTCCTGCAGAGTATCCTCTCCGTGCATGATAAATGGTGAAGTGCTTTAATCCTGATGTTGTAGCTGTGGGTCAGTTGCTCAAGCAGCTATTTCCTGTCTGTACTGGAGCCTTTTGTTTCGATCTGTTTTTCGCCTGGAGCCGCCGTTCTTTTTCTAATAAAAAGGATCAAAGTGCACAACTGCCTTTTAACGTGTTTTATTTCATTAGGCTCATTCACCAGGCAGGAAAGGTGGCAGGTATTAAAGACAAACAAAAAACTGGATGAGAAAAAAACGTTCTTCCAGCCACCCTGCCCTTTTCAAGGCAGCCATATGTGCCGGAGGACCAATACATTCTTTTCCCCATTTTATCAGCAGCTGGCAGTGGTAGCCGGCAGGTGTCTCGATTGGTTTTCTGTGAACCCAGACACTTTGTCTGGCTACACACACACACACACACACACTCTCCATGCTCCAGGCCCAGGCTGCTCTTTGAGCCGAGACCCTCCAGAACACCATGCAGAATAACAATCTTCTGTCTGACACCAACACTAAATATGTTGATATGCAATCATCTGCTGCACACCTCCTGAAAAGACCTGCATCATTTCTCCCACCGAGGCAGGACGTGGATAGATTGACCTATGAGTTTTGTTTGCAAGTGGATATGTTGTGCGTCTGTTGTGTGTTACCTAATAATTTTGCTGATATCACACATCTACAGGTTTTTTTTTTTTGTTTTTTTTTCGAGGGCCGGGAGCTGAAGCGGATCAGAATTTTAAATGCAAGCTGATCCCACAGAGGAGAAATGTGCAGTCTGAGCTTTTCGGATTATTATGTAAGAGAGAACCTACGTCTCTACTGAAGCCTTTTCACTATTTGCTCATTTCTGAAAGTCAGAGCCACGGTGTGGATGCCACCCTCGGCTGATTGCGGCTGTAATATGAAAGCAGAAGTGAGCGTGCATCATTTGTTCATTCAGAAACCTGCTCTCGCACAATGCATGCCGGCAGGTGGGGGGAACCGGTTTGTTACACATGCAGCTGTGAGTAGTGAAGACAATCTGCTGGGATGTAGGAAACGCATATGCGGTGATTAGATATCCATCATTTGAAAAGAACGACACCTGAACAAAGAATGATTCTGACATGTCAGGAAAACACCTTAAAGCTTATCAGACCCATAAAACCTTTTGCTTTTCCAGACATACTTGAGTTTTTCCACGAGTATTACCCAGGGGGTTTGAGCGATACCAAAAATAGCAACAAATCATTTTGGAATGAAAGCCTTCATTTTCTGTTTGTGAAATCTCATTAGCTCATGCCAAAACAAAGATTATAATCCAATAGAAACACGCCCTTAGACGGCAAGTGGGAGCGGCGGCGGGGAACATTAACCATTATGGATCAATATCACAGTCATGCTTTATGCAACATGACTCATATTAAAGAAAGCGACTAATAATTGAATTATTTTCATTCTCTGCTGTGCACGCTCAGACGCCTTGTGCTCAATCTATTCCCTGTCCAAATGCCCCATTTCACAATTCAGCCTCCAGTTCATTTAATGGTCCCTGAACAGGTTGGATGGAACTATTCCCCAGTGAATGGGAATAGCTGTGCAAGAGAACAACAGAGGGACTACTGATATTCTATAATTGATTTTGCAGTGATTCCTCTTTTTGCAAAGAGCTAGTGACGTTTCCACTAGCTGTGTGTATGACTTGCTGCAAAGAAGACTAAAATTGTCATTGTTCATGGTTGGAGTGATGCACCAAGGGCCAAGACGCCGTCAGTGCAAACAGCAGATCAGTCATCTGAGTTCAGGGTTCAATACATCAGAACTTATTCGACAAAGGTGTCTCTATTTCCCCCGGTTTGTGCATTAAGAAACACTCCCAAGAGAGTGTAAAAGCTTTTTTGCAAAATGTAGGTACGTTTTTTTTTCAGATTTTGCCGTTTCAGTCCTTTCTAATGCGATACTTCAAAGTGAGGATAAAAATACATTGATGGAAACGGGGCTGTTGACGATCGCTGTGAGGCTTCAGGGAACTTTGGCACCACAGAAAAGCTTTGGCTCAACCAGCATTATTCAGAAATGCTTCAGCTGTGCAGCTTTCAGAGAAATGCTGGCTGCCTTTGGTCTTTGTGTTCAAATATACAGAACACTATTCGTTCTAGAAGGTGGTAGAATGAAACAATCACTTGGTCAATTGAGAGACAATGAGCCATTTTCATAATCATTTGTGACGAAAAGAATCTGAACATTTGCTGCATCCAGCTCGTTAAATGTGGGCTTTGCTGCTTTTCTCTGATTTCCTACCCCTGCATCATTTTTGGTGTTGGATGGTTGGTCGGACAAAACAAGCAATTATGAATAATGTCACCTTGGGCTTTGAGTTTTCCGATTTTTTACCGAGTAACAAACTAAATGATTAATGACAATAAGTGAGGGATGTAATGTAAATAATTATTAATTGCAGAAATAAAGCTAAGGTAAAATCAGGTATGGCTGAATTTTAAGAGGTGATTCTGAAGCTGATAGTGATTCTACTCGCCGTTCTCCTCAGGCAGGTCGTTCTGAGCCTCGGGGCCCTGACAGATGAGGTTCTGTTACTCCTGGTCGGTGTGGGACAGCCTGAGGGCCCCTGCCAGGTGATCTCAGGCTATAGGAGTGCTCATTCTGCCTTCAAAGCTCTGGAACATACAAAAGACCCAGGACATGAAGTACTTTCAGGGCTATAACGTGTTCTGAAAATTACAGGCAGCCAGCGTGGGAGGGAGAGAACAGGGACGATGTGATCCCGTTTCCAGCGTCTCTTGGAAAGTCTGGAGCTGGTCTGTCAGATTCATGTCAGCCACAATCTGCTTTAGGCTTCCAAGTACATCAGAGGATGACAGCTGTTCAGGAACACACATCGCATGAAATACCCGAACGCACTCTTGCTAAACCGTTTTGCATCCACATTTCAAGGCTTTCCTGCTCAGAGAGCTGAGTGCCACGGTGTTTTTCACCGCAGTGTCCGCCTGTTGGCCACTGGGAGCTGCCCAGTGTAATCACAGTCATTACCGGTGACCACTGGAGAGCCTCACTCCAGCAGCTGGAGGATAAATGCCTCCACTGGCGGCACTGCAACATAATGTGGAGAATTTGCATAAACTATTGCGTAATTTCACACGTAATATAAGTATTAAGTGTTGGGATCTTTACAGTAACATAAAACGCCAACTGCAAATAAAAAAAACAGCATTTTTATTGAAATGTAAAAGATAACATTTTCTTTTGAAAACATAATATCCTTCACATTTTACTTTCCAGCCAACATCTCTCTCTTGCACACTAAAACATCATAAAAAATAAGAAGCACAAAACCACCCAACAAACCTTAACATGTAAAGTAAACTATGGCCAAAACCTGTTTGTCTGCTACATTCACAAAACAGTGATGCCAGTTCATGACATATGTAGAGAGACTCCACATTGGCCTTTGGATCATACGTCAATGTATCAGCCATTTTGGATTGGGTGAGACTGGCCTCTAGACACAGAAGTAAACAGGGGAGCTGTTTTTGGATAAAGAATACATAAAGAGAACGTGACCCAGCAATGAGCCGAAGCAGTCAGTGTGACATCTGCATAGATATGTCATAACATGTGTGCTTGACATCCTAAAGCTATGATTTACCAAGCTTTATTCACACTTTAAGACAGAAAATACATTTCCTGTCAGACACAGACTGTGCCCCTGAGTTCATTAGACTCATCATTGACAATGTGCCCAGTGATGTACCTGTAAGACTGTTGCTGCAGTGTGTAGGCGCTTTAGTCCTGTTCCTGTTAGAAATGGGTTTTCTCCACATGTGCTCTCCAAACTGAGATCACCCTGATGACATCACGATGACGTGATTCGGGGTGACAGACTTGACAAAAGCTCCTACAGAGACACAGGAGACATTATCCATAGGACTGTTTTCACAGACTGATGAGTAAAGTCAGTGGTGTGCTCCTCCTGGTGAGCACCATGGGGGAATGGTGGCAACACATAAAAGAGCGTGGCGTAAAACTCCAGGTGCACTGCGATGTTTTTAAAGAGAGACTTCACATTTACAACTTTGAATTGAAAAGGGCAAGGCAATCTTTTTTCTGAGATCATTAACAAAAGTAACAGTAATGCATGCACTTTATTTACTGTTGTGAAGAGCTTCAGCATCAGTCCTCCCTGAACTGCTATCCACCGAATCATGCAACGACCTTTTTTATAGAGAAAATAGTAAAGAACAGACAGAAAGTCTGTAACTCGTCTCTGGGCACAACTGGTGCGTCACCGGTGCCTCCACATTAAACCACTCCTGTTAAATTGACACTGTTTCAACCTGTAGATTGTGCAGCCTTTGTGTGTAATCTGAGACCCACTGAATCTTACTCCATCTCGTATCATACTTGCAGATGCAGATGACACACAACTCTACGTGACAGTGTCTCCACATGAATACATTTGCTAAACAAATGTATTTAACACATCAAAGAGTGGATGAACTAAACACAGATAAAACTGAAATGAATAAAAGATGTTTGTCTAAACAAGATATAGAAAAACGTATTCACGCATTTATCTTAAGCAGACTGTTGCAATAGTGTCTTCAGGGGTCTTAATAAAAAATCACCTAGTCAACTGCAGCTTGTCCAGAATGCAGCAGCCAGAGTCCTCACTAACACCAAGAAGGTGGAGCACATCACGGCGGTTCTTAAATCCCTCCGCTGGCTTCCAGTGTGCCGAAGGACAGATTTTAAAATCCTATTACTTACTTTCAAAACAGCAAATGGTCTTGGACCCAAATACATAACTGACTTACTTATAAGGTCGGAAGCATCCAGACCCCTCAGGTCACCTGGTGCAGGTCTACTCAGCGTTCCCAGAATCAGAATTAAGCGAGGTGAAGCAGCTTTCAGTTTCTCTGCTCACCAGCTGTGGAACAAGCTTCCTGAACACCTGAGCTCTGCTAAAACTGTCAGCGCCTTTAAAGCAGGCCTTGAAACATTACTGTTTACTGAGGCTTTCCAAGAATAGTTACATTACTTCTTTTAATGATCTAATCTTTAATTAACTAGTTATCCACATGCTTTTATTGTCTTTTACTGCATCTTCTCTTGAACTTTACCTATTTATTTTCTTGTGCTTTTATTATCTTTTACGTGCTATTTAATGTCTTGTTTTTATTGTGTGTTATGTCCCTGTAAAGCATTTTGAATTGCCTTGTGTCTGACAGGTGCTATATAAACAAATGCCTAGCCTTGCCTTATGTCTTCAGAAGATTATGAAGTGTCCCTCTTCTTATTTCTCTGTAAGGTTTGTCCCAAGTTCACAGACTTCAAAGTCAAAAGGACCCTGAGACCTCTGCATAGAAGATATATGTGACATATATATATATATATATGTCACATCCCAAAGAATCATCTCGACACTCATTCATCTGTCAGTGGAGTATTTTCTCTATGAGAAACCTAGTTATTTATTTTCTATTAATCTCACGTCTCTTTTAGTGTAACCGATGCCATGTGTCCTGTTTCTCAGCTCTTACACTTCTTTAGAATGCATCTGATGTTCTCTCGTCTTGTTCAAACAGAAAACAACAAAAACTCCTGATCACAAAAAACAGACTTCAAAGTCAGATGGATGCTACTGTGTGAATAAATCCCTTCAAGTGCAAACATTTAAACAAATGTCCCCCGACAGTGCCAAGAATGAAAATATGTGGCCAATTAACCAAATGTTTTTGGCTCACCATGCCCAACCTGCTCCTGAGATTTCTCACAGGGGGGTGGCACTAATGCTGCCATGCCTCTAGGTTGACCCCTGGTGCCTATGCACGTAGGGTTTTGGTGCTCAGAGTGTCAGTATCTTCCAAAAGACCTGGTCTGTAAACAAGTAGACTAAGAATTCACATCAGCACAACATTGTTTCACCTCCTTTTTGTTTTTTCCATAGAAGAATTCATATTAAATCCATAATATCACACAGTAACAGAACAGGGTGGATGGTAGCTGAGTAGGTAAAGAGGCAGCTTAAAAACATAAAGGGCACAAGTTTGCTTCCCGGTACAGATAAGGTGTGTGCATCAACTGCCGAGCATTCTGTTGAGTTCTAGAGCACAACGCCGAGCTCCTATCTGCTGACTGTAGGTCACCCTGGATAAGAGGGCATCAAGTGCTCTTACTGTAAGTGCTTCATGATTATCTTTGTCTGTACTGTGGACCTACAAGGGGGCGCACTCACCAAGTGACACGTCACAGTCTGAGTGGACCTACTTCAAAGCCGGTCAGAAAAGTAAGTGAGGGATGTTTGAAGGAACAAAAGTTTAAGCATGAAGTAAATTCAAGGCACCAAGGCAACAGCAGCTAGTGATGCCGACCGGTGGTCCTTATGTTTGGGAGGGAGGGGGCCATACTCTGCTGTAGAAACGTGAGAATATGACGTGAAATTGCTGGTGCTATGAAATGCTACATCCCTAGATCGAGTCCAGCCTGGGACCTTTGTTGCATGTCATTCCCATGTCCCATGTCTGTAATAAGCACACAATGGATCAGATGACGATGTCTCTTGCAGTTTTGATTCTTGACGAGTAATCGGACTGAATCATCAGACTGAATTTCTCACTTCAGCTGATTTCTGTTTGGGGTGTTTTTTGTTTTGACTTGATCAATCAGTAAGAACTCACCATCTGTTTAGTCTGTTGTCATCGCTATGCTGTGTATGCGCTGTGGCAACCCCAGCTGACGGCCTTAAGCCTACTATCCACCTGCAGCTGTGCAGCTGAGGGTGCGGGGACGCCGAGGGTGCACACTATTCAGGGTGCGAGCTCCACCTATGACTGCTGCTAAAAGGTCTGCTTTTCAGTGCTGGTGTGTGAATGGGGGCCACAGATTTCCATTGAGCCCCCTACCTTGTGTTAATTTACTTCATGTCAATTAACACAGTACTTTTGCTGCTTCATCTTGTAGGTGTACTGGGTACAAACACTTCATAAGGAATAGTAATACTTTAAACTATATAACTAATTATTAACATCCCCACTCCAAGCCCCCAGGAAGTGCGCTGGGCTTTTGTCGAAATAGATTTGACTCGTTTTGACAGCTGTTCCCTGCTAAAAGCTCTGACGGCTCATTGTGGAAATCTTACACATTGAAGTGGCCATCATGAAATGGTCATGAAATGAGAGGTGAACCCAGAGCTATGACACTCAAACTCAACATCAGTCAAAGTCCATGATACCGACCATTCCACTGCAGTCTCAGCGTGCCAGCATGTTAGCTAGTGTCTGCGTCCCCGTCGCCCTCTACCTCGTCCTCGCCAACGGGGGGAAGACTTCTCTGTTTTCTTTAAGTCATCGACCTCCACATCCAGCTTGCCCACATTCACAAGAACTGCATCTTGTAGAAGTTCACTAATGACCTCTTCCTCCTCGTCTTTCCTCTCCCCTTCTTCTACTTCTTTAGTTGCAGCTTCCTCTGCTGTCTCTAGCTGCTCTTCGACCATCTCCTCCTCCATCCTCCCCTCCTCCTGCTTCACCGTGGTGCTGGTGTTTAAGGTAGCGGTCGTGGCAGTGATGGGGTTGTTGATGTTGTTGTTCCTCGTGTCTATGGCCTGCTCCAGTTTGAGGCGATACTGCTGGGCCTCCTGCTCTTTCTGCAGGAGCTGCTGCTGGTACTCCAGAGCTTTAATTTTGGCTTCCTGCAGCTGTTGCTCCAGCTGCTCACGACTTTCTTTGACCTTCTGGAGATAAAACAGATAACTGCTTAAAGCATCACATGAACTTGAATGATTTTTTTAGATTTTGGCGTCTCATCAGTTTGGTGAGTTGTTCATGTTTTAAGATGAAGTCTGGAAACATATTCATCACAAGTCCTCAGCCTTGGCAACAACATACAGACGGTGATGACGCTGAGCTGTCATACAGGTAAGTCACAAGATAAAGCCAGTATAAGAAAGGTTTAAACAGTTGATATGAACATAAGTACTCCTGCTTACCTTGTCTTTCAGACTGATGTGATAGGCTGCAGGGTCCACTTTCCTCTTGCGTGTGGCCGTGTGCTGCTGAGACTCCTCTGCCATCATCTCTGTGATGGCACTGGCTGGCAAAGCCACCACTGCACCAACGAAACAGAACATTTGTTTTATATTTTCCTTTTTACTTATGTTGTAGTCTCGGGCAGAATGTGTCTGTGTTCTAGTAGTTCTGTTAGATGTATTTTACATGTGAACAAAACTTCCCCATCTGTGATTGGCCAACCATCCTCCTCCCTGGCTGCCCAGTGCTCGTCACTGTGTCTCTGCTTTTTTTATCTCTCCTTCCCTTAGACTTGTAGGTAAACCAGTTCTTATGATAAATAATTGAACTGCTTTAATCCTTATCAGTACTGGAGGGTCCTGAGCCTGTGTGTCGCCCACTCACTCTGCTGCCCCTGCAGGGTGACGATGAACTGCTGGCCCAGGGCCGCTGGCTGCAGGTTGCCGTGCTGGTCCGTCACTATGGTGATGACTCTCTGCCCACCGTCTCCCACCACCATGGCGTTCTCTGACTTGCCTGAAGACAACAGTTGGCCTGTATTGTTAGATAACAACGCGAAGGACCACTCCAACATTTTGCTGCTGTACAAAAAGGAACCAGGGCCAGAATTTTACATAGCCACAAAGAAGGCAAAGGATTATGTTTTCACATTTTCAGACACTCGTGGATGGGTAAAGACATTTCTAAATGAAATCTGTTGCTACTGAGTTGATTTAAAATGAAACGCTGATGTTTGTTGTTTTATGCTGGCAGGAGAACAGGGAACCATGAATGAATGAGTGGATGGACAGTTTGCTTTGCTGGATGTGCCTCCTCCTCTGTCCCTCTTTCAGTTCATCCACTGGTAATTCATCCCTCTACTGTCTTTATTTCAGGCATTAGGATCTTTTTTTTTTTTCTTCTACAAAATCTGATTTGGGCAAATCTTAGTTGTTGCTCTACATCGTCTACATCGTCTGCCATTTTGTTTCTGTTCTGGATCTGTTCTGGTGGTGTGCCGTCCAGGTGTTCCCTGTTTCTTGTCAGATATGATTATATGTCTCTGGAGATAACACAGCAAGTGTCCTGAGCTTTTTTCCACCTGCACACATTTAAAATTCACATCCCATCCATCTGCTTTTTATTCATCATTTTTGTCATTTCATCTCTGCACTGTATCACTGCACCTTGACACAACTGACACATGTGCACTGCCCACCTGCAGAGGTCACGGTGGTGGAGACCAGCTCTGAGATGTTGACCAGCCCCCCAGCAGGGATGATGTAGTGGGACTCTGGGCTGATGTTGACCTGGTTCTGCATGCTGTCCTGTGCACACACATGACAGGAGCTGTGGTTGTACTGAATCCTGTTACAGCCAATGATAATTTACAAATGCAATGTGACAACATTTCAAATTAAATCATATGTGATGCCATTTAAGAATTTAAGTCTGGCAAATACTCCACTAACCCAAAATAGCAAAGCTACAAATCTAAGTGTTTAACCCTGCAATAAGTGATGTTCTGTCTGAGCTTCCACTAAAGACAGCTGCCTGTTGCTCTATGAGGGCTGTGAGAGTGAATCAGTAAAGTTACGGGCAGCAAAAAGCCAAAACAGTGAGCTGAGAGACAGAAAGATGCTCCATAAAGTTGAGGGGAACTGCAGAGTCTGGTGATATGAGCCTGTAGGTTATAGAAATACTGATTATAGCTGCTCTAACATTCACTGAACCTGCATAATCTAGGGTTAAAGATCCCTCCGTTATTTTGTATCCCACCTTTTGGTCATCATACTTGTTAAGACTTTTCTCAGTTTAAAAACTGAAATCTAAATCCTAATTTCTTTGGAGGGAAAAAGTGGTATATCACAGAATCTCTGATCCCTTATTACATTTCTAGATGTGTAATCCAATTAAAAAAGACAGACATCAAATGAGACACTCAAAATAGGACCCTTCCAACCATTTTCACGTCTGATCAGATAGAAGGTTTATACACCACATAACAGAATATTAGTGTCTTTAGTTGATATCACTTATACAGAAGAAGAAGTAATCTGTGTTTGACACTGACACCTTTAGCCACTAGTTTTATTCTGTTAGAAAGAGCCACAGCAAAACTCCAAACTCCCTGAATAATAGCAGGTGAAAGTGATCTGTGCTGCTGACAGTGAGAAACCATTCTGAGAATAATTCCATTGATGACATGACATCTCTCCTTTTTAAAAGTGGCCCATTTTCCCACCAAAGGTAATCATGCGGTTAATGGTGGATAAAATATGATTGCTGCAATAGGTGTAGCCTGAGGTTTAAAACTGATGGCTTGTTTCACTGTTTATCCACTAATGATTCATTTTTAGCGCCGTTTGGCATCTCATAGCGTCGGCAGTGATTTCATCTGAAGGAGATGTTTTATCTGCACAGGTTCGATAAGAGAGAGAAACAGCATCATTATCCTATGGCTGCGATACATCTACCCATAACAACCTATTTCAGTTCTTGGCAGCTAAAGTGCTTTACTTCATCAGAGCGCAGCAGTAGGTTTATTTCACATAATAAACATGGATCATGATGCACTTGGGGTGATTCAGCCCTTTCAGGGGAGTATTTCAAACTCATGACTAAGGTGGGTGTGTATGTTTCATAAACGTGTCTGTGCCCTTCTGTATGCAGCCATCTTGCATGGGT
Source organism: Pempheris klunzingeri (assembly GCF_042242105.1). Taxonomy (NCBI): domain Eukaryota; kingdom Metazoa; phylum Chordata; class Actinopteri; order Acropomatiformes; family Pempheridae; genus Pempheris; species Pempheris klunzingeri. The sequence continues at coordinate 25,098,503 of NC_092019.1, read as the reverse complement.
CAACTAGCTCCTTTTGCTTGAGGCCCTACTATCTGTATCCTGGCTGTCTGATGAGTCCTGTCCAGGGGACTTATCTAACGCTAACTACAACCTCCTACACACCACCTGAAGGCCCACGCACACCTCTCTTACATAAGGTCTTGGTAGGGGAGCACGTGGGCCTTTTCTAATCGCATTTTTTCAAATACTGTGTCTATTAATTTCAACATAATCCTTAACCACAGTTCTGTTATTCTAATTATTAGTGTGGATTTTTTATGTTTTCAAAGACGAGGTCTAATCCGATCTTGTGTGAAATGGTGTCTAAATGCGGGTGTTATGGTAAGAACTGTTTGCAACATGGCTGTCTGACAGAGAGAGGCTGCACGGCCACTGAAACCATAGCAACGCCGGAGAGAGTCCGACCGGCGCTTCGCTAGTCGCACTTAGAAAACATCAAGCGTATTTTGGAAATCACGGGGGCACTGTGCAAACATGTCTGCACATGCAGTCTCACACTTTGGTCTTCTTAGTCTCCTTTGTACTTTTCTCCTCCTCTCTCCATCTATTTGTTAATCTCCTCCACCCCCACCCCCCCCCTTCTCTTTCACTCTCCCCCTAATCTCTGTCCATCTTTCTCCCTCCCTCCCTGCCTCTCTGACAAGCCCCTCATTCATCCATCTATGTCTTCTTGTCTTCCCAGCCTTCATCCATCTATCCATCTCTCTCGCCGTCTCCCCTCCCGGTTTTCATTTTTACCTGCCTCTGCTTGGTCATTTTCTGTGTTTTTCAAATGTCTCCTGTTCTCCGATCTTGTTTAATAACCAAACACCAAGTTTTTGGTGTTTGAGATGCCAACACAGACAGTGAAGACTTGACTCAGCTCGTCTCTATGCTTCTGTCCTCCTCCCTGCACGCCTCACCCTTCTTTTCTTTCTCAGTTGTCTGTCCTTAAATTTACCCCCCCTCCACAAACCCCCATCAATTTTTCTTCCTCTCCCTCCCCTCACCTTCACCATGTCTCTTTTTCTCTGCCCTTTCTCTCATCCCCATTTATATCTGTCTTCATTCATCCTCGTCTCTCCATCTTTCACTCGTCTGTCTGACTCCTCACATCTCATTAAATGTCTTCATCCCATCCTGTTCCTCCTCAACTCTGTCTGAATGTCTCTGTGTCTCCCCATCCCCACCCTCCATCCGTCCACCTGTAGCAGTATCATCAGCTCAGTGTTGCTGGTATCCATGGCGATGTCGAAGGGCGTCTTGTCGAACTTGCTCAGGCAGTGGACGTCCGCTCCGTGCCTCAGCAGGAGCTCGGCCACCTCCCTGTGGCCGTGCTGAGCCGCCCAGTGCAGCGCCGTCATCTTCAGCATGTCTTTGGCATTGATGTCGGCGCCGCTCTGTACAGGAGCACGACGCCCCCCGGTGGTGAGAAAAGGAGAGACACACAAAAGAAAAGGAGAGAAACGTAAGGTGATGAGAAAAGACGTGTGTGAGGAGGGAGTAAAGGTGGAGTGCACACAGTCAACAATGCTGAAAACACTGATTTGTATATATTATTTAGGAATAGGTTAAGTAGCACAATCTCACATCATACACTGTGTGGCCAAAAGTATGTGGACACATGTCTGGGGATATTTTTGATTCTTTTGTTTAAAAGAATCAAAGATATCTTCCAATTTAGGACATTTTTATTGCTACAACATGCAGTCATAATTTACCACCATAGTGTGCTTCCAACTTTATAGCAACCGCTTGTGTTCAGCCCTTTCCTGTTTCAACATGACAGTGTTCCAGTGCACAAAGCCAGCTCCATACAGAAATGATTTTCTCCGTATGGTGTAGAAAGACTTGACTGGCCTGTACTGACTTAAAACCCATCCAGCACTTTTAGGCTGATCTGAATCACTGTCAGTAAACCAGGCCTTATGACCCAGCATCAGTGCTGATGATGCTGATGCTCGGGTGGCTGAATGGCAGCAAATGCCAGCAGCCAAGTACCAAGGTTTGGGGGAATTAAATGTTCCACAATCACATACAGTATGGGTGTAATGTTCAGGTGTCTGGATACTGTTGTCCCTGCCAGGCTCTTCTGTCCTACTACATACTATAATAATTAGAATATATTTACATTCTCAATATATATAGATGCACATGCACCACTGCAAAATCACATTAAATGATCACACTGATCTTCACTGAAATTATGTCACCTGTATTTCAACAGCATATTCATAAAATAACAAATCTATTATTGCCACATCATATTAAATTACAGCTTGGCTACACCTCAGCACCTTTAACATGCATGATATAATCATATCATCCCAGTCCCATGACTGCACTGAAACAGGCTGCAGTGGTCTTTCCTCACCCGCACTAACAGGTCCACTATGACAGAGTGACCTTCTGAGGCGGCCACGTGAAGGGGGGTCTTGTCCACCTTGGTTCGGGCGTCCCTGCTGACGCCGGCGCGCAGCAGAGCTTCGGCGGTGGAGAGATGACCATGCCGGGCAGCAAGATGCAGCGGCGACGAGCCCAGCTGGAGGACAGAGAGGAATAAGAGGGAACATATACGACACATGAGATTTGTGGCGTGATTTTTATTATCTTTATCCCAAATTTATATAAAGGCACGATCTGCAACTTACTTAAGAAACACTTTTTGTTACATTGTTTGAAAGGGTAACAGCCAGACAGCAATCAGTAGTTTGACAAAAAAAAAGAAAAGAAGTCTATGACTGTGGCTGTCACATTTGGACTGAATGAAATGACTGAATGAAATGAGTGCACCCATTACACATGACTGGGGTCATGGCTAAAACTAGCAAGCTAGTCACAAAAGACAGGCACTGTGATCATGTTTTGTGGGGGAGTGACTTTGGAGGACAGCCTGAAGGGAGGGGGTGGGATACTCTTGCTAGTTTCTCCAACACTGCCTGCCTTTAACATGAACTTTTAGGCTACTGCTGTCTTTCAGGTAAAAATCTGTAGTTTAAACACTGGCCAGGATGAATCCAGTGATGTCATTTAAGTAATTTTCCCTTGATTAAGTAAAGTAAGTAAAACTCTAATGCAGTGCTCACAACATTTAGCATCAACACAAGCTGTCACATTTCCTTTTTCCTCGTAATTATCACTCATGTGGGTTTGAAAGTCTCCCATCTGCAGCACACACTGTGGCACTCTTGTGCTCATCTACCACTGTAGACACTCCAAGGTAACAGAAATGGAAATTATCATCGGTTATATTCACACAGTCAGCTTTACTTAGGAAAGGAGAGAAAGATCTGTTTCATTTCATTAACCATTGATTTTAAATTCATGCATATAAATGATGTGTGATGACGTCGCTCTGAGAGATTAAATAGGTGAGAGCTCCTATTTCTCCCCTTGTTTAACAATGTGACATTATATGAGCATGGCATAAAAAGTATGTAAAGTAGATACAGGTGGCATTGAGGAAGAGAACATTCAATAAAACTGCTTTAGTGCTGTACACAGTGCCTTTGAGCAATGAATTATAAATGAGTGTTATATATAGATATGATAATAAGAGTAAGAGGAGGTTTAATGCAGGCTGTTAGTTGTTAGGGTTGTATGTTTTTTAAATAGCAGACCAATTCTATTGGTAACAAATACACCAGGTGTACTTGTACTTGTAGGAAAAACTCAATAAAGTACTGTCCTTACAAATCAATACAATACAAAACTGAATAATAGTACAGATGAACAACACGTTCATCAGCCGACAGAAAAACAATGGACAACTACGATTTGCTGCTTTTGTTTGTCTGTAAATTCAATATCTTTATGTTTTGGACTGCTGGTCGGGGAAAATATGACGTTTGATCACACTTTGAGAAATAACTCAAATCACTATTTTCTGACATTTTGTAGATTTAGAAAATAGTCAGCAGGTTAATTAGTTAATTTCAGCAATAGGGAATAGGTTTCACAGACATGTGGCAAGTTGTTATGTCGGCGAAGTCAGTTTATTTCATGTGCAGATGTCTAACGCGCTGCACACCTGTTGGGCTGTAACCGCTCATTTTCACTGCACACTGCACAGTAACCTTGGTGTCCTGCTCCTACATGCAAGTCTTCCTTCTCTGAACAGTGACAAAGCCTCAGAGACATTTGTGTCCAGACAGGAAGTATCTGAGTTTTGATGCTCAGTGTTTCTTTTACTTTTCCTTGTCTTTTGAGCTCGATACGAGGCTTCAGCATCACTGTCACACCGCCACCGCGTGTTGACAAAATCTAACACGACAATAAGAGCCGACAGTCTCTGTTTCTTGGCAGCAGTTGAGTGTTCACACTCATCTCATTACGGATTAGCCTGAAGATTATTCCATAATTAACACATATCAGCCTCACCCAGTCTGTGGTGAACGGAGCCCCATTGGCCATCAGAGCCTTGACATCATCATCCTGTCCGCTTCGTGCAGCCTCCAGCAGCTGCTGCCCGAGATACACCAGTGACATCTGCTGGCAGGAAGGAGGAACCCAATGAGACACATGGAGAAACATTTGGACTGAGCACAAGTTGATGTGACTGGGTGTACCGCTGGTTTTCTGGAAAATACCGTTATCCATAATACACAGTGTTTTAGAACTGGTTTGCCGTATGTATTTTATCTGTATGTACTTTCTCCTCAGAAAGTCAAATGTTCCAATATCTTTCTTCAGTTTTAAGTATTAAATACATAAGTATTAGTATTCAAAGTATCAAAAGTAAAAGTACTCAGTAAGGACAAAAATGATTCCCATCAGCATTATTTCCTACATATTACAACACTGAAGCTGGCTGAGGCTGAGGTTCTGTGGTGGGTTAAACTAAAGCTTCATATTCTATTTTATACAGTCACCATAGGTTTTGTACATAATCACTTTGCTGCAAAGTGACTCTAACTGTGGTTATTAGTACAGTATTTCCCGACACGAAATGTAAAGATTTAAGTGAAGTACAAGTAACTCAAAATTGCTCTTCTAGTATTTCAGTAAATGTCCACAGTCACAGTCCACCACTGCTCTCATGTTCACCGTCAGTGTGATGCGTGAGTAAATACAGTGGCACCGAATATGGGAAATAATAAGTAATTACATGAGGAATAAAAAACATACTGGATCATCCAGGCATTTTAAACCTGACCAGAATCAATGAACTCCTTACGAATATGAAAATATGATTGTTTGACATAGAAATTAAAGCTCGACTCTGCTTGTGGTTATTATGCGGAGAAGCTGCAAATCAAATGTCCGCATAGACGATCATTTAAATCTGTTTGTTCCGGTAGAAGTTGCGGCCACCAAACGAACTGTTTCCACATCCGCTGGTGAGAAGAGCTCTGGCCGGAAACCTGCCGGTGAATAAAAAGCTGTTCGGCTGTAACACGGACAGTCTGAGTGCCTGCTGGCTCTGACAGGACGGCACGGAGCAAACTTGCTAACAGTCCTGTCGTTCGTGTTTATCACTCTAATTACAGTTTTGTGATTAACAATAAAATAATGTATCCATTCAGGTCATTTTATCGTGGTATACTTGCCTCAGAACGTATCTGTCAATAAGGCGGGTCCCTGTTATACGTTAGCTGTCTGTTACACTTAGTTTCTTCACTTTTTAGAGAAAACTAAATATTAGTTTATCATTTGAGTATTAAAAATGGCGGCGACATGGCGCGTTTAAAGCGGGGCAACATGGGTGTTCCGGTTGCGCCTTCCAAAATAAAACACTGGCCGTGTAACATTAGTGTAGAGGAAATACAGCACAGGTCATGTAGAGCGTTTGCATCTAGTGACAAGGGCTGACTACAGCCTACTGATTTTCTTTGGTCGAGGATCGGCCTAACTAATCTATGGAACAGTTTCTTATCATCATTCTCAAAAATCTAATATTAGCTTGATTATTATATGACATTAAGATGATAATTTCTTCATATTAACAAGTAAAAACAACAACAACAAACAGAAGGTATTTGATCAAACAAAAGCCAAGACAACTTGTGAAATGCGAACAAAATGACAGCTGTAAATAAAAACTAGGAATAAAATACATGTTAACCATTTAAAAGCTATAATAATATAAGTACTCATAATGAGCAACAGTGAGGCCAGACCGTTTATTTGGATACAGGGGATGAAAATGAAGAAGACCCCCTTACAGACAGTGTATTCATACTGTTTGAGAATTGGGGCATGTGCGGGACAGTCCAAGTAGCCCAGTGGGGTTAGATATCTTACATTACCTTTGGATGATTGAACACACCAGACTGAACTGAGACTGACTTCATAAGTGTGGTGATGCTGAGTCAGCGCTCCATAAGCCATGTTCATGTTTCATTTAGCTGGTGGCTCGCAGTAAGAGCTATCACCAAATATCCCAAAAAACACTGGCTAATTGTCAAATAACAGGCTACTGTTGCTGAATAATATAAAACATACTGTATTTCTAAATTATATCAGTTTGATGTGAGAGTAACTTGAATCATTTCCTTTTTGAAATGACATCAAGGTTGTTGGTTACAGGGCTCTCCTCTAAAAAGAAAGTATGGAAATGGAAAAATTAGAGTATCAGATCTTACAACTGGGAAAAAAAAAACACTCTAGCTCATCACTTCTAAACAATATGTGCACTAAAAAGTCAACTGTGTGAGTTTTATAATGCAGAAGTAGAGTTTGCTCTATATCCAACAGGAACACATTAATATGAAGAAGGGGATAAATTTGGGAAATTGGAAGTTGGCTGGACAGATAAAAAAAGTGAGAAAATAAATGTATTGTAGACATAAAAGGCATTAATGGAGCTTCTTTTATCATCGTCTATAAACGCTTTGATTAATCTGAGGATAATTCAGGAGAAAAGGATTATGATGTTTTCTTCAGTGGAACACAGTTACCTTAACTCACGAAGGAACAGGCAGAAAATATAGAGGCCCCCATCACAGAGATTTAAAGGGCTTCACGATTAAACGATGGAGAATCCCCTAGGTTAGATGATTTGCCCATGGAGTGCTATAAATCTTTCATTGACATACTGGCCCCAAGACTAACAGATATCTATATGGAAGCATTGCAAATAGAAAGACAATCTTTAGTTGTCCTTCAGGGAGGCACTGATTACTTAAGCACAGAGACTTGCTAATTATCATCCTATTTCATTGAGTAATGCTGACGGAAAAGTGCTATCAAAGGTTTTAGCTGCTAGATTAGAAAGAGTTCTCCCAAATATCATCCATAAAGATCAAGTGGGCTTAATGAAGAATAGGAGCTCAACTGACAGCATTCGGATACTTCTGCATCTTATATGGTTCAATAGGCCGGCACTCTGCCCTGCCTCTGGAGGCAGAGAAGGCCTTTGACTGGGCAGAATGGAAATATTTGATGATTGTTCTTAATAAGTTTGGATTTGGTCCAAAATTCTATGAGTGAATTGATGTCCTGCACAGTGGCCTAAAGGCAGCTGTCCAGACTAATTACAATGACTTTGCCCCATTTTACATTGTCAAGGTCTGCCAAGCAGGGATGTCCCTTATCAGTTATTTCTCTTTGCCCTAGAACCATTAGCTATATCTATTGGAACAAATGCAGAAATAAAGGGAGTAGAGGGAGGGAGTCAGGAGCACGAGTTCAGTTCAGTTGTTCAGTTGCTGATAAGGGACCCGATATCCTCAACTCCTCCTCTTATGGAAACTGTCCAAATGTTCTCCAAGATATCAGGATACAGGGTCAACTGAATAAATAATCTGAAGCAGTGCCAATATCTGCAAGTTGTACATCAGATATGGTTACGTCTTTCACTTTGAAATGTGTCCAAACTGGTATCAAATACCTTGGTATACCATAACGCCAGGTTTGGACACAATTGTAAATTTGAATTCAGAAGACAAAGCAATATTTAGAAAAATTGAAATCATTAAAATAAAGTTTAAGGGGAAAATCTATGCCTCTAAAATGACAATTATTCTGAATTTTAACTACATTTCTATGATGCTTCCAATAGCTTTTTTCCAAACATGATCTTTAAAGAATATAATGCTCTTATTAAGGGCTTTTTATGGGAAGGAAAAAGGCCTCAAATTTGCTGTAAAAAGATTCAGACCCCAATAGAAAAGTGGACTCCAAGATGTTGAGCTATAAAAAATGGTATTTGAATTGTCAGAATTAGCTAAACACTGGAAGTTGGAGGGAGAAAAAGCAAAACGGGTGCAACATGAAATGAATATGACAACACCATTCAAGCCATAGCAGGTCCTATCTCCAAAATTAGACAAAAGAATCAGGTGTATGGGACATCGATCCTATTTTCATCCACTCGATGATGGTATGGCACATGGTGCACAAAATGATGAATGTCACACATTGTGGTAAACCACGGGGGCATTATAACAGAAGCTAGGGGAAGAGGTATTCTGTTTAAAGTCTTGAACAGAGTGTACTTCACACCCATCACATCACAACAGGTGGATTTTAACCAGGATATGATGTGCAAGATTAGGCCTGTTAGGTGACAGATTACAGACAGAGGGGCAGAGTAATGCACAATTTAACATTGTGTGTCTCAATCCTGAGATTAGCCCTAAAAACACTGGAGGAGCTCTGAAAAGCCTTCCTTCAACGAGTGGACCCCTTCTTTAATAAAGACTACATCTTATGAAATAATGAGAGCAAAAAGGCAGAAGAAGAGGAAAGATATAATCAGTAGGTGGGAGAGAAACAACTCAAGATACAAGACGAGAAAATGAAATAGTAATCATAACATTGTATTATCTCCGGCCTAATGTGCATCTTTTATAATATGCATTGTATGATAGATAGATGGATTTTAACTGATCCCCCATAGGGGGAAATTCACATGTTACAGTAGCAACAGAGGTAGGGGCAAGATAAGCAATAATATAAAGAAATAAAATAAATAAATATTTCCACTATGAACATAAATGTACAGTATGGAGAGGTGTGTGAAATGAGGAGTGAAAAACAGTGCCAGTCAGCTCCCATGTAGTGACTGTGGACTGTTTCTCTGTGTGTTAACATCAGCCAGTGATGCTGCTGTTAAAGAGTCTGATGGCTGGTGGGAGGAATGACCTGCGGTAGCGTTCCTTCCTGCAGGGTGGGGGCCTCAGCCTGCTGCTGAAAGAGCTGCTGAGGGCCCCCACAGTCTCATGCAGGGGGTGAGAGGGGCTGTCTATGATGATAACGTCCTCCTCTCACCCACCTCCTCTATGGAGTCCAGGGAGTATATGTATAAAGTACACAAGCACAATATATGAGTGTTTCTAGACACATGCATGTTTTTTTCACTTTTTCATTATTTACTTTTTTTCCCTTTGTTTTAATTTAATTATTTATTATGTTGCTCATGTGTGTTTCGGTTATTGTGTATCTTTTTTTGACTATATAGAATATAATAAAATGTTTTAAAAAAAGAAAAGGTTGTTTGTGTCTGTGATACTGTAGGTGAGATTCATTTGGAAAATAAAAATGTAAGTTAATGTAAGTTCAGCATGTATAACTACAGTGGTCCATGTAGTCAAGTACTGTGACCCTCAAGGCCCTCACACAAAAGGACATAAATCAAGTTGCATCGCTGACTACATTCCCCACAAACCCACGCGGCAGTTTGCGTCACGTGCATTCCCAGCTTCCGGTTGAAGTGTAAATGGATACATGACACAGTTGTTTGGAGGAAAGCTGTCTTTTAGAAATCCGTTTACGTCCACAAAAGTACCGACGTGGTTTGGACATCGTCCCGGCTGACTGCCCCGCGTAGAGTCGGCCGCGATGGAGGCGGTCCCCCGGATGCCGATGATCTGGCTGGATCTGAAGGAGGCTGGGGAGTTCCCGTTCAGCCCGTCCGTCAGGCAGGTGAGCTGGGTGGGGAATGGAGCAACAGGGCTGAGGTCGAAAATCAACCCAACAAGGATTATGGACGACTGGATAACCCGATCAACAGGCCAACGTTAACCTCGATTCTCACTAAAAGCTAGCTCGGCTCAGCCCAGCTAGCTGACACGAGACTTCTCCCGGCTAGCTAGCAAAGATGTGTTTCTGGCAAAGCCCCCAGACCACCGCCTATTGTTTGCTAACGTTAGCCTCATGCTAGCTAATAATAAGCTAGCAGCTCAAGTTGAAGTTCATAATTAGCCCTCAAGTAAGTGGCTAACTGCTCAGGAATCAGCCAAACAGTTAAACGCGAGAGAGAGAGAGAGAGAGAGAGAGAGAGAGAGAGAGAGAGAGAGAGAGAGAGAGAGAGAGAGAGAGAGAGAGACGTCCCACAGGAGCCTTTCTCCTCCGGCCCAGTCAGGAAATAACAGACAGTAAGCTCACTGTCACATGCACCTGACTGCTGCGGGCTCCTCACCCATGGAGGATCCCTGCCGAAGGACAGAGGACTGCTCTACCCAACGACCAGCCTGTCCGCAGCAACACATAGATCTGATTCACCAGTCACTCAGTAGACACCAGTCACTCAGTAGACACCAGTCACTCAGTAGACAGCAGTCACTCAGTAGACACCAGTCACTCAGTAGACACCAGTCACTCAGTTCCACCTGTTGCGATACATTTCTGACCTGAGTCAGTAAACGCTGGTGTTTGACAAGTTCCACGTCGTGTCACACAAAACAAACGACATAACAATATAACATGTGAAATCTGAATATCAAAACTTGTAATATTGTAACTGGTACATCCAAAGAAAGATCATCCGGTGAACACAGAAGACCAGAGTGGAGTCCAGGCTCTGACGGGATGCTTCTCCTTACAAATTCTAAGATAAGATAAGATCAACTTTATTGATCCCGAAGGAAATTACTTTGCCAGAGTACAGTACAATACAAAAGTAGAATGTAAAGTGTCTTAAGGGAAAAAGCAGAGAAATAGTGCCCTTCAAATTAAATAAAATAAGAACAAAATGTAAACAAGGAGCAGATAAATACCAAAGTGGAATTGAAGGTAAACAGTAAACCTTTGACAACTATTGCACATGATGTACAGTATATGATAGTCATAGTGTGAAAGCTTTGCTTTTGTTTCTGATGACACCAGTCTGATCTATGCTCTGGACATGTGTAAGACGATGATGTTAAAAATGAAAATGGATTTTTAAGCACAAATAGCTTAATTCCACTCTTTGAAGGACACTGATTTCTGTTGGGACTGAGTTTACTGAAAACAGCGAAAAGCACCTCCTACTCGCACATCTCAGATTTACAAGACAGGAAATGCAGATCATTGAAGTGCTTCATGCGTTTTACTCGTCTGTCTCATCTGTAACTGGTGAGCCGTGTTCCACCACCTTCCTGCCACAGACACAATAACAGACCTTTGCTCTCTGGTGTTGCTGGAGCTCCTCTCACCAATACTCCTGTCAGATATGCAACTGACCTCCTGCCTCGACAGGCTTAGACATCATATGTGGGAAAAAGTTGTGCTCAAAAATGTTTTGTAAATCATTTCAAATGAAAATGTCTTACCTGATTATTAACCATCAATGTGCCTTTAATATAACAGTTAGTGGTCAGTGGGAGGGTTTTCTATTGTAAACTCTGGATGTGATTTTGTAATCTATAATCTGTGAGAGGTCGGTGTTGTGTTCATAATATTGCTCAGATTATTTTTCAGGACTTTATCTAAATAAGATGCTTTGCTCTGACTGTTTCAGTATGATAGAAAAAAAAGGCAATGCTATATAATGAGAAACTGAAATGAGGACTTAGCATCTCAAAGTAATGATAAGGCCTGTGTGGTGCAAATGTCAAGTACGTCAGTTTGTCATTATTTTGAGATACTCAATCATTTTGAGAAAGGTTTTCATTAGACAGTGCTGACGGGCAGGACTGGCGGGTCTTTGCTTCCATGCAGAATGGCACATATGTGGCTTGTGGAAGTCAGGACACCCGTCATGCTGCTGTGTCGCCGTGCTGTCCGGAGGCCCGTGACTCAGAAGCACCAGAAACAGACTGAGTGTGTCTGCGGTGCTGTTCACCCTCTGACCCGCCATTAAGTAGCTGGCTGCTTATCACAGTGGCTTATGGGGACGGTCCTGGCAAAGCATGATGGGAGAGTTAATACTCTTGCTCAGGGCTAATTGAGTTTTTGAGAGTTTAGAGACATTTTGAATTGTTGTTAAAAAAACTTTTGTTAACAGTCGTCCTGCTTGTCAGATATTGTTAAAATGTGATGCTGCCGTTAAAGCCAAAGCCTTCAAATGTTTTATTCCAGTCTGGAGGGTTTTTTTTAAAACCTCTACAGTCTTTTTTTCCCCCAGTAAGCACAAAGGGAACCTGATTTTTAAAAAGGAGTGTCTATTTGCACCTGGGTGCAAATAGTCTGGTTATACAGTACAAAGAACAATACATTCCTAATTAGATTAATGTTGGTGTGGTGACTGAATGGGGTTCAAATCCTGTCTTGTGAATTTACATTTATTTATTTGTTAACTTATATTTGTCAGTTTTCTTTGATTATTATCAGTTACTTGGTTAGGTTAAGAAAAACATCATGAGTTGAATAATAATGATAATAAGAATAAGAATGGTAATAATAAGAATGATAAGCAGGGTACATTAAACACAAAACATTTACCTGGGTGTAACATGGCTGTTTACACCCAGGTGTTCCACTGACACCAGGTTGTAAATAACATCTGCCTTTCTGAAATGTGGCACTACATGCCTGCTTGTTCTTTGTCTGTCCTCCAGTTCATCTTGAAGAATTATGGAGAGAATCCGGACAACTACAATGAACAGCTGAAGAAACTGGAGACGCTGCGGCAGGTCGGTACTGTACTGTGTGAGACAACCTCAGACACAGCAGCGTTACTTTGTTGTGCATCTGACCTGCCTGCCATCATATGGACTCATGTGGACCGGCTCCTGTCTGCTCCTGCACAGCTTTAATACAATAAAGGAGAAAACAGGCCTCTGCCTCCAAGGCTTTTGTGGCTGGTAGTTAGTCAGAAGTAGATCTAGCTATGTTGAGGTAAGGCTGAGGAAAGTACTAATATGACAGTTCATACAAACTGCAGCTCAGGTAACGGGGACCTGTTTTCTAGTGGTGAATATTCACGAGCAACCAGACTATGCACTACAAAGTAGATACAGAACTGTGTTGCAGTATTACTGTTTTTTTGCCTGGTAATTAACCAAACGCTCAGGTACAACAGCTGCATCATTTCGCATGCGTCACATGACAGAATGATGTGCCGTAAATGGAAAAGATTTAAAAACCCAGTGTTGTATGAGATTGTTGCCCTGAAACATACACAAACACATAAGACACCTGAGGAAGATGCATCAGACATACTGTGGTTGAGGGCTTCGTAATGCCACAGCAGGCATCACTGGAGATGAAGATGAAAAAAGACAAAGGCATTGTGGGAACCTGTTTTCTCCTGCTGCGTCTCATCTCGGCAGGAGCTGATGTTTAGGTAAACTAAATGATGCAGAAGCCTCAATATGGTGTATAAAAGGGGCCATGAGCTCAACAGTGACGAGGAGTGTGATGCATTAATGGTGGATGAGTGAAGGGAAGTGCTCAGTCTAAGCAGGAAGAGATCTCCGCTTTCCTCAGAACTGGTGTTAATGTGTCATGTTGCTCATCCGTCCCTCATCTGATCTCAGTCAGGACTCGAGTCCAAATGGCATCAAGAAAAGGGTCCATTTTAAAAGTGGAGTGCTGAACCAGTGGGTCTAAAGGAGGTGGTGCATGATGCACAGCGGGGTTAAGTCGCGGTGTGTTTGCAGGAGCAGTGATTCTGAACCCGCAGTGGTTTTAAAAACTGCTGAATAAACACAAAAGAGTCACACTGAGTGTCTGTGTGTGGTTCACAGAGTGCAGTAAACGTGACGAGGGATTTCGAGGGATGCAGCACGCTGAGGAAGTACTTCGGCCAGCTGCATTACCTCCAGAGCAGAGTACCCATGGGAACGGGCCAGGAGGCTGCTGTACCCATCTCATGGTAGTAACACACACACACACACACACACACACACACACACACACACACACACACACACACACACACACACACACACACAAATAAATAGAGGTGGTGCCAAGTATTCACACACTCCAATCCTCCTGCTATCCCAACTGCTGTTGGCTGGAAGGCTCGAGGTCTGCAGCTAATTTTAGTCTTACCCTGGTTCTCTGGATAAAAATGTCAGCTCACTGGCCTGAATCTTCATGTACAGGGGTGGACAAAATAACAGGAACATTTTACACAACAGTTAAAACCAGAGAAACATGTAATCATCACTGTCTGTCAAGACGATGTCAGAGCAGTTTTTGCTGTAGCAGACTGGTTTGTATGATAAGGATCCAGGATCCAATTTACTGTGTGTCAACCGTATTTGTTATTGCCTCTGCATCTTGCTAGCATAACGTTTGTTCTAACAGCTGAGCGGACTAGAAATATCTCCTGTCACATTTAAGGTTCATCCTATTTACTGGAGTAGTGAACAGCATTTCCATTGCATAGGATCCTTATGGGATGGTAATGATTGTTACCAGAGAAATGAAGTTGTGGCTTGTGAAAAACTAAACTAGATTTTGATTGGAAATGCATGAAAATAGAGATGAATGGTCTTAATTGTTTCTCTTCTCTTTGTGTGCAGGACTGAAATTTTCTCTGGAAAAACCGTCACTCATGATGACATCAGCTATGAACAAGCCTGCATCCTCTACAATCTGGGTGAGTGGAGTCACGTACAGAACAAAACAAAGAGTGGAGAAGTACTAATTTGAACTAACTTACCTTTTCAGATGATATATAAAAAGTCGCTTATCTGTCAGGGTCGTGGGGGGGTGGGAGTCAATCCCAGTTGACTTTGGGAAAGAGGCGGGGTACATTCTGGACCGGTCACCCGTCAGTCACAGGACTGACACACACAGAGACAGACAAACACTCACACTCACAACTGCTAGTTTTTCTACTAGTAAAAAGAAACAAATGACAATTCAGATTTGTCACCGAATGTTGTAAAAATACTAAATGCAGTTATTATGTGGGTATTATGGTTAACAACCTAGCGATGTATTCTGTTCATTATTTTTGAATCGTTTGTTCATTAAAGCCACTTCAATATAGTGAAAGGTGCCATTAAAATCCTCTGGAACCAAAGTTTGGTGCCTTCAACTGGCTTTTTTACAGTCTGAAAAATATTGTATTTATTGCAATGTTTGTAATAAGTTTATAATAATAACATGCAAATATATTTCTTTTTTTTTTTACCTTAAACACTGATCAGTTATCCAGACAGTTGCTGTCAAAGACTAATCTAACGTCACTGATCCTCTCTCTGGATTCTCTGCAGGGGCCCTGCACTCCATGTTGGGAGCTATGGATAACAGGGTGTCTGAGGAGGTGAGACACACACACACACACACACACACACACACACACACACACACACACACACACACACACCAAACATGCACACATATGCACACACAGTCCCACTGACTCTCTGCTCTCCATCCAGGGGATGAAGGTGTCGTGTACGCACTTCCAGTGCTCGGCGGGGGCTTTCTCCTACCTGAGAGACCATTTCAGCCACAACTTCAGTGTGGACATGAGCCACCAGATCCTTAACCTCAACATCAACCTCATGCTGGTAGGTTACACACACACACACACACACACACACACACACACACACACACACACACACACACACACACACACACACACACACACACACTCACTCACATGGTGAAATGTGTCCTCTCGCTGTGTGTGCCTCCCAGGGCCAGGCTCAGGAGTGTCTCCTGGAGAAGTCCATGTTGGACAACAGGAAGAGCTTCCTGGTCGCTCGCATCAGCGCTCAGGTTGACTCCTTAACATTAAATATGAATGATTTGTTATTATTTATATTATTGATTCTAATTCATTTCATTGTATCGTATCAATCAATACTGAAAATGTTAGAGGTTGATGACTGTGGCTGTGCTGCAGGTGGTGGATTATTACAAAGAGGCCTGCAGGGCTCTGGAGAACTCCGAGACGGCGTCTATGCTGGGAAAGATCCAGAAAGACTGGAAGAAACTGGTCCAGATGAAGATCTACCACTTTGCTGCTATTGCACATGTGAGTCTGATGAGAGGGTGTGAGGGCGGCTGTTTGCGTGATGATTCAGTGTGTGTTTGTGTGTGAACGTGTCCGTGTGTTGTCATGTGATTACTCAGATCCTACTTTGTCTGTTTTTTGTTTTTTTTTCTCTCAACAGCTTCATATGGGAAAACAGGCCGAGGAGCAGCAGAAGTACGGAGAGCGGGTAGGGCCAAATTTCACATAGGATGTTTTTTTCCATCCATTGTAAGTGGATTAAGACATTGTTTGCATTCATTTCTAATTCCCACAGGTTTGAAATTGAAAAATAATAAAAGAAAACTGGCCATTGGATTTTTATGGTGGTTTTCTGTATGACGATAGTTAAATTCGTAACCAACTTTACGAGCAAATGTCATAAAAAATCAGTTTGAAGATTACTAAGCTCTGTTTCACTGACGCAGAACCTTCCTAGACGTCATCATTAATAGTATTTTTTTAACAGACATTCAGTTTTTAAGTATCAAATTTTAGTACAATTTTATTTCACGATGACTGATAGAATGTTTAGCTCAGCACATCCAGTAATAATAATGACCATAGTAATGACCAATGCTTGTGTGAGCCAGTGTCACCAGCAGTCACAGGACACTGTTTTTCCTAAATCTGCGTTCCTCCACATTTTCACTGCACTTCCTTTCCTACTGTTGCTCACTTGACTGTTCTGTTTCCAACAGCTGGCGTACCTGCAGAGCTCCTTGGACAAACTCAATGAAGCCATCAAGCTGGCCAAGGTAGGATGGCATTTACTTCTGGAATGTTACTTTTAGCGTCACTGTAAGCCGTGCGTGTGTGTTCCATTTGTTTTACAAAACAAAACCTCCTTTTGTGTTTTCTGTGTTCACCCAGGGCCAGCCTGACAGCGTGCAGGAGGCCTTGAGATTCACCATGGATGTTATCGGGGGAAAGTGAGCAATGAGTCTTTTTTCACTACTTTGATATTTTCATGTAGTTTCACTGGTGTGTTACTGTCAAACAAACCCTGTAGACATTTCTGTTCAAATGTTGAACTTTGACCCACAGGTTTAATTCAGCCAAAAAGGACAATGACTTCATCTACCACGAGTCTGTTCCCTCTCTGGAGACACTGGCCTCGGTCAAAGGTAACAGGAAGCTTCCTGGTGTTTATTCCCCCCCCTCCGTTCGCTCGGTGCCTTTATCACTGTGTGCATGCAAAGCTGCATTTGCATATAGATGTATTGTTGAATGTGTCCATGCAGAGTGACATGAATAGCTGTGTGTCTTACACTGTGGTTAACTGGGTGTGCCAGTGTTCATGATGACATCCAGTAGGCTGTAAGTATGTAACTCTGCCTTGTTTAACTCTTGGACTTTTACATGCACTATGTGCCCAAAGTGATTCTGATACAGTTTTATCAGAACACACCTGCTGAGACTTAGTGCACAAAGCTGCCAGTTAGAGGATAAAATGTGGTTGTGTTGATTGTGGATTCACAGTTATTCACATGAACAAGCAAACAATTTTATTTAAAAAAGACCCATAAAGGGTCATTCTGGTGTTTTAAAACCTGGGCCCTGATTTAATATATTTTGGTGTCTAAACGATAAGTTATGGAATTGTTCAGTGGCAATGGCTGCAAAGTAATCCTTGATGGCAACTGCACCTCATCAAAGTAAGTCCACTAAAAGTGCTTTAAGTGTCTGACAACAATACAGAAAGGATCCCTACAGACCTGTAAGATCCTTTTTGTTTAACCACAAACAGCATCACTTGGCCACTAGACTCCAAAGACGACAGTCATTTTACCTCGAGTTGCAGGTCTACTGCTGATCAGTTAGTTTGTCACTGTGTTGTCTACCGTGTTTTCATGGGTTAGTTTGGATCCACATTAAAAAAGCTACTCTGTGAGGCACAAAGTGACTAACGTTGCCTGCAGGCTGTTATGAGGACAAACTACAGATACTTTTTTTCACACCATCTTTTGCTGTTGGTTTTGATCTCTCATCTTCTGCTGCTCTCTCCTGTTTAGAATCGGGTTTATGCGTTACTGTTGTAATATCAGCCGCTCTGTGCTCTTCTAGGTGCCCCACTGGTGAAAGCTCTCCCAGTCAACCCCACAGATCCCAGTGTTACCGGACCAGACCTGTTTGCCAAGCTGGTGCCAATGGCTGCCCATGAAGCCTCTTCACTATACAGGTAGGCACCTTCAGAGGGCGCTGACTTCTTATTAGCCTGTTCAGTCAGCCTTTAATGCAGGAAGTTCATTAATTAATCGTCGTTGTGGTTATGATTCTGTTTCTCCAGTGAGGAGAAGGCCAAGCTGCTGAGGGACGTCATGGCCAAGATTGACAGCAAGAATGAAACGCTAGAGTGAGTTCATGAGTGTGTGCGCACAAGAAGCCTCACTTGATTCCTTATATCAAAATGTCCGTAAACTTCTTCTTGCTACAAGAATCCATCACTTCTAAGGTTTTTGTTACCTGTATGGCCATTCCAGCTCCCTCTCCGTACTCTGAAATAATAGAAAGAAATAGATATTTATTTTCCAGACCCTGTGCTGGTATGAGCCGGCTGTTCTCGTCTCCTCCTGCAGGCAGTTCATGGACTCTCTGGGCTTGGAGCCGGAGTCGGTGGACAACCTGGACATGTACAGCCACATCCCACCGGTCCTCATGGAGAAGTGTGCTGCTCTCAGCGTCCGGCCCGACACCGTCAAGAGCCTAATCCAGTCCATGCAGGGTCAGTGGCAAAACACACACACACACACACACACACACACACACAAAGAGTAAACAGCTTTTGAACAACAAACAATACCCCAAACATAAGTTTTTCCTTGTCATTGGTTTGCCCTGATAATAAACTTACATCTTGATATTGACTCAACAAAATTAGCTGAAACTAGTTTACAAATGAGCCACATGAGGAAAAACCTTCAGATTTGAAAGCAGATTTCATGCCACAACACTAAAACCAACAGTTTATGAACACAAAGCTTCTCTGGCAGCCGTACACTCGTGCTGTGTACTTGTTTGCACAGCATGCATGTAACATTCAAACACTATTTCTTGCCCAAACTGTGGTAGAACTTATTGTATTGTCTTTTTGCTTCAGTGGTTGTTCTGTGCGGCACCATGCAGCGTGCTCCAGTGTAAGTAATGCCTGTCACACTCCTTGCTTCTGTAGGGCTCTCGGGCGTCTTCACTGACGTGGAGTCTTCTCTGAAGGAGATCAGAGACGTGCTGGAGGCAGATGGGGCCGGTGAGCGAGCCCTCCAGGAGGTCGGCGGCCCCGGCGCAGGCGAAGTGCACCCAGCAGCGCAGGCCCAGGCTCTGGCTGAGATCCACAGGGACCTGGAGAAGTACATGGAGGCCCACGAGAAGGCCAGTTTTACCAACACGGAGCTCCATCGAGCCATGAACCTGCACATCAGCAACCTGCGTCTGCTGGGGGGGCCACTGGAAAGCCTGAAAGAGGCCCTGCCCCGGCCCCAGCTCAGCGAAGGTGAGGGTGTGTTTGATGGACAGTTTGTGAACATGTGTGTAGATTAGCCTCAACTAGTTGAATGAAGGTAAACAGAAAGGAGATTCTAGATATTCAACTATAAAGGAAAGCTTTGTTCACATCGATGAGATGCCTTTGAAAACAAGAAATGAATTCAATCTTATGATTTTTTGAATTGGGAATGTAACCCCCTGTGTGGTATGCATGTATGCAGAGGAAGTAGCAGGGCTGCAGTGTATGAAGCGGATCCTTGGGAAGGTGCAGGAAATGAGGGAACAGAGAGGCTCTTTGGAGAAACAGCTCCGAGACCTGATCCAGCAGGATGACATCACCTCCACCCTCGTCACCACAGACAGGGCAGACATGAAGGTACGTGGCTGCCCCCGGTTCTGAAGTCCACACAAAAACATGCAGGTTTTAACTTGGAAATGAAAACTTAAATGGTTTAAGGACAAGTCCACATGCTTAAGTTGCACCAGCCAGTAACCTGCGTAGGACAGAATCTCATTAAACTCGTGTGTTAGGAGCAGCCAGATCATTGTCAGTAGTTTTTTATAGCATATGTGAGGCGTCTAAGTAAGCCGTGTCCTTTCAGCGTATATTTGAGGAGCAGCTGAAGAAGTACGAGCAGGTGAAGGTGTATATCGACCAGAACCTGGCAGCTCAGGAGAACATCCTGAAGGCCCTGACTGAGGCCAATGTCCAGTACGCCTCAGTTCGTAAGGGCCTGAGCCAGACCGAGCAGCAGTGGAACAGCACCGTCCAGGGACTGGTGGGCTCGTACGAAGCCTACGAGGACCTGATGAAGAAGTCGCAGGAGGGTAAAGAGTTCTACGAGGACTTGGAGGCCAAAGCATCACGTCTGCTGGAGAGAGCGAAGACCCTGTGCCAGACAAGGGCAGAGGAGAGGAAGCCCGTCCTGGAAAAGTAAGGCAAACATTGACACAGTAAAGTTAATACAAGAAGTGAGACTTTGAAATCTGAAATAGAAGAGAGCTGTATTGTATTGAGTTACTGTGGATTACTGTGATAACTAAGCTCTGACACAGTTAGACCCTTTATGTTTTTCCAGCCTGTTGCTGTCCTCCACCACCTTTTACCATAAGCGTGACCGTGGTTTCCTTATAAGCTGTGGCTCTGATATCACCTTTGTCGCAAAGCCAAAACGCCACAATACATTTAGGCATATTTCCATTTGACATCTTCGACCTGCAGACACACTAAGCAGTGTGAAGTGTTTCTTTATGGCAGAAGAGACCACTTTTATATCTCTCACTTCCCTCTGCTGACGATGAAACTTCTATTTAAATTCCTGATTTTCACGTGGCACTGCCTTCCCCTGTTGTCTGTCTCCTTCCCAGAGAGACCCAGAAGAAGCCCCCAGCACGGCCTACAGCAGCTAAGCCCTCCTTGAAGCCAAAAGCTTCGGATATCGACTCGGCCTGCTCTAGCCTGGAGGACCCAGAGTTGGCCCAGCTCAGTGCAGCCATCTTGGCCTTGGGGGGTGACCTACCTGAGGAGCTCCGCAGCCTCCCTCCTGACATTCCTTCTCTCTCTACTACTGCAGCTCTTCTGCCCGGCCCTGAAGCCTTCATCCCCCCCGGTGCTAACCTGGGCGGAGGCGGCTCTCTGCCTTGGCCCGGTGCTCCAGCTGCTGGTCTTCCTCGCTTCCCTGCCAACCTGCCTCCTCCAGAGCTCTTGGCGCGGATAGCTCAGTTTCCTACTTCTGGGGCTCTAGCAGCACAGGGACCCCTGCCACGCGGACCCCTCCCTCAGATGCCTCCACAGCTGCCAACCCAGGCAGCTGTGTCAGGTTATCGGCCACCCCTTCCTCAAGCCCCCAGACCTGGCCCTATAGCCCCTGCCCCAGTGCGGCCCTCCACCACCACTGTGGATAGCATCCAGGCCCCTATCCCCAGCTACGCTCCTACACCACACCAGCCTGTCCCACCTGCAGCCTCAACTGGCTACACTGTACCCCCACATATGGGGGCCTACCCCCAGTTTATGCCCCAACCAGGAATGCAGATTCACGGCCCAGCCCAGACTCCTCCGCCCCAACCACAGCAGCACAAGCAGCCGCAGCCCTACCCCCAGCCCATCGGACAACCACTGCCTCAGGGATACCAGCCTGGGCCGAGGGCTATCCCTGGCCCGCACCCTCCACAAGTGTACCCACATGGATATATGCCCCCTCAGCCTGGTGTCCCCCCCCCATACCAGCAGGCATTCCCAGGTCAGCTGCAGCCACATCAACAAAATGGCTATCAGCCCCGGCCTCAGATACCCCAAGGCTACCAGACTCCACAGGCCTATGTACCCCAGCAGCACCCCCAGGTGATGCCTGGCTCCATGCCAAGGCCACCTCAGGGCCAGATGCCTCCTCAAGCTGTACATCCACAAATACCCCCGACTTCTCAGTCAGCACCCCCTGCATCTCAACCCTACCTGCCACATCCCAACCAACCGATGCCCCCTGGACTCCCTCATCAACACATGTTGCCACAACAGCAACCAATCTCAATGGCCCCCAATGCCCCACAGATTCTCCCCCACCCACAGATGCAGATACCAGGTGGTCCCAGAGCACAGATGCCCCCCACAAGTCAGCCAATGCCTCCAGTTTCACAGAACTACATGCCACCCTCTAGCCAGCCCATTCACCCTAGCCTGCACCCACAGATGCCTCCTGCCTCACAGCCTCATATGGTCCCTGGTCCTCAGGTCCACCTGCAAAGGGGCCCTATGCCACAAATGCCCCCGAGTGCAATACCCCAACAACATCACTCCCTCCCAGGACAGCCCCCTTTACCAAACATGCCCCAGCAGCCCATGCAGATGCCTAGCCAACCCCAAACTCAACCCCCCCTCTCTGGGGGAGTGTGCTACCCTGGAGGGGCCCCAATGATGCCCCAGCAGCCCCTGGCACCACAGCCTGCAGCACCTCAACAGCCTCAGGCTCCTCTTCCCATGAGCCACCCACAGCCCTCTACTATGTACCCCTCAGGTCCAGGAGCTAATGTGCCTCCAAGTGCCCCACAGCAACCCACTGCCATGGGCCCACATGGTCCACACGCCCCCCCAACTCAGCATATGATCCAGCCCTCTCCCGGAGGCCCTTCAACGGCTCAACCACCTAACACGGTCCCTCCTTCGCCGTCGCCTTCACCCTCTCAATCTCCCTCTCCGGGTCCGACCTCTTTGGCTCTGAACCCCCAGCAGAGACCCACAACAGCCCCCGCCCCTGGAGGCACAGCTCCACCCACTCTTACCTCTCCCTCTGCTGTCTCTCCCTCCACAACACTGTTTCAGCGCCAGAACTCAAGCACAGATGATCTCCTGTCTTCGAGCCCTGAGAGCCAGTCCGGTGGCACCAAGGGCCCCACTAATGTCCTCCAGCCCACCAAAGCTGACCCGCAGGACGGGGAGCGTCGAAAGAAGAGCTGCCAGGGGGTTCTCCTGATCCAGGGAGACCCATACCAAGCTCCAGAGCGCGTTGCTCGCCTTCACAGTGCACTGGAACGTTACAGAGCCCAAGTGGATGCTCTGGAGCACCCCTCAGAGAGCGAGGGTGGCCTGTCAGTGCTGGATGCCCGCTGGAAAGAGCTACAGGATCAGCAGGAGAAGGACGCGCGCCAGCTCTCCATCGCCATCGCCCGCTGCTACACCATGAAGAACCGTCACCAGGATGTCATGCCCTACGACCTCAACCGCGTGGTGCTGCAGTCAGGCAAAGATGACTACATCAACGCCAGCTATGTGGAAGACTTGTCGCCATACTGCCCACGCCTGATTGCCACACAAGCTCCGCTCACTGGCACAGCGGCAGACTTCTGGCTGATGGTGTATGAGCAGAAGGTGTCACTGGTTGTCATGCTGGTTTCAGAGCAGGAGCTGGAAAAGGTACTGGGTTTAGTTTAGTTTGTGCTGTGGTTAATATGGCAGTGAGTAAATTAACATGGTGTGCAGCTGCAGGAGATTCTAATGGATTTATAGCATTTAACTTTTAAACTTTTACATTTTGAATTCATTTTTTAAGGTGAGATTAACAGATTTTGTTCTTTCTTAAAACAATTTTGTAGCACGTCAGTTAGGAGGTGTTCTGGAAATAATAGAGTTAATGAAACCTTGTGTTTTGTGATGACTTGAATGAGGACATTACATCCACCTATTCAGTCCACACCGTCTGTGTTTTTAACGTCGTCTTTTCATTCCCATCCAGGGAAAGGTTGTGCGCTACTTCCCAACGGAGCGTGGCCAGCAGCTCTCTCAGGGGCCGATCACACTGGGCCTAACCACGCAGAAGACCACACCCACACACGTGGAGCGCATGATCAGCCTGCAGTACCGCGACCAAAGCCTGAAGCGCACCGTCGTCCATCTCCAGTTCACCTCCTGGCCAGAGCTGTGAGGGGCTTCTTTCTACGTTAACTAGTTTCTGTACAAACATGTGTAGAGTTGGTTGTTGGGGTGTATCATTGTAACTTGTATGTAATCACTTCTTCATATCTCTCATCAGGGGTCTTCCTGACAGCAAGAGCAACCTGCTGCGATTCATCCAGGAGGTGCATGGACACTACCTCCACCAGAGGCCCTTACACACACCTGTAGTGGTGCATTGCAGGTGAGTGTGTGTCGTGGTGTGTTGAATTTGCTCACAGTATGTATTCAACATGAGCCGGTCAGCTCTTATGAAAGCTGGTTTGGCAGGTGAGTCCGTCTGTGGTGAATTTAGGGATTTCTATTTAAGTTTCTGTCCTGTCGTTGATCCTAATTCACAAAAGCAAAAGTTCTTAAAAGCACCTGAAAACCAAACCAAATGGCTTTGTAGTTTAATTACATCAGTGGATGTTTTAGTACATCTTAGTACACTTTAATCCTCAGAGGTGTGTTGGAAAAGTGGTGCTCACTAGCTTGTACACTGTGTCTCAGCTCGGGGGTGGGACGCACCGGCGCCTTCTGTCTGCTGTACGCTGCACTGCAGGAGCTGGAGGCAGGAAACGGGATCCCAGACCTTCCACTGCTGGTGAAGAAGATGAGACAACAGAGGAAGAACATGCTGCAGGAGAAGGTCAGACGCACAGAAAGCTCAAGTTGTGTTCGGCTTCATATCCGACTTCCGTCACAGGTTGAAAACTGCTGCGGGCGGGGTTGTTCAGGAGCCAGCGAAGGCAAATTGTCTAGATTTTGAGGTCTGCATCACCCAGATTGAATTAAACATGACATCAGTAGACTGTGCACAATAATCAGAGAATCAATGAGGTGCTCACTCATCGCTGTTTTAAAATGTTCCAGTTTAGCATTCCCTGCACGCTGACAAGGTTATTAGTCTCTTGTGCATTGTCACAGATCAATCCAGCTTTAAAAGTGGTGTAAAAATGGCAGGATACACATAGAATTTGCTTTGCAAATGAAGCGGAACCATGAACTGAACCATGTGATTATACAGAGCAGTGCAGTAAACCTCCAGGTGCACAGAATAAATTCTGCAGGGATAAAAATTAAATAAATTTAATCTTCGTGTGTGTGTGTGTGTGTGTGTGTGTGTGTGCGTCCGTCTGCAGCTCCACCTGAAGTTCTGCTATGAGGCCGTGCTGAAGCACGCTGAGCAGGTCCTCCAGCGACACGGCATCACCACGGCCACCTGCAGCAAGAGCACCAACCCTGCAGCCACAAAGGTTTGACATTCTCCACGTCCAAAACCTCCAGGTGCACCAGATGGGTGATCTGACTCTTTAGTGTCACTGTTTGCTCCTCAGAAACGAGGAGAGTAGAATTTGCTGTTCTTCTTGTGTAGCCTTTGAATGTCATTCCCGGTAGCTCCAATCTGTTTTTAATGCTGCATTTGCTTACATTTCGCACACCTGATTGTTCCAAAGGAATTCTACGAGCTCTGGTCGGACGAGGTACTCCTTTTATTAGTACAGCAGTCAGAGCAGCAGCAGTTAGAGTTAGAGTCTTTATTCTCTCTGTGTGTCTATTTTTGATCTAATTCTTCTCTCCTCCCCGCAGCCTTACTCCAGACAGGAGTCCCAGCAGGATCTTGTCCTCGGTGGTGACATGCCCATCAGCTCCATCCAAGCCACCATCGCCAAGCTCAGCATCCGGCCGCCCAGCGCCACAGACCCAGCCATGGAGGCACCCTTTGGCCTGGAGGAGCAGGTCGGCACCATCTTCCCTGACCTGGACTCGCTGGGTGACACCCAGCCGATCCAGGACCCTTATCCCCCCACAGATCCCCAGCCCCCCTCCTCTTT
Organism: Pempheris klunzingeri; assembly: GCF_042242105.1. Lineage (NCBI taxonomy): Eukaryota > Metazoa > Chordata > Actinopteri > Acropomatiformes > Pempheridae > Pempheris > Pempheris klunzingeri. Next base: position 25,072,687 of record NC_092019.1, on the reverse strand, counting down.
CAGCCCGCCTCTCACCTCCCCTACCAACTCTCCCCCACCACCCAACGGCCTGGACGCCGCCTCCCCCTGCACGCCGCCAGCAGCCGACCACCAGCTGGCCCCAGAAGTGGCGCCCAGCGCCAGCCCGCCGCCCGCTTCCTCTGCTCCGGCTCCTTCGTCCCTGGAGCTGCTGGCCGCGCTGACGCCCGAGGCCTTCTCCATGGAGGGAGGGGGGAAGGGGAAGCAGCGGGTGACCAAGCAGAGCTTCTTGCAGCCGGCGGAGGGTCAGGGTATCCACGGGACTCGAAGCGAGGAAGGTGACGACCCACTCAGTAGCCTGGACCCCCTCTGGAGCCTCAACAAGCGCTGAGACGTGTCCAAAGATGGCTGCCTTTCTCTGACTTTACCACCAGGCGCCCGGAGGCCTGTAGCTCTTTCTAATCCTGCTTTAAACAACACACACACACAGAGTCCTGGGAGTGTGAGGTATTTTAGCGGTTTGAATACCAAGACGTGCCTGGTGGCAGGTGGCAGGGGTTCAGTTTTGAAGTTGAGTGTATTTCCACGGCTTTAGGGATGAGACGCCTAAACACAAACACACCTGCTTCTCCTTCTATCACTGGGGGCTTCTGGGACCAGATCACTATGCACTCGTCTCTATCCTCTATTCCTTCTGTCGCTCTTTGCTGCTTTTCTTTTATATGTCTGTGATGGATGGATGTTCTGCACTAGCACGAGATCTGGTCCCCCCCACCCCAAAACATCCTAGCATGCACTCCTCTCTAATAGCCCTCTCCTCAGTTGGTGGTCAAGGGCGTGTTTGGCCGCTCCCTTCTGCGCTGCTCTGTGATTGGTTGCAGACAGGCCAGAGGAGCTGGGTGGCGCTATTTTAACAACACAACCCCCCCCACCCCACTCCACCCCCAGTCAATCAGTCATCACAGTAACACACAGCAGCATACAAATCAGTATGTCTTAACAAGTTGATTTCTTTCTTCATCTGTAACACTGTAAATATCTTAAATAAAATTAGACTATTCCAAAAGTACCTCTGGAAAAATGTCACTATTCATTCATCCTCCTTGTAAAGATGGGAAATAAATCCAGTAGACAGACAGCTGTTGTGGTATCAAAGCCTCTTTATTTGAAAATTAGTAAAAAGTCTTGAGCTTGTTTTGTTACAAAATAGTAAATAAGTTACCTCAACTACGACAGCCTGCGTAGATCGTAGCCAGCCAAAGAAGGGAGGCGGCTGGGGGGGTGGGGGGGTGAGGGGGCAGGAGGATACCTGGGGGGTTATAGACTTGTTCCAGATCAGTTTCTTCTGACCCTGCTGCGACTTTCCTCCCAGCTGTCTGAACCGTGAGCGGGGAGGTGACACAGAATGTGATTTCTTCTTGTCTGATCAGACGTGAAGGATGAAGAGGAGCTCTGCTGAGGATGAAGAGGAGCTCTGCTGAGGACGCAGCCTCGGCAAAATGTTCCCTTACACACCTCAAAGGGTAAAATGATGTCACGGCTGCACGATATGATAAACTGACGGCTGGATGAATGGGAGCGGCAGGGCGACCCCCGTCGGCCTGAAGCTGAACAGCTGTGAGGTCTACTAAGAGGAGCTGGCCGAGCCCTGTGCAGTGACTGACAGGTGGGTACGACTTGTTACAAGGCCGAGTTCTGTCAAACCAAAACATTCAAAAGAAGCTGATTTTCAATTGGAATTACTACACCAACCCTCCCTCCCTCCCTCCTTAACGGAATAGTTGGACACTTTGGGTAATACTTTGATCTGTTTTCTGTCAGAGTTGATGAAAAGATGGACACCATGTCTGTCAGTTTAATATAAGGTTACAGCTTAGCTTAGCAGAGTGTCGGGCTCTGTGACCAAATCTGAAACACTCAGAATTGTCTGTTTGTAGATTAGTGAGCTCGTTGGTAGGGGGTTTGTTTCCACGGGACAGAGCCAGTCGTCACACTGAGGTAACCTAACCTGCTGCTGGTTGTAACCTTAGATTAAACAGACAGCTTTGAGAGTGGCATCGATCTTCTCATTTAACCCTGTTAGAAAGCAAATAACATGAAGCACATTTTCCAAAATGTCAAACATTTGCTTTAAATCTAACTCACATTGCTAGAAAACAAGTAAAAAAAACAACAAAACAAAGTAAAAACTAGCTACACATGTTCTCATTTCTAAAGCTTTAGACAGAAAACAAAGCTAATAGGTTAACAGGTTACATTGCCAGTAGGTCACAAGTCTGCTGGTCACTTCTTACATTTCCGACATGAGCTGCGGGACAGCAGTTCACTTTCAGCTGCTCGTTTGGTGCAGAAAGGGAGCGACCTGTTCGCTGCATCCCAGTGAAACCAGAGCTGTGACCTGCGACCTGACATGTCTGCAGCGTGTTCACTAGTCCTGCAGGTGTGAACTCTGTCCACATGTCCTCTATGTGAGCTCATGTTCGCAAAAGTGCCTAACGTGTGTGTGTGTGCATCAGAGAGGGTTAGTAGTGCACTGAATTAGTGTTACGACGTGATACCGGAGAGGACTTTAGTTGCTTTTGTTTTTTTTAAACTGATTTGTTTGTCACACTTTCCGGGACGACATTCAGTAGACGCAGCTACAGCAGAAGGAGGATAATTTGGAGAAAATACATTCTGTACGTTGATTGATGTCAGTGAGGGACAAGTCTAAAACCTGGATCAGAAATGATCCAGAGTAAAGGGATACGTTCAGGCACTCACTAGTGGGGGGCTTAAATCCCCAAAAGTGAAAACGCTTTTATTACTTACTTACTTATCAGTGACATAAAATGACAGATCTGTGTTACTGACAAGTGGGAATTAATTGTAATTAAAGGTGAAGTAATAAATGATACACCTGATTATGATGGTAATGTTAATATCCAACACTTTAGGAAGAAGCAGACAGATGCTTAATCCTCTCCTCGTCCTCGGGGGGGGGACAAATTAGAGAAATCGTCTCATTGGTTGTTAAACCTCAGTGGGCAGAGCCAACTGGAATTCAACCAGTTTCCTTTCTAACCGTTTTTAGTAGAAAAACAGTAGAATCAGCACTCTGTTTCTGTGCAGCATTACAGTGTCAAACATTTCCACGAGCTGGTATATAAACTGTCCACGTCTCTGAACAGTCACAGTAAGCAGCACACTGCTGCTGCTGTCTGAACACAGAGGAGAACACCGTGGCAAACTGACTGACTAATACTTGTTGCTTATTGGCATCATTAAAAATGATGATAGGAGCACAGAAACAGAGCACAAATTCTAACAGAGCTTCACACTGTTTTAACGAGAGCGCCTGTGCATTTATTGTAACTTAGTATTAGCTTAAAGGGGCATAAAACAGCCAAGTGTGTCTTTACGCGTTGCCTCTCTTCACATGGTCAGTGACTGGCTGCAGAAAGAGGCCGACAGGTTGAGAGACGAGCTCCGCTCATGTTTGGATGAGTATCGTGGCAACAGGATGTGCTGTGAGGTCTGATGCTGGATGCCGTATGGTAGGTTATGTCATCGTTTGTGGCAAAATCAAAATCCTGGATTGGAAACGGTTTACGTCGAACCAGTTACAGTAAAAAGCGATTTAAAAAAAAAAAAAAAATCTCTGAAGGGCACAATTTAAAAAAGTACGGCAGCCAATGTAAACATGACGTCAGTATTCTCATCCAAAATTCAAGCAGTTTGGAAAATGGAGGTAGCCTGATGAAGGTGTAGCACACCGGGGCGGGGGGGCCGCAGGAGCCCTCATACAGCATCAGTAACCCCTGGATTTTCTCCTATAGCCCCCAACTCCATAACAACAAACACTTCAGTGTTTCCAGTTCAATATCACAAATAATGGTTTCAGAACCCACACCCAAACAGATGATCGCCATCTTATATTTACGTCATCATTTCCACATTATTAGATTCTTGTTTAAGAGCGGGGATTAGCCATTCATTAACAAACTGTTATTCAAAAATGTATTGCTAATAAATAATAGATTTATACATATAAAAACAGCCCCCTCTGGAGGTTTATTTTATACAGTAATCAGCTGTTCTCCCTCACACACACACACACACACAATCCTTTTTGTTCTCAGCAGTGTTTTGCCATAAAAAAGGGCCTAGATGCATTCATTCATTCATTCAGTCACACACACACACACTCAAACACACACACTCACACATTTCTGTATCACTGCGCAGCTCGTCCCAACGGGCCGTAGACCTGTTGAGGTTGCTGTGGCTGCACTTCGCCGTCGAGCGAAAGAGGCAGCAGGAATATTAAAAAATAAGGAGACAGTTTTATCTTCCTCTCTGGGCAGGAGGGGGTCACGGTGAAGCCCCTCCCGTATCAGCAGCATAGAGGGCAGAGCCACAAAACGAACACACACACACAAAAAGCACAAACTGGTGACTGGTGGATCCTCTTCAGGTGAGGAACGTCCAGCTTTTCTTGACCATCACGACCCTCGTAAATGTCAACACTTCACCATCGAGGGTCTGTCGCCCCTCCTCCGATAAAATGCAGCAGGTTGCACAATCAGTCCCCAGCTTTGTTTTGCTCATCACATCCAGGCTTGCACTTCAAAGACAGAGCCGTGTATGCTCATGGAACCTGATCTCATGATCACATCTCCTTTGAGTGTCAGAAGCAACAAATAAGAGCAAAACTGATGAAGAGGATGTTCAGAGCGTTTTGTTTTTTTTTTTTTTCCCCATCGAGTGCTCCCACCCACATCCACCTCTGCGTCCGTCAGTGCGTCCATCTCTCCTCAGTCTAGTTTCTCGAGCACCGAGGGCACGTACACCAAGCTGAGCTCGCTGCCGAAGTCGCAGACGATGGCGGCGTTGTCGAGCACCAGCAGCTGCCGGACACCCTGGCCGTCACTGGTCTGGCCCAGGTAGACCGTCTGCAGCAGGTCGCCAAAGTTCAGGTCCCAGAAGGAGACGCAGCCCTGGCCCCCCGTCACCAGGAGAGACTCTGAGATCACTCCCAGACTGGCCCCGCAACCCGCCTCCTGGTGGGGAGAGAGCGGTTAGCGTCAAATCAGCTGTGGCTTGATGTTTGCTTTTACCAGAATAATGGGTGGCAAACATAAGATTCTTTTCATTATCAGTTCATGTATGGATTCGATTTTTAAATCGAATCCCCGGCAGAAAATAGTCCCCAATAAAGTGTTTAGGTCAAGTTAGGTAAAAACTACAGTGACCGGCTGTTCTCGGAAATTACTACGCTTTCTTTAAAATGAAAAATACTAAATATTCATACTAAATTTATGACCCTCTGTCACCCTCTATTAATTATTGTTCTTTTTTCCTTCTTTCTGCTATCTAGTTCTCTCTTATAATCTAACCTTATCTAATCTGATATTCAAATGAAACAGCAATGAAGGGAAAACCCTCTGTTTGGTTTGCATGAAGGCATCGCAAGTAAAAAAGTTTTAAAGAAAAAGAAAATGGAAGCAGCAGGCTGGCCTCGGCAGCATTCTCCCACTTAGAGATCCAAGAGCATCAAGACTGTACCTGCTGTATGGAGTAGAGCTTGATCCCTGTGCTGCGGTCCCAGATACAGATGAGGTCATCCAGTCCTGAGCTGATGACACAAGAGGTGGTGCAGACCAGCGAGGTGACGTCACCACGGTGACCGTAAACGTGGCTGACGCGGCTCCCTGTCAGGACGTCCCACAGGCAGATGGCGCCGTCCTGCCCGCCGCTCGCCAGAACCATCGTCTGAGGAGATTAAGGTGCAGTCACACACACTAGATTCCATTTCCAAACACACACTGAACTGCACATACAGCCCACAGGCGTTCATGACACACCTACAATCCTAAGCTAATTTGGCCATTACTTTTATTATGTATCTTTATTGTGGTATTAAACCGTACTACTGACCTGGTCTATGTAGATGGCTGTGATCCCTCCAGAGTGACCCTGCAGGGTGAAGAGGCAGCACGAGTCCTCTAGACGATAAATCTGACAAATAAACACCAGGAGAAGAAATTATTGACTGTTACACAGTTACACTGACAACACTGTGTCTAGTGATGTTTAATGTGTTAAATCGGCACGTTAGTGTAACAGTTTGTGAGACATCAGTTTGTTAGGTGTTCTACATACAACAAGAAATCTGAAACATCTGAACGAGGCTACTGTGTCATTTTAGTTTGACAGCAAAGTCAGACTTGGGGGGGTGTTTCTTTATAAACAGCAGACAGAAGCCTGGGATGTGTGTAATCGCTGAGTTACCCGGACAGTGTGGTCCTGGCTGCCGGTGACGACCCTCCCGGCGGCCGCTCGCAGCACCGTGATGGGCTTCTGGTGAGCACACTGCACCGAGCGCGTGAGCTGGCAGCTGATCACATCCTCGCTGCTGTAACAGGGAGAGGGGGGCATGCTGCCTCGCCCAGGAGCACCTGGAGGATGATGACAGACATGAGGGTTCCTTAGAACATATGGAGAAAACTGTCTGTTTCATCCTTTAGAGTAAATTACTGTTGATCCATTTATTGATGAACTGTAGCAGCTCTAGTTTATTTCTCTAATGTTTAAAGCATTATAGGTCCCCACCTTTAAATGTAGCTACCTCAGTTTAACATTTCAGACAGTAGCACAAGCTTTGAGAATATATAGAAATGCATTAAGAATGAAACTTTGTTTCCAACAAGCTTTGTTGGCAGTAAAATGTCACGCTGCAGCCTTAATGCAGCACGTCAGAGTGGAGGTGCTGAGGCTCACCTCTGTACTGCAGCAGACACAGAGGTTTGTTTATCTCGACCGTGAAGAAATCTAGAGACCCGTTCAGCCGAGCCGCTACGATTCTGAGGAGAAAAAGGGACAAACATGGAGTCATAAACAATAAACGTGCTTGTCTTACTGTACCTGTGTGAAAGGGAGATGCCACAGTTTTTGGTGTTAAGTGAGAATCACCTGTTGTTGAGGAAGGCCAGAGCTGTGATCCCAGAGACTCCATCTTCATTACTGCAGCGCAACGACCCCTCCACTGCATCCCACAACTGGAAGCAAATGGGAGTTTAAACTATATATTAATTTTACATGTTTGTATGTTGAATTGTATTTCTTTTAGTTGATGTTTTGAACAAACGGCAGAAGAGGGAGGAATTCAGTATCTCTCTCAAAGCCACAGGCTCTAAACACCTCCTCATGCTTTTCATTTAGAAGTGACTAACAGCAACTGTCTTCTCAAATAACATTAAGCATGTGAATGTTAGAAAAATCTAGCTGATGATGATCCCATGCCACAAATTTACATTCCTTAAAAACACTGTGACATTAACAAAAACAATCAATCATCACTGGAACCTAAAAAAAACTGTATTTTTCCGTTCTTTACAGGTTCAGCTCCACTTATTATTTTACCTCCAGTTTACCGCTGCTCCTCCCAGCAGCTATCAGGTTTCCTCTCAGCTCCATGGCCCACACAGAGCTCTCCCAGTCTGGTGTCGCCTGTGTCCCTCCTGTGAAGGCTCTTTCTTGGGTTGGGGGGGCGGCTGCGTCCCCTATGCTGGGTCTTCTCTGGGGCTGAGCTCCCGATGGTGGCGAGGAGGAGGCTGAGGAAGGTGAGGGGTAGGTGGAGGGTGACGGGGGCTCATGCTCCATGTAGGCGCGCTCCACCAGGCCTCCGAAGTCGAAGCCTCCCCTGGGTGGGGTGAAGAGGTGGGAGGGAGGCTGGGAGGCAAAGTTGGTGTCGATAAGTGGGGTGAGGTCGGGCTGGTCGGTGAACAGAGTCGGCCGGGCGGGAGCAGTGCGCCGTCTCAGTGGGTAGCCCTCTTCCTCCGACAGGCCATCGCCACTGACTGGGGGGCCACGAGCTTCAGCGCCTACACACTCCAACTCTGCAGCTCCACTCACGCTGTCCCAGCCATCTCGCTGCTCCCAGCAGCCACTGCTGCTGCTCCGTCGGAGTCTGAGGAGGAAACAGAGTGAGTGAACTGCAAGCTGAAAATACTGAGAGTTACAGCCAGAGACAACTCAGTCAGATGGTGTTGGTGGATGTTCAGTCATTCCACCAATCAGTTACAATACTGCAGATCAATCAGATCTGTTCAAACTCCAATAGTTGTCGGCCTTAAATGTCCAGTGTTGGTTGGGCTTTCATTGAGTGTAACTGTGTCATTTTTACATATTTAGGATGGAAAACTTCAATTCCTTAAAACAACAAAAGCAGAAGTGTGGTGTTGTGATACCACAAGGAATGAGCGTCATCATCAAATCAGCTTCATTAATAATAATAATAATAATCCAGCGGAGGTTTAAATCATCAGCACGGTGACATCCTCACCCGTGGTTTGGGATGACTGTCAAGCAGTCACCAGTCTGAGCGTCCCAAACTCGAATCTGTCCTGCCAGGCAACAACTAGCCAACAGCATGCCGTCACTGGCCAAGCACTCGATGTCCTACAAGACAGAAAGACAGAGCGTGAGCCACACGAACAAATGGCCTGTCATTTCCACAGTTTGTATGATTGGGTAGCAGGTGACAGTTCAGTTGTTGTTCCAAACTGAGAATGTAATCTGACACCTCTGGTGAAACTTGGCAAATGAAGTCATTAACACGAGCTCGTTTCATTACTAAAATGTTGGTTTGACTCAAAGACTCAAAGCGATAAGTAAGGTCAAAACTACTAACTGACACGTTCTGACAAGATGTTGAGACATCTTCATCAGTGCCACAGATGTTAGTCAGCCTACCGATCCCAAATAAATTTACCAAAACGATCAACACAAGATGATTTTCTCTGCTGTTTTTGTAGTCTGGAGTGTGGCTGCATTTGGGAAATACAGACAAAAGTTCCATTCAGGCTGGATTTATTTCTCTAAGGACGGTGGAGTGATTTTAACATTAGCTGAGCTGGTCAGTAATTCTAATAGTTGTTTTAGCTTATAGCAGTTTACCTATTTGTTTACCAAATTGGCGCCATTTAAAGTAGGCCACGTTAGCAGGTCCTGTTTGCATTGTGCCCCGAGATGTTTAGACAACTATCACTGGAGGACTTTGATACCAAATGTGATGATATCATCCATGTGTGTGCGCCCTCTATCGGAGTCAACGCTCACCATACTGTGGCCCCTCAGCAGCAGTGGTGAGATCTCGCTGACTGGTGGAGAGTAGCCGTAATCATCGCAGGGCAGGTCCCCTCGGCGCCGGCGCCCGTGAGCGACACCGTTCTGGCCGTAGTTACGCGGGCAGAGAACCCGGTAGAGACAGAAGAGCAGCAGAACCAGCAGGACGCCTGCTGCCAGGCCCAGAGCTGCCACCCTGGACAGAGGGAGGGACAAAGGAGGGGTCAAATAAAGCCTCTCTCTCAGATAAACACTGTGGTCAACATTTACACCATTCTGCTAATTCACACACGCACCTGCCCAGTACCACCACAGCCTTCTCATGGCCACATCTTTATATTTGTGTTTTTCTATTTGTTATATTTGTACGTTTTTGCCTTTTGACCTTATGTTAAACGTCTGTGATACTTTCAGGTGGGCAACTTAAGACATAATCCACACTGTTTTAAGTGTTCTATGCACTGATCTACCAAGTCTCTAAAGTTTATTTGACAAATATACTGCACATGTGTCTAAAAAGTAAAGAGATAAATTTGTAAACAACATAACATGATACCTGAGAGCTCAGTGTCCCCAAAACATATTGTGCAGCTACTTCCCTGCAGGTTGAGCCTTCCAAACCTAACCGTAGTTACTGTGCTGAACTTCCCTCCTGGAAAAGCCTGACATCTGCCTGCTCTCCTACCTGCTGTGGAATGTGGCACAACTGTGATGATGAAACCTGCCAGACGAGTGTGACTAACTCTGCCTGCAAGACCAGTCCTGCTGCTTTGTGCAAATAAAACTCACCTTTTAAAAACACAAAGCTACAACTACATACTGAATTCAGAAGTGTGAGGAATGATGTGACATTTAAAAAGCCATTAGATGGGGAGCTTTGTGGGGGCAGACAGCGCACAGGGACTGAGGGGAAGGAATGACACAACAAAAGGCCCCCGGTCTGGCTAAAACTGGTGCTATGTGATGTAAAAACCAACAAATATGTTCTTCTCTTGCTAGCATGAAGACAAGGCAGCTATGAGAACATGTGTCCTGGGGTCATCTACCATCTGCACCTGTTACCTCTAGTAAGAGAACGAGGAGTGAAAGGTGAGAACACAAAGCAGGAGGACGGGTTTGATTTGTGCCCATCCAAATAACAAACTGTGTGTAGTGAACACTCACACTATAGGAGCCGTCCATCAAAGTCAGCTGTGCACAGTAACTAAGTACATTTACTGAAGACTTAAATACAATATTGAAATACACTTTCTGCCACTTTATACTTCTATGCCACTACATTTCAGGGGTAAATACTGTACTTTTTACTTTGCTACTTTATTTGATAACGGTTATTAGTTACTTTGCAGATTCAGCTTAATAACACAAAAAACAATTAACAGATTTATCATAATGTAAAGTTAGAGATTAAGATAAAACTGTATTGATCCCCAGGGGAGAAATTCACAAGCTCCCCAGCAGGTAAAGTATATAAAGTAGTCAGAAGTAGCTCCACCTTTACCAGCGTCAACATCAAAGTGATGAGCCCACTAATGCAGCAGTAACTAGAATGCTGTAATATTATATACATTGTTCTGAAATGGACCCTTCTGCATAATGAGTACTTTTACTTTTAGTGCTTATAGTATATTTTCATGCTAAAACCTTTGTACTTTTAAGACTTTAACTTAACACAGTATTTCTTCACTGTGTTATTGTTAAGTTCAAGATCTGAGTCCTTCTTCCACCTTCGTGCAAAGTGCACGTTCAGGTTATACTTGACCCCACAGTCAAAAGTCCACTCGGCACCAAAAGTGTCCTCCTGGATGTCGCTATGGCAGATAAAACAAGATAAAGGTGCTGGTGATTTGGAACAATGTCTCTTTGCTGATATATATTTATGTGGTGAAATATGAACAAGGAAACACACCTAGTACTTCTAGAGTTAAAGATCTTAAAAGCTAACCTGCTTTGTTACAATATTGACAGTAATATGTTTTTGTCTCTTCCAGTTTAAATAGATGTAGCTCACACTGTCTAGCTTGCTATAGGCACTGATGGGACATTAGAGACATTAGACAGTGTCATCAAGTTAATATGTCTGTTATTCATAACTTTGGGTCATTCATTTCAAACAGCACAAATCACTGGAATCACTGGGATCACTGGGCTCTAAAACCTTTTCAGGTCAAGGATTGAACACGTGGAACAAATTATTCTAATCAACAGTTTTGATGCTGATAAAAGCAACATCATTTTTGGCCAGGCCATATGACTGCTTTGTTTTATGTCTCAGAAAAGAAATGGAGATTATAAACAAAAGGCACATGATGAATTGTGATAATGATTTCGTCCAGCAACTTTTGAACACCTCATGTGATGTTAGAAGTTCACACAGAATCACCAAACCTGACGAGTCATTCCTCAGGCGGAAGATAAGCGCACTCTCCTCTCCTTTTCAGGAGGAAATCCTAATTCATTCTCTCTCTTACTCCCGACCTGAGGTTAAGATTTTCGTGTGCTTGTGAACCACGCCACGGAGCCTTTCAACAAACATGAACACGTGCTGAGAGACACACTGGAAATTCAAACAAATCTAAATGGTAATGCAGGAGGAGGTTGGGAAGGGCAGACATTTGCAGTGATCTAGCAAAAATGCAGAGAGAATGACAGAATGAGAACTGAATACTGAAACTGTGTGTGCGTGTGTGTGTCACTGTGTTGCAACCTGCTCTGAATGTGGTGGTAACAGCATGTTCACTTTTATCACACTGGCCTTCTCTCTGCCTCAGGGTCGTCTAAACAAGCCATAAACTCATCTGCCACTTCCCCGCTGTGAGGGTTGTGACCCTGACCTAACTTCAGCTGATAGCCTTCGTATCTCCTGTCCAAAGATGAAGTGAAGGCCTCAGCTTTTCACTTAGCAGCCAAGGTGCCAACACACTGCCTTACGCAACACAGCACAGTGGGGGCTCTGATGCTGGAGAGGTGAGACTGTGCCAGCAGGAAAGGAGAAAACATTGTAATGCTCACAAAGAAGTGTATGAAGCCATTTATGGGACAACTGAATTTCCTTCTGTGATAAACACAGTACGATCGCCAACATCCCAAAGCCTTAGAAAGATAAATCCCTGATTTCAAGGACAAAGCTGTCACTACTTCTTGTGCTTCCTCTGGTCACTTTGCATGTGATTATATCACAGATCAAAAGTATCTAAAGCAACCAGTCGGCCAGGCTGGTCTAGTCAGAGACAGAATACGTGCCGAAGGCAGAGAAAACAAGCATCCTCCCTTTTCTTTGTGCCGTTTCCTCATCTGGATTTGGATCTGAGACAACAATGTGTCCAGTGACACTTGACACAGTGCATGTCATGCATCCCTTATTCAAACATGCAGTTTCTTTATTTCCTTCTTCCAGCAGAGCTCAGTTTACACCTACACACATTTTACCCCATGAAACATCCCAGCGGGCTCTTTCATGTTTTTCTTCTTCTACTTCCACTTCACCAGTATCCCACATATTTAGTTTGTAAACTGATTTAAATTGTCTGTGTTACAGCGAGTGTGAGGACTGTCCATGGCCTTGGCCTTGACCCCAGATCACTGTGGAATCTATTCTACTTTACTGCTCTCCCTCCAGGTGAAGACTACTGCAAAGGTTTCACTCTTCACGGTGCAATCAGTTCAATGACAACTTGGTGGAAACTCAAGGCCAAGGACCATTAACTACTGTGACGCTGCTTCTGCTAGTCTGGGTGTGTGTTTGCTTGTTTTTTTAAACTAGCCACTGCTGGAAAGACATGCAGTAAAATGTCTATCACCATTTATGTTTTAATCGGTGTATAAAAGAGAAGCTCTGAGGGCTGAAAGCTTTTAAAGGCACTGTCCCAATGATATGAACTCAACTTTTTCAACTTTATGTAACTATCACAACTTTAATGATACCAGATCATTACTCTGCAATACAACACCCTGGTTAAGAGGTCTGTTCATTCTTTAAATTCAGGTGGAAAAGTGTGTGTGCGTGTGTCTTAGAACTAACTTGTAGAGGGTGAGGTCTGTCTGTAGATCTGCAGAGACTTTGGGGACGGGAGGAGGGGGGTGTCTTGTGTCCTGGGGGTGACGTGTCTCCACGGCCTCCTGGGGGGTTAGGTGAACGGTGACGGGAATGACGGGCAGGATGCTGATGTACCTGAAACAGGACACACGGCAGGATATTGAAGGATATTGAAAAACCTGAGGGTCCTCTCTGGATACGGCCATCACTGAATGAGACAAGGACTTTTTCTGAGATGTTTTCCATCGCAGCACGCTGCAGATTCACCCTAACAAACAGGCAAAGGACAGCCTTGGATTTAAGAGATAAGATTGACCCACTCAGGTGAGAACCAAATTCAGAGTTGTCTCCTACTGTGACTGGTGAACACTGAATGACTCCTCAGCCTCACTCACCTCTTGGCTAAAGTAATGTTGTAATAGCTGAAGAGTGATGGCCAGTGCCTGAAGGAGAGCCTCCTCCAGCCCTCCTCGTCTTCAGCCCCCCAGGTGATTTGGGGCACAGCGGGCGGGGCCTGGGGGAGGGCCCCTGCCCTGGCTGAGCCATGGTGTCCCTGTGACTGGTTCTCTGGTAGAGGAGTTGGATCTGGTGCAGGGTGGATGCTGAGGGTGCTGGTAGGATCTCCTCCGCGAAACACGGGGGCCACCCCTAGGTGAGGGGGCAAACCACCCCCTCCGGGATCTCCCAGAGGGCTTTGTTCAGAGACCTGCGCCGCCAGGTAGGTGCGTATTCCCGCCGGGTCGGTGTAGACAAGGATGCCGATCCAGATCACCGTGCCAACCTGGAGATGGGGCAAATGAATGATAACGATCACCCCCAGCGTCACATCGAGACACGTACGGTGTTATATCATATCACAGTGTTCGATCATCTGGCATTTTTTCCTTATCTCTCTTTTATCAACGTTCATAACAAATCAGTTAGTGACATACATTATCAGTGTGTCACAACCAGCAGAGAAACGTCATCAACTCTAAAGCTCAAACTACTTTTTCCATATTCAGCTAGCTTATGTGGATGCGCTCTTCAGTTACTAGTTAATTTGGTTCACTTGCACAGCTATTTAATCCACTTTAGCGCATTGGAACACTTAAAGTCAGCTTGAGGGGGCGGCATAATAACAAATATTTGACAGTTTGAATGCTCCTCTCAGACTTTCTGACATTAACACAATGAGAATGCAATTAGTAACACAGTGACTTCAGGCACAACAGAAGAAGACAGCAATACAAAACAAATGACAGACTGTGTGTGACATCTTCTCACCATGATGATGCGCTGAGCCAGGCGTGTGCGGGCCAGGAAGTACACCACACGCAGCCTCTTGGGAAGCCTCAGGTTCCTGAAGGCCGGAGTCTGGAGGGTGATCGTGTGGGGGGACGGTCGCGGGGGAGGGGGGACCTCGCGTGGACGCAGAGGGCCGGGCTTGGGTGGCGGCAGACCTGCTTCAGCTGGCAGGCGGCGGTTCAAGTCAGCCAGCTGGGGGGGGAGTGAGGTGGTTTACACTGGCACTGACTGGCTCTCTACAAACGTCAAACACCTTGCATTGCTGAAATGTGCCAATCCATGTTGTTTTAGCTGCCTTAAGACCGGCACTGAGGATTGTAAAATTCTGATTGGCAAAAAGCTTCTACAGCTAAAGCAGAACCAATCTGAGGTCCTAATCTTCAGGCCTGCAACACTACGAGTAACAATGTAGGGCATCTGTCACTGTGTGTAAATCCCATGCAAGAAATGTGTGCTACCTTTGATTCTGGTCTATAATTTGAGAGAGAAATCCTCTGCAAAATATAAATAATTTGTGTCCATTAAGGTTTTGGTTCAATGGTGAATTAGGGTCAAATCTATATATTGCAAAGCTATGGGAGGGGGGTTATATTATGAGAAACGTTTCTGAAATTCACAAGAAACAAAATGTTCTCAGATTATGACTTTGGCATTAAACTTTGAGATTAACAAGAGACCAACACCATCACACCGCAGGTGCAAAGTAAAGCCACGTGGTTCCATGTGGTAAATCTCAGAAATTCTGTTTTCTCAGAATATTGCCCCAGTTCCTGCTTCCCTAACTTCTTCCTTTCTTTAAGCCTACAATGATCCTAATACACTGTCATAGTTTGAAGACCATAGGTCATCCTTTTCTTTCAACCACTGTAATTCACTCCATGTAGTCACACCTCCTTAACTTGCAGCTGGTTCCTCCTCCACTGATATCTTTAAAACCTCTCTAAAGATCTATCTCATTTTCCTTTAGCCTTTTAATACTCATCATGAAAACAGTCATGTGTTCTCTGTAATGTGTTATTATGAGTTTCTCATGAATTATTTATTCTACTTATTCATTAATGTCTGTAAAGCACTTTGTTCAACGCTTGTTCTTAAATGAGCTCTACAAATGAACCGAGGCCAAACAGCAAGCTGAGTTTGATTCCTGCCAAAATCATCACCAGTTCAACTTCTCTTCTCTACATGCAAGTGTACAGCTCTAGTGTTTAATTGATTGTCAACTGATTAATCAAGAAAATTGCCAAATATCTGGTTACAGCTTCTCAAACTTGAGCATTTGCTTTTTTGAAAGAAAAAAAACCCAAAAACAAACAAAAACAACAGATTAGTTGACAATGAAAATATTTGTTAGTTGCAGCAATTAAGGATTAAGAGCATTGAAACCAGATTTTTGAATGTATGTGCAGTACACTAGATTAAAGCTTAGGGTCCGAATGCTGACTTAAACAGGGCACTGAGCTAAACACCAATGAAAGGTTTCAGTATGTGTGACAGGAAAACGGAACAGAAGGAGGTTTGAAATAACAAGTACACGTGTGGAGAAACAGTAATCTGCAAACTATGTGCTGAATGTATGTGGGCCTGTGGCTGCTGTCTGACCTCGATATGACCTGTAACTGCTCGTGTTCGAGCTTTTCATCTTATCTTCATGTTCACATTTGAGATATTTTCCTTTGTCAAGAGCCCGCTCAGGGCTCAGACACCTCTTAATGTCTGAAATGTTGGGGAGGATCACACTGAGCTTTGGGTGGTCGTATGTGTGAGACTTCTCACCTCCATGCGTCGGATGTCTATAGATAGCACTGTGGTGAAGAAGAACATCTGCAGGAAGAAGTCAGACACCAGCCCCACAACAGCAAACAGACAGAACTCCTGTAACATGCAGAAACCAGTGGAGACATTAGACCAGCACGCAGGTAAAGCATGTGAGCATTTCTCATTGTAACAAATGGGCACAAGCTGTGTTACAATCCTAGCCAGTATGACACAGCAGAACACACTGCTGCGTCATAAACATGAGCAAAGACGCAATTTATCGGTAACAGTACATACATACATACATACACACACAAGGACACACATGCCTAGTGTAAAAATAAAGATGGCAGACGTACTAAATGTGTGTATTCACACTGCATAAACATGCTCTGTCTCAGTATAAGAGACATATGCAACTATTATTTCCTATACTTTGTATTTACTGATGCAACTATTCAACCATAATTCTGTTACCTGGATAGCTGGCACCAGAGTAAAATATCCAATGAGGATGATGCACAGTTCAGTGGCCATGTTCTTCATGATAGACCAGCTCTCATTACTAAGGCCTGCAGGAAAACACCATCATTTAATAAACCAACAACAGATGCTCAGTGTTCCCATTTATGCTGGAAGACACTTCCAGCATAAACATTTGTTAGTGTGTGAGAACAGGAAAACTATTAGGTGACTTGTAGAAGTTATAAATGTAATGATTAATGGCCATCCGGTTGCTGCTCTTGCTGAGCATGAAACAAACACTTTCTGCTCTTACCCTGAGCGATGCGGAGTTTGACCTCGAGGTCGACGGGGGTGGACACCACAGACTTGGTGAGGACCAAGACGTTCTCCAGGCCGATCACTACCACCAGGTAAGGAAAAATCTCCCTGTGGACAGAAAACAGCAAAAAACAATTAAGACGGGAATAACAATGACTTCTCATCAGTGTAAGTTTGCGTACAGCATATATACTGTAAACGATCATTAGTCGATGCCTCTGTTGCAGTAACGCTGAGTTTGGTGGAACACACTTTTATGTGTCACCCACAATGGCTAAGTGGCCATTCACTTTACCAGAAGCTGAGCCGTAGGAGTGACCAGTGTGACCGTGGAGCTGAGTGTTTACAGTGAGGTCGGATAAATAATAAGGTCAGTCCCGAAGAGTAAAAAGATAATGACATTATTTATCAACAATTGGCAGCTGGGAATTTCCTCCTCTGTTTTAGTGTACAAAGAGATTAGTATAGATAAGCTTGTACAGTAAAAGTAAGTGTATAACTGGGTCACAAAGGAGTCACCAGCTCTGGGCGTTACATCAGGCACACACACACACACACACACACACACACACGTGTGGAGTCAACCGTGAGCAAGCAGGAAGTATAGCTTGCATGCATATCTTGGTGATGTTGACCATGATGTGTCTTTAAGCAAACACACAAAGTACAAGCACAGCCAATGGTGGGCATGCGGGGGTCTTGGTCAGTGGTTGGACAGCAGAGTGCCGTTGTCACGCCACAATGTCTGCTTTCTAATAATCCTCACATGATTGGACAACGATTTAATGGCAATATCACCATATCTCCTCCCCCTTGTGAACTTCCACCCACATAGACACAATGTCCCCTCTTTTTCATCCCCATTACACTGCTGAGGCTTAAATCTAAAGATGACCGTGCGTCAGGGCCCCTCGACTTTGGAACGACCTGCCTGAGGAGATAAGGCAGCAGAGTCAGTGATTTCTTTTAAATCACTTCTTAAAACCTATTTTTACAGACTCGCTTTTACATCATGGTGTCTTTTTCATGTCCTTTTATGTGTTTTTACTCTGTCTCTTTTATTAATTTATATAATTTTATTTTGATTGTTTTTATCATTGCTCTTATTTCTACGTGTATGTATTTATATTTGCACTTTTTAATGCTCCAGTGCCCTCTATCTCTTCTCCCACCCTCTTCCTCCTGCTTTTGTCTCTTCCTTTTTTCTTCCTGTTCTAAATTCATTGCAATCCTTGCTTTTGTTTGGCCTCACTGTGCGCCCCTCTGATGTTCTATTGCTCCTCCAGTATCCTGTTTACTTTGTCTATCAAAGTACTTTGTAAAGTCTGTTTTTAAAAGGTGCTACACAAATAGTTGTTATTAGGGCCCGAGCACCAAGCGGTGCGAGGACCCTATTGAAACTGCGTGGGGGAAAAATGTGCAAGGGAGGAAACGGGCCAGTACCCAAGAACCAAGAGGTGTACGGACCTCATAGGCCTCGAGCAGGTAGGCCTCGAAAAAATACGTGAAATGAAAAAAAACAGGAGACCAGGGGGCCAAAAACATAGTTGAAATGCAAGGAATTCTTCTTCTTCTTCTTTTTTAGGCAAATGAATTGCATTTTTGGTTGCCTAAACATGCACAAAAAGTCATGAAAGTTTGCAGAAAATTCAGTCGTGGTGAAAAATTACGTATTTCATAGGTTTCGCAAATGGGTGTGACAAAATGGCTCTGTAGCACCACCTAAACTCAGCCCCGGAACTGCGTTTTATGTACATGTACGAAATTCGGAGGGTTCATATATCTCTTCAAGGCGAACACAAAAAGTCTCTTGGAGCAATGATCTAAACCCAACAGGAAGTCAGCCATATTGGATTTTTCACGCATTTTTGGCGATTTACAGGGGACGTAAATTAACTAACTAGTCCGAGGGGGTTCCAGCGATCGACTTCAAACTTGGTCAGCAGGTAGAGAAGGCATCAACGATGAAAAGTTATTAAAGGTCTCTACAAAACTTTAACGGTTTGGGCGTGGCGAGCTGTTAAAGGTTCAGTGTCTCACCATGACTCGCCATGAAACAGGAAGTTGTTAATAACTTGACTGTACATGGTCCAATCAGCACCAAACTTCACGTCTGATGAGAGTCCCGCCCTGAAGACGTCTACATGTCAATATTCATTCACAGTCACAGCGCCACCTGGTGGTGACATGAAATGCTATGTTTTACAATATGATGGCTCAAGGCCAGCCAGTTGATCAGATCCACTTCAAATTTGGTCAGGGAAGCCTCAAGATGTTGATGTTGGTCTGGAGCGAACACCGCGAGTCTCCGTCAAAAGCTGTTGCCGTGACGAACAGGCGATTTCGATAATACATTTTCCTTCGCCATGAGCATTAAAAGTGCTGTAACTCCACTGTACAAGGTCCTATCTTCACCAAATTGATACAGTTTGATGACTGTCCGGCTCTGCTATGAATTCAGCAAACATTATCCAATCTCTTTCAAACTTGTCACGCTTAATAAGAGTCCCAACCTGAAGACATCTAGATGCCAATTAGTGACCACAGTCATTGCGCCACCTGGTGGCAACAGGAAGTAACACATCTATGGCAATGATCATTTGAGTTGCACAACATTTTCACAGTGTAGTCAACACTTCATATACTGGAATATAAGACGTGATTAGTGGCTGTTCTCTGGCGCCACATGGGAACAGGAAGTGACGTGTAACTCCTTCACGCACTGTCCGACATACATGAACATTTTGAGCCGCATGGAAGGGTCAGAGTCCGGCACAGGACGGAGCTGCCGCATGCCCCGACGTGCACGGAGGTGCGAGGGCCCTCCAACGCTGCTTGCAGATTTAATTAGGGCCCAAGCACCAAGCGGTGCGAGGACCCTATAGCAATGTGAGTAGGAAAAACGTGCAAGGGAGGAAACGTGCCAGTACCCAAGAACCAAGAGGTGTACGGACCCCATAGGCCCCGAGCACGAAGGGGCTGAAAAAAAATATATGAAATGCAAGCAACCAGGGGGCCGAAAACATAGTTGAAATGCAAGGAATTCTTCTTCTTCTTATTCTTCTTCTTCTCCTCCTCCTTTTCCCCAATGAATTGCATTTTGGTGGTGGTGAAAAATTCCGTCTATCTGGTGAAATGAGCGCAAGAGAAGTGTTTCTCTCTCCCTCCTCTGTCATTTTAACATGGCAGTCAATGAGGCATTCGGTCGGTGCTCCCGTCGCTCCGAGGCTTGTGGGACATGCTGCGTGCATTTCTGTGTGTTGTGAGTCACATGACTGCGTGTCCAAAGACTTAAGCTACATTTTGAGTGATAAACTGTGACTGTGGGTGAAACGGTTCGGCCAAACCAGCGAGTTAAAGACAAAAGTTTCATGTGATTTTTCCGCTCCTCCACACTCTAGCGATGACGTCACCCACTCTAGCGCGGCCACATACACACTCATGTAAAATGAGAAAAAGTTTAAAAATGTTTTAAAAGACGACTGTGATGAAGTGGTGAATGGCACAAAGGAGGTAGAGGTATGTGCTGAAAGAGGGAGAGATGATGAACGTTTTAAAGCTTCAATGGAGTTCTGTGCTGTGAGGGCTAGAAGTCGGGTGAAGAAATGGGAATGTTGAAAATTTTTCACATTCATTTCTATGAGGAAATAAATAAATCGGACATTTTTAAAGTTTCGGATATGAAAAGTCATAGCAGAGCCACTTCCAGAGCTCTCAGAAACTCCTAAAGGACTCCTGCAACCATTGACATATACACAAGATATCTTGAGATATCTTGTCTTGAGATATTTCTATGTGATGAACAATACTGGAAAAACTATTTTTCAAACAAAAACAAGTTTGTAAGTAACCAGAATGTTGGCTGAGGGTGTCACTGATGACCTCAGAGGCTTCCAGAATGTTGAATCGATATAAATAGAGACGAAACCCAAACTGAGCTGAGGGAGATAGACAGAGAGAGATACACGTTCACCACACATCCGAGACACACCACCGTTCGAAGAACACTTCAACAACCATTGAAAACCCGCTACAACTGTGATCGGTTCCATTAAGAAGATCAATGAAAGCCAACAGCAGTCCAGTTGAGGCAATGCTGCCTGCGGGTCTCACCTGGGGAGAGATCATGGAGTTGGAGGACGAAAAACAGGAGTTACTAGCTACACTACCTGTTTGATGGCAGCAGCGCTGTCGAAAATATGGATTGGGAGTCCAATGAGGTCTCTCCTGCTCCGATGGATGCAAGAGAGCCTCATGAAAACACCCAGAGGGAGCAGCCACCTCAAAACAACGGGGATGGCCAGCAACCTCAAATCAACGGGGATGGCCAGCCACCTCAAAACCACCGGGGTGGCGGCCGACCTCAAAACCACCGGGGTGGCCAGTCATCTCAGTACTACTGGGATTCCCAGTCATCTCAAAACCACCGGGGTGGCCAGTCATCTCAAAACCACCGGGGTGGCCAGTCATCTCAAAACCACCGGGGTGGCCAGTCATCTCAAAACCACCGGGGTGGCCAGCCACCTCAAAACCACCAGGGTGGCCAGCCACCTCAAAGCCACCAGGGTGGCCAGCCACCTCAAAGCCACAAGGGTGGCCAGCCACCTCAAAGCCACAAGGGTGGCCAGCAACCTCAAAGCCACAAGGGTGGCCAGCAACCTCAAAACCACCAGGGTGGCCAGCAACCTCAAAACCACCAGGGTGGCCAGTCGTCTCAAAACCACCAGGGTGGCCAGTCGTCTCAAAACCACCAGGGTGGCCAGTTGTCTCAAAACCACCAGGGTGGCCAGTCATCTCCATACTACTGGGGGAGGAATCCACCTCTGCAGCAGCGTCTGCAGAAAGCCCTAACCGACCTTCACTATGAAAGAGGTTTGAGACGTAGGGAGCAGCAAACTTCTTACAATGAGAAGTACATGCGTGAAGAAGCAGAGTGGAAACTGAAGCAGCAGCAGAGCTTGAGGTTCGATCTAGACAAGGAGGTGGTGAGGCTCAAACAGGAAATCAAGAGTCTCTCCTCCACAGCCCTCGCAGCCGAGCCCCTGGACGGGTCGAACAACAACAAAGACGACCTGATCAAAGATCTCACAGATCAAGTCCAAGCTGAAAGGCAGAGAGCTGACCTCCTGAAAAAAGAACTGGAGGAACTCAGGCTTGAGTTTAATGAGAGAGTCACCAAAGTCCTGAGCCTGGAAGAAAGGCTGAAAGGCGAAAGAGACTCTCTGTTGGTCTTCAAACTAAAGACGCATGAACTGCAGAAACAAGTTGATACCTACAAAAACCCAATGATGCTCCAGGTGTGTGAGCAGATTGGAAAAACCCCCATTTCAAAGGTAAACAACTTGATCACAACTGACCTCCATGCACCACAGAACACTTCTGTCGCAGAGGAGGTTGCCCTTCCAGAGGAGTCCCAGGTCGCTCCACTGGAGGAGGCCCAAGTCACAGAAGAGGTCGCCCCACTGGAGGAGGCCCAAGTCACAGAAGAGGTCGCCCGACTGGAGGAGGCCCAAGTCACCGAAGAGGTCGCCCGACTGGAGGAGGCCCAAGTCACCGAAGAGGTCGCCCGACTGGAGGAGGCCCAAGTCAACAAGGAGGTCGCCCCAAAGGAGGAGGCCCAAGTCAACAAGGAGGTTTTCCCACTTGAAGAGGCCCAGGTCCCTGATGAGGTCGCCCCACGGGGGGAGGGCCAAGTCACTGACGAGGTCGCCCCACTGGGGGAGGGCCAAGTCACTGATGAGGTCGCCCCACTGGGGGAGGCCCAAGTCACCGGCCAGCCATCTTTGTGGAGGCGCTTCAAGAAAGCTCTAACACCGAAACACCGCCGCCAGTACAAGAACAAGAAGGCGGCGTGAAACAAGACACGGAGGTTCAGTTTCATGTCCTGACAGGATCTGATCTGTTCCTCTGTGTTTAAACTGGTTTTCTCCAGGTACTCCGGTTTATCCAACATACAAAAAACAAACAAACAAAAAATATGAAATAATTTGAAATAAAAACTTCAATTAGAAATTAAATATTGATTTCCTGTGTAGTTGTTCCTCTGTAGAGCATCGTTCAGAACTCTTCAGACTGGTGTCTTACTGTTCATATCATACTGGGATACAATCAAGGACTGTTTACTGAGTATCAGCTGATCTGATTTGATTTAATGTTGCACATAAAAATAATATTATAATATTATAATATGTATCATATAATAAAATGACATGTCATTTTAATTTAATTGTCTAATTGTAGCATGAAGAAACAGTTCAACATTTTCAGAAATGTGCTATTTAGCTTTCTCTCCAAGAGTGAGATGAGGTCACTCCAGCACGTAACTCACCCTGAAACCACTGTGTTAATTTTACATTTCTGTTTGTGTTCACACTCAACCCAGACACAACGTCTTTTCGTCTATGAGTTTTAGAGGTGTTCACAGGTGTGTTTTTGAACTCTGGACAGATCCAGGCTGGCTGTTTCCCCCTGCTTCCACTCTTTATGCTAAGCTAGGCTAACCACGTCCTGCCTCCAGCTCCAGCTCTTCTTTTAAATTGAGTAGTCACGGACAAAGTGTGTTTTCATATAATTAGATATTGTCACTGGTGCATTTACAGGCCAAAAAAAATCTAAACACAAAGGGAACAGCACTCAGACACATTTGTTTTTAAAGGAAACCTTAAAAAAAAATGGGTTACAAACAAAAATGGGTTATTTCAACCAGAATTATAATGTAATATTTCCTACTGCAGCGTTACAAATCAGCTTGTGTTGTGTTCAGGCGTGTGATCAGGATGTACGACACATGCAGCCCATCTTCTGCTCTTAGTATGCGACGGTGTGAAGCGATGAGGTGTCACGTTGTCACATGGGTCAGAGTCTCCCTGCAGGAACCTCCAGCTGGTTTCCTCATGACAGAACCAACTAATCCTGCAGTCACACTGAAGCTTTCCTCGTTTCACTGCAGCTCAGTCAGACATTAAAGTGGAACTTGTTTTGGTCCAAATTGGTCCAGTTTGCCTCAGTCGACTGCCAACTGCACCTGATCACAGTAGGTCCACTAAAAGTGCTTGTTTGATCCACTGACAGGCTCAGAGTGTTATTCTAAGTGTGTGACAGCATCATGGAAAGGATCCCTACAGAGAGAGACCTGGAAGATCCTTTTGGTTTAACCACAAACAGCCGTTATATCGCTTTCTGCACACACACCAGACTACATTCACTAAAACAGGGATTTTACCACCCAGAACACAGGATGCTGCTGCTCTGCTGCTGCCTCATTCGGTTAGTATGTTTGTGTTGTTGTGTGCTACATAAATATTTCTTTGGATCCAAACTAACCATTAAAAGCATCGAAGTAACACAATGACATAAACAAACTCACTGATTGAGTCAGCTGTAGAAGAGAAGCACTGATGTTCTGTTCGGTAAAATCCCTGTTTTATCGCGTGGAAGGGTCGGAGTCCAGCAACAGGACGGAGCCGCCGCACGCCACGACGTGCACGGGGGTGCGAGGGCCCTCCAACGCTGCTTGCAGCTTTAATTGCTATTACTACTACTACTATATTATTAATATTATTATTAATATTGCCATTATCATTATCATTATTACTATCCTTGCCCACCTGTTGTAAACATCAACACAAATCCATGTAAAGTCTATTCAGAGGAAAAGTGAAGCCAATAAGTCAGTGTGTGTGTGCAGGTATGTCTTTCTGTGAATAAGATAAGAGACAATGATGAAAATGTAACAGTCTGTTATCAGGACACAATTGAATGTCAATAGCTGAATGAGGACTACACAACTACTGCCTCTGACTATGGCTAATTACATTTTCTTTCCTCCCACTGATAAGTTGGAGATTAACCATTTCTGGTTCTGGTTTCTGGTCAGATTTCTGCTACAGCTGGTCTTGATAAAATCACCTCCATCAAAAGTTGTAAGATACACATGGACATGCTAAGGGATTCCATAAGTAATCAGGATTCATCCTCAGGGCACCATAGATATCTATACCAAATGTCACTGTAGTCCATTCTGTACTTGTTCAGACATTTGGCTAAAAACCAAAAATGTCAACCTCACGGTGGCACTAGAGGAAAAGTCACCAAAATCAGGCTTTGCTGTCTCAATAACATGAACGTCTGGATAAAATCTCATTATGGCTAACCACTGAAGGTAAACTAATTATTCTCTAATAAAAAAAAAAAAAAAAAAGAAAGACTAGCTCTCCGCATTGCTCTCTTTTCCTTCCCTAAAATGTTGTGGGATACTGCTGACAGACAGGAAAGCTAATGAACAAGCGTGGAGGTAAGAACTCTTTGGTAATCTTCCAAAACTGAAGTATGTAGAAGAACGTGGGCATTCCTACCCTCCATTGAGCGTGGGGGTCAGTCCAAACAGTGTACACAGTCCCACAGACATGAGCAGGGAGCTGAGGACTGTGACCACAGCAGCCAGAGCCAGACCCCACTTCGACTTCACCATGTCAATCTTACCTGCAGGGGGGAAAAGAACATACGTTAAGGACAGATACGTTGATGACTGTTAATTACTTGAGTTGTAATCAATCATGTGTGACGATTTTCAGCAAACACCAAATTTATTATTAACATAAACATGAACTTTAAAAAGAGTTCTTGACATACAGTACCAGTCAAAGGTTTGGACACACCTTCTCATTTAATGGTTTTTCTTTATTTTTATTTTCTACATTGTAGATTAATATTAATGTTTGCAAAGCTGTCAGCAAAGCAGAAGGTGGCTACTTTGAAGAGTCTAAAATATAAAACATATTCTGCTTACTACATAATTCCAAAAAAATAACTACAAAAAAATAACTAAACTGCCATTTATTTGTTGTTTTCTATGGAAAACAAAAACTCCAACACTAAAATAAAAAATGAGATCAAAATGAAAACTGCTTACAAGCAAGTTTTAGGGAACTTTTGCACAAACGTGCCAAACAGGAATCAACTAATCAGCTTGAGTGTGAATATTCATTTTGTGTACTTTGAGTGTGTGTGTGTGTTTGTTCTCTGCACTAATGTTTGCACTGGCAAGTCGCTGAGGGTGAGGTGAGTGCGTTCTTACAGCCGTGTACAATGTTCCTGTGTGAGGATTATCCCTGCGCCAGACAGGAACAACCTTGGCACACAAATACACAAGTGTACACAAGGGCCCAGTAGGTGTGAGTCTGAATCTCTGACACATTTCAAAGATTAAGTGGTGCGAGTTGTGTGAAAAGGGAAAAAAAAAAAAAAAAAAAGGAAGCCAGATGGGAAAAGTGGGGTGGAACAAAATACAGAAGACAGAGCTGGTGAGCTTGACTCACGTGTGGAGAAGTAGATGTAGGCAAAAAGGATGATGTATGTCGTGACGAGCGGGATGAGCTCAGCGATTCCAATCTCCTCTTTGAAGTGGACGTGAACCATGTGGTCGTCTCTCAGGCTGCAGTTGGCTGACGGGTGGAGCTGCTTCAGACGGGCCCGCAGGCTTCCCAGGAACCTGGATACACACAGGGATCATGATCATCAGCACTGCAGATACAGCCCAGTCACTGACTCACTGTTTACATGTATTCACTGTAAGGAAACGCATGGTGCCGATGACTGGCAGTCCCTATCTCATGGTCTGATCAAATTAAATCCAAGTTGAAAATAGAGCAGCTCAAGAGAAGCTCAGTCAAATAACCCCGTGCTTTTTTTATTCAATTTGGCTCAGTCTAAAAACACCAGACCTCTCAGTAATGCTGTTATACTGGGATGTGTAAAGAAAATTGTATGAGTCAGTTACCCTTCATGTCTCTTGGAATGGGCATAAAAAACATGATACTAACTATATTTTGTACCAACCGCTAAACTAAATGAACTCTTCAAGAGAGGAAACAGCCTTTCTTGTGATTTCTGAGCAAAAAGTAGGAAAATATGAAATGTAAGTTAAACTGCATTTTAAGTGTTCTCACCTTGCATCGTAGCTGGACAGCACCACAGTGATCGTGTATGTCACCACCCGCTTCCTGTTGTAGTGACTGACCCCCGTGTACTTCCCAGGGACGCCAAACAGCAGGTCTAAAACAACACACACACACACACACACACACACACACACACACACACACACACACACACACACACACACACACACACACACACACACACACACACACACACACACACACACACACACACACACACACATTAGTGTAAATGACCATTTCCTGTATTAGTGGTTAATAGTAATATAGTAATAGTACTCATTAGTATCCAGTCTAGTAATTATCCAAATACACAGCAATCAACTTAACATGTGTTTTTGCCTTTAATTAAAGCATGATCAGTAAAAGCTGTGTGCCATTTCATCTTGATATGATTCATACAGGGTGTGTAGGTTTATGTATTCATTTGCGTAGATGAAGAGGGAGGTGGGAGTGGGGGGCATACTTTATGATCCAGGCTCCTGAGCCAGTATGACTGGCCTTCCACCAGCTCAGTGTGAACAAGAGTGTGATCAGTCTGACTGCAACTAGCAGCCAAGCTGTCCCTGACTCCAGCTTCAGAATAGGCTTCCCACCTCTAAATCACTTGAGTTGGAGGGTGAGGCAGAATGCTGAGCTGGCTTTGGCCAGTCAGGCAGGGTGATTTGGTTCACTATGTCAGTGGGGAAAGTTTTAAGAGAATTCAATAAGTTCCCAAGGAATGAAACTGCTTGTTCTCTGTCAATATGAAAGCCTCTTAGCTTTCTGATACCACTAATCCCCTGCTCACTACCTCCCTACGATTACTCCTGTTGAGTGATGGCTTCCAATGAGGCAGAGTACAAAGGCCTCTGAATATACTCCACTCTTTTATTTTTCACCTTCAAGTAGCATTTTAAACAATCATTAACTTCATATGGCAAAGCCATTGTATTTACTACAGATAAGATGGATATGGACTTGTTTGTGTCACAGATGCTCAGGATACACTCAGTGACAGGCCATCACCTCGGACACTGGCAGCCTGTACCAGTGTGGGATGCATTTTCAGACTGGATTTGATGGGTCTTATAAGCACTTAATGGCACAGAAAAGACAACATAGAGCTCTTATTGCACAAGTTTAACTGAGGGCGTCATAAATTAGAGTGCTCTCTACAAATGAATAAAATATCAGCGGGAGTCAAAGACCAATGAAAGTCAAAACATTAGTGAGGCATTCATATGACGTATGATAATCAGGTGAAACAGGGTGGCTTAAAAGGTTTGAAGAGATATTTACCACATCATACGGTCTATCAATCCATGTCATAGATCAAGGCAGTCCAGTTAGAGGTGTGTTAGAAATACTGTACACAAGAGTATTTGTACCAAAACATGGAAAATGTCATCATGCTGCACAGTGAACAACACCAGGAGGGTTTGGGGAAGGAAAAGAAATGTGGTCACAGGTTTTAGAAATGCGAGTACTAAAACCTCATCTTTACTTTTACTGACTGTAAAATGAACAATTTCTTGCTCACGGGTCAGGGAATTTCTGGAAAGACATGGAATTGGGAAAAGTCTATTCCAGATGAGGTCAGTCAGGTAATGTAATGAATTACTGAAGCAAGTTATGGAAAATCAGGAAATATTGTGTCTTCTTTAAAAAAAAAAAAAAGTAATCCTATTTGGGTTGTTTCCAGTTTCATGTGTGTTCTGCTTGGTTATGGTCACTTGACTTTTATTTCCCCCCCCATTTCTCCTCCTGGAACCCTGAGCTTCTCTTACACCGTCTCCTCAGCCCTACCTCGCAGCGTGGCCGAGGTGTGCAGGCCTTTGGGTTCATGTTTCTGGATGGTCTTGAGGAGGTCGGGGTCCGAGTCGAACAGCTCCCGCTGGTTCTGCCAGTAGTTGCCGGGAGAAACGAGCAGGCAGCCGTGCTCTGGAAGCACCGACTGCATCCGTCGTAACCCTGGAAACAGGTCTGTCACCTGGAGACATAAAGTCTCCAGACTGCGAATCCCGGAGCTGATAAAGCAGAGAGAGGGGGAAGACGGGGGAAAAGTCTTGATATTAACAAAATAAAGCTCCTCTTGTAATTACTATTTGAGCAAGAAGTGCAGCTATCAATATAACTACATAATTGAGCAATAAGATGAGAGGGAAATGTACTTTGTTAACTTAATTCTTTGGAAAATGTTTTTTACAACTAGAATAGAGTTCATTAACTGAGACAAGAAACTGTCGTATGAATCGGCTCTCATATCAGTGCTCAGTAAAGTGTGCCTGTCAAACAAACAGCAACCTTTAGTTTGTAACAAACTGAAGGTTCGCTGGAAGCTGTCGTTGAAGGTCATACGTGTTTTTCTTACTCGCTCTCACGCCACAGGCAAAATAGTTTGTAGGGTTCATGGCTTGACTTTGAACTGCATAACATGTGCTGGAGGACAGGCACAAAAGTATCTCAACACGCTGCTGTGTGTCAACATTCACTTGATTCTCTGCCTAAGTCATTACAATTAATCCATTACAAAATTAATCCTAACATTTTGAAAGGCGATTAATCATTTCATTTTTCCAAACGAACAAAAAAAGCCAAAAATTGTGTTGGCAGATTCTCAAATGTGAGGATCTGAGTCTTTTTTCCACTTTTGTGTATTGTGGATCAAACATCTTTGGACTGTTGGTAAGGCAAAACAACTAATCTAAAGATTCTTATCTATTTTCATTATTTCTTATCATTTATTTTTAATCAGTTAATCAAAAAGATTAACTATGTAAATAACAGTTTCAGCCCTAGTTTTGTCTAAAGTTGTACCGAGTTCTCCTGAAAAGAAAAGAATGATTATTTGTCATTTAATGTGTGTGTGTGTGTGTGTGTGTGTGTGTTTACCTGTCAGAGTGGACATGGTTGCGGATCTCCTCCAGCAGACTAAAGACTCGACCCAGTGGCGACCGAAAAACGTCCACCGGCACCAGGCTGCTGTCCCACGGAGACACCGCCGCCTTCACCAACACCTGCTGGATGTAGGCGACCGGAGGCCCCCGGTACTGTGGCACACACACAAACATGCTCAGGGACACACAAATGATGGAGCAGAAGAAATGGTCGGGTACACCAAGTTCTTTGTTAGCAGGGTAATGGAAAAATGTTATGGCCACACAGTTTTTCTTTATTCTTTTTATTTGTTGAGACTTTTCCAGAGGACTGCACCGATGTGTTGGATAGTGCTGTGTGTGTGTATGTGTGTGTGTGTGTGTATGGTAAACTTTGTCAAAACAAGACAGCTGAGAAGCAATTTATTTGCAACGTTATGTGAGGAGATGGGAGCGCTTCAAAGGCCTCATTGCTCCACGTGGAGGTCTGATGGATGTCCGGTGGAACAGTTGAGCCCTGCATGTATGAACTGATGACACGTGTGATGACGCAAGACTGCTTGCAAGTGATGAATGGCGTGAAAGACTCACATGCATGGCAAATATTTCTCAGTAACTGAACGAACTGAATACATAAATGCGAGGTCGAAAGGAAAATCTGCTCACATCCAAAGACAAAATAAACATATTCCATTCAAAGGTCTCCCCCAGGAAAGGGGCGCTCTCGAAATGTTCCCCCTCACCCAAAAATGGCAAGGACATGTCAACACTGGTGCATTGTGTAAAATAATGAGTGAACATTTGAAAGCTCTTCAGGGGAAGGTATCTATAGCCGAGACAAGACTGTGGTTTAAAAGTGAGCTGATCGAACACTGGACAGTTTTGGGTTGGCAAGGAGTTTCCAATTGTGGCAAACACAGATGTTTCAATGTTGCTCCCCATTTCCCACAACATATGTATGCAAGCTTAGCTTTTCAAGCCTAACTGCAACAAAAAGTAAAACAGAGTGACCGCAGGCAGCGGAGGAAAAGCTCCGCCTGTGCCTTTCTTCAATTCCTGCCAGGAAATCAGCTTTGTGTTCATCGAAACAAGATCTCACACTGAGTGAGTATAACTGTACGTTCTTAGAAGATTATGCACTACGATGAGCTATTATTTTTCATTCTGTAACCTCTGTGATAGCGGTGTGCCTTGGGATTTTCTTCAAAGCCAAAAGTAAGCCGTTGCACAGAAATGGTTGAAAAACATTTGTTTGCTGTTTAAACCAGAAGTAATGCTGTAAGTGAAATGCTGTATGTGAAAGCTTCCTGTTGTTCTGCTGCCTCGAAGGTTCAAAGTAAATTAAAACTACTGCTGACAAGTGAGCCATTGTTCTGCATTCATCTTCTGCTTTCATTATTTATGAGCCTCCATCTTTGCTGTGAAACCTGTGATCCAGTTTTAGACGTTCAGTGAGGAGTATTTTGTTTCAGTTTCGAGTTGAAAAAAATATTTGGCATTAGAATTACAATTACTTCGAATTAGATAGGATATAGATTAGGACTCGACATTAAGGAGTGAATGCAGTTAAAGGAGTGAGACCAAGAGACATTAACAGTTCTGGGATGTATATAATGGGTGTGTGCTTTCTCCTCTCCTACCCAGTCCGGCCGCTCTCCGAGGTCACCCTGGGGCTCATGGGAAGGGACGCTGTAGTCTCGCACCCCTGTGGTGAACTCCACAGGACCCGTCCCAGGCAGGGGGAGCCTCAATAACGGATAGCTAGAGAGAGAAAGATGGGGGGGGGGGCAAGAGTGCATTAATCTAATCGGTCTTCAACAAGGTTTCAAGCAAGTTTGGTTAAACAGATATTTCAGCTGGAGATCAGTGTTGTATATAACATTAGATAAGTTACTGATAATTTAGGCAGCAATTAGAAGAAATCACGGGTTGCTTAAATACTCTGCCTCACTATTTTTCAGCAGCCAAAAATCATTTCAAAATGAAACGCCTGATCAAATCTTTGTATCTGTGAGGCTGCACAGTATCTTATGGTCAGCAGATACTTGATAATAATCAAACAGAACTGTATACATACATGAAACAGCAAATAAATTCAGTACTACCACACATATAACATTGACAAATGAATGCCTTGGTGGACAGGCATGAACAGTGGACAGCTTGATGATGCAGCCATGTCAAAGCTGAGTGCTTCTGTATTGTGACTGTGTTAAAAAAGAGAACCTGAAACCAGGGCCTCCGGCTTGTCTCGCCAAATTAACCACTACCTAAAGAGACCCGCTCCCTCGAGCTGAGTGGTATGGAGAGTACACAAGCATGAATTTGCTCTATTCAATGAATTTTAAGTGTAGCATGCTGACCGGTTTCCCGGACACAAAAAAATGTTGTCCCCGAGATTTGTCGTCATCAGCCTGCTAAGAGCCAGTGCTGCTTCTTTTTGGAAACGAAGGAATGGCTGAAAATGAAGAAGAGGAGCTGGCAAAAAAGATTGGTGCAGCTCCCATCACATGGGCATGGATATGGACATGATTCAGATGCTGTCTGTCAAGTCAGATTTTATTGTGTTTCATGAAAAAGTGTTTTTCAGAGATGGAAGTTACTTGAGTAAAGGTTTCATTTTTATATCTTTATATATTCATATTTATATATATTATTGCAGTTTTGCACAATAAATGATCTCAAATACCTCTGTACTATGTGAAATATGGCCTAATGTTACAGTTAAATGATAATAGCTGCCATGCAAAATTATTCAACCCTCATGGCAAATTAGGTATATTGGCAACATCTGCAAACTTTCAGCTGTCTTCAATGAACAACTTAAACAAGAACAATTGAAATATCTCAACACAACTAATAATTTATCATTCACAACTGGGGATGAAAAATTTTGAGTGCAACTGTATCTGTGCTTCAAATTATACTGAGATATAGATTTTTGGCCATTCCACCCAGACCTACAGCTTCCCTTTCTTGTCCTGTGTGTGTGTAAGGGTATCAAGTTCATTTTGAAATAGTGCTGCTGGGCAACCCTGACGCATAACTGTCTGGAGGCATGGGAGATGGAGTGATAAAAAGATTTACACACTGTCTCTCTGATGGGTGTGGGAGTGTTTCCGTGTACAGTACCTGCGCTCCTCTCTGTTTACTGATCACAACAAAAACACACCTCATTCCAACCCTTCTAAAAACCACAACTCTCAATGACAGTCCAGACTGCAATGACTGCGACCAGTCGTTGGTAAATAAGACGAGTTAGAGCCAGAACACAGTTAACAGTTCACTGACCAAATCTAAAACAGTGTCCTGATCTGAGAAAATCAAGTCCTCTCCAAAGACCAGGCTTGAACCACTTTTAGCTAATAGCATTTTTAGACATCTAACAATAATATATATTGCAATAATACTGAGGACAGGAGTCTGTACTGTAATAAAGAGGAGGACAGGAGTCTGTGCTGTAACAGTGAGGACAGGAGTCTGTACTGTAATAAAGAGGAGGACAGGAGTCTGTGCTGTAATAAAGAGGAGGACAGGAGTCTGTGCTGTAATAAAGAGGAGGACAGGAGTCTGTACTGTAATAAAGAGGAGGACAGGAGTCTGTGCTGTAACAGTGAGGACAGGAGTCTGTGCTGTAATAAAGAGGAGGACAGGAGTCTGTGCTGTAATAAAGAGGAGGACAGGAGTCTGTGCTGTAATAAAGAGGAGGACAGGAGTCTGTACTGTAATAAAGAGGAGGACAGGAGTCTGTGCTGTAACAGTGAGGACAGGAGTCTGTGCTGTAACAGTGAGGACAGGAGTCTGTGCTGTAACAGTGAGGACAGGAGTCTGTACTGTAACAGTGAGGACAGGAGTCCTGATCTGAGAAAATCAAGTCCTCTCCAAAGACCAGGCTTGAACCACTTTTAGCTAATAGCATTTTTAGACATCTAACAATAATATATATTGCAATAATACTGAGGACAGGAGTCTGTACTGTAATAAAGAGGAGGACAGGAGTCTGTGCTGTAATAAAGAGGAGGACAGGAGTCTGTGCTGTAACAGTGAGGACAGGAGTCTGTACTGTAATAAAGAGGAGGACAGGAGTCTGTGCTGTAATAAAGAGGAGGACAGGAGTCTGTGCTGTAATAAAGAGGAGGACAGGAGTCTGTGCTGTAACAGTGAGGACAGGAGTCTGTGCTGTAATAAAGAGGAGGACAGGAGTCTGTGCTGTAACAGTGAGGACAGGAGTCTGTGCTGTAACAGTGAGGACAGGAGTCTGTGCTGTAACAGTGAGGACAGGAGTCTGTACTGTAATAAAGAGGACAGGTGTCCTGATCTGAGAAAATCAAGTCCTCTCCAAAGACCAGGCTTGAACCACTTTTAGCTAATAGCATTTTTAGACATCTAACAATAATATATATTGCAATAATACTGAGGACAAGAGTCTGTACTGTAATAAAGAGGAGGACAGGAGTCTGTGCTGTAACAGTGAGGACAGGAGTCTGTGCTGTAACAGTGAGGACAGGAGTCTGTACTGTAATAAAGAGGACAGGAGTCTGTACTGTAATAAAGAGGACAGGAGTCTGTACTGTAACAGTGAGGACAGGAGTCTGTACTGTAATAAAGAGGACAGGAGTCTAGTACAATAAAAGTATGAACAGCCCCAAAGTTTTGTATATAAAATGGCACATCCACCAGAGGTGGGATGCAGCTGGGTGCATATGACACAGGTCTATTCGATGTGTATTGTATTGTGTACGTTTTGGACGATTAGCAAAGACTCTGCACTGCAGTTTCACACACTTCACTGATGAGCCAGAGTATTACCAAAGACATTACAGTTCTCGTTTACTGCCCCTTTGCTCCAATTACTTTTAAAGAAAAAGCACACTGTTGATTGTTTTGTCGACTGATTATTGTTTTCCTGTCCCTTAACCTAAGAGTAATAATCATGTTAATCTTAATCAAAGATTTTACCATCTTTGAGGGAAACATTTACAGGCTTAATGAAAAGAACTGAGTACAATGAGTGGACAGTATCATACTGCCACACAAAAGAAAGGAGAGTTGTACTGGCCCCTTGTATGTCTTCACTGGCCCTGCAGCTAAAAATTGAAATCAACTCTTTTTTTTCCATAATGATGTGTTCTGCCTTCCCCGTGTGTATTTCAACGTATCACGATGCATTTCCTCTGTGGTGTGTCTTGAAAAAGGAGGCATCTTCTAAAACATGCTCATGTCACAGACTCTGAACCACCTTGCCCTGCTTAAACATCGGGCTGTGGGTTATGTCAGACCCTGATGATGTGAGAATGTACAACGATATAATCAACTTTCCTCATTTGTAGTCATATTAGGCTCCAAGATGAGGACAGGGTGAAAATAATCAAAATGTAGAGTTTAAGAAACACTGGCAGCTCCCACAGACAGAATCATGTTGTGCTGTAGGTCAGAACAAATGTTACTTACTTCCTTTCTAGAAATGTGCCTGTCAGTTGGCTTAGAAACATCTCTTCTGTTTTTCTCCCTCTCTCACCTCCCTCCCTCCCTCACTCTCCAAGGTCACTGTACCTCCACAAAGGCCTCTTTTGTGCAGAGCCTGCCCCCCTCCTGACAGGCAGATGGAGGGACAGGCCTCCCATTCTCACAGGGCCATTTTCTCACAGCCCTCTGCTCTAGTCCTGCCTTTAACATCCCCGTCGTCAGGCTCTTTTCTTTCACTTCGCCCCGGGTGGTGGTCAGTTGTCCATTTGAGCAGCCCCCCTGCTGTAAGGTGCTGCAAGGACAGCACGCAGCAGGTGCTTGTGTGTGTTTCAGATTGTTTTACAATGCCTTCACTGATGAGGCCGGGCCAACTCTCTGACCTGTGTTGACCAGAGATTTAGCAAGACTGGAACTGTGAGTGTATTAAGTGAATGTTTGTGTCTTGGTGTCGGCGGGGGACTGATGTGTGTGTGCAGATGGCCAGTTCAGATGTTACAGTTACTTGTCTCCTTTGGCTAATCACTCTCTGTGCAATTCAGTCTGTCTGCACTCAATGACAAATCGCCATTCTCTCATTTTTTAGTGGAGCCTGCACTAAAAGGCAGCCACTGCTAACAGGTCTGGAGTCATACATCCATCCCAACACCACCCAGTTCCTCACCAACACAAAATCTATACCCTTTAGACGGTCAAAGACTTGCTGACTATAGTGCTCGAAACATGCAGCAAGTGCTTCTACGCCTCATGTAATGTCTTTTCAGGAATTTAACAGGAAGTTATTTCCTTCAGTTAAACAAGTTGAAAGCTTCTCCCAACGTTGGTCGTCATGTTGGACTGAATCATCCATCAAGCAGCCAAGAATGATGCCAGGAGAGAGCAAGCATGTGACCAGGACAAGCTAAATGAATGTGGGTTTTACATTATGCTTGGATTTCATGTTTTACTTTTACATCTTATGATCAGACTCTTAATATACTACTACTACAACAGTGAATCAATCAATCAGTTCAATCAGTGAAAAAAAAAAGGATCAACATCCCTAGTGAAACAACGGCCCTCGCAGACAAGAGGTAGGTGCTGTGTCGTTTAAATTTAGGGATAAAGGTGCACATTTTGCGACAGTCTCTTCTAGACGCTATTCATAGTGTTTCATAGCCAAGAAGCTCTGCCTCATGTAGTGCATTTGGTGGTTTATTGACAAAGTAACATTCAAATGCTCAAAACAGATTCTCAGTGTAGACAAATGGTCAGTAGTGCTTTTTGTCAGTATAGCTAAAAATGACCAGTGAGTTCAATCAGCACCTTTTGACACAAAAAAACAAAATGAATATCAGTAGTCTGGACCAGTAAGGCCAGTGTATCTTAAGGTGTTGTCTGATCCTCTGCACACCTTTGGTAAATAGTTTGTGTTTGTACGGGTTCTTTTTCTTACATTTTTAAGGAGTTCAAACAATAGCTGCATTCCCACTAATGCTCCAAGGTATTTACCAGTCAAACAACCAGAATTTAATCTAAATTTTGAGCGAAAAATATACACAAAAAACGAGACTGAAGACCTACCAGCAGGTGAGGATGCTGGCGGAGGTGAAGAGGATGATGGGTACTGGGTAGGAGGCACACAGCAGCCCGTGGCGGTAGAAGGCCGCTGAGATCTTCTCTCTCAGCTGCTCACGCAGCGTCATCCTGGTGGGCGGGGTCAACTCCCGGCCATTAGGAAGCACTGCGCGGCCGAGGACGGTGCGCCGCGGGGCATCCAGGGAACTGGAGGAGTGAGACAGTAGTTTAACATGTGAAAAAAAATGTTCCTAGAGCCCATGATAGCATCCTTTTTTTGACCAACAAGAGTTCAGAAACCTAAAAGGTATTACATATACACTGGTAAACGCGAGCAGAAATATAGAGAATGCTAAATTAAAAAGCTTCAACATGCCAATGTTGCACTTTCTCTTGATATGTGCAATTAATGCATTATCAAAACTCTTGTCAATGCTGAAAATCCACTGCAATGCTCACAAGCAGTGCTGCAAAGCCAGTTATTTAGAAACAAGTTAGAATAACTAAATGATATTGACATCCCACGGCTGTCCATCAACATGTGTATTTTGATTCAGACTTGTTTCTAAATGCTGAACAGTTTCTACTACTTGATGATCTACATGATCTACTTTTAAAAGGCAATCACTTTAGAGGATGGGGCCATCTTGACAAAGAAACTGTGTGTGATCTCTGACTGCTTTCTAGTTTTCTAGAGTGCTTCCTGAAAGCTAGCAGGTAATACATACATATGTCAGTCAAACCTGTACCTGAGAGCTGCGTTTTATTAAAACGCCTCTTACATCTCATTGGAACACTCCACAGACACATGGGCACTAACACACACAGGCCAACTCTGTCTCAAACACCTAATTAGTAACATACTCCTTGTGTTGCCACACATGTGGCTACAGGAATGGTATGTTTTTCCTTCAGACTCGTACAGGAGTCACATGCTAGGCAGCTCTTGAACACACATCTCATTCAGCAGCGAAAAAGGTGTGGATACATTCCCACCAGCAGGAAACATGCAACTCCGCCTGAGCAGCTCCGCTGAATCAAACAGATC
Organism: Pempheris klunzingeri; assembly: GCF_042242105.1. NCBI lineage: Eukaryota > Metazoa > Chordata > Actinopteri > Acropomatiformes > Pempheridae > Pempheris > Pempheris klunzingeri. The sequence goes on along the minus strand of NC_092019.1, from coordinate 25,034,875 downwards.
TATCACACCTGGGTGAAGCACCAGCACCAGGGTCCCTGATAACAGCCTTGTGTTATTGGACGGTGGATAAATTCCACTCCCATTCAGCAGGGATAAGGTGGCCAAGGAAGAAGAAAGCATCTAATAAAATATTTACTTCAGTACTGAAAGCCAATTCATAGATTGACAATTTAATCGCCAAGTTTAGAAATCAGACAGTTTTTAGGGAAGACATATTCACATTAATTGGTCCACACTTATAGAATTGTGAATTTTCTGCATTCTAATTTATACATCATAATATACATTGAATCTGTTTAAGTATTTTTTCATTGCTTTCTAACATGAGCAGGAGTCACTTCCAGCCCCGATATTTACACAGCTATGAACTACAGAAACCAGATGCTTTAACTACGTTCATTTTACAATAGGCAGCCCTGAAACAGTGTTGAGATGACAGAAATTTAATAAGACAGTTTGGCAACTATCAGAATAATCGATTAATCTTTTACATTTTCAAGCAAAACTTCCAAACAGTCACTGTTGTCAGTTTTACCAGAGTGACAACTGGATGCATTTGATTTGACAACTGATCATCTTTGGGGTTTTGGTCTGTAGGCTGGATGAAACAATACATAGATAATGCCTGTATGAGCTTTAGGAAATTATGATGGCAATGTTTAACAATTTTCTGACATTTCATAAACCAATTGATTTATCAATTTATAAATAATCGATCATGAAAACAATCGTCAATTGTCACTTGATTCCTCAGTGATGGTGAACAGCTTCTGAAGTAATAAGTAAGTAAATAAATTAATACATTTGACTATTTTCTGACCACATTTTATAGACCACATGATTCATTCATTAATATAATGATGATAATTGCTAGTTGCAGCCCTACTGTGTGTACTGTGTGTACTATATCACATATTTACGTACAGCAAAACCTAACATGAGTCATTCAGTTTGTAACAGTTTGTTTAGGATTATTTATTTGAAAACTCTTGTAAGATGATCACACTGAAAGTCATTAAACTGATAACATTTACTTGTTTTCAAATCCCAGATTTCCAGCAGCCTGAACGTTGACGTTGGATCAACAAGATCTGAGTCCTAAAGTAAGTTCAATTTTTGCCTTATGAGTGGTTCTCCTCCCTTCAAACAAAATCGGTTCCTTCAGTTTCACAGGACAGCTCAATCTGCTGTTGACTTCTCTGCTCAATCTCAGCTCTCGTCTCTCTGTTTACTCAGCACACTGGCTCACCGCTGCCTATCAGTGTTTGTAGTTACACGCTGCTCTATTACATGTTTGACTGGCTGGCACACACACAGCAGTCTTGTGAGATAGATCATTCTACTGACCATTACCTCCTCACCAGCTCTCTCTTGCATCAGCCCCTCACATGATGTCAATAAGCAGCGCCCTATCATTTGCTAACTGCGCCGAAACACAACAACACAGCTCTGTCCCATCAGCAGTTACCACGCTGTATCCATCATACAAGCCTTCAACTGCTCTGAGACCATACCTGCTAATGGGAGACCAGGTTCTCTCTCTGCCTCGCAACCGTTTATGTCTCCTGAAAGCAGCAGCACTGGGTTTTTTTAGCTTAAGCGTTGCCTTGTGGTTAACATAGTGCTCCCCTCTCGATTCAGACGCACTGTGCGAGTGCTCGGCTCGTCCCCCCGGGAGCAGCGGAAACATTCCCTGGGAGGAATTCGCCTCAGGAGTCTCTTGATCTGCTGTTATAAATATCCTATACAGTAGAAACGGCAATGTCCTGGCAAGCTCGCACAATGGGTTCTGCTAAGGTCAAAAAGGGCTTTGAAGTAAAGCCTTTCTGCTCTCTGTTTCTGTAGCAAAGTCGGCTCTCGGCCAGGTTCTGGTCCTGCTCACTGTCTTGTAAGGGAAAACTTTTAATGATCGCCTCCATCTCTCAGCTGTCTGTCCAGTTCACTGCGTGCTGTGGTGCTGCGTGGGTGTAGCAGCGAGACCTGATTTGGCAAAGGCTCAGCAGCATCTCCGTCAGTGAACTAATCCGGGATTGAGCCGATCGGAAACTCAGCGAGCAGGGCTCAGGGCCTATGGCCACCCCCCACTGCTAACCTCTTCCTCTGTTCAGAACCTGCAGGCAGTCTTTCCTGTGTGCTGTAGGACGCCATGACATGTCCAAAACATCATGACAAGCTGAAACCAAAACTTCACAACGAGGGCAGAGTGCAGGTAAACTGTTGCTTCAAGTTGGTCAATCAATCAATCAATCTTTAATTATATAGCTCCAATTCACAACAGCGTTATCTCAAGACGCTTTCCATAAAGAGCAGGTCTAGACCAAACTCTTTAATTAGAGAGAGACCCAACGATTCAGGAATTCAACATTAAGGATTCAAGAATCCCCACATGAGCAGCATCAGATATTATATTGAGCAACAGTGGAGGAAGAACTCCCCTTTAACAGGAAGAAACCTGGAACAGACCCAGGCTCAATGTGGGCGGCTTCTGTCAGGGTCCGTGTTGGGTGGAGGTTGGACAGAGACAGAGAGAGAGAGAGAGAGAGAGAGTCAGAGAGAGAGAGAGAGAGAGAGAGAGACAACACAAACAGTTGGTGAGTTTGTGTTGTCTTCCGCCACTTCAGCAGGTAACCAGCGACTGTTTGGGAATCATATTCTATCTGGCTGGATGATGTTCGTTGAGACATGCCAGCTACTTGAAATGAAGGGATAAAAATACCATTTCTGCTTAAACCCAACAAACCAAATAAACCTTCATGGCAGCAGCATGGAAAGTGTCTCTGTTAAATAACCTTGTGCTTTTGTGCAAATGTGGTAGGCAACTAATGATCTAACAAAGACCAGTCTATACGGCTCTCCCACGTGAGAAGCCAGCACACATCCTAGCAAACAAAAACACGGCTGCAGACATGACAGACACAGTGTTCCACACTGCAAGCGCAAATTCAGTTAGAGAGATCATTGTGGGCCTCTGCAGCTTAATTAGGTGGCTTTCAGATTAATGTAGTTTTTTTTAAGCCACGTGCCTACACCATAAGTGTGAGCACTGAGTTTATGGACAAACTGGCTCATTTCAAAGCTCAGACAACACACTGGAACGGCAGATTAGGGGGAAAAAAAGCAAAAAACTCCAGCTTACCTCTTCACAACACTCCCTAAAATGCCCAGTTTGAAGGCATCTCCAGGGTTTATAGATTCCATAATCAGAAACTTTTTGTATCATGCAATGCATTCGCATGTCTTATAAAATATCTTAGAGGTACATAATGTAAGCACAAAAACTATACTAATATCCACAAGCATACAGTGTCCATTTAACTTAACATAACTACAGTAACGCTCAGTCCCATAGCTGCAGAATGTGCAGGCATGCTCCTGTCAGTGTCTCACATCAGTCCTGCTGTAAATGTCCGGGCTAAATTGAAGTGGGTGAGCGGATCACTGCAACACAGCCTTTTACAACGAGAGCTGATGACAAAACAGGGAAATGTCCTGTCAATCAGTAACCACACTGTCATAACCAATGATGTGCAACAGGCAGTCTGTTTCCACACAGGGATTTCTGTATTTCTGGCAAATTCAAATTCAGGAAAGATACAAAACTGAGGGCACACTCCATTTCTATTCCTTTTTATTAATTACGTCTGCCAGTTATTCTGCGTACATCTTTACTAGAACGTTACACTTGGTCAAGTCTCCAAAGTTTTTCCATCATACAACTGCCTTTACAATCTAGACCACGTTGAAGCAGCCAAAATGGTGAAATGGCTATGACAAGACAAGTGCACACAGAGCAGGGATGATGGGGCTGATGCAACCCTGTCGCAACATCACCTGCCGGGGGAAGGCTGGCACGGAGGCTCCCCCGGCCCGAACAAGGCTCCAGGAGGGCGCTCACATGAACGAAGGGTTTCATCATGGGACAAACTCTGACTGAGGGATTTAGCGAGATTTGAGTAACTAATCAGACACCAGATTTCCTGTACAGTAGAAATTCTATTCACCACATGTGTGTGTCCATCCACACGCATCTCTTGCAACATCTCAGCCGAGCAGCACTGGTGTAGAAACCACTGAGCTGACAAGTGTAAAACATCGGTCGGATCTCTTATGCTTTAATTGCTGTTCACATGTCAGAAGATAAGACACAAATGAGACTCATTTACGTTCAAGTGTTTTCATCATGTCACAACAGCCAGCTAACGTTAGCTACCTGTTTTTTTTTTGTTTTTTTTACCGGACAACTTCCGCTACACAAGTTATTTTACTTTGTATTATTAGTCGGAATTAACGCTACAAACGAACACCAAAGCTGGCAACTTCAGAAAAAACAAAACATTTTAATTATGGAAATTAGCAACAAACGAACTAATAGTTAGCATGCTAACAACGTAGCATTTTAAAATGTGACAAACGCAACACATTGTTATTCCTTCTGTCTACGCCCGCGGCTCAGTATAAGCCAGACAAGCGAAACGTTACTCCAAATTGTACCTTTACTGGAGCTGCTGACAGTTTGTGATGACAGCAAGCTAAGGGCTAACATACACAACAGTTAGCTAGCTGGCTAGCTCAGTTAGCTCCTCAATGAACCCAGTGAACCCGAGTCCCAAATGTGTATTTTACAATTTAACTAGAAAAGCCTGTGGTGACCAAGAATGCGACCAAGTGTGCCACAAAAGGGGCCATTTTTTGCTACACCTGATTAACATGGCTGTCATTGTGAAACATGCTTTCCTCTAAGCTAATTTTCGCAACGTAGCTAATGCTAACGGGCTGTAGCTTAGTTGCCTGTGCACACACTTACCTGGACAAACTTCAGATTCCCCCAAATGTTGGCGTTGCGTGGTTATTGCAGGTAAAGTGACGAGCAAGCGCCGTATTATCCTTTGTTTTAGGAAACGAGCAAAAGGCTGACTTGTTATGCCTCGAAGGTGATGCTGACATGCAGGAGCGGCGTTTCAAATTTAACGCTGCTGGTTGTCAAATCCCACAGAGACCTTTTCCACTCTGACCTCTGACCCCGCAGCGCGGAGAGCGGGGACAGGGCGCCCTCTAGCGTGGACACACAGACGGCACTCCCCGCTGATTTCCTCATAAACTGATAATTGGAAATATTGAAGCAATTTTTCCTGCAGCAGCTTTCCTTTTAATTATTTAGATCCTCTTAATGTATTTAAGTATTATACCTTATAATGAGTATTATACATTATGTTTAATGTATTATAGCAGAATTTCCCCTCGGGGATCAATAAAGCATTTCTATCTATCTATCTATATATATATTTTTTAATAAGTTTGAGGTTTGAACAAAAAAGTATGATGAAAGTGGATAACTGTGAGCGCATGTCTCTCCTTGTCAGAATATTTACAGATCAGTCAATCAATCGTGAAAACAATCAGCTAATTGATTCATTATGAAAATGATCATTAGCTGCAGTAGCCTACAACACAAAACAGCTCAGAATCATCTCCATCTCAACCAACTCCAACTTTACATTAGTACATGGGCAATAATAATCTAATGATATGATGCATAATAGTAGGACAGTCACAGGGACGTTTTTCATTGTTTTAATACATTTAGTACATGTTTTTTTTGGTTACACACGTTGAGTACCTAGTTGTAATAGTATTTTACAGTGTGGTATTAGTACTTTTACTTGAGTAAAGAATCTGAGTTCTTCTTCCAATAATAATCATCTTATTTATTCATTTTTATTTTCCATTAACGTTCACTATCCATCACAAATGTAAACAGTCTGCATTCACAGCACACCGTCAACACACAACAGCTCATTCATCTGGAGACACAACAACAGAGTCTGCAGTCGCACCCTCAGCTGACCAGCCTGATGATCTGAACTGCCTTTTTTCATGTCACTGACTTGAATAGCTGAAAAAAAAATCTGAGAAGCAGGCAGTGATTCAGAGTTGTGGAACCAGGCTGTCAGCTGGCTCGTCACAGTGTCCTTCCCCCAGACAGTCGGGGGCCCACACTGGATCATCAGCATTAGTGAGCATCCAAACATCGAGCTCGGCAAAGGCTGGTAAATTTATGTAGTCACCAGCCACTTTGGCTGCTCAACAGCCAACACTCCATTGTGTGGTGATACTAGAATATTACTGCCGGTTGTCACGTGTGAGAGAGATGAAAGGCAAACGGGGAGGTTGAAGGGAGGAACTAGAGGACAGCGGTGGACGTCCCACGAGCAAAGAAGGAGGCTCCTTTGTCATGGACCTTGTACTGAAAGAGTTTCTTCTGCGTGTGCTGCCCATCGCCTGGTTTCCTCCGCCAACACACTTCCACCTGAAAACAATCAACACCATTGGTTTACTCACACAGTTACTGTAGATATAGTGTGTAACCTCCTACAGACCTTATGCCATGTGTATCACAGTTAAACATTACTGATACTGTATGTGCGCTGACATTCATACTTTTGCACTGAGATGTTTAGAAAACGGTCCCTCCTCCATGACTATATCCAGGCTCCTCATGATGCAGCTACAATCAATCAATCAAACAATCAATCAATCAATCAATCTTTACTTATATAGCGCCAATTCACAACAGCGTTATCTCAAGACTCTTTCCATAAAGAGCAGGTCTAGACCAAACTCTTTAATTAGAGAGAGACCCAACGATTCAGGAATTCAAAATTAAGGATTCAAGAATCCCCACATGAGCAGCATCAGATATTAGATTGAGCAACAGTGGAGGAAGAACTCCCCTTTAACAGGAAGAAACCTGGAACAGAACCAGGCTCAATGTGAGCGGCTTCTGTAGGGGTCTGTGTTGGGTGGAGGTTTGGACAGAGAGAGAGAGAGAGAGAGAGAGAGAGAGAGAGGGAGAGAAGACAAACTACATCGGTAGTGTTTGTGAACAGAAATGCAGCTTCGTGTGTCATCTATGTGTCAAGCTCCTTGAGTAGAGCTGAAGTGATTCTGGAGTGAGTGAGTCAATTAATCAATGAGGTGATCAACAAAAAAATTGCTGATTGTCGTTTTTAAGCAAAAAATCTAGAAGTTTAGTTTCCACATTCTCAAGTGTAAATGTACTGCTTGTCTGTCTTCAGTGGAGGTGCACTATGCAGTGTTAGACAGCCTGTACAGACACACACCTGCCCGTGTATGTCCCTGCAGTAGCCCGTGGGGAGACCCTGTACATGGAGACTGAGGCTACACTGGTGGGTCAGGCCCTTCAGAAGTCTCTCTGAGCCTTCGTCATCTCCGTCATCGCCCTCTTCATCGCCATCACAGCGTGCCAGCATCACCACATTGCCCTGCGGTCACAGTCAAAGCTACGGTGAGTCTTTAATAGAGCTGTTCACTTCGCCCACCCCACCCCCACCCCTCCTCACTGAACATACAGTGATGCATGTTATGAACGCAGACCACTGCAAATGTCACTTTTAACCACAGCAAGCTGTACAATCATGCCTCGACAGCAGGACTTAGACCTGTAGCTGGGAGCAGACGGAGGCTCTGCAGTAGTGGCTGAAGTCCAGCACGGCTCCAACGCCCACCCCCAGGCTCAGCAGCACGCTGAGGTCATCCACCAGCAACACTGGGGGTCCCCACTCCTCTGCCCCATCTGCCCCCTCTGCCCCGCTCACACTGCACTGCACAAACTCATAGAGACTCCTCAGGCCAACAGAGGGGTCCCTGAAGAGGGAGGGGGAGACAGTGAGAGAGATTAGAGAGAAACCAGCAAATGTGTGTTACTATTACAGGGTCATGTATGTATGAAGAAAAGGGGTAATTAGTCTGTACCTGAGGAAGTCCATGGCTGGACTTCCTGTGCTGCCTTCTTGAGGAATCAGAAGAGACAGCGACTCCTTCGGTCCCTCTAGGAAAACCAGCTGACCCTTCTCCTTTGCTTGTGCTAGGCTTACACCCTGAGGACACGGTGGGCAGTACAGATTCCATTTAGAGAGTTACTTCAATGTTATTACTGTGTTTTTAGAAGAACAGAGAACTTTATTGATCCTGAGGGAAGCTGCAGGAAAGAGTGCGAATAGAGAATATCAATGAGGATTGGATTATAAAACTATGAACAGGCCTTTTATCAGGCACTCAACGTTGGAATAGGCTTACATTTCCAAGCAGTCAAAGTTAAAAGCATGGAATGAGAGCAGGTGATGAAGAGGAGCCTCACCAGCCTCTGACTGACTGCACTGTAGTGATTGAAGGACTGCACCAGACCCAGGAAACACACTTTACAGCGGGCTGAAACAAAGAAAAGAGGAGAGAGATCAGCCAGGCGAAAAGGTGTCAGAGCTTAAGTGTGACCGGGTGATCACTCACCTCTTAGGTACAGAGAGAGGAAGTGGTGAATGAGGAAGGAGGCGTCACTCTGTCTGTCTGACAGCAGGATGAACTCTCCCTGTAGGTGGGAAACTTGATTTTAGACAAATACCGTTATGGATGCTGCACCGTTTCGCGGCTAGCAGCTGCGTTAGCATGCAGAACAATGTGCCACTGCACATCTTTAAAAAAGCAGTGTAATGTAACAGAGCACAGGTAAACTAAAAATGTTACATCCTCACCTGTGTGAAGCTGTCGGGAGAGGTGCTCAGGATGCTGTTGAGCTCTGTAAACATAGCTAACCTGGCTAGCTAAACTAACTGAAAACAATAAAAGCAAACACTTTGTAGTTGGGTTAAAATAACGTTTCAAGATTGGAGCTCTTAGCGGGAGTTGGTCTCAGGGTTTGTCTTATATTTTCAATGGTTAAAATTCTACTTTATTCCAAACTTCAGAGGTTTTCTCTCCAACATGCTAGCTGCTGTGCTAACGTCAGGTAGCATGCTGCCAAAGATGAGTTCAAGGAAGAGGTCTCACTCTGCGCATAGCGACAAGACCACGGAGAAGCCATTGACAACGGCTTAACGTTATAGCTGCACACACACGTTACAGAAATATTGTTCCAGTTTTATTAACTCAGCACGACATGAAAACAAAATTTGAACATTGAGGACTGGATTGTAGTTTTTCATGCGTACTTATTTTTTTTTGGAAAACCATCTCAGTTTTATGACAGCTTGGTATCCATGGTGACACCAACGCGTAGCAATTTTAATAGACGATCTTTGCCACCGCGTGGTGACTTCTTCGTGTATTTCCGCCCGTGTTTCGTTGTAGACACCGCCTCCTGCTGGGAGCACCGTGTTACTGAGTAACGGTACCAGCAACAGTGGTAGAAGCAGCTTATTAGTATAATATGTCACAATATCACATGCAGGGATAAAGTTAGCCACAGTTAGAGTGAAAGTAGACCATACTTTCCTAAGAAGATGCTTCTATAAAAATTAAATTACTAAAAAAAAGTGCTTTATCCTTGTTTCATCACTTTGAATGTATTATTATTCTAATGCTATTTTTGTCATCTGTATGAGTAATCAATTATCTGTCTGTCAGCATCCTTCTGCAAGACTCACTTCCACACTGATCTAAAGTTTAAGATAACACCCTCCAGAGAGACTTTTGCACCGCCACTCTGGATCATTTTATGTGAGGAAACATGTTAAAAACAATAAGGAGAGGACAGCTTTGATCCCTCTTCTTTGGTTCAGCATGCTCCGGCTGCATATACATCAGCATGGATGCATCAGTGTCCTTTTAGCATAAGAGTATCTGCACAAACTACTGTAATCTACAACTTTGCATACGTCTGCAGCACAAGTTTTTCATCTGAGTGGAATTAAGACTTATATCAGCATCGCAGTATATTACATTGGATTAAACATTTACATTTAGAAACAAGGGAATATTTACCAGTGGATAGTTTGGAACCATCAACCCACTGCACAGCTCTTCTCTCTGTTTATTTGAGTTTATGGAATCATACTCTCGAAGAAGATGCTATTCACACAGAGGCACTTATTAGGGTTTCTTACCTGGTGCTTTTATCTGAAGCTTCTCTTATCTGTTCCAATGCACGGGGGGCTCCACAGGGGACAGTCCTGTCTCCCTTCCTCTTCACCCCCTGCACCACGGACTTCAACTACGACGTAGAGTCCTGCCGCCTTCAGGAGTTTTCTGATGATTCTGCTGTGGTTGGATGTATCACCAGCGGGGAGGAGGCTGAGCACAGGACTGTGGTGGGAAACTTTGTCACATGTTGTGAGCAGAAGCATCTCCAGCTCAATGTGACCAAGACAAAAGAACTGATCTGAGGAGGATAAAGTCACTGGTCACCCCCCGTTTCCTTCCAGAGGGTCGGTGTGGATATTGTGGAGGTCTGTAAGTGCTTGGGGGGTGCACATAAGACAATAAACTGGACTGGACCAAGAACACCAATGCCGTCTACGGGAGGGGTCTGAGCCGCCCCCCCCCTGCATGCTGCTGTGTGCTGGACTCTCTGACGGGGGGAGTCAGAGAGGAGGAAGCTGTCCAAGTTACATGTTGTATTGGACAGTGTCTCACACCCAGTCCGTGATGTGGCAGACTCATTCCCACCACAGAGCGCCACAGGAAGTCACTAACGGACTGACGCTCAGACACATCCCACTTATGAACTGCACTGAACATGATGATAAGAACTTGTGCAATTATCTAATTGTGCGATATCCTGCGTTCAGTAGCTCATCTGTGCTACAATCAGCCTTTTATATTCATATTCTATTTTATTTTCATCCTTCTTCATTGGATACATTCTGTAAATACTGAGTTTATTGTACGTCCTATAACTCTCTTGTGTTTCTCGCTATCAGAGCAACTGGAATGCCCAAATTTCCCCCCTGGGAATAAATAAAGTATTTCTGATTGTGATTGTGATTTAATCCAGCACTCTCAGGGTCTATCTGGGAGGAGAAATAACCACGCGTGGATCTGTGTTGAATATTTATGATCCTTTTGTGATCAAATGCAGGTTGGCTCATGTAAGTCATCCATCTTATCCTCGTGGTTCATGCAGAACACTGAATAAAACACTTCCAAGTAAAATGGGAGATAGAACATCAGCAACTGCTGACGTTTTGGATCAGTAGATGGCAGTGTGTCGCTCCGAAGCGCCTCAGTGTCTCACATGAGCCTGTAGATGCAGCCAATCTGCCTTTCAATCTTTAACCATGTTTCCTGTTGACCTACAAATAACACCTCTCTCCTAATTGCCTCAGACAGAGCAATAGCATCCCCGAGCTGGTGCGCTTGCAGTTTAGCTCACGTGTGTGAGTCACACCTGCCTGAATCTTTTCCATCTCCGGAGCCGAGCTTCAGTCTGAGGCTGCAAACTCCCCTCCAAGACAAGAGCCCGTGCATATTTACACAAGATATTTCACTGGATCATAGTTTGATTGGCCTTTTTAGTTGTTTCATGAGTTTTTCACTTACCTTTAAAAAATTAGGATCCAAAATAAGAAAATAAAGCTGCATACATTTCTTCTTGGCCACTTGGGGCAGCAGAGCACAGTGTAAACCCAGTGTTAAGCACAGGGCATTAACATTTTATCACCTCATAATGTTGATTGTGTGAGCAAACATTTACACATCCAGCAGACACGGAGCAGCGCCAGCTCTCACTCTGACTTGTGTCCACATGAAATCCTCCTCTCAGCTTTGTTTCGGTACCTACCGTGTCCTGATGGGAATATCTGGCTTCTCAGCAACTCAATACTCGACCCAGTTCACCACCTGGTGACTACCTTTGTCTGCCTGCTGTTGGTGTTGTGCAGGTAGCGTACAGAGGGTTATTAGAGCTTTTTGGGTTTTTAAAGCAGCCGCCTGCTGCAGCTGGAAAGAAATTTGATGAAAGCAGTGATGCTGAACCAAAACAGTAAAGTTGTAGGCTGCAAACAGGGAAGAGTAGTGATAAATTATATGTAATCAGGGTTACTTAATCAGATTGCTGAAAATAAGTGGGCCAAACTATAATCAAGCTAGATTATATATTTTTTAAAACTGCATTTAGATTATAGTTACTTTCTCAAGGATTACTTGATTATACTTTGGATTTTGTCTTTAAAATGTGGAGAGAAATCATTTAAAATGTACACATAGATTAGTACTTTACAGAAACAGCACCCCACTTATTTGAGAATAGACACAGTAAACCTGCAGAACAGTTTCTGTGGAGAACATCTGATTTGACCACCCGTCAACGCTGAATGTGCAAAATGCATCTGACTTGTATTGAAAATGTTTTGAGATGATTGAAGATGTTTTTTTTTTTTGTGGCTGTATCCAGTTTAGAGTAAAGGGTGCAACATTTTCATTGTTTGATTAGATTCCATTTTTGAAATCTAACAGATTACACTGCTACTGTCAACTGCAGAGTCACGTGATAGGTGATGAGTTCTTCATTACAACAGACAACTTTCACATCACATGTAATCATTTGACCTTTTGTGGATATAAAATATATAGATTAGTGCAGATTTAAAAAATGAGAAACTAAAAAAAAACTAGAACACACCCACACACACACACACACACAACAAAGGTTATCGAGTTCAAGTTCTCAGAAAGACGGACGAGTTCTCCGTCGCCGTGTCTGTCTGCAAGAAAAAAAATGGACTCATCCGGCAGGGATCAATACAATGTCACATAATTAATATTCTACAAGAACGTACAGACGTCAGTGTTACTTTACACTGCTGAGTCAGACTTGAATGAGTTGAAGGCAGCAGAATCAGAGCAGAGACACTGTGTCACATGAGGAGAGTAATATAGAACAATCCAATGAGCCGTCATTGACTTGTTTGGCAAACTGCCTGCTTGTTCTGGTATAACTGTTAGCACAGAGACACAAACGTCTAAATGAATGCTTGTGTTTCTCTGCAAAGGTCATCAGCTGCTCTCAGTAGTTCTCCAAGGTAGGTTAAACATAAATACGTCGAAAATCAATAAAAGATAAATGGCATCAGCATTCTTGTCTTCTTTTTTTGTTTTTTTTAAACACCAAAGTCCTATAATGGTAGATGCACTTCCTGGAAAACAGCTTCATGTTAATGTTTCTTTCCAGTGGCTGAGTGTGCAGAATGTTTGACAGCTGCCAGACAAGGCCAGTGGTCCTCTCCAACAAAATGTAAGCAGGATCCTTCTTCGTCTGAGTCACTTTACAAGTTTGTCCCGTAGATTATATTGTCTTGGTCACTTTGAATTCGTCCACATTATGCTCCATCTTCCTGCTTCAACCTGACATACAGTAATTCAGCCTATGGAAGCGAAACCTCAGAGAAAGTTTGAAACACATACATTCACAGAACCCTTTTCAAAAACACAGCCAGGACAATGAGATATGAGGAAGAGCTCATCAGGGGGTGTAGGGGTTCATCGTCCACGGTTTGGGCCGCTGAAGCTCGTTGATCATGGAGGCTGGCAGTGAGTGAGTACTGATGGGGCTGCAGATGGAACAAGGGGGAGAAGGAGGGTACGTGTCATCCTCCCACCGCAGCACTCGGTCCTTAGCTCTGCTGGGGCCGTTAACCGTCCTGGCACGGGGCCCATTGGGGATTCGGGGTTTGTTTTTGGGCACCCTGTAGAGGTAGACGTCGTAGTGGCCGAGAGAGCGTCTGGAGGGCTGGGGCTTAGTCCTCTTGGCGAGGTGGAGCTCCAAGGCAATGGTCACCTTACAAAGCAGGAACAGACTGGTTATTGACACAAGTAAATAGACAGACACACTCTGCACAAAACTTAGATAAAAGATAAGTCAGGGGATCACCAAAAGCAGAAGGATTCTTCGACATATTATCCAATAGTTGTTGAAATATTGCGGTCTGGACCAGAGTGGTGGACCAGCATGTCCACTAACAGTGCCATGCCACTAGCATGGCTAAAACCAGCATGGCAGCAAGTCTGAACAACAAAGTCAGCAAAAAACGTTGGAACATGACTCGTCGACTTTGGCGTCACAAACGCAGAAAACACAACAATCAAGGTCTTGTTTAAACGCCGTGAGCAATAAAATACAACCTTTCTTCCTTGTAGCACCCATGTCGTTTCCAGTTTTGCAGTTGGAAGAACCACTTCCCAACTCACTATTCATTATGCATTAAGAGGTCCCACCCACACTTTTTGATTGACAGGTGATCATTTCTAAGATGAGGGGTGGAGGAGTATCACTGTAGCCAAAAGTGAAGCTCAAACAAAGAAAACAATACATCATCATCGTCATCATCATCATCATCATCATCATCATCATCATCATCATCATCATCATCATCATCATCATCATCATCATCATCACAGTTGGGTCACATCAGTCCATCAAACTGCCCTGCTGCCAAGCCAGTCTCTCATTCACATGTAGTGCAGGAGGAAAGAGAAAGGGAGGGGGGTGGGGTGGGGGGGGGGTTAGGCTGCTTTACACTGGTAATGTTTCGCTACATTTCCATCAGAAAAGAAGCCAAAGGGTCCTGTTCTGATCAGCAGCATTCCACTGAGCCTCATTAGTAAACTAGACGGTGCCAGAATGATTCATTTAGACTTGCACCCCCCCTCGCTTCTCTACTCTTCCCTGTTGGTTTCAGTCCCTTCTTTTCAGGCGGCTTTGTGAGGCACACTGTGTGCTTGTGTGCGAGCATGCATGTAATTCTAAATTAAGTGCACTTGTGCAGTTTTCTGTGTGCATGCAGATGTGTTCCTTCACCAGTGTTTATGTGTGCACGCACAGAAGTCCAGATGTGTACATCGTGTGTTAATGTGAGCCTTTTCTTAGGAGTGTTTTTGCATGCATACATGCATGATTTTGTGCGCCTCCATCATGCACTAGCATGTGTGCGCCTGCATCGGCCAATCACAATGGCTCCTTCAGGATCCTAACACCATCATTCCACCACATCGTCTGCCAATCGCAGGCTGCTGATGAATCCTGAGTCCCAGTAGGTTTGGCTCGGAACAGCAGAGGAGAAAAAAAAAAAAAAAAGAGAAAATCTTGACACGCCTTCACCATGTTCACTGTTTCCCTCAATACCCTCCACACACATTTTATACCTCAGAGAGCGCTTTGTCTCCTCAAGTCCAGCTGTAATGAGAGCAAGGCTGCATCATGTTGGCTTGGATGGATATGAAAGTAACTTTTCAGTACACTTACAGCACTGTGCACTGAAGATCTTGTATTGTACTACTTGTACTCCACTTTACTGGAGTATTTCCATTTCATTCTACTTTCTACTTCTTCAGTTAATGTGAGAGGAACATTGGACTCACTCTACCACATATGTCTGACATTTACAGTCACTACAGACTTTGAAATTTACAAATGTACACACAATCAACTAAAACATGATGCTGATGATGTTATATACTAAAACCCCCCCAAGGGATCGCAGAATAGATCTAATGGGCCATGACTTGTTTTCAGATAATCGTACTTTTTCGCTATTTTGCTGTGAAATACTGAATAGTTTGATCTTCTCTTGCCGCTGTCAGTTCTTCAAAATGAACAAATGAAACAAAAAAACCTTCATGTTCAACCTGTGACACACAGTCTTGAATGCATTTTATGCCAAAAAGGTTGTGAACCACTGGATCAAACAACTCAGTGTAAGAGGTTAAATTGGTGCCATGCCACAGCAATAGTCAAAAACATGTCCCATTGGACTGAAAGCCCATCTGTCCAACAGCACTCTGTCCCTGACCATCAACAACAATACAGCAATGGAGCCTAATTTGTCTGCAACAGTAAAATCGCTTTATTGTTGTTTGGTGTAAGGCCTGAAAGATACCTTATTAAGGTCAACCCCCCCACCCCCGCTAATTCAGCACCACGGACAGGGCCGATAGCCTCTGATCTGATCACTGCAGGGAGAGTGTGTGATCAGAACAAAAGGCCTTAAAAATGTCTTTAAATAAGACACCATCAATGGCTCTCATTTGATATTTAAATGCTTTAAATAATCTGCTCAAACTGATTTTGTGACCACTTGAGAGCAGCAGAAACAAGCTTATAACACAGCATTGACATATTATCGGCTTTTCACTTGACATAGTCAAACTGTAAGCAGTTGAGTATTCACACATTCAACATGCATGGAACAACATTAGAATTCATTTGGAGTTTCTGGCACCAGATAAAGTCCAATAATCACTCTCCTCTTAGCTCTAACTACTGCTGGTTTGGTCTCCACCAACTTCTTAAGGAAATATCAGGCTCGTTCGCTGCTAAATGCTCCACAGTGTTCAGCAGGTGGTTCCCACTACTGTCTGTCTGCTGTTTGGTGCAGAGCAGCTATGGAAACGTGTTTATCGGAGCTTTTTCACAGAAGCTGCCTACGACGGAGGCCAAAAATGATGCTGCTGCTGATGAGAGTGATGAAAGTGAACCAAAACAGTACCGTTTCGAGCCGTGACACCAAAACAATGAAAGATGCAAGATGGTAAAAAAATATTTCTTAAATTTTTTGCTCATATGAAGAGTGGACGTTAAATACAACATGGCGAGGACACTGCTGTGTGTGTGTCAGTCCCTGTAATGTAAATCACTACATGTCATGGTTAGGGTTAGGTAAAGGTTAGGGTTAGATCAGCATTAGGTTAAGTAAAGGTCATGGTTAGATTAGGATTAGGTTATGGTTAGGATTAGGTTAGGGTTAAGTTAGGGTTGGGTTAGAGTTGGGTAAAAGTTAGGCTTAGGTAAAGGTTAGTTTAGTGTTAAGCAAGTAGTAGTTATGGTTAGGGTTTTGTGTAAGTCTCTGGGAAATGAACGTCCATGTAGATAGTGTCAAAAGTGACTTTAGTAAACGTGTGTGTGTGTGTGTGTGTGTGCCCTGAGACAACTGTAAGTGACAGCTGGACGGCTGTATAGGAGAGGATTGGGGTCGTCTGAAGCGATCGCAGGGTTTAACGTTCAACCTAATGTGACGTGGAGAGTAGTTTTAAAGCTCTGATATGCTACAGTTTATTACTAAATGACAGTAAAGCTGCCTAAGAGTCACTTAATCTGCCTCGTCCACCCGTCTGTGTGTGTGTGTGTGTGTGTGTGTGTGTGTGTGTGGGTCCGGGAACCTGAAGGTCACTGAGTTTGAATCTTGTTCGCTCAGAGTGTGGCATCAGAATGGGTTTCCGTGGCAACGGCACCCTCTCTGTCTGAAGATGTACAAAATTGCTGCCAGCGGCAGATAAGTGAGAGTGAAAAAGAGAGAGAGGAATAGAGTGATGTAGTGAAAAGGCTCAAAAGGTCAATGGAAAACACACACACACACACTCTCACGGGGGGATAATGCGTCCTTTAACTGCTGTAATAAATACGGATCAACTAGTTGCTGCTTTACCGGGAAGGATCAGGTGATATGATAGCGGCCAGCGGCCATGTTGTTGGTTAAAAAGAGCTCCTTTATGCTCTTCAAAGCTCCTATTATCATCTTTCACACACAACAAACAACAACAATTTGTGGAACATTTTCAGCTCTGACCTTGTTGTCTAATTCCTAGAAAGCATTGGGCCGCATATACAACACATTTCCATATTACATCATTTAATAGTGTTGGATACTCTCTTGATAACCCATTAAAATGAGTTTTTGGATAGGTGGTATGAAGGCAATGGTGCTTCATCATTTCCTATTTGTTGTTGAAGACTTTAGTGTGTGGAAAGAAACATGCATGAAAATGAATATCAGATGACCATTCACTGGGCATGTGTGTGCCAGTATACACAGGAAGCAGATTGTTTACCCTGTGGTTGGATGCTTAGTTGCAGTAAATACTAAGGAGGAAGAATGACAATGGCGAAAAGTAAGAGCAGAGATGTATTTGCTTGGACAAGGTGAAAATAAGGCAGCGGAAAACTTAGATTGGGAGTCATTGTTAGTCGAATTGTTCCCTGATGAATCGGGGGGAGGACACATCGTGATTGATAGGACCCAACAGGAAGTGGGTGTCTGTGTCGTCATTTTCAAAAGTCAAACAGTGAATTCAATTCCAATTTCACGCAGCAAACTGTCACTGAGCTGAAGACTGAAGAAACATGAGCAGGAGAATCAGCGCTCAGCAGAGTAAAGGTTTGATATAACCTCACACATTCATTATATAGATCTAATTGTGTTACTGATGAAGGAAAGGATGAAATAGCTCCGGTACCCTGCTTCCACCACGATGTGAGGCCAGTGTTTGCAAAATCTGTCCTCTCAGGAGGATGGTTTTAGAAATCACTTTTTGGAGTGGAAAATACTGTAGCTATGTGTGGATGAAGCCAGAAATAAAGAAAAATATGAAGCGTTTTAAAATGCCAATGTCAAATGTATAAAAAAATGAATCTTAAAGGAAAAGGACAATGATTTTGTGGATTAGTGCTCCTTAGCACCGTTGAGGCTGACAGTCCTGCATGTTTGGGAACAAGTGCACAAGGGTTCATTTCCACAGCGTTACTCTGGGAGGGATGACAGCACCTCCCCCACCCTGCTTCACTTCTCGCTGTTGGTAATGTAATGCCCACTTGTTGCCATGGTGTCCGCGATACTCCTGGCTTCACTCGTTTCAATTCAGAGGACCCTCCTTTAGTGTGTGTGTTGGTGTGTTTGAGCATGTGGAGTCATGTGCTACTACATGTGCCAACGTTCCTGTGTGTGTGTGTGTGTGTGTGTGAGAGAGAGAGAGAAGCTGACAGGAATAAAATGAACGATAGGAGTGATAATCAGTGTTGTTACTGTTTTTGTAGCTCGCCTCTGCTGTTTCCTACTGTTGATTAAAAAGGTCTTTTCTTCTATCTTCTGGGGGCTGAAATGCTCTCTTACCCCCCCCCCTCCTCTTTATTTATCTGAAGAAAAAGAAGTGCACCCAGACCTTCCCCCACCCTCCACCCATCAGCACCCCTCCACCATGGGAAGGTTTTCCCACAATAACACAGTTTAACCCATTGCTTTCTCAGTGATCCAAAGGAGAAACCCGACAAAGAGCTAGCAACACGGCGGCTTCATCTGAGACCCATTCAGGGCTATTCATCACATGAGTGAACATGTCTGCGTGTTGTTGTTGCACTTCTATCATTGTGGGAACCGACTTGAGTTTTCTAGTTTTAGATTGAGAACTTTCCGCGCACAAAAGGGCTAAGACTCGGCTGAAGTTTAGAATTAGAGCTGTGGACTGGCCTCAGCCACAAAAATTGGGAACTGGGACTTGACATAGACATTGCTTTAAGACTTGACCCACTTGAAACCTGATTCCACAAAGACTTGACTTGACTGTGAAAGTAATAACATTCAAGTTTGGTCTGAAGCTGTAAATTTTTTTTTGTAATAATTAGGGGAACTGCTTAATAATTAGGGGAAATCTTGAATTTTTAATTGAATTGTTTATTGTTTAAATATTGTATCAATATTTGCCATCAACACAGCATCAATTCTTCCAGGTACACTTGCACAAAGTCAGGGGATTTGTAGGATCACTGTCAGGTGTATGATCAATCAGTTAATAATCATCAGTTTCATATGTAGGTTGAAACACTTCATCAACTTCATTTCATTAACTGAAGCAGAAACAGCTGCAGGAGGATTAAAACTGGGTGAGGAACAGCCAAACTCTGCTACCAAGGTGAGGCTGTCATCTGACAGGTCGTCATGGTAAGACTGAGCACGGCAGCAAGACACAAGGTAGTTCTACTGCATCAGCGAGGTCTCTGCCAGGCAAAGATTTCAGAGCAGACTGGGGTTTCAGGATGTGCTGTCCTTAAATGGTAAATGCTCTGTATTTGTATAGAACCTTTCTAGTTGTTTCGGCTACTCAAAACGCTTTTACATCACATCCTCATTCATCCATCATTGATTCAGGAGGAATCTAAGTTGGAGGAGACTGTTCTTTCACACACAGTCACACTCTGAAGTTATGGGGTTCAGTGTCTTGCCCAAGGACACTTCAACATGCTGACTCAGAGGAGCCAGGGATCGAACCACCGACCTCCCGATTGATGGACGACCCACTCTACAACTGAATACCTTCGAAATTGGAAGATGTCCAGCAGTGCCATTAACTCAGAACTAGCAGAAACCAGTGGGAATCTCTGACTCTGACGTGGAAACATTTCCAAGTGACTTGCCTATACACGAAAATCTAGGAACTGGGGAGAGAGAAATGGCAGCAGGTGTTCTGGACTGATGGGTTAAAATGTAAAATATGTGGCTGTAGTAGAAGGCAGTTTGTTCACTGAAGGGCTGGAGAGCGGTACGATAACGAGTGTCTGCAGGCAACAGTGAAGCTGGTGGAGGTTCTCTGCATTACTCTGGGTTTGATCAGGATTAATGGTGTCCTCAATACTGACAAATACAGGCAGATAATTATCCATCATCAGTACCATCAGGGAGGCGTCTGATTGGCCCCAAATTTATCCTGCAGCAGGACAGCGACCCCAAACATACAGCCAATGTCATCTCCTACATGTTTGGAACAACCTTCCTGCTGAGCTCCTCCAAACACTGTGTGCAAGTGTTCCTGGAAGAATTGACTCTGCTTTGAAGGCAAAGGATGCTCACACCAAATATTGATCTGATTTAGATTTTTCTTCTGTTCGCTCACTTTGCATTTTGTAAATTGATAAAAATAAACAATTAAATTTTATATTTTTGAAAGCATTCTTACTTAAGACCTGATTTAGACCGGCAGAAAGAGAGCATGAGAAGCTGACAGATGCTTCGTGAATGTGTGAACGTAATTGTGCATATACGAGTGTGTGTGCTCCATTGTGCCAGTTCAGCATCCTGAATGGAACAAAAAGTTATATAGAGCAGAGTGTGTGGGAGGTGTGAGTGTGTGTGTGTGTGTGTGTGTGTGTGTGTGTGTGGCTGAAAGGATGCAAAATGAGCATTACATTTCTATACGTATATGGCAAAGGTACATAAATATTAGCATCAGCATATACTGAGAGGACCAAAAGTAAAAGTGCTCATTATGCATTCATCATTGTTCATTATTGCACTCATCATGGCTGCCACTGTGATAATCTCTGGCAGGGCGGACCGTGTGGGAGAAATCGACCTGCTTCTTTCACGTCGTTTCATTTTCCCACTCGCCTATTTACCAGGTGAGCAAAGGACACCTTCACCACATGTCCATTTTAAAAGATACATTAAGAAACCACTTTGTAAGCCAAATACGGTAATAAAAGAACATTCTGTACACATTCTGTGTTCAGTTTGTACTGTAAATCCTTTCATAAGCACTTTAGATACAAATGTGTTTGCATGTGTGAATGTGTCTGTGTGTGTTGTTCATATGAAGAAGATGTGTGTTTTTCACTTTCTCTCTACTTATGTGCACCTCTAGGTGTTATTTTACTGCAGGTGTGTCCAGCTGGAAACTGGGAAGCATCTCTGGAGGCAGGAAACATGCAGAAGCAGCAGACTGGTGCCTGGTGTTGGGATCTATGTGCTGTGAAGACAGTTTTCTCTTGCAGTGGAGCAGCTGTCGACCGGAGATGGTACAACATGCAGTCACATCGTGGACTTTCTGATTTCAGGCCTGGCTTTTGTCTAAACCACAGAGCCACATGGTTGAGACATGCTGCCCTTTGACCTGCTGCTTATTATCGATCTGCCTGTTTGCTCTCTGGGTACCATCTGTGTAACATTAGACCAATTCTTGTAATGAAAGTTTGCGTGAATATTGTATGTGTGACTTTCTAATATACCAGATTGCTCAACACAAAACAAGAGTTATGTACAGTTGTACAGTAGTTTTCATACCTAAGCAGTTCGATTTAACGCCCATCTGTTTAACCTCATCATAGACTTTAACACAGGGACTCCTCAAGACGGGACCTCCACGTTAGTAAGTGAAGCAGGACCCGTCGTTATCATATCATTTAATATGGTGCTTTAATTGCACAGTTTCCTAAACAAAGTTAGGCGAGTTAAATGAGTGTAGTTATGGCTCACAGTAAAAGTCTGGGCTTCTGGGGTCCCAAGGTAATCTACCGTTGTAACTCAACAAAAAGAACACGTAATGACTCTGTTGAGTTAAGAGACAAAAATCAAGTTGATTAAAATATGAAATATGAGTTGTGAGATTTTCTTCAGCAGGGTTTCTTTGCCTCTAGATGTAGACTTAATGGATCACCTGTGACAAAAATGTGCGTAGTTTATGTATTTGAAGTAATGGGTCAGGTTAGACTACCATTTGTTTCTATGTATAAATCAAAAAAAAGTCCACTTATTTTGTTTTTCAGAAGCTTTCCGCCACATCTCTTGATCTTCATCAGCAGATGGAGTTGGCTCAGTTGACACAGAGATGGTTTAGTTGTTATCATGTAACGGCACTGTGGTCACGTGACAACCGCCAAACATCTCCATGACAACTGAGCCAACTCCATCTGCTGATGAAGACCAAGAGATGTGGCTGAAAGCTTCGGAAAAGCCAAGTGAGTGAAACTTTGTGTTTTTTTTTCCAAGATCAAGAATAAACCTTCAAGCTCATATGAAAGTTTATTCCATAACCTGGAATAAGTGAAACAATTTAGCTATTGATAGTTTTAGTGTGTGTGTGTGTGTGTGTGTGTGTGTGTGTGTGTGTGTGTGTAAGCAGGGAGGCACATTTATGACAAGCATATCAGAAGCAGCGTTCAAAGCCATGCAGAGTGTTTAAGGGGGGACAAAGGGGGAGGCGACACCGAGGAAAACACAGGATCCACAGAGGTCATGTTAAAAAGGTTTATTTCAACAACTGTCTGAATATTGTTTGTTTATTCTCTGTTCGAAGTCCCAAAAAAGTACAAAAAAAAAAACAAGTACATCAAAGGATTAGAAATCACATCAATGAAAACCAAGACACACTGTGTTGCTTCTTTTTAAATCAATCCAAGCAAATTTTTTTTTCCAATATTTATACATACTCACTGGATTAGTCAGACAAACATCAAAACCTCTCAGTAGCTTTATCTTAACTTCTTCTTCTTCTTTTTTTTTTTTACAATGACGTTTTACGTACGTTTTAAACTTCTGTATGATTTCTTTCTTTTTACAAAATACACCAATGCAGGCAGGGGAAGGTGTGTGTGTGTGTGTGTACACATATAAGCATGTTTATGTTTTCATCTTTTCACTGTATGTGTGTGTGTGTGTGTGTGTGTGTGTGTGTGTGTGTGTGTGTGAGCAGGTAAGAGAGATAGGGGAGAGTAGAGTGACAGCAACAAGGGGGGCAGGGCTGAGAAACAGGGGCGTGACTGGATGTAAGGGCGGGAGGGGGTGGCGCGTTGCAAGGCGGCGGCAGGGTGAGGCCGGTGGGGGGGAGTTACTCTGAGCTGGGGCAGTGGTGGCGGTGGTGTACGTTTTTTGCAGCGGCCCGGGCCGCTTGGTGGCAGTGTTGCCGTGTCAGAGACGGTTGCAGACTGGGTTGGTTGGCTGGTACGTTGGCAGGCTGGTTGGTTGCTTGGTTGACCGGT
Source organism: Pempheris klunzingeri (assembly GCF_042242105.1). Classification (NCBI taxonomy): domain Eukaryota; kingdom Metazoa; phylum Chordata; class Actinopteri; order Acropomatiformes; family Pempheridae; genus Pempheris; species Pempheris klunzingeri. The sequence continues at coordinate 25,011,567 of NC_092019.1, read as the reverse complement.
TAGGTGCACTTGGCAGCAGAGGGACGGAGAGCAGGGGGGGGGTTAGGGGGCTCCCATTGCCGGCGCACCTTGTGGTTTTCGGTGTCGTGTTGTCAGGTTGCTGGGGTCGCTTTGTTTTGTTTTGTTTTCACATCATGTTGTTCTGCAGTGAGTTTACCTCCGAGGAGTTCTCCTCGCCCAGGACCTTGTGGTTCTCGTGTTTGGGGGTCAGAGAGTTGTGGATGTTGAGGGAGTCGTCCTCCTTGGGCGGGGCCTTCACCGGGTCCTCCAGCTTGTTCTGGGAATTAGGATCATCCTACCCAGGGAGGGGTGGAGGTGGAGGGGTCAGGGTAGAAAGTACAGTTAGAACCACATCAACAGTTATTACTTTCATCTTCAGTTGTAACTTTGACCCTGCCAATTGACAGAGAACTTTAATTTCAATGTTTTTTTAAAAGCCTCTGTAGCACATTCTGACCAACCCATGAGAACTAGATTTCTGGAACTGGAAGACTTGGTGCATCTCTGTTAAAGGCAGTAACAAAGAAAACCAGCCTTTTAGCCCAAGGAAATGCATCCATGTTGGACGATTCTGCATCTCACAGTTTGCATCCAATGCCAACAATCAGTCCTAATTCAGTAAGTAGCTGGTCTCTTATATAACGAGACAGTGGCTAAGGGTGTGTAGTGCCAAGAGTTCACATCCTGTGTTAATCGGGTATCTTAGTTGCCTAACCCTAACCATACCTTTACCACTGCTTATTTACCATAACCATGTTCTTTTCCAAACCGTAACCCTAATGTGGTTTTCATGTGCAGTTATTATAGAAAGCCAGAATTCTAAAAAGCATCAGCTCTGGACATGAAAACTGTCCAGTGTTTTGCAGAATCGTCCAACATCGGAGTTCTTGTCTGGTGACTGGGTGGAAGAGGACACACATGAACTTTGGCTCAATCTACTTTAGAACAATCCCTGAGCTTTGGAGTTGTCTGTTCTTTCATGCACTTTAATGGATGTTCATGTTCCACCTTCATGCCTTAAAGAACCACACCAGTGTGTTAGTTCCTTAACTACAAATCAATGGATCTATCTTATCAGAGGTAGCCACTGGTTTCCATTCATTTCTGTACAGTGTTAAAAACAATAAGGGGACTGGCTTGAGTTGTGTAATCCATTACAGGATACATAAAGGCCTTTTTACATGAGGCATTTTACCATGTAAGTAAAGCACAGGCAGGTGTTAGTATTAAAATGAATGATGACTGACATCCTGGGATGCGTGGTGTGATGGGTTACACAACTCAAGCGAGTTTCAAGAGTCAGTTAGATTTACAAAGTGAACAAACAATGTAAAGAAAGTAATGGATACCTGGAATGGCTGAAAAAATACATTCACCTTTGTAAAACACAGCAGCATGGTTTGGTGGAGCATATTTGATGTGGAAGGAATAGACTAAAGCTGGTATACTGGTATGATCCTTTAGAGACTGCCAGGATGCAGCAAAATACCATCAAATATTCAACAAAATCAAATTGCAGCTATTGAATTGTTACTTCAAGCAAAACCAGTTTCAGTAGCAGCCATGTCAGTGGTTTAGAGGCTCCACCGTCTGATAATCATCATGCTCGGCTGGCATGTTGTGTTTGGTTGAGGAGACAGTGAGGTGAACTGCATGAGCGACCCCCCCCCCCCGCCCCCTTCAAGCAACCCAGAAAGCACATGCACATCCACATGCAAGACCCTGACAATAAGCCCCCATGTACAGTACTGCTCGCTCATGCAGAACACCCCGTGTCTTCCTGCTTCGCCTCCTCCTTGCATTATTGTCCCAAAACAAAACAAAAAGACAAATCAGCTCTCAACCCTGGCCTTTTATCTGTGGGTACCACCGTCATACATACCCAAGCAGTCGCTGGGGGGGGGGTGTTTTAAGAGGTTTCAATTCAGTTCATCTGAATTTAATTAAGGTCAGAGGGAAAAAATTGATTGCGGATTCCATTTTAGCTCTGTTTTTCCAGCCTCTTATCCCCATTAATATTGCATGGCATCATCGACCCTGCTGCGCCCAGGCATCCTGGGGCGTCCGTCTGCGCCTCTTCTCCACACACACTCACATGGGCACGCACACACACACACACACACACCCTTGCAGACACATTCATTCAGACACACTGGATTTACACACGTGCGCGCACACACAAACAAACACACACACATCAAATTCCAGACCCAGAGGCCTGAGCCATTTACAAACACACCCTCATTGAATGCTTGTGTTTGAATTCAATGGCACTTTGAGAAAGGAAGAGCAGTGAGAGAATTACCCGCTGGCTGCTGGCCTAGATAGTAACTTCAGGCAGGACGTGTGGATACGTCACTTCCATGGTTACGGGATAGGGGCCCTCTGTCCTTCCGTCAGCGTGAAACTGGAAAATGTTTTTGTTTGTTGGATTTCAATGTTGTGCACGGGTGGAGGAGGGGGGGCGGGCGGGCGAGCAGTGGGTGGGAGGCACAGAGTCACAAGGACTTTAGAGTGGGTGCCATTTTGGGGGGAGTGGGAACAGAGATAAACAGGATTCTGATGATGATGATGATGACGATGATGATGGAGGCACATGGACAGTTCCTTTTGTCTTTTAGTGGGCTGGTACGGGCGGATTGTAGGTTTGCTTTACGGTGTTACAGTATCTATTTCAGGTGCAGGAAATCATTTTCATGTTGATTATAAGATACTGATAGAATTATCACAACTTCATTTCTTTCTGAGAGGAGCTTTTGGAATTTTTTGAGGATGAGAAAAAACATCTTAATAAAGCCTCTACATGTAGATTTTCTGGGGGATTTGGTCTTTGGTCTGGACTGAAATGTCTCATCGATGGACTGAATGAAAATCAGACATTCTTGGTTCCCGAAGGATGAACCCTAATGAATTATTGAACCCTAATGACTTTTCAGCACCATCAGGTCAAAATTTTAATTTAGGTAAAAATGTTTATTTGTGCAAATCACCAAATACCTGCAAAACTATTGATATTTCCAGTGGTCATAGCTCTAACTTGGTCTTCAGTGCTAGATCTAGATCATAGTTGTAATACTCTGGGCTCATTAAACCACCTTCAGGAGTGTTCAAATCAGAAGTGTTCAAATCACACACGTAGGGACTTTAATACAAGTAAAAGAGAAAGTATTTATTGGATAAGGCATTCTTCTTTGCAGGGGGTGATAGGTTTTATGGGAAATGTGGTCCTAGATTTGAAATTGTGTGATTTTAGCCAACGGTCATCTTGATCTTGATACTAAGAATATGTGTATGTTTAGAACGAAATGTGTAGCTTGACATTCTTATTATTTGTCTGTGGTTGGATTCAAAGGAGAAGAGTTTCTCTTCATCTCTTTCCCTGCACCTCATTAAATGTGTTCTTAATTCTGCATGCTTGTTAGCACTTCTGTGCCTTGGCCCATAAGCCTCAGATTAAAATATTTGAAATGGTACATGTGCGTATATATTGTATGTGGTTGGTGTTTTCACACATACAGCATGTGTCTATATTTGTGTTTACGTTTAAGATTGCATCCGTATATACATAGCCTATGCGTGCAGAGCAGATGAATAAGATGACGAGAAGGACTCGTCATCACTTGATTTTTAAACGGACTTATGGCTGCGTGACTGGCTCAAAATGGATTAGTATGATCTGGCACAGCACAGCCTCTTGACACAAACTGGGACATGAAGTTTCAACAGGGACACACGTGTATAAATCGCTCCATCAATAACAGCTAGTCGTGACATGACACACACGTTTCCAGAAAATAACTGAGTGCAGAGAAAGTCATTCGAAATTAGAAGTTTTTTTTTCACTTTAATGATGAGATCAATAAGGAATCACAGAATCTGGTCCTTCTAAATGGTCCTAGTATTCTCTGTTAACCCATTTTTACACGCACAATTTTACTGCATGCCTGCAGGATTTGGACTTCAGGGTCAATTCAATTTTTATCACTCAGTCTGAGAGCAGATTCAGTCAATAGAAATTAAATCGCCTTAGAAACTACGGTCAGCTCTACCAGGTCAATTCATTTTCTGTGTTGAATTTATTTAGTATTGACAAAAAAACAATTCCATTTCACCGTTTGCTGCAGAGGAAACTGTGTGGCTGAACTCTGCTGAATTATTGTGGAGGGAAGATTGAGGACAAGAGGGTTCAATCTACCACAGCGAATGCAACACAAAGCGTTCTATTACTGCAGGGAAACATAAGTGTGTTTTGTGTTATTGTGCAGAGATGACGGGTGTGTGTGCGCGCTCATTGTATGCAAACTGTGTTTGTGTACGGTTCAATTTCTGAGTGAATTCATTCTTTTCTTCACCAACTGCAGGTGTATTCTTCCACTGAAGCCACAGTGTGTATATGTGTGTGTGTGTGTGTGTGTGTGTGTGTGTGTGTGTGGTGGAGGTTGGAGGTTGTCCGTCTGGACATGTGCTGAGGTCCTCACAGTAAACGGTTGCCACAGGGCCAATGCAATTTTTCCTATCCGTTATAATTGGGTTTGGATTTTACCTGCAGGCTCTGCAACTTAAAGGGGGGATTTCACGCAACTTTTATGTACTCTGCAGGGGCTTACATGTAACCAGACACTGTATAAAAGAAGTGGATGTAACTCAGGTCCAAGTGCAAATGTCCTAAAGCTGCACTCCTTCTAATGGCCAGCAGGGGGCGACTCAGCTGGCTGTACAAAGAACTGGAACTGTACAGAATTCTACAATTGATTTATTACATCAGCAAACACTTCCCTAGGAAGTTTGTGGCCCTTCAATGAGGTCTTCTTCAACGCAGCATGATGCTCGTTTAGTAAATTATGGTCCTTTTTCGAGGAAAACGGACAATAAAGCAGGACTTGCTTTAGGGTGGGGCTACCTAGTGGCTAACCAATCAGAGGTGGGTCATGCCTAAATCTAACCAAGTGCAAAATGAATGTCACCTCTGGTTCTGAAACCAAGATGGTGACGCCAAAAAAGAAGCCCACAAACCACTGGGTGACACCACTGTGGCCACGTCCACTTCTTTTATACAATCAACCTCAGACTGAAGAGGCTTTATGTTAGCTTCAAATTTTGAATTATGAATTTGTTCCACAAAATCTTTCAGTGTAGTCATGTAAGGACCCTTTCCTGGCCAGTGATTAGATGATTAGAGCATTTAATAACTCTTTCTATGCAAATATTGACATGTAGTTACTGTATTGAAAGAAGACTCCACTGGTTCGTCATCTCGTGTAACATTTGTCAGCCTCACAATGGACAGTTGAGAAAAAATCGAAAGTGCAGTAGAAGAGATATCATCTTTTTTATTACACGCGTTCCTCTTCCTTGTCAAAACCTGGCGCCTACATTACCCACAACGCAACTCGATCGCAGACAGTTCAGTCAAGAGTCAGGTGTGTTATGCTAGTAGTGTCTAATTCAAGATTTTATGATATATTTGTGTGTTTTTATGTATTTGGTGGGGGGGTGAGACTCGGATTGGTCCACTGAGAGTAGAGAAAGGGTGATTGACAGGGCCACAGTAACAATGAGAGAGCTGTTTGGGAAGGTGAGAGAGAGGGGGGCGGGACTGTCTGACATTTGGGATTTGGTCTTACCTCACAGTCGGACTCCTCTTTGGTCTTACACTCCCAGGTGTATCTGCTCATGGTTTTCTGAAGGGAGGGGGATGGGGCAAAGGGTTATACTCCTCAAAACCATACAAGGCATCCGCAGAGAAAGACAGTTCGAGACGGACAGAGAAAGTGGGAGGGAGAGGAGAGAGAGAGAGAAACTGATCAAAGTGGAAAGGAAGAAAGAAGATGAGCGGGAAGAGCAACAGATCAGAGACGATACGGAGAGATTAAGTAGCAAGAAAGATGAAGAGAGAGACGAGGGGGCAGACAGGTAGAGAAAGAAGCAGACAGATAAAATAGACAGAGAGAGATCGAGTGTTGGAGACAGAGACCAACAGTAGGAGTAACTTCCTTTCAGACGTCAGCTGATATTCCCAGCTGGCTACAGTATCTCTGAGGTAAGCAGCGACTCCGTTCAAACACAGACTCTCTGCTGCTGCCTGCCCACTATCCTGTGTCACCACGGTAAATGCAGGTTTGGTGTATTTCTGGTGAAGTTCTCCACCATTGTGGCACTGGACTTTTAGTTTGAAAGGGAGGTTATTAGTGGTGGTGTGTTCTGGGGGAAATTGGTGAGTTGATATGGTTTTTGGTTTGGGAAAGATCCTGTATCTCTAAGCGGGGGGGTCGTCCGTGGTTGGAACACGTGTTAGAAAATAAAGCTGAATAGTAGTTGGAAATCTGTCGGGTTTGTTTCAGGCTGAATGGGTGGACAAGAGGGCAGATAATGCCAGGAATGGTTGTCAGTCACAGAGCTTAACCCAATATGGTGTTTTCATAGCTTTGTTCATCTTTAATCACTGGGGTTGGGGTTTGATAACATTGTATTGAATCCGATCAGAACTCTCTAATCTATTGAGGCTTAGCTTTCAACATTTCTGAGTAAGTTAAGTTATAAATAACTAAAATGCAAATGTTCACTGGAGACCTTTAATCAGCTTTAGTTGGCTTGGAAGGCAGAACCTCTTCACATTAATAACAGGCTACTTCTTCCAGATGCTGGGGGGGGGTCCAGATTCAGCTCTATAAGGCTCTATTAGCAAAACTGGTGTGGATTGCTGAAATTGATGTGAAGCAATCCGATTGTTTGACAAGAGGAGACTCACCCATTCACTTGTGGACAAAAGGCCCACTGGTGATCTCAGAGTAGTGCAACAGAGTGATGCCTCTTTCTTTTGCAAACAATCTTTGAAAGAACAGACACTGGTTTATATGGAGCAAATAAAGTGGCCAAAAGCCAAATTTAATTTTGATCCTGTAAAAAGATAGTCTACTCATAGAATTAATGGAACAGCTGAATTTGCCAACGTGAAACCTGATCCAAAATACTACCATAGATCAGAACCCAACTGTGTTTGCTACTTAAAGGACCAGTGCGGTAGATTATGCACAGTCACATTCACGTTTTCTTACAATTTTCATGAATATTTTTCAAACCTGCGTCCATGTCTGCCACCAAATGTCAATCAGTGGATAGCATGAAACTGGCACCAGACATGCATTAACCTTACAGGGTGTTAAAACAAACCATTGAAGTATTTACAAGTACTATTCAGCCCAGTGGATGAGTGGGGATTTGGGGGCTGTGATGTGTAGGTGGTGTTGAGTTAGGACGTTGACAGTTTAGAGGTGTTATTAGGAGGTGATGATGGCTTTTTTTAAAAAAAATTATTATTACTCGTTCTTTTTGATTAAATTGTGTGTGTCAGGGTAGTGAAAATGGTATTTGGTCGTGGTTAAAACATGACACTTGCCTCTAAAGGAATGAGATGTCTGAAAGTGAAAGACATGAGAATTATAGAGGAACATCTAGTTGCTGTAAGCTTTGCAAAGTGAACCAAACTACTGATGGAGTTGTTAGAGGGTGGTACCACATCCTAAGGACAAAAGCAAAAAAAACAAAGTCTACCTCAGTTGTAGCACTAGAACTACCCATGCTGCTACAACGCTAGCGTGGCTAGCTACCCATGCTTCAGTTAGTGAGACAGCCGTCGGCTCCCTGCTGCCACCTGCAGGCAGCCGGAAGGCGTTGCATCTCAGATGTTTATCCTGATAACCCCCGGCCATTTCTCACATATGTGCCACACCTTTAGCTTACCTGTTAGTGACATCAAGCCCCCAAACCACAATAAACCATTTCTGACCAATCATGACAGCCCCTCCCACTTCCCCCCGGCCCATTCTCAGGATAAACAAGTAAAGCAGACATTTAGTTAGAAAACACTCTGAGACCGGATAGCGAAGCAGAGCTTCAGTGGCTGACATGTCCACAGGGTGGAGCATGTTAGCGGCAGAGCAGGAATGCCATGACACACCGATGCAAGAGGTGATCAGAGAGAGCAGGTTAGAGAGAGACGGGGTGGGGAGGGCTTGCAGCGAAGGATTGTGGGAGTTTTCTCTTCTGAGGGTCAGCCAGGGCGGCCTGACAGTTTCTGGGGGAATTGAACCTCTACCCTTGGCTGTGTTAGTTCTTGGACACTGTTCAGTCAAAATAAATTAGCGGGATGTTGTGTGATGTGCCTAAAATAACTAGTTGATGCTTAAGACTTGATTTTTCCAGATACTCTCCCCTTGAAATGATTATAAAAACGATGTTCCCACAGCAGCTCCACACAGTATCTGAACTCTTTTTTTACTTTTTGTCATTTCATACGTGTGAATATGTTGCCGTCACCTTCAAATTAGGATCAATAAGCAATAAACCAGGGGAGCTAAATCAATAGACACGTTGAAACTATGAGCCGTTGCCATGGTAACATGCTGCAAAGGCTCAGGCGCTCCTCTCATACTTTGAGCCGTTACAGTACATCCATGGCCTCCTGTCAGTTTATGGGGATGTTCAGTTCTTTCCACCAGGAAAAGCACCTGTGTCCTTCTCACTTTCACCCTTCGATTGTGACTGCAAATGTGTTTGTCTGATCAAGAGGAAGAGCTCATAAAGAGCTTTACATCTATGTATAAAACTAGTTTTCACTAAATGTGGAGATTCGCTGTTTTTTCTTTTTTCAAATAACTGACACTGAATATCTTTGGTTACAGAGTGTAACTCTCCATGTTATAAACTAAACAACTGACTAATGATAAAAAGAATGAACTGATGGTTGAAATAATGGTTAGCTCCAACTCAAGCATCTTCACTAGCCTGACATGCCTTCAGGAGATGAATGGAAACCAACGTACAATATCATATTCTAATATCCGTCTGATATCGTCCCCCTGGATCTGTAGTTCCCTCGCCACACGAGAAAACTCCCACCAACCTTCCTCGCACTGCGACCCTGCCCATCCCCTCCTTAGCGTTGCACACCTCGGAGTATCAGAGAATACTCATGCCCATGCATTGCAGGGGAGGGAGGGGGGGGGGATAAGGGAGCCCGGGCAGGGTTTGCGGGGGAGATGCAGAAAAAGGGGTGAGAGAGAGAGGCGAGAACCACGTTACCTGACAGATAATGTTATCATAGTAAGCCAATGCACGGGCATGAGGGACGTTAGGAGGGGTGTCGCACAGTTTCCTTACATTTGGGTGGGAGCCCTCAGCGATGGTGGACAGCGAGAAATTATCATTGTGCTGCTCCGATGTAGGCCGGTACTTACTGCTGGGTGTCGGGGGATGGAGGGGGGGTGAGAGTGAGGAGGGGATGTGGAGAGGAAGATGAGTGAAAGGAGGAGGACAGGGACAGGAAGAAAGAGAAGGGGGAAGAGGCAACGTAACAAAGAGGAAAGAAATACAGACATAATGGGGGAGAAGAAGAAAAGGAGGGAAGGTATTGACGGGAGGAAGAGTAAAGGGGGAGAGAGGAAAGTTTGAAGAGAGAGAATGAGAGGGAAGATGTGAAGAAAGAAAGAAAGAAAGAAGTGGGGGTGGAAATGTAGAGAAGGAAGAATAAAGGACACGTAGGAGAACAAAACAAGAAAGACAGGATGGTAAGGGGAAGAAGACATGAGGAAAAAAGAGGAAGGTAAAGAGGAATGGAATTTGGGGGGTCCGGATAATGAAAAAGAGTTTTGGACAGATAACAAGAGTTCAAGTCAGTTTGAGGATTTGAGAAGGAGAAGGCAGGAAGAAATGGTCCACAGGGTGAGAGAGGGAGAGGAGACGGTTGAGCAAATCCAACGGGAGGAAGATAAAGAGACAAACGGGGAGACAGACACACAAAACGGACCAAAAATTAGAAACAAGAGGGGACGAAGAGGACGAAGGGGACGAAGGGGGCATAGAAAGAGCACAAATTCAGGAAAGAGATCACATTGTTGAAGAGAAGACAGACAGGCGGGATTGTCGGAGGAAAAAAGGAGGGGGGAGAGAAAAGCAAGAAGGCAGCATTAGTTAGACGGCTAGTTCACCTCGTCTGTTTGTCAGATGACAAACAGAACAAATACACAAGAGACACAAACATTTGATCTGTGATGCAACAAACTGAGAATAAAATCTGGACCATCACATTCAGGTTACCTCCTCCTCCAGCACAACAGGGAGAAACCAGACTCTGAGCGTTGAGTCTTTATGTTCATGATAGACTGTCGCAGACCTTTATCTATCTATGTTATCTATCTGTATCTTTTTTTTTATTAGTGATTAGTGATTTTCAGCACAATGGTGCACAAGAACGATTCCTGTCATTCACCATCTAATCTGATCAGCTGGACACGCTCATGGAAACCTGGCACGCCGCTTTAAAGAGGCACAGATAAACACAGACTTTCCATTTATCTCGCCAAACTTTGGGAGTTCCCTCTTGTCTGAGTTAGGCTCTCTGAATTTCGTCCTCTTTCTTCTTCTCCTTCTTCGTCTCCGGCTTCTCAGAGGAACCTCTCTCTCTGTCAAAAACCTTCTATCTCACATATGAAACAGCTGTCATCGGCCCCACATCCGGATAAATCTTTACTGTGAACATTTTAAGATTCCAAGAAGCATCAACCATCCTCCAGTATCTTGTATCTATATCTTCACTCTCCAGTCGTATCTATAGTTAAAGAGGCTGTGATCTTCTTCCTGCGCCCGTCTCTCTGATCCTCAGAAAGCTTCCGTGTTCATATTTCATTAATGCTGTGACAGGACAATAAAACGAGGTACTGATGAGACAGACAGACAGACAGACAGACAGACAGACAGACAGAGACATCTGTGCTCCCATCATCACCAGCTTTGGACCTCACTCTGCTGGATACACAGTAACAGCTACCAGGAAATAGTCCCATGTTTCCTTTAGACACAGTCAGACTACCTGTTTCCCCTATTTTCAGTCCTTATGCTATGCTAAGTTAGCCAGCCGCTTGCTCTAGTTTCAGATTTACTGGTATCAGTACCACTGTTCTCAGTAGACTCTTGGCACGATTAACATTATTTTCCAAAAAATGTCAAACATCCATTTTTGGCTATTTACGGTGGGAGTGGAGATCAGGCTGCAAGGTAGCGCTCTCCTTCAGTCCGCCGATGCAGCAGGGATGCCAGCGCGAGCATCGAGGTTTACCGCCATTTAACGTGGCGTCATCTGTGTTGGCCAATCAAATACGTGCAAGCATGCATTCCGGGTCGATTACTTTGTAATGCAAAGGCCATATATCTACTGTTGTGACGGCCATGATTAGAAGAAGATTAAACAGTCGCTGAGGATTATAAAAATGTTGTCTGTTACTCCGACTGGACTCTCTGGATGGCATCATATTGCCTCGTCTCTTATTGTCGCTAGGGGCGATCAGATGATGCTTCTATGGACAAATTAAATATTTTGTCCCTCTATTTTGGACTTAAGGAAAGACTTTAACAGATAGATGGAGTAGCAGTGATGCTGCACGTTTCTTCTTCTCTCCTCTCTCTGTTGTTCTCTCTCCATCTTTGACCAGGATGTTGGGTCTGAATCTCGACTGCGGCAGAGAATCACTGCGACTGCAATTACCCACAGCAGATGGGGGAGTGTGGGAGTCTCATGTATTCATGAGCCTTGTCAGCAGTGCACACACACACACACACACACACACACACACACACACACACTCCTCTGAATGTGTCATGCTGAGCTTTCTCTTAAGCCGCCCTCTCTTATTCCTCTTTCCCTCTCTTTTTCTTTCACTTTCTCTTTCTTCCTCTCCTCTCCTGCAACAGTTTCTTTCTCCTTCACTCCCCCTTCCTCACCCTCTTCAGCCTGCCCTCTTTTTTACTCCTCTTATCTGTCACCCTCCTCCTCCTCCTCCTCCTTGCTTCTCTTCGATTTCTTTTAGCGGACCACTTGATGAGGCTGTGTTGTCTCTTTCATGCTGCGCGCTGCCAATACACACACACACACACACACACACACACACACACACACCCCTCAGGTCGCACAGCTGTATGTAGGTCAACCCCGCCTCCCCCTGTTTCTCCCTCCCTCCCCCCCTCCTGTTCAAACTGCCCTACTTTCAGCTGGATCCAGAGAACCAATGACATCACCTTTTTCTCCCTTTTCTAATTTCTGCTAGCTAGCATTAAGGCTGCTACTGACTGCACCACTTTTCTCCCTCACCATCGTCTCCATCATCCATGACTATGACTGGCATGATAACCACCTAACCCTGTCCAGCTAAAAATAGATCCTGTAGTGTGGGATCTGGTGTGGTGGAGGATTTGGTTCCTCTGGTTCACATTTGCATCCGCGGCGCTCGATCACCAGGCTGCTGCTCATCCACGATGGCTCTGTTGCTAGGGAGATGGCCGCTGAAACACCGGCACTGGCAAAGCAACGCCGACACCCCCCGCGCTCCCTCCCTCCCTCCCTCCCCCTCCATCCCTCCCATCCAACCCCACTCCTTTTTATATTCAATCCAATCCTTCAATCTGTCTGTCACTCTCAGTCCCTCCAGCAGTTTATATTCAGTCCACCTTCCTCTGATGATCTTTTCTCTCCTTATATTTCACACAAAAATTGGGGTTCTTTAATTAACAGTTTTCAACCTTTCTGCGAAAACCATGCATCGCCTGCTGTAAGGCCCAGCAATGAACAGTTTGATAAAAGCAGGATTCAGGTTCTTTCATTTTGAGATGAGGCTTGAAGGATGTTAGAAAGGAAAAGCACATACACCAAATTCAATACATACTTTTCAGTATTTTATGGTTTCTGTGCCGTATTTAACCTATGTGTACTTATTGGTCACTTTACTAGGTATGCCTGTACAATCTAATGCAATCCATTAAAAGATTTCAGAAAATAAAGTCTACTTCTATGATACCTATGATCAGATCAGTCTATCAGTCATAGAGGTGTTGATTCAGTTCCATGCTGTATCTTAGCAGTGAGGTCATAGTTAGGGATGCATTGTGTATCGTACTGCATCATATGTAATTAGGGAGAACAAAACATGTGAAACAGCTTTCTAGTTAATGTTGTCCAGTATAACAACACCTTTGATTAAATCATACACTTGTCCCCAAAAATGAACATTAACAATAACATTGACCTTGTAATGGTAGAATGTATGGCACCACTGTTGGATTTGATTGCAACAGACTGTCCTGGTGTAACTAACTAACTAAGCGGCCAAGCACAAGAATGTACACATGACCCCTTATGAGGATGTGGGCTGAATAAATGCAAAACTTCATTTTTCTATTTTCTTGTCTCATCTTCTGTATAAAAGCGTACATGTAGCGATGTTAGCAGTGAAGACAAATGATATAATAAAGATGCTGCTGTCTAAAATGGTTTAACAGCACCAATACGGCTCTGTGCAGCCAGTGGGACTTAAAGCTGGACAACAAAGAACCGTAACGGAACCTTTCCTGGTCCTTCACAGGACCCCCTTTTCCTCCAAGTGCACACCGGCTTTTCTTCCTCTTCCCACTGCCTCCCTCGTCTGTTCTGTCATCTGTTTTTTTCTGCCGGCTGCTCACCCTCAGCTCTCCACGCCGCCCCTCCCTCCCCCTTCGTCTCCTCCTGCATTCCTTCATTGTCTTCCTCACTTGTTCGATTTCAACTGCTTCCTATTTCAGCAGATCTATCCTTCCCCCTCCTCCTCCTCCTCCTCCTCCTCCTCCCTCAGACTGTCCTTGTCTCTGTCGCCTCTCTTTGTCGCCCATCCTCCCTCATCTCCATCCTCATCTGTCTCACTGGCCCTCCTCATCCTCCTCGCCTCATTTTTCCTTCCCACCTTTCTGTTCTCTTTGCTGCTCAAATGTGGGATCAAACTGCAGCGTCACTGTCACAGCCTCCAACCTGTATCCGTGTATGAATTAGATTTATGTGTTGAATGTTAAGGTCATTAAAACACGGAAACAATTCTAATTCAAAGGGCTTTTTTTTTTTTATCTGTGTGAGGACAATGCATACGGTACTGCATGCTCTGACTGGGGTTGTGTATTTGTTGGAATGACTCATTCTTGATTCTTGAGTCACTCTTGCTTGAAAATGACCCCAGCCTGGTCTTTGCTCCTGTGAAGGACACAGGGCGCTGCTACTCTGCTGTGGGCTCACAATGTTTGACCCAAAGCACCAAAGCTTCTCCCCGTGTGTGACGTCGGCTCCGTCATGGTCATCATCCGTTCATTTCCTCAGCTCTTTGAACATTTACTGCATGATGCAATCAGATAAGGGGATAATCACTCTGTGGTGAAGATGCTGACAGTTTTCGTGCACTCACACACATTTTTTTCTGTAATAAAGTGTATTGTTTATTAGCCGACAGACCTGCTGTGACAACTGTGTCTCTCTAATCTCTAAAACTGCTGATGTATCCTAACGTTCAGAGAGAAATACTAATCTTCAGTGAGTCAGAGCTCTATCACAAGAAAAGAGTCTGGCAGCCATCTTTTACCATCTTAACTATCCCAAAGAAGAAGGAGAAGAAGAAGAAGAGGAGGAGGAGGAGGACACGTTGGTCCAACAATTCAAGATAAGGCCACTTTACATGAGTCTTTCCAAGGTTCAAACATTGACAGCTCCTGTCATTTGATCAGACGGGTAAAACAGCAGCACAGCAGGACATAGTGTGACCCAAGTATCACATTGGTCCATATATTCGAGGATTAGACAATTATATTCACAATATCTGAAATACTTCTGTAATGGGGAGATGGCCAGTGTTACGGCATCTTCTACAGAGAATAATGAGCTGTTCTGTTATAATGATGCAATACTGTAGAGCTTCTACATTATTATTATTCCTTTGCTGGCAACTTTCTTCAAGTCAGTTTATAGTTTGGGGCGACGGCACTTGTCCTGTCTCATGGGAGACAAAAGTACTGCTGGTGAGTCTTTAGCGACTGGGATCCCATCGGAAAAATATCCGTCTGTCGACTCTGATGTTCAGGTGTGACGATGCTCGAGCACGGACTCCTGTTGACATTTGGATGTGAGTAACACATCTCACAACACGAACATGCCTGATGCTTTTTCTTTTCATGCCTTAAAGAGTATCCTCCCTCTCTAAGACTTATTTCCAGACACCACTGACATATTGATTGAATTTCAATGAGTGTTTAAAGCTGCTGCTTCGTCTGCTTAGCCTTTAGATTTGAATCCTACCAAACCCCTTTCCCCCTGTGCTCTCTATTGACCAGTCTGTCCTGTCGCTCCCTAACATGCACAATAAACACAAGCAGCCGTTTGGCCCAGAGGCAGTGCCAGCCTCAGAAATAAAGCCTCCTCCTTCAATCTTTAACATTGATGGGAGTAATACAGCACAGGCGAGGCTCAGTATCTACTGATAATAAAGTGCCGCACTAGAATGCCTTTGAGCAAAGCACTAAAGACTGTACTTTTTAGTTTTGTTTGATCTTTTTCACTTGGACAAATGAGTCCACTGATTCAAAGAGGAGCGTGCAGCTTGCAGGACACATCAGGCAAACTGACAGATGGAGTTTCACCGGGTTTGTATTTTCTTCTTTTCTTTCTCTTTAAAGTCTCGTGTTAGCAATGTGGAAAACAAATCTGGGGAGTATGCGCCTAAAAAGACTAGCTAACAACATATTTTCATGCTTTTTCTTTGTGAATTGGAGTGAATTATGCTTCTAAGCTGGGACAAGATGACCAATAAGAAAGGGAAGTTGAATCACTTCCAGTTTTTTTAATTCAATGAATCCTTTAGCCCAGACTCAGACAAAGGCTTACCTGCGTTTGCGCAGCTTCTTGTTCTCCGTCTTGAGCACGTGGAGCTTCTTGGCGAAGCAAACAATGATCATGAAGAGCAGCAGGACCACCAGAGCCGAGGCGCCCACGGCCAGACACATCACCTGGAACTCGGTCACCACCGACTCGCAGCGAGCGCCCTTGTGCCAGATGTAATCCTGGACGTTACATCTAAAGGAGACAGAAGGGAGACGAGAGGGGACAGAGGACAGAAGGAGAAGATCGGGAGGAAGGAAAGATAAAGAGGATAATGGGAGTGAGAGCGAAGAAACATGGCAGAAAAAATGGATGGAAGTCGAAAGTTTTGAAATACAGAGATGTGGCAGTGAGAGGATGAAAAGATGTGACGTGAGAAATAAAATGGGTATTGAGCAGACAGGACAAAGGGAAGGAAATAGAGAAAAAAGAAACATAAGAGGAAATGGTTAGTTGGGTATAACCACATCTTAGTGATTCCGTGAGACGACTCAGCGAGTTGTGTGTAAGCAAGTCAGTTTTGTTCTCACAGCCAGGCACGATCCATATATTTGGCTTTTAAGCATCATTTAACAGTCATGCCTGCTTTGAGCACTTCCCTGATCCAATTTAGCCTGTTTGTGAACATTCAGGATTTCCTCTCTGTTACTGATTATATTTTACAACCTTGGTGTGAAATCTGAAAAAAAGCTCCTCACATTTAGCTCTAAAATCTTCAAATATTACACAACACGTTCCATAAATCTATAGCGTTATTGTGAAGTAATCAGCCGCAGGCGTGTTAGCAGGATGGAAGTTGGAAGCAGGCGGGTTTTGAATGACGCTTTTTTCAAAAAAGGATAATAATGTCATCACTTTGTGTGTCTAGAAATAGAAAGTGAAAAAGAGGAGAAGAGCCCGGGGGCATTTTCTGGCTATAAACACACTTGCTGTCAAACAGACTCCGTCAAACATACACAAACACAGTCATGAAACACATTTGCATTTACAAGATAAAACACAATGCATGTGCGGACGCACGTTATGTGCACATATGTGGACACACAAACAAAAACACACACAGCCGCCATCTGAGCCCCAGACTCCCTCTGTAGCCATTTGGCAGAGTGGGCCTACGGTGTCTGCCTAGGGACATCAACGACAGAGGCAGATGGCTTTGTCTCCAGACTGTTTGCTGTGTCAAATGGCAAATCTATTTCACTGCTTAACAAGACTATAACTCCGCTCAGCCATGCTGTCTTGATAAAGCCCCTTGATATTTTAAATAAATGTCCTATCACATAGTGAGCCCCCCCCCCCTCCTTCTTTCCTTTTGTTTAATTAAAACAATTATTTGATCATTTCGTGATGTCTATCCTCCTTCACCTACATGTACTCTGTTAGCTGTAATCCTATGGATAGGTTGGTGGATAGAGCGGTAGGAATGGGAATGGGACTTTTAATTTGTCATCATATTTGATGAATACTGCTTCGTTGTATTTGGGGGTGAACTGAAGTCAAATATGTGTGTTTTCTATCTTCTACTGTTGCAGGATAAAAACTTTGAAAAATCAATAAATTATAGTTAAAAAACCAGAAAAGTCTTAATTAGTCTTTCTGTGGTATTGAGGTTGCGAGACGCGATGCACAGGACAGATGAACTACTGTGCAACAAGAAATAGTTCCAGTTACAACACAAGTTATCCTGGACAGATTAAATAAACCAAATACGACATGTTAATTACTAATGTTAATTACTAGGTTTTAGAGGTGGGGGCAGCTGTGTTATTAAACTTTGGATAGGTTGGATGTAATATGCCAATGTCAGCCTGGTCATTAACATACATACTCTCATAGTGGACACTGAGCTGTTGGTGGTGCACAGTGGATTCATTTTCTGGGTGCCATGAATGTCTGTAACAGAACTAGCTTTAATTGAGACATTTTCCTCTGGACCATGTGATGCGCCAACCGACTCTATAATGTTAGAAGCTGAATCATCCAGCTGTTAGTCCGTATCTCTACCATTAATGGATGCGTCGCTGTGCTGTTTCACCTCGTGCTGCTTTTCTTTGTTTTTCTTTTTGTTGGTTTTGACCACAAGGCTTGTCAGAGTGCCTGACAACCATCGACACACAAAGTAAAAACACAAGGAAGGATGTCAAGCGTGAAGGAAGGTATCTTTTTTTATATATATATATTTATATCAGAGATGTTGTTCAGTAGCTTTTAAACCAACGTGACCACAGAGGCTCTTCCTCACTGCATGAGCGGGCGAAACAGTAGAAACAGAACAGCTTTAATTAATGACTGACAAAGCAATGAACTGTGTTCTCTTTCTGTCTCTTTGTGACACATAGACATTAGTCCGTCACACACACACAGTCATGTTTCCATCACTTCAGATCACACTGACTTACCCTAAACAAGCCCTAACCATAAACCAAGTCCTCACTAAAATTTTATGACTTACATTCTGGGGACTTGTGTTCTGTCCCCGAAAGGAAGGCGAGTCTATGTGTCTATGTCCCCACAACATAAGTAAAACAAGAACACACACACAAACACACGGAGAGGAGGGAGTTTAAAGTGGATGGAGGTGTCACTCCTGCTGCGTTCTCTACATGTTAAACAGGCTCCTTTCACCGGGCCACTTCCTGTATCCTTCCTAAATCCTTGAGGCTTTCATTTCACCAGCTGAAGAAAATGCTGGCAACACAGTCAGGAGACATTTTGAATGTGGGTATATGTGAGAAAGAGAAAGAGATGACGCCTGATACCACAGATTCAAGGAGACTTCAGTGCACTCAACCTCCGAGCACTTGTGCACTCATACAAAGAAGAGGTTTATGTAAGTCAGAGTGAGATGGAGGGAGGGAGGGAGGGAGGGATGCAAATAAAGAGCAAGAGAGAGAGCGAGATGCATAAAAGAAGCGAGGATGTGCTGGTCGTCATGGTAACCCAGCTGAGCAGCAAAACGAAGCAGATGCGGCGCTGACATGTCATTCCATCACATGCACGCATCCTCGCTCAGCCATCCCAGAGGGACGTAGCCGTGCTTAGCGGCTCGTTCCCTTTACTTTTCTTTCTTCCTCTCAATTTCCCTCCCTCCCTACCCCCCCTTCCCTCCCTCCCTCCCTCCCTCCTGCTGCTTGTCTTCTTGAAAATCTCTTTCCTTGTTCATTGGCTTTTTACCTCCCCATCTTTCCTCCCTCCCGTCTCTCGCCTCTCTGTCCTCCTCCTTCCTGCACTTTGCTGAGTGCCTCCAGCTGAATCATGTCTCTGCTTTCACCTCATGAAACTGTTTGTTTTTTCCTCTCTTTTTCTTTGACATTAGGAGGAAAACACAGCAGTCCAAGGTGAAGGTCCTGGTGCTGTTACAATGGTATAAAGGATCTGAATTAATTGTACAGCAAACATTGTCTGTGTATCCAAAGCCAGATAAATCTTATTCCTCTGAGCCAAACAGCTCTGTTGTTTCCCAAAAACTATGAACAACATTAAGACTCTACGGTCGGCTGAGGGAGGCTGTGGGAAGCTTGCATCAGCATGCTAATGGGCAAAATGATAATGCAAACATGCTGATGTGAGCCAGGTGTAGTGTTCCCACTATCTTTGTTTAGCTTGTTAGCGTGCTATCCTTTGTCATCTAAATGACAGCTGAGGCCAACGTGAATGTCATTGGTTTTGCAGGCATTTGGTAAGAAATGAAAGACTTCAGAAAAACTGAAATGTTGACCTGCAACATAAAAAGTCAGAGGACCAACAAAGTCATTAGGATTCAACTTCCCATGAACATCAGTAGATAATTTCATCCCAGTCCATCTGATAGTCTAGTCATATTTCAGTCTGGACCAAAGTGGTGGACAGACCAGACCGATCAACACTGACATCCCCATGTGCTTTTATTTGTTTGTATTTTCAACATTCTTCCCGTAATACATTTAATGATTTGTGAATCAAAGTTCCAGCCATGATGCTATGGTTATACAGTATGTGTATGAATCTGTGTCAGAACATAGTCCTCAACGAGGACACTAATTACTCCTGTTTGAGTTACGTTTGTGGTTGGTTCTGGTCTTTATGTGGGATCTGTTGACAATATAAAAGGTACAGAATGACCTGGACTTACCCACTAAGATTGTTTAGAACATAGTTTAAGAAATGACCCAAGAGGAAACAGTGAATTTCTGAGACAAACCTTAGGATTGGATTTCTTCTCCAAGACTCTAAAGTCTAGAGCAGCTGCACAGAGTTGAAGTTAAATTGGAAATGACTCCTCATCAGGGACAAAAAGCTTCTGCTGTCAAACGTCTTTTCAACGTTAAAAGCACCGATCCCTCCCTGGCTGAGATGTGCAGACCAGCCTCCCTATAAAACCTCCCACGCGCCCCACAGGCCTTCCCATTGTGTCCCACAGCAGTTTTTTAAATCCCCAACCTGTCATTATCTCCATCACCGCCGCTTGCTGTAGCCACATTGAAAGTGTTGTCGCAGCCCGCCAGAATAAAGCAGAATTAGCGCTGGGGCGGCCCGGGCCACATTACAAAGATCTAACAAATCCTCTCAATATTTACCTGATTAGGCTGGCCCACTGGGGCCAGAGAGGGAGAGGCAGACAGAGAAAGAGAGTCTTTAATTTAACTTAGAGAGGGCGACAATGGTGCAGATGGGGCTGTGGCGCCTCTAATAAGACCCCCTGTTGGTTTTGATGAGGAGTAATGGAGGGTGAGAAGGGAGGAGATAAGGGGGGGTGCTAAAAGGCCAATTCAAGACAGACAGCTGGTTTAGTTGGTTCAGGGCTGACGGCCAGCAGAGGACAGGCTGTGGGAGGTATAACTGAAAGTACTGACATCAGCTCCAGTCAACGCTGCTGCTTAAAACGAGACTACGTAACCTCTTAGTTAGTCTGCTGTGATCAGTAGCTAATCATGCTTAAGTAAAGTATGAATACGTGTAATTAAAGTGTCCAAAGATAATATGTTTCATAATAACAATGTAGCAAATGACAATATTGTGCTGACAATATGAAAGAAGGCGATGAAGCTAGAGAGAATTCCATTAGAGACAAGGGACGAACATGGAAAGAGATATTGGCAATATGGACGGAGAACAAGCACACGGGAGAAACGTATTTCAACAAGGTCTTTGGAAGGTTATAGAACGAACAACAGAACAGAAGGCCTGGATCTGGACTGACAGGAGAGGGCACCGCATGGTGTTTGCTGAATATTTTAGCATAAATCTGACATTTGCATCAAAACAACACTATTTTTAAATGCGTCTTCCTTAAAGCAAAGCATGTTTCCTTACGCAATAACTGCAGGGAGTGAGAACGCAGGAGAAACAGAGTTGAATCAGCAGCACCCGGACAGAGGCGGATCTGATGCTAAAAGGCCAGCAGAGGACGGGAGAGGGTGCAGCTTTCGCCTCTGGAAACATTCTCTATCTCAAGTTTGGACCTTTCCACTCCAGCGTTGAAACAAAACCTCTTTTGAGCACACTTTCTCTTTAAACTGAGGGCTTTGGGAAGGGGAAGGACAAACACTGGTCAGGTTGAAGCAGGATTAAAAACTGGATTGGATTTGGAAGTGGAAGAGTTTGATCTCATTTGATTAGAAGACTTTATGTGAAATTTTATGATGGAAAACAATAAAAGCAGGATAAATGTTTAGAGTTTTTTTTTATTTTGACTACTAGAAAAGCTATTTTGTTACTAGAAAAAGATCTCCAACGTAAAATGAGGTAATAAACCAGCGCTGGATGATTTCACCCTCTGCATTATTAGTTAGCTATATATATGATAAGATAAGAACTATATTAGCTTTATAATATACAATATACTATATTATGTTGTATAATATACAATATACTAGTTATCTGAGGGGAATGAGATGACAGAAGAGAGGGAAAAACATTTTAGCTATATGCATTATGTTTTTTCATTCACTTTCTGTCATCCTTTTGCTTATTGTTAACTTTTAAAAAACATTCAAGTGAAGCAATGTGAGGAGGGAACATCACGCCTCAGATGAACTGCTCACAGCTCACAGACATATCCAGCCTGTTCCACAATGTAGTGAGTGAGTTTTGTTTTTTTTTCCGCTTTAAACGGAAGCCAGAGAAAGTTGGGAGCCACTAGTCTAGAAGTTCTGTGTAGCGCTCAGTTAGTTTTAGATCATAACTGGTATTTGGCCTCTACAACAGCTTATTTAATGGTGTTGACTGGTGTCTTAACTGGGGCTGCCTTTGCCATCAAAAAATATCATATACGTCTGTTATTATGAGCGTACAAGCAAATTTGAAACGTTTGAACGTTTTATGCTTTGCTGAAGGTATAACATATATATTATAATTATTATTATCATTATTAGTGCGTTCTGTTTGACAGCATACTTAGATGGTGTTTTGTTACTACATTTGTTCTATATGTTGCATGTTCTTGTGCAGCAGTGAAGACACTGTACACTGTCATTTTATTCTTCTATTATTTTCTGTTTTAATGGTGCTGTAAAATCACTGCATGTTCAGACTGCAGACAGAGCCAAATGTGGCTACACCGTTATGGTTCTAATGAGTGTATCCTCTGACATTACGTCCTATTTCTGCCTGAAAAGGTTCATCCATTGCTTCAAATATTCCTGTTTTTGTGAACAGATTTGACTCATCACTGACTGCATTTGGATTTCCTGCGTCTGAGCTGACTTAATCATTTGGGCAGATATGAATATTGTCTAGCTTGGCCATTCACTGTGTCTCTAAATTGCTCTGAATTTGTACACTGAGCAGAATGCTGACACCCTGCTGCTACAGTCGGTCCCTCGCTGTCACTGTTAATGTCTGGCTTCGCCGCTGATTGAGAGCATGTGACACACATGATGAAAAATAAAAACGATTATGACCACTGGCGGTCTGTGCTGCAGCAATTTCATGATGTCGGAAAGATTTGGCAACTCAGGCAAACTAACTAAATTAATACAGCAGATAAGTGAACAAAAAGACACTGGTTATACAATTCAGGCAACCTCCATCTGAAAACAAACACATTATTGTATTATTTTAGGTCAGATGCTTTTTGTCTTTCATCAGCCACCCCCCCTAGATTTCCCCAAGGCATCCAGTCCTCTGCACCACATTCAGAACAAACCAGCTTAAATAAAATATCACTGCATCGGCTTCCATCTCCATTATGCAGATGGAACTATTATAACCTTATTAGTAACCACAGAGGGAAGAAAAGTGTTTCATTCAATCAAGCCAGTGCTGCTAAATCCCTCAATCTGAAAACTGAAAAGGGATTTGAAAACATGACGACATACTCCATGCTCTCCATTTGGCATTAGAAAAATCCGATTCATAACATGGCAATAATGTTTCGATACTTTCAGACATTCTGGAGGGTGAAGCAGTTCTTTTTCCAGGGTTCAGGCCAAATGGGTAGACGAGAAGCGAGAGACCTGTGCCAAGTATTTCTGAACAAATGATTCTGTAGTTCACTATGAGCTCACAAATACAGTGGGTTGTAAGAGTGTGATGCTGATCCAATAAAAGTCTGCCACTTGCACCATTCAAAACGATTATTTTCGTATCTCTGATGAGCAAAATATTAACATCCAATTTCTTAGATATCCGTTTGCTCACGTTTACATTTCATTTTCTGCACAGCTGTCTGTCTCTGCTGCCGGCACAATGTGCTAGCGTCCGTTGTGCTGCCTTATAGAAAGAGGCTGATTAACACTGCAAATGACCAAAACCTATTTAAATAAACTCCTGCATCCCCGGGGAGCACTCACAATACCATAAACTGTAAACCAATTACTGGCATGCAGATGTGGCCCTCTTCAGTCACTGCAATCATCAGCCGAGAGCACAGCTGGAGCGATGTTCACGCTGCCCTCAGGACGGCTCACACACACACACACACACACACACACACGGATTCATCTTGACGAGCTCCGTGATGAAAAATAACACGGATATTGGCGGTTACCTCCACCAGACAGCTTTGTGACTTAGTGTGCTTGTACGTCAAAACAGATCTGATGGACGAATCAGCGTCAAGGCTCCAGCGCAGCAGCATTTAAACAGTGACATTTACGCCTGAAATCAATTCATTTCAAATGGATCACTGTGATTGCTGGATTAGCTCACACAGTCAAAAGGCAGTCACGCAGAGTTCAACACTCTGACACATATATTTGCACTGTTGCTAAGCGAACTAGGCTTGCTCTGTTTATTCACGTCTGTATGTACGGCCTATGTATTTATACAGTGAATCTTTTTTTCTTCACTCTTCTTTCTTTTTTTCTTCTTTTCCTTTTCATATGCCGTATCTACACATCGTGGTGGAGCACCTTTTCCTACCTGAGAAACGATTCTGTAACTATTCCATTTCTTTTTGAATGACTGATCTGAATGATACGAATAAAGAGTTGTTAAAAAGTTATCATGTCAGCTGTGTTGCGTGAAGTCACCAGGCTTCCAGCGCCACGCTTTGCTCTTAACCCGCAGGGCTTGGTCATGTGATTAAATGTATGTGACATGAATGATGTATTCACATTTGTACTACGGCCACCGAAAATAATGTAGTTTCTCTTTGGCTGGCAGGAGTCTGTAAAAGTCATTGAGCTTTAGAGTTTGGCAGAGCCAGGCTAACTAATTGTAGCTTCATATTTAATGCACAGACATGAGAGTTGTATCACTCCTCCAGTGTAACTCTCCGCAAGAAAGCCAATAATGTCAAACTGTTCCTGACAATTTGAACACGTGATGTAATGGTCATCTTCATCCTGAGGTGTCCCATTATAGAAGATAATGGGTGATGTGAGAAATGTCACTCTAGTTTGTGTTGTGTTTTGTCATTTACAGTTTAGTTTTAGATGTATGAACTCACATAAGAATCTGTAATGTCCAAACAATAAAGAGAATCCAAGTGGCTGATAACTGTAATGTAATTGTAAATTAAAGACTACCCCTGCTTCTATTTTGAAAAAAAAAAAAACACTACAGCTCCACTCCTTGTGCATATCGATAAATACAGCTCAGATGATTTCCTCTCTACAACTCTTTCAAAATAAGAGTATCAAAAGATTTACCGGAATTTGGGGCTGACGGAGACAAAGACTTGACTGGTTCAATAGAGCCTGTTAGCCCCGCCCACGTGCAGCTCAATAAAAACCTGGTGATTCTATTGTTGTTTATGTACGCGTATGTGCAGTGAACCTGATAGTCAAAACCCTGCAGCAAGACAACCAATGCCAAAAACAAATTTGTGCATGTGGATGTGTGTCAACAATTGGACATGTCAGGCCAGACTACCTTTGGCAAAAACAAACTGTTAGAGTCTGTGTGTGTGTGTGTGTGTGTGTGTGTGTGTCTTTTGTCCTTCTAAGCAGCCGTAAATCTCCTGTGTGTGTGACCTGTGGCCTTATTCCACGACCCCGTGCTCTTTAACTTGGAAACGATCCCCAACACACCCACAATCCTGTGTGCATGCGAGTGTGTTTCTGTGACGTGGTCATGAAATCTAAAATGGATACACACTGCTGTTGGTGCTCAAAACTTCCCTTAATTACATCAAGCTGCAGGACACACACACACACACACACACACACACTCCAGTAAATTCAGCCTGGCTCGCCCGAGTCGTTTCCATACTGGCAAGCGTTGTAAGGTTCTGACTCACTCTCTCACTCAGTTTCTCCTCCACCTCCTCTCATTTTCTCTCTCCACCTCTCACTTCTTTTCTCTCTTTCATTTTATTGTTGACAGCTTCTCGCTTTCTTTTCCTCTCCATCACTCCTTCACTTCTTTTTAGTTCCCTCGCTTTCTTTTTTCTTTCGATATCAGACTTTCTCTGCCACAAACACTTAGAACAGAAACTTTTCCCTCTGTTGTCCCTTCCTTCTGTTTCCTCGTTCCTTCCCTCCCTCCCTCTGTTTTGTCATCTGTTTCTCCGAGTATGGTCCTCGGTCTTGCAGCTCCAGAGGAGGAAGCGATTTACGACGTTGATTCTGTCAGGTCCCATTAGTCAGAGGGACAGGGGAGCCAATGCTGGAGATGCCACAGATAGCTTAAAATAGAGAAATCACATCCCAGAGTGTTTGTGCAGACCGAGGTTTAGAGTTAGAATCTTCCAAAACAATTGCAGTCATAAAGATGTGTTTTTGTCTTGATAATCAAGGGAATTTAACCACAGGAGGGATTGTGTGTTTTGGCCACGAATGGGCGAAGTGACAATTGGAGACATTTGCTGTGGCTAAACCAGCAACAGATACAGACTCTGTGAGTGTGTGAGACTGATTTAAAACTTCTCAGGAACTCCTCTCTCACTCCTCTCCACATCGTCCTTTTTGGCTCCTCTGTTTTGTACTCTCACTGTGTTCTTTTCAAGCACAGTTTGCACCACTAACATAACATTACATGCATGGACATTTATCCTGACACTGAAGGTCCCTGCTGCACGAATGTACAACATTTTCAACAACTTAGTATTGCAGTTCCATAAAGTTGGAAGACTTGCAATCATTAGTTGAGGAAAAAGACGCCTTTGCAGGATCACACACGTAGCAAAGTCTGCTGTGACTGTCACTCTCACTGTCCGGCCTCACAGGAGGACTCTCCTGTTCGGTAATGAGACGAAGCAGGAGCTACTTGGATGTGACTACAGTTATAGAAGACCATGCACAGTCACTCTATATCACCCAATAAGTGAAACAATAAGTGAAACACAGTAAGTGGACTATAATTAAAGCCAGATCACATGATGCATCTGTTAAGTACTGCGGCGGTGCCGTAATAGGAGAACTCCAACGCTGCACTATAAATCAACACCTACACTGTAGATATCTATGGTGAGACTCACATTAACCCTTACAGTGAAACATGTATGCATTACCTAGCATTATGCCCTGTGACATGTGAGAATTAACATAGCCAGATACAGCATTTGATATAACTGCTACTGGGTCTGCAGAGTTATAAAACTGCTACTGTTAATAATATAATATTATACTGTGCAAACACAGGGAAGACGTCTATCTATCTATAATCATTTCATTCTTAAAGTGAGGCAGGTATCTGGGAACATGTAATCGGTTGCACTGAGGAAAGTAAGCTCCCCAGTCTGGTAGGGACATAATTCTGCCTGTAGAAAAGAGATATGACTGGCTGGTCTGAGGTCAGTAAACAGCATTTGAAGGGTCATGTGTTTTACTGCAGAGGGCTAAAGGTCCAAACATTCATACTGCTGTAATTGACTTGGCCTGATGTATAAAGACACACACACACACACACACACACACACACACACACACACATCAACTCACAGTTTCACATGTTCACACAACCGACACACACACACACACACACACAAATACAGAGGAACATATTGGTCCTCATCTGTGCCAGCGCTCCATTGACCCATATTGCTCTTCTGCCCAGCAGTCAAACGCCTCTCGGTCTCTCTCCAGCCCTCGTCTGACTCACTCCCAGGAGGTTCATCACTGCTACTATCTGCTGACTGAGGCCCAAAATCTGCCCTAAATATCTGGATCATGTTGTCCGCTTAGCAGGAGTTTTTTTCAGCTGTGCTGTGTGTGAGCATTGCTCCATTTCCCTCTCAGCCAATAACATTTGTAATCTGTTGATTTGATACAGAACTGCGATGATATTTTCAGCCTCCTTCTTGGTCACTGGTAATTCATAACAACTTGTTAAACCAGTCAGATCGCAGTCAGAACTGGTGTTACTGATAGTAAGTTTGCACAAACAGGGAATATCTTAGATATTAGGGGAGAGATTATTTTAAGAATATAATATGATGTGTTTCATGTGGTAAATTACAGACATAAGTATCTCAAATTTGAAATGAGCTACACTAAATGAGTATGCTTTGTGAAACTCTTCTTTATAAAAGTATCTTCTAATGCTTATTTTTTATATTATATAGATTCTGTTAAAAATGGAGCCAATCCCAGCTGACTTGAGAGAGGCAGAGTACAACTTCCCCCAAATGGTCACCAGTCAATCACGGGGACGACATATCAGAGTGTCCGGTGGGTGATGAAAGGTTACAGAATGACACACATTCTCTAAACTAATTTGTTTATGCTCATTTAAGAGTCATAGTCCAAGTGTGGTAAATGATCTGTTGATATTAAACTGTCACATGAAGCACCTTTTCCCTGTGTGTGAAAATTAAGTCTAAACTATATTGATGTTGATGTCAAATGGTGGATATAAGAATCCAGATCATGATGCGATTAAGGGTCAATATGGTCACGGCCTGCCTCATGTGACCTTTAGATGAGGGAGGTCGCAGGGTCATAAAGGATATAAAGGGTATACTGTGTGATGAGCTGGCCTTGGTTCTTCAGAATAAATAAATGTGGGTGGTGCTAGTCTAGATGTTCTCTGAGACATTCAGTGTGTTAGATGTTTTGCTTTAGTTTAGTCTGGTATTTCTGTGTGGAGATGTTGGCAGGGGGATATTTTCTCCATCGGCTCCAGTCAGGAGGCCGATCGCCACTGTGCATAAATTAACATAAATTTGTGCAGCTGTTGACTAATTGGAGGTGTCCTCTCTCTGATTGGTTGGTTGAAATGTATGTAAGATCGCTACCATTGTGAAATGTGAAGCCTGACTAATAGTACAAACATCTGACATTGGTAGATCTCACCAGTCTGTGATATTCACTGTATTCCAGGTGTTTTTCTGAGACAAAACATGATTTCTGAGCAGCCATTTTCCCTCTGCCAAGGCTATAGCTGGTGTATGAATCGATCTTCATGCCTCTTTTGTGATGGCTTTCTTCCTGTACGGATGCTGACCATCAGCACAAAATGGCAGCCGTAGAAAGAAGTCCTCTTTAGCTTTTTTTGCTTTGCAGAGTTGATGTTTTCAGCATTTACCACCATCTCCACCTCATTGTAATGCTAATGAAAATATCTCAAAGTGATAAACATGATCTTATTTTTTTATTTAGCCAGTTATCAGCAGGAGTAAGACACTGTAAAGAGCATCATGGATATCACCAATAGCATTTTGTAAAGACCTTAATCAGCACGACGACATCTAGCAGCAAAATCAATTAAACCTATTTTCAGCTTCAAATCTGGAGAATTTTGTATTTGCGCGGCATGTGAAAGAGCGGAGGAGTCCAACATGGAGAAAGCTAGCTTAGCTTATTAGCTGTGCTCCGTCATCCCCTTTTATTTAACCTCAACTGCGAATGAAAGGGCAGAAAGAGACAATGAGCAACAGTTCAATCATTCAACATGAGTGTATTAGAAGACAGTTACTGCTGTTTCTGTGAAATTGCTCCAAAGTCATTATTTGACTTAAACTGATTGATTGTTAAGGTAAAGATCATCATTATCATTATTAAGTTGGAGGAAGGAGGAGTTGATGGTAGTTGATTGGAGGGTTGGCGTGAAGGAGACAAATTGTCCTCTGATATATTCTAGTAACCGTATGAATCTTGTACACAAATTGCAAGTTTAAACTGAAATTAATCTTTCTTTGCTTAATAACACTATTAATGTTGGTGTAGCTTGTAAATATTATCATTAATCATCATTTTATTTAGAAGATCTCACTTTAAATGATAAATATTCTAAGTGACTCCTATTCTACAATTCTAGTATGAAATGAGCTGTGGTTCATAAATCTGCTGCATACAAAGCTACAGCACTATATTATATCTCTATCTCTATCTCGAGATAGAGAGATAGAGAGATATAGAGAGATATAGATAGATATATCTATATATATATATATATATAAATAAAAGAGAAAGGTCATTTTGAACAGCATCTAAATCAGTAGCATGAGGAGATATGAATTAATGGCACACATGACAGGACAGGTCACTCAACTGTACTTCAAATGAATTAAGTTAATTATTTCTGTATACTGATGGTTAATGTTTAATACTTAAAAGAAGTCATTGTTTCAAATAAGATGAACTCCATTTCAAATGAAAGCCCTGCAGTGACAATTTCAAACTAGTACAGACGCAGAGTATTATCAGCAAAGTGAACAGAACAGGGCCCCTGTCAGTGTTATAGTAATGGACCATTACGACGCATGCAGTTACAAAGTGCTCATTAATGTTGTAGCTGTTTTAGATGAAGCGGATTATAGCTATTCCACATACTGTTGGCCTTCTTTTTATATTTTATAGATTTGTTTTCTATGAAATCTTAATCTCAAAAGTAGCATGTGAAGCAGTTCAGCATATTTGATGAAGCTGATATACTATGATTCAAGTTTAGGACTAAATCCACACGGTGCAATGCACTCACCCTAAATCACCTTCCATGAAAGCATCAGCTAACCAGAAACATGGGGGCACAGAATTAGTGGAACCATAAGGCCTTTGCACCGCTCAGTGCTTGGGCCCTAATTAATCAATTTTCATCTAATGGAAAACAGGGATTTATTCTTAATGCAGATTGTGAAGAGAGGTTTAGTACTGATCCCATCACGTTATATCAATGCCGTCATGGGCCTGTGAGATATACCCTGAAATTATGTATTACATACCAACCCATGATGGAACAGGAGTTCTACAGTGCGAGTTTTAACCAGAAAGTTTTGTCAGTGCACCAGCTGTAGCTGTAGCCTTCTCGTCGGCTCGTTACAGTGAAAATGGGCAGCGGTTAAGTGTCAAACTGCTGTGTGCTGACATTGCTCAACTGAAAACACCTCAAACATGACATTTGTGAAGGCATCACCTGATTGTGTTGCAAAGTGGGACGAGACAAAAACAGACTGGAGGATGAGTGCTTCTCTCTGCAGCGTTCAGGCAGCCTCTCAATGCAGACTCAGACTGTGCTGAAGTAATAACTGATGCTGTTTAACAGCCAATAAGTAGCATAGTAATTAAGCAGCCACTGTTAAATGTGTTTTGTTTAATATTTACTGTAACATATATATTTTTTTATATATATCGTGATAAATGTGTGTAAGTATTGTGGACTTTGTATTGTGGTAAACATCCCCCTCCCCCATCTGCAGCAGCTCTAATCCTGACGCTGATGTGATGTGTGTGTGGTTTTTTTTTAAAGTGTAGCTGTTCTCATCACAGATCAGGACGATTGGAGCTACAGATGCAGTGCTGACTTTCACATGCGTTGGCAGAAGACTCATACTGAGCTGGAACTACTCTGTGGCTTACACCATATTTTCATAAATGATTCTCTTAATCCGATTGACCTTTGACCTCCACCTAGATTCATCACCACAGCAACCCTGTTAGATAGAGTGTTGAGGAGAGTCACTACTGTAGTTTGTGGTTAATGCCTGGAAGGTAGGTCATACAGTATTAAGAGTCTTCATCAATATGCAGGAGGGTGGGGTGGGGGGGCAATATATGATATCCAAATACAGTTCAGTGTGTATACTTGAGTGACTGTTTGAATTTGTCTGTGTTTCAGTGTGTATTTGCTCAGACTCTCATATGTGTTTGTGTGTGTCTGTGTACAGTTTGCATGACAGGAAAACCAAAGCCCAGCATACAGCTTGGCAGCAGAGGAGATATTTCCTCATAAAAGTCTGTTGTTAAAAATACCAATAATGCGCTGCACTGAGCTTTTCCACATGTTCCTGGACAGGAGAGCAGAACACTAAATCTAGAGTTTCGTGGGGCTTTGTGCATTTTATTTTACATCCTGGTGTCTCAGTAGAGCCCATTGTGGATGCTGCAGAATGTATTTATCATTTATTATGCATGCGATGACCCTGATGAAGCCTGGCGCAGCTGCAGCGCTTTGGGTTTTGACTGTTCTGTAAATTTTTCAACAGGATGATTTTCAAATCCTTCTTTTCCTTTTTCTCAATTAATCCTTTGAATTCTGGGCTGTTTTTTTGCTCAGTTTTCCTTTTTTCAATTACAGCCTTACAGGTGAAGTCATTAGATGTCTTATGTGTTATAGTGAATGATATGTGGTGGGGTGTGTATAAGAAATTCAGTTCTACGTAACATGAAATTTTGGGTGTTAATATTTTTTTCAGTATATAAACAGATTCCCACCATGCTTTGGATAATGCTAACCGTTTTTTTAACCTATCATTATTTAATTTTACATTTGAACAATTAATAGTCTTTTTGAATGAGCTACTAGCAATTTCTGTCACAACACTGTAAGCATTAGTATACAGATAATAATTACCTGGTTTGCCTTGAAAAAATTATGGTGAGCTCTAAAGATATGAGTGCCCCTTTTATGTTTCCTTGTTGTAATTTATGGGGTTAACAGATATTATAAGTCTTGCTGGAAATCGTAAGTTGCACTGATCGCAGCAGCGTGTGTGAAACAGGGCTCCAGGCAGACATTTCCACTGTGCAGTGGTGCTACCAAAATTCTCATTTGGTTGCACCAGTGCACCCTTTGTCTTAGTACAGCATGCTATTAATCAATGAGTTATGTGTCAGCCATTGTGGTAGAAAGTGGTACCTTTTCATCTTCACCCGCTCAGCCTGCACTTTCATCATTAGTTGCATCTGAGTCAAATTCATTTGTCTTAATTTGCGTTTTAAAATGATCAACAACAGACCACTTCATTTTGCTACATGCTAACAGCTAAATGCATTCTTACATTCTTTCTACACTGTACATGTGTTTGTGTCTGGTATGTCACGTCATACCTGCAGAAGACTCCCATGCCCTCCAGCAGGTAACACTGTCCTCCGTTGAAGCAGTAGTTGGGCAGCATGTCGCAGGGCGAGCGGCAACTTCCGTTCACCATCTGGTAGCCCACACGGCATCCACCCATCCCGTCGGACCCGTCCACTGGTGAGGCCGCTGGAGGGGCTGCCACAGGGATGTTTGGTACAGGAGCTCCTGCACCAGGACGTGCCGCCCCAGGGATGAATGATGAAGACCCTGGGACCCGGGGTTTGGAGCGACCTGGAGACCCAGCGGAGAGCCGGAGGTCTTCATCACTCTCGTAGGCGTCGGTTGTGGTGCTATAGCTGTACTCGTCGGCGGTGGGGGACACACCATCCTCATAGGGGGTGAGGTAGTCGTAGTTGTCCGGCATCGCCCAGGAGGTCGGGTCACCACCCTGCAGCTCATGGGCCAGTGATGAAGGAGAAGGCGGGGCCAGGTCGAGGCCACGCCCACGAGAGGACGGATCGAAGAAGTCCACATGGAGGACGTCCTGGTTAGAGGGGTTGGTGGCGGCCGAGGGTGGGGCAGTGGTGGTGAAAAGGTGATCCAGGTCAAACACGGCTGTGTCCTTGGCGTGGATCCAAGGCGGGTCAGTGTGTGACAGACGCTCCTCCTCTTCCTCCTCCTCTTCGCCCTCCATGACGTCTGGTCCACGTGGGTTGCTAGGCAGCAGGTGCTCCGTCTCAGCCGAATCAGGGCTGAGCTGGGGCGGGGCTGCCACACCCACTTCTTCCACCGCAGGAACCACAGTTTCACCGAACATGCCGCTGCTCTGCTCCTCCTCCTCGCCGGCACGGGGGATCCGGCCTGCCCTCGGGGTTACAGTGCTGATGGCGTCGGGGCTGGCTGAGAAGCTCATCTCGCTGACCTTAACAGGCCCCTCCTCCTCGTTAAGCACGGAGGTAACATTGGCCACGCTGTCCGCCTCTGTGCCGTTGGTCCCCACAACGTTTCCTGCAAACACACACAGACAAAGAAAGGCTTGTAAGTACCAATGTAACAACTGAGAACGTGGTCTGTATTTGTTTCAAGGCTTTCTATAGAAAAAGATGGCCCAGTATTATGTTTCATAGCTGATGGGCAGAGGTAAAGTCATTTCTTCCTCTACATTACGAGTTTTTAAACCACGTAGGTGTTGTCATTGTAAACATTTTGCCTCACAGACCTAAATGAGGCAAAAGAAAAAAAAAAAAAACAAGTTTTTTTCCTTTCAGATAGAGAAAGTAAAGTGGTGAGGGAGCTTCAGCAAATTTAATGAGGTGAAAATGGTTTCAGTTTGTTATTGATCGTCTCAGGAAAAACTTCTTGCTCTCAAATGGGCCAGTCACTGGAGTGCAGAGCTTGTTGTCTATAGGGACATGTCTATACAGTAGTTGAAAAGCTGCTGGTTTGATTTAAAACTCTAGTATTGTCAAAAACTGACTTGGAGATTGCAAAAAACACATGAAAATGTATGAAATATCCACTGAATTAAAAAAGGGTTTGTGCATTTTACTCATTCCTATTTTTGTAGTTTGTCTCACTTCTACTTTTGGGATAATCATGCACTGAGTTTTGCCTACCTTTCTTCACATTTTGGCACAGTAGCTAGTAGCAGTGCCTGTTTGCAATGTACCCATGGATGTACAGACAATGATCACTTTGATACTGAAGGAAACTCAAAACCACCACGATATATCTGTTTTCTGTGATTACTAAGCAGATTCATGGATGTTTTTTTCGCAACAGGCATTGAGATAATGACATCTCAATGTGACATACCTCCGTGCAGCCAGCAGTAGAAACAAATGCTGCTCCAACACAACCCACCATGACATCAGAAGATGCAGCAGCCATTACTATGAAAAATTCAACAATAAGGGCGTTAAAAATAAACTGGTTGGGGGCAGAGAGATGAAAACAGCACCAATCTTTTCTGTAAGGCTTGCTGTTAGTCCCTAAAAGTTAGGACATTTAAATAATCTTAGTGGTAAATGAAATTAAAAAAATAAATTAGATGAATTAATAAGATAAATGTCATTTATTCACTGATATCTATTACAAATGTTTCCCAAAACAGTGATCCTAACATCAGATAAAACCCAGGAGGGAAATTACCTGAAATATTAGCAAATAGCAGCTAAGAGTACATGCAAGAAGATGCACTGGGCTGTTGGATGTAACATCTGCTGCTGTTTGTAACTATAAATGCAAACATACATCTAGAATCACCCACTCGTTCACTTCACTATTCCCCATCTTCCGGCCTCACACACCAGTGGCCCACTGCCACGCAAATGGCATCACAAACTGGAGCCTCTTTGCATTATGTGATGGACAAAGTGGGCTCAAGGAGTCTGGCGTGGAACCCGACGGGTGAAACAAATTAAATCGAGACGTGATTGGCTGCATACTTATCCTCTGGTCGATTACTTCATCCGAAGGCAGCTTGTTGAGTCATGCAAAAAAGCTGCTTTACGGATGCTCCCCCTTTGGATTAAAGGAATAATTCACTAATGTACTTGAATGGTGAGGAGCTGGGATTACAGATTATGGGGTTGGAGAGGACGGGATTTGGGGGACTTTGGGGGTGCCCTGCAGGGGGGAGGTGATGATCTTAAAGAGAAGGAGACAAGACGGTGTCTCAAAAACTGTAAATACAAAGAGACACAAAACAAGACAAGAGACAAATCTGAGCTGCACTGTATCTATTTCTATCCACTGGTAGCAAATGACACTAACATAATTTATCAAGATGAACATTTTTATTGTCATCCAACAGATGAAACAATGCATCTATCCTGCCACCAAAACTGAGTAGTCACAGCCTAACATGGCCACCAAAATGTCACCTGGTTCCAGAGCTCAACATTTTTTTAAATGAATAAATATGTCTGGTGTTTTCGTCGATAGCTGCATTCCAGTTGGCAGTGATAGCATGCCACTTGTCACTTGGCGTCAAGGGTGGGGAAACCTGGTGGTATATGAGGTGACAGGTATGACCTTA
Organism: Pempheris klunzingeri; assembly: GCF_042242105.1. Taxonomy (NCBI): domain Eukaryota; kingdom Metazoa; phylum Chordata; class Actinopteri; order Acropomatiformes; family Pempheridae; genus Pempheris; species Pempheris klunzingeri. Next base: position 24,976,210 of record NC_092019.1, on the reverse strand, counting down.
AATCTCTACCTGCTAATAATCAAGCAGCAGGCAGTGGTGGTGCTGTGGTAAATTTTAATTTCATCTTTTCACAGCTTCTGTAACACTACAGAACCTTTTACTGTGCTGGAGTCCAGAAATAGTCACAAAAATGGCATCAATCTTGGATGATATTGATACTATGGAGCTAAAACTATAGCTATGGAGGTCGTTTGACTACGGGTTGATCAGTAGGACTGCAGGAAAAAATGACTGGGTGGATTTTCATGAAACTTTGGAGCAGATCCTGAAACAACTCACAAACTGTTGCTCACTGGACAGAGGCAGGAGTCAAAACCATAAAGCCAGGCAGAGAGAGGATTCAGAGAACAGGCACAGGTCAGAAATCCAGATGACCAGTCAAACAGGGAGGCAGGCAGGACACAAAGCAGCCAAAGAACGAGACACACTGACTGATCTAAACACAGAGCGCTGGTGAGCTGATGAGCAACAGGTGAGTGGCAGACTGAGCAGGCTGGCAGCTGATTGGCAGACAGATGATTCGGGGGGGGGGCGGCAGTGGGTGCGGATGGTGAACTGGAGGGAAAAAGCCAATGTCAGCTGGGAGGCAATCCAAGCTGACATTGGCCCGAAAGCGTGATTCACCCAGGGTGGGTCTCCAGTCAGTCACAGGGCCAACACACAGAGACAGACAACCAATCACGCTCACGCTTACACCTACGAGCAAGTTAGTCATCAATTGACCTGCATGTCTTTGGAGTGTGGGAGGAAGCCGGACTTGTAATTAACGCCATGACAGCATTTTCAACCTGTGTCTCCAGAGTGCACACCTTATCTTGAGTCATTCAGCTGAGGGCTATAGTTGGGCTGACTCCTCTTAGTCAAATACTAATAGTGAAGCCAAAGACAATTTTCCACATAACGTTCCTAATTAACTGCCTATCATTTGGAAATGTTTAGCCAAAAAGAAAATAGGGTATGTTATTATGGTATTTTATGTGGATGGAGGTCCAAGTCATTCCCGTCAAATGAGTTAAATCTCTGACATCACAATGTTATTCACAAACTGGTGTTTAATAAGCACTAGACTGAAAGAATCTTTTATCAAGTTGACCATAATAACAAATTAAAGCATCGTCTTTTATCCATCCACACACATGAAAACATCCCATCTTGCACAACATACATTCATTTCTCAGGATTCAGTTCCCACCCTGGTCACCCACGATGAATAGATGTGTGTACTTGCGGTCGTATAAGAAGCTTTGATAAACAGCCTCCACCACATGGCATATGTGAGGATATCTGGGAGCATCTCTGCTGGCTGAAGATAAGCTCTGACCCTCTGGGAGTTTAATCTGTCCATCTCTAAATGTCTCCTCGACACTCAGCGAGGCTCCATTTACACAGCGAGGGGTTTATTATTAATATGACCTCCACCTAAGTTTTATGACTCGCATGACGTGATGTCTGAAAAACCAGTGCACACCCTCAGATATCAACAAGCTCGAATCAAACAGCTTCAACACTTAAAAACTGCAGCAGAACAACCGGGACACCAGATCTCTTCTACCTCTACAGTTAGTGATACATGCATTTCACAAAATGTCTCACGATGGCCAACAGATCGCATACACGACCTTTAATAATCAAGTCGAAGCAAGTCAACTTAATTTACATAGACCAATATATATACTGCCTTGATAGGAAGAATTCCAAATCCAGCCCAAGCAGACAAGAAACTCCTAAAAACACAATCATTCAGCTGTTGTATAAATGGAATGCTCAGTCTTTGGTAAGAATAATAATAAGGAGAAGAAGACATTTTAGCCAAATAGTCTTGTTTATTGTCTTTGAAGACTGAGCTGTAACTCATTTCTAGTTTCAGGAAAATGACTCATCACACTTCTGGCATGACAAGAACGTTCTCAAGTTGGTGATTTTGAGAGCTTCTACATGATCGTATTCATCTGCTGAGATAGTAAAACTTCATTTATTAAAAAATTCACATGAATGTTCACAGAATCTTTCAGTTAAACTGAGGCATTAATTGGTTTTAAAACAAAAAGAGAATCAGGAACTTCTTGAGTTACACCACAGGTTGTACATGCAGCTGGAAACAACAAGAAGGATGGGTAACAGAGTAACTGGTTTTCCACATCATTCACAACAAATACATCATGCGATTCAACTGCACTCTGGTCCACTGAGAGTAATACCGAGAGGACAAATTGGTCTCTTTGCTTTTTCTTTGATGAATATTGTTTGGTATTTTATGTCCTTATGAGATGGAGATGACAGGAAATGAGAGGAGCCAGACAGAAGTCTCCAGTCAGACGCAAACTTGGGACGTGTGAATCACGTTCAGAATTTCTGTGATATTTGAAAATTGGTTGAAAAGAACAGGCCCTCAATCTTTGATTTTGAGGAACTCAGATGAAACCATGATGTTCACCACAAAAACCCAGACTCTTAAAATGTAGCGCCAGCAGAGGCACTATGGCCTGTGCTACACTCCAACTACTGGTCTAAACTAATATGCATAGACCACAGAGACCACAGAGACCACAGAGATGATGGCTCAACTTCTAAAGAAGGAAGACTGGGACAGGTCTTCGATTAGACTTTTAATATGGCCAAGATGCCCTTCGTCAGTGTGACTCTGTGGGAGGCATCCTGTGTGGCATTATTAAGCCTCTTCCATTTTTAGTAAAGCGTCTTTTCATTTGAAAGAAATGAGTTCTGTGATGACAGTATGATAACACATTGTACATAATGAAATATTTCCACTGTTGCTGCAGAGCCATTGAATCTCAGGTGGAAAAGTCTGCATGTTACTCCCACAGCATCTACTGCCAAAGTACCCTGGAGCAAAACCTTTCTCTACCAGTTTGTGCTTCTCTTGCCAATAAAGGGGATTGTGTAGCTGAGTTGTGTCAATGTATGACAATGAAAACAAGATAGCACTGAAAATCTTTGCATACACATTAAGAAAACAGTTTTCCTCCCTTAATGTGCAATACTGTTTATATTCCTCTGTTTTTTTATACCCTCCACTGTCCCTATTGTCATGCTTCATCCCGTTTAAGGTGTACATCTCTGTCCACTAGTTTATCATTTACTGTTTTATTGAAGTTCTATTGCTGTTGTCCTTTTACTTTTGCTTACTTGCTGCTGTAACACTGTGAATGGACTAATAGAGGAATATCTTATCTTACATCAACAGAAATTCTTCACTAAAACAAAGCAAAACATGTTGATGCATGTTCTGGTCATCTTGAGGGGTGAGGCTTTCACCTCAGCCACGTTTGACAGGTGGAAGGCTTCGCATTATCGAACGTTTTATTTTCTGGCGCTGCAGCATTGAGCTGTGTCTTTGAAGCCGGGGTCGTTCTGGGGCTAATCCCTGCAGCAGTCCCACCATTCACTGCTGTTTAACACATCAACGGAGCAGCCCGAGACAATGTGCCAAAACCACACACACACACACACACACACACACACACACACACACACACACACACACACACACACACACCTACACAAATAGACTTTACTATAACTACACAAAAGCACTTTATACACTCAATGCTTGATGCTCACCAGGAAAATTAGGATTCAAGACTGTCCACCTCTCTCTTAAGCACACATAAAAACAATCATACTCATCTTTGTTTGCTCTCTCTTGTGTTTTCTATCAACCACACACACACACACACACACACCTGACACCATTACACTCATTAGTGACAGTTTGTCTGGATGGGCGCACTGTTTGGGTGATTCTCCTGGGAAAACAAGTCTGCCTTGAAAATAACTAACTCCTCTTCATCCAGCCTGATGAATACAAACCGTGCAGTCTGGCAAACAGTCAGGAATGGCTGCCACACAACCCCACTCATAATAAGGGACAGGGAGAAGGGGCTCATCATGTCAGATAGAAGAAAGAGTCCAGAGCCAGAAAAACCGGCCGAGGGAGGATGTGAACAAGTGTGGGATGAGAGAGAGATGGTGAAAACGACAGAATGAGAGTGGCAGAGAGCGATAGAGAAGAGGGGAGATGATCTATGATCTTTAAAGATCTAGGAAAGACTGTAGACTTTTACTTGGACTGACCCTCTCAGTCTGTCTGTAGCTGACGGTACAGCTCTCCACAGAAATCTACTACTGCAGGCCTTAAACCTCGCACTGCATCAGGGTTATATTATTACACTACGATGTTCCTGGTACAAGATGCAACACTTGCTGAAGGCTGCTACGTGACTCTTGTGTTGGTTCAATGCAAGCATCCAAAATTTGGCTTGCAGACTCAGCACATGCTCCTCAACATGTGATCTAGCTGCAGACAAGTGTGTGATCTCAAGGTATTCATGAATACACAAATCTGTAACATCACATCCTCAAGCTGAGCTGAGTGTACTAAGTCTTCATTGAGTGCATTTAAATCCTCAAAACCACCAACGAAAGCGAACTCTGACCTGCAAATGTGATGGAGCTCACACCAAAACACATTCATGAATTCGTCAGAGTTGTTGGCTTCAAGGGAAACTGGAGGCGGACTACTGGAAGGGTGACTTGTACTGAGAGACATCCTGCACTTGTCACTTTATTTCCTACGCAGGCCATATGCATCATTTCTGTGACCACACCTTCTGGGTATTGACAGGACTTTATGGAGACTGGCTTTAGCCATTGCTTCATTTTTGGCATTTGTTTGCAGCCTGAAAAGCTTTGGATAAACAGAGGTGGAGTCTGGGTGGAACAGACAGCTGAGTGAGTCACCTGTCAATCAGGCAGCCGTCAGGCACACTAGCCTTGCCACCAGCAAGACTCTCGTTACAAGAAAGGGAATTTTAATGTTGGACTTCTTGAGGAAAAACAGTTGCTTGGTGTTCGAAGTTTGGTATCTTCCAATCTATTAATACAATCTGAGTGGCTTCAAGTCATCTTCTGGTACCTGTGATTAGAGTAGGGCTGCAACTAACGATTCTTTTCATTGTCCATCAATGTTTGTTTCTCAATTAATGGATTATTCTGTCTACAAAATATCAATCTCAAAAGTTACAATGATATCAAAAACCAACAAATCCTCACATTTATGAGCTGGAACCAGAATTCTTTTTGGCATTCCTGTTTGAAATATACATGAAATAATCGCTGACTAATTGATTAATCGACTGTTTGTTTCCGCTCCATATTAGTGGAACTTTATGTGAACACTGGCTCAATATTCGCACCAACAGTTACCCCACGTTTCCAGTCACTAACCAGGAAATGTTAGATCTGTATGTTCGTTTTAAGAGCTATAGAAGCAGCTTCACTGTCCCGGCATGTCGTGTAAAACAAACATTTCACACACATATATGGGCAGATACACACATTCACACACAAACTACGGGGGCTCAGGCAGTCTGCGGTCGGGCACCCAACAGTTGTGTCAGTCTGCCAGAATCCTCACTGAGCATCTCTGAACTGAGCTCCAATTAAGTGGAGCTGTCTCCCTTTCACCACCTCGTTAGCCTAATTGGATTAACGAGGAGGAACCTTTTGATGGACAGCTGGTTTAGGAGCAGCACTGTGGTAAAAAAAAAAGAAAAAGTCAATTCTGCATCACACTGATGGACAACACCTGAATGTTCCAGTGGTTCTGATGCACCACAGTTTTTGTAGAAAACATTGAGCCCTCATAGGATGAAGTAATGTGTGTCAGTTGTTTGATTGGCCAAATAAGGCATAAATGCAGAAATTTGAATCTAAGTGAAACACACCCCTTTTGATGTCCGATCTTACTTGGCCATGTGTCATGAACAGGAAATGAATAAAGTCTTAACATTACAAATGGAACCAATTAATGAGTCTATGAGGGAACCACTGAGTCACTGTGCCCAGCTTTAGTAACATTGCGACATCGCAATGTTGGAGAGAAGCAAAAATGATGAAAGTTCCTCCTTTATACCACGAATAATTCATCTGGGTTTTCTGAGTATTATGTAGAGAACTGTACACTTGCTGTGAAAAACACAGCGATGTCAATTTATAAATGAACTGGATCAACAGTGTTGGTTCAGCACTGATTTATTTGACTCAGTTTTGTTGAAATGCCACTTTTGTAACCAAGGTCAGCTGCATGAAACAACTGAACACAGAGAACCCGCAGTACCACACTGACACCATGAAGTGAGATGTTGTTGAGGGCAAACTGTAACTGCCATTATCACTATGATCATAGAATTGTTAGCTGCTGCCCTGGTGTCACATACTATACGCCAACGATGAAGTTCAAACTATGATTGGTTCACAGTTGCAATGTAGGATTGGGCCGATCCAGGCATTTCTTATGGCTCAGGAGTGACTGTATAAAGCCTGATCCATCTTTTGTTTGTTGGACTGTCAAACAGCTAATTACAACGTTTTAAAGGTTAAAACAGCAGACGTATGGCAATGTGAGATTGGGATGAGCTGCGAATGGAAGGTATCAATGTGTGACAGCAAGTGATGCTATTAAAGCTGCTTTGGATTTGTTTTTGACAGTAATTCCTCTATTTTAGCAACATTTTATTGTTAAACCACATCTGTCCAGAGCTGCATATTCTTTTCATTATATCATTATCAGTGATAAATCTACTGGTCCTTTCTTATTTGAAGTATAACTTAAGTCCCAACTGGTTGACTCGATGGCAGCATTGACCCCACAAGGTTCAGGGCTGATTTGAAATAGCATCAGATTTTGAACCCATGAAATGCTGATTATTAACACCAGCATTTTCCAGTGAAAAATGTCTCGCAATTTCCAAAGGTGATGTCATCTAATAACTTGTTTTTCCCCCACAAAAAACACTAAGATATTACATTTAGAAAGGTAACAAACATATCAAATACAGAAAAAGAGCAAATCATCACATTTGAATGGTGAATGATGAAAACTTTTCTGTCAATTCTGTCCATTGACTGATTGATTCATTGACTAAATGTTGCAGCTCTAAACTTAAGTATTTTCAAATTGAATGGTACCAGGAACTAATCTCAGTTTAGCTTTAACTATCTAACTACACCTACAAAACAACCATCTAGAACTCAATAAAACTCACTAAAAGCCTGAATCATTAAAACAGTTTGTTATCAGATTGTTATCAGTGCATGATTCAGCAATTAGGTCTGTGAAAGAGCAGGCCAAGCAAAACCAACAATGACCAGCGTCTTTTCCCCCAATTAGAGCCACAGACCAGGCAGACTAGATATCAGCTGGCAGGTTCGTGGTCAGGTCGAGTCAGGACGAGTCGGCTCAGAGTTTCACACTCAGTCAGGGTCCAGGACGGATCAGCTGAGGCCTAAATGAGACACAACTGATCGAATAAAAGAGTCTTTGTTTGTTCCCCTCCCACTTTACATGAGATAATCAAACAGTATTACATAAGGAGAGTCCTCACACTACATGTGAATTTGTTTATGTTTGTGTGTGTGGATGTGGGTGTGTGCCAGTATAACCCACTGGTAATTGGGGTGGCCTCCAGCTCCTCTGGTGAGGGGTGTGGATGCTTATAATAAGATTTTGGCTTGACTGAGTATGTGTGTGTGTGTGTGTGTGTGTGTGTGTGTGTGTGTGTGTGTGCGTGCGCATTAGACTGATTGTTTGGGGGTGATGGCGTCTCAAGGCCAAGTGCTGTTAGCCTGTGCTGGCGGGCCGCCGACCCTCAGGCTTCGGCTTTTGTTTAACCCATATCAGTTTGGAGAGGGGAAGCCACTAAACCACCCACAGACCCAGGGTACTCTGATTGGCCGTGACAGAGTGTAAGGAGGAACCTGATTAGTGGTGGCAGGTAGGCCCCGCCAGCAAGTTTGCTGACCCAGACTGGAGGAAACAGGGGTTGGACACTGAAATGGCAAATAAACAAAAGCTCACAGGCTCCTGTAGAAACAATATGGAGGTTCTATCTTGTAGGAAATATGTTTTCTTTTCTCTGATTACATAATATGTAAAATTACATAACAATATGGCGAATGTTCTGCAGTTTAGGGGTCAATGCTCACAACATTTTCTATACTGAGCACTCAAACACTCATTATCCACAATTTAAAAAGTGGAGAGTGTAATATTTGGCAAGTAGTTAACATGCAAGATGCAACATTTTAGCCAAAAAAAAGGCAAAGTTGTGCCAGTATATCAGTTCTAAAGTGCTGCGTTGCCTTGCCAGGAGCGAGTGAGAGAGGTCAGAAATGAGAGCAGGTGAAAGAGTCACAGTAAGGAGGCAAAATGTCTTATATATAACCGCACTGTTGTCCTCCTGCCTGGTGGTCAATTTGACCATTTTGTGAGCAAAACTGGGCAGTCGAGCTACTGTTTCCAGAGTCAGGAATCAACTGTCACATTCAATGTTTCAGTGCAGCTTTAATTACAGGGCCAAAACGCATGGACGGATGACAAACACACACTATGTGGACCATAGTGAAAGAACAATTTGGCTTAAGTGACTGGACAGTAGTGACTGTCCCTTAACCTATCAATCTACTGCTGTGTTCCCATTGAACACACAGCGAAATTACAAGGTAACATGAGTGCAAACAAAGTCAGTGGAAAGACACCATGACCACACGTGGGTTTGATTTATACAGCACAAATGAAGACAAAAGTGCAACACACAGGAGAGATGACTTAATTAAGGTCCATGAAAATGGCTGCACTGAGCAGACCACGGACACGAGGCAGAGAGAGAGAGAGAGAGGGAGAGAGAGAGAGAGAGAGAGAGAGAGAGAGCCTCTTTAACTCGTTCTCATTGATTTTAGCTTCAGATACCTGAACAAACACACACACACACACACACACAGAGACACTCCTCTTCTTCTTCCCACATTCACTCACTAATGAATAAGACATGAGGCTGCTTTATCTTAACGCTGCTCATTAATATCGATATAAAGAGGAAATTCACAGGTCTGCATTCAGCATTTCACACCCACTGCTCTCACTCATCCGCAATCTTTCCTTCTCTCACTCATCTTTTTCCCTCTCTTGTTCTTCTTCTCTTGTAATCTCCTCACCTCCTCCATATCCTCCTCCTTATCTCAAAAATTTCCCCCACGTCATCCGTCTCTCCTCCACTCTCCTTGTCAACCGTTTTGTTTCTCCACCTCTCCCTCCTTCTGTCTGCCTTTTTCTTTCTCTCTTTTTCTCTTTTCCTCCACATGAATCCTTTCATTTCTGACTCCACAGGTGGTGGGATGGAGGAGGGATGTGTTGCCATGGAAACGGTCTCGGCCCCGCTAGAGCTGATGCGGCGCTGCAAACCCGACAAGATCTGCGCGCGCATGCATGAAACACACGGAGATGCACACACCTAATAATACTGTGTTTATCCTGAACAACTGAGGTTTCACGAGGTAATAAAATGTGATACTGTGCAATTCCTGCGCGTATGTGTGTGTGTGTGTGTGTGTGTTTGTGTATGCGTGTGGCAATGCGTATGAGATTTCCACATTACCACACTCATATGCTCTGTGTGGATGTGTGTGTACGTGTTAAAGGCAAGGCTACTGTGTGTGTGTGTGTGTGTGTGTGTTTGTGCATCTGCACTTCCACGGCCTGTTTATTTCCTCCCGTGTGACCTGATTTTGAACGCTCAGTCAGTCAATTAAAATTCAAGTGTGTTAGTGTGCAAGTGTGAACACGCACATCCTCCCATCTCCTCTCCTCTGCCCTGATTTTGAGGCGGTTGGACTAAAATGTCCATGAAAATGACATCTAGACAGTCATGTAAAGTATTTTTTGCGCCCATTAGTTTCAGTGGACTCTGGTGCAAAGGCTGTCTGAGCTGAACTCATCTCAATGGGACTTTTTTTTTGCTACAAACTAAACTATGGCGGTCAGACACCTCTTTCAGCACAAAGCTAACAGCTTCTGGATGTGTGGGGACATGAAATCGGTGAGAATTGATTGAATCAATCAAATCAGGGAATCTTTCGATGACAAAAAATACCAATTTGTGTAGAAATATAATAATAACAAAATCAGTATTAACAATATGACTTACATAACATATACATAAACAATAAATCATCACAATTAAATGCAAATATACATGCTTGTAGTTGCGCTTCAGGATGACGCATCGACATCAGCACCGACAAATCATTACGAATCAAAGTCACAAAAATAGAAGTGTTTTCTGATCCCACACTGCCATGTTCACAGTTGGTTAGGTTTAAGCTGTCTGACCACACCAGACAGTAAAAGTGTCCATAGCTGAACGGCCACGCTTGAAGGCGGGGTAAACACCGGGGTCACACGGCACACACTGTTGGACAGTCTTTCCCGGGGGGCCTTCATAGTGCTGCACTTTAGTGATGTGTCGGTCGCGAACGATCCGGTTCTTAGAGCCGGCTCTTTGAAGTGAACGACGGGAGCCGGCTCCTGATTGGGAGCCGATCCGATCGGGAGCCGATATGTTTGTTTTTCTCGTCTTTTTTCTGTTAAAGCTGCACGTGATTGGTCAAGATGTGTGGTGGTGTCTGTGTGTCCACACTGAGCAGGGGGGGTTAAAGACACACAGCGCAGTGAGCACACGAACTGGAGTGAGGGAGAGACAAGAGAGCGAGAGAGAGCACTGCTACATAGTCAGAGACTGCACGCAGGAAAGGTGAGAAACATGAGCCACAGAAAATGTAGTAAAATTTGGACACATTTTAATATAATTGATAGTTCGAGGGCAGAGTGCAGACTTTGCAAAATTTAAATTTCATATCGGGCAGGCTCCACAAACAGCCTGCACAGACAAGTGCCTACTGTTCACCCATCAATTCAGTTAGAGGAGGAAAGACAAGCAAGGGAAGCTGCTGTTAATGAAGGTGCCAGTGTGTCTACTGCTCCTACAATGTCTACAGCATCATCCAGGACAACACCACAGCCACCAAGACCTACAGCCCAGAGCTCTATGAGCCCAGTAAAACTAAATAATTTCAAATTAATAAGGCAATATAAACAATAAATATTCTATATAATGTGTTTTTTACATTAATAATTCATTTTACATATAATTTGGTAATAAATTTATTGAAGCAACAAAAAAATCTGAGGAGCCACTTGGGAGCCGAAAGAGCTGGCTCTTTTTAGGGAGCCGAGCCAAAAGAGCCGGCTCTCTAAAAAGAGCCAAAATTCCCATCACTACTGCACTTGGTTGTTCTAGAACACTAGCGAGCGAGAGATCAAAATCCTGTTAAATTTCTTACTTCCACACACGCAGCGCTGCACACAGTGAGTGTGAATGTTGGATTGTTGATTTTGGAAAGTGACAGAAATTGTTGGATGCAGCCTCCCTGATTCCAAGCTTTCTCCTCTAATTGTCCGTTTTCTATTTTATTCTACTGCATTATTCAAGTCTGACCATAAAGTCATCACAGAAGAAAAAAACAGCATCACGCAAACCAAATAAATCCACTAGTTATCTGTTAGCGGGTTTGGTGCAATGGCAGTTGTGTGTGTTTGTGTGTGTGTGTGCATGTGTGTGTTCACAGAGCCCATCACAGAGGTGTGATGGGCAGACCGAATGCTAATGTGACAGTCTGCAGCAGGAAAGGGCTGGGGAGGAACGAGGACAGTGCACGGCCAGATGGAGAGGAGAGGGGAGTTTGTGCACGAGCATGAACTCAATGACTTGCTTCACCAAGGACACACTGATACATGCACAGTCTAGCACCTACATAGCACACACACACACACACACACATGCACACATTTCATGGAATATAAATAGCAGAATGCAGTCATAGTGTTACACACCCACACCCACACACACATACACACACACACAGAGGTGCAAACCTACACACAAAACAAAAGGATGTGCTCTTGTTCGATTTTCCATCTTTTTTGCACCCTTTGTCTCACACACACACACACACACACACACACACACACTGATATGAGCACACACGCAAACATGTAAATTACTGTTCAAGGGCACCCAGAGTTTGAGAACAATGCCAACTCAGCATTGTTTAAGAAATAGATCAAATAAAACACACACATACTGTGTATCTCAAGTGTTTCGTCTTTGAGCGGGAAGGACAGAAGCAGCCCGTCGCTGTCAGGCTGCTCGAGAAACTTTGTCGGGTTGCTGAAGATGACCTTCTCCACCTGCAGTAAAAAACTTCTGGACGACCACCGCCAAGGACGGCGACAATGACGGCCCAAACAACCGTCACACCTGTGAGTCAGAGCTGCAGCAAAAAAACACCTGGACTCCGACAAGGACGGCGACAGGGAGGAGAAACATGAAGGGGCAGCTGGATGACACTGTGCTCAAGTGAGTATGGCAGGGCAAATAGTAGGGCTTTTTTTGTGTGTGAAATGTGCTGTTTCAGATGGTCCTTTGACAAAATATTGTACGTTTTATGCTAAAAACGTCAAAAAAATGAATGGTTTATTCAAGGATTGTAATCAACAGCTTCAGGGTTCAGTTTTGGTCCCTAAACCTAACCAAACTGCAACTGTTTCACCACATTAACCAACAACAGCAATGTAACAGTGACAACATTACAGTTTTGGATCTAAACCAAACACTAAAGTTACACAATAACATAAACAACCGAACCGATAGAGACAACGGTAGACCAGCAACTCCTGTGTAAAATCATGACATCTGTCAATGGAGTCTGGTGGCTTTGCACTGAGCAGTATAATGTCTATTTCAGGTTAAACAAAAAGGAGCTTACAGGTCTATCCTGTCTAGCCTGCCTGTAATGTTGTCAGACATTTCGAATAACAGTCTAAGCCTGCCAATGGTAAAAACAGCCACTTTTAGCGGACAGGCTTTGCCCCGAAGAATTACGTTAAAGCCACTGTAGCTTGTTCACCGCCTGTTCTCGACTGCCGGCCGAGGCAATCTACAGGACCTTTAAAGGTCCGGAAGGTTATCTTTTAAAGATTACAATAATAACTACTACATATCTACCACATAACGCTTTTGAGCAGTTTTGTTTGTGTAGCTGTAACTGCTGTGGACAAACCCTGCTCATTTCTGTGCTGTTTTAGATGATGAAAAACAAATGAATTCTCACATCCTTTTCACCTGCATCAAATGAAAAGTATTTCAGATTCTATGTCCATTTCACAGTGTTTTTACTTTGTTGGATGAGAGCAGTTGCACCTCACAAGAGGCTAAAATGCACACACACACACACACACACACACACACACACACACATATATATCCATGTACAGTACAGTATGTCTGCACACAGACACACGGTAACACATAAGCCAGCAGCTGGTTGGGTCAAGCCTGTTTCCACCTACGTATGCTAATGTTGGCCTGCAGGCAAATCCAGGTGGGAGGATAATACAAATGAGATTAGGACCACTTAGTTTCCAACACACAGATTTATCCAGGATGAGGCACATAATAACCACCACTGATCCCAATTTAGTGCAGAGAGAAAAGTTTCTGTCCCTCCTTGTTGTCCACAAGGAGGAAATATTTACTTAAAAAGGAGTAATTCATTTTTGGTAGTTCAATACAAAACACCTTCTACTACGATGACTCCAAGCAAAGATGTTTTTCATCATTGATCACTTTTAGATCAGCCGTTGTTGCATTCTATCAAATGCAAAATAATAAGACAAACTGCCAAATGGTCAAAAGACCAAATTACTCCAAAATTGTAAACACAGAAAACCTCAAAGTTAAAAAGCTGAAGCCACTAAATGTTTGATTTTATGTGACGGAAATGAAGCCATTAAAACGGCCTTTAATGAATTAATGTCATTTTCTGTAAACTGACTGACTGATTGACTAACATCATTTCTGGACATGAAAAGAAATTAGAGTTTGCTATATTTACAGAAAAATAATCTAATGGAAGCACTGGTAGGAAATGTGCTCATTCTGGTTGTTCTACATGTAATGCATGCATAATGCATATTATTTCTGCTTTTTTCTTTATTTAAGTTCCTTATCTAAAGAGTAATTATGTGGGATGCTACATTGCTGTGTATGAGTGTTCATTTACTAATACATCTCCTGGCAAACCTGTGCCCAGTAAAGAACACCAATACTGGACAATTTCAAACCCCAGATAACTTCTAGTCATGCTGTTCATTTTAGGTCCGACTGCAGTGTTTTTGCATTGCTGAGGCAAAGATCATGGCTATGCACTGAGCAAATAATCTCATTAAGATGGAGATATGGTTCTATGTTGTTAATTGGCTCAGTGTTTTTAATGTACGTGTGCATCCAGGACTGCATCCTGGACAGCACTACTGATACTGAGCGGATTATCCTGGTGACACTGCAGTAACGGCAATAGGGAACGAGCAGCACACCTCTGCACCTCCTTACCTCTTTAATTCCTGTAGTGGCACTGAACATAAATAATAAGGTGCATAATCATCCAATGAACGTTTAAAAAACTCTAAAAGTGAGAAAATTCAAATGTTCAGTTTCAGGATTCTGGTGTTGTCCATGCTAGCTCACTGTCATGGCTCACTGGGACACTTGGAAAGAACATTATTATTCATTTCCTGCAACAAAACGTCTGCTTTGAAAAAGGTCTGTTAAATGAAGTGATGAAGGTGATTCAAGTATCACATCAACAGAGTAGCCGTTATCTGACTTAAACTACTGACTCATCACTGACAAAATGGACATTACTACTTCCATTTGCTGTCACTCTGCTAGCAGGATTGGTCGTCACTGCTAATTACTCTCCTAACTGGCTCCATCATGGTTTCGGCAGTTTGAAGCCGATGAATCGTCAGCTGTCAGTCCTGGCTGCTCTGGACGTCCATCATCTCTTGGAAAAGCAACAGACGACCTAAAATGCTGCGTCGAAAGTTTGAAGAAATCACGAGTGACTCTGAACGCGTCTGTTCGCTAAATAATTTCAAGGCACTGAAATGTATACGATCATGACATTCAACTTTGCAGACAGATTTTCTTCCTTTCGGCATTCAAATTAGCGTCAAAACACTGATGTTTGCACAGCCAGCAGCAAAGAGTGTACATCTGCTGAAAGTCAAACACAGTAGCCTACATGGCACATGAAATCATTATGCACAAATAATGAATCCACCATGATATCATCTACAAATTAGAGCTGGTAATAATGGACTACACCCATTGCCGACAGCTTCGGCACACGCACACACACACACACACACACACACACACACACACTCATGTATGGACACTGAGCCAAAATCCAACCAACATTTTAAGCCTTAATGAAATTCAAAGTGCGAACACATTATGGCGGCGACATGGACACGCTGTTCTGCCAGCCGGTGTCGGTGGCTGTGTGTGGTTTCCATGGCGACAGAGAGGATGCAGAGGAGAGTGTGTGAAGCGATTGTTCACCGGTAACCGGTGCTGTAGACGGCTTACATTTTGTGATTGTTAATTTTGTGTGTGTGTGTGTGTGTGTTTTTCATTCCCTATACTGTGATAAAAAAAAGGCTGGATTGGGTCAGTGGAGTCATGGAGGGAGGATTTGGCTTGAAGATTAACCCACTGCACATCAAAGATGATCTGCCAGCTAGCAGATATGTGTCAGCAGGCCAGAGAGAAAAAAAAGAGAACGATAGGAAGAGGAGGAGGGAGATGAAAGGAGAGGAAGAAAGCATGGAGGAGGATGTCCATGAGTTTCTGCACAGAAATGAGAAACCGTTACTCCGTCAATCACCTAGATACCAGCTTAGCCGTGTGTGGGGGAGGGGAGGATGGCAGCAACGGCGGCATATCATCCGTATTAAACACACAGAAGAAGGAGCAGGATTGCAAATGGCCACCAGAGAAAAAGCCGACAGGAAATGACTGACGGTATTCTGGACGGCTGTTGACGCTTCAGCGCCTTGGCCTTGGTCGTCTGAGCATCATTTACAGATGTGGGGCAAGCTGCTGGCTCCACACTTCACCGCTGAAGCGAGAAAATGTGTGTGTGGTGATGGTGTGTGAAAGGGGTGAATGGGGGGGGGGCATGGTTAGCCCAAGGTTGTTTTAAGGCGTCTGCACCAGATCTGCCAACCTCCTTTTGTTAAATATCCACCTGAGTGGTGAGCTGACACAAACTCCCCACCGCATGATGAAAAGTGACAGAAATATTCCTAATGGGCAGCTTTACAGCGCTTATCACCGCTCAGAGGTGAGTTTAAGAAGATCATATGGGATTTTATTATCTTGACATCCTGTACTGATTCAAAGAGATCTTATTGACACTGATGTAGCCACACTCGGTCCACCACTTCGGTCCAGAATGAAATGTGTCAACAACTGCTGGATGGACTGTCATGAAATCTGGTTCAGACACTCAAGTTCCCCTCAGACTGAATTCTAATCTAAATCTAGCGCCATCATCAGATCAAATTTTAAATCTGCTCAATGCTTTGATTTATGACCAAATCCCTGCAAAAGTAACCGACACTCCCATCGGCTCCAGCTGTGCGTCCCTTTTAGTGCTAATTAGCAAATATCAGCATGCTAACATGGTTAACATTTTATCTGTAGAAAATCATTTAAGTCAAACCACCGCTGTGCCCGAGTCCAGCCTCACTGAGGCTGAGCACATCTATCACTGACTCCAAAAAGAGAATTCCGCCCAGTTTCCACTGCAGATGGACCTGTTTTCTTGTTTCAACTCATGGACTCGTTTCAAACAAGCTCATTTGCATTTGAAACTGATTGAAATAATGTCACTGCAGTGGAAAATGACTGGATAAGATGCCGATTTCTTGCCGTGCCAGAAGGAACATTTATTTTCATCACCGTCCCTCTTGCCAGCTGGTGTATCACCTCCAGAGCAGCCGGGAGTTTGGTGATTTGCTCAATGAGATGAAATTCCATACAGACTTGAACCCTGATACCTCCGGTCAGGGTCAACCACAAGGCCGACACGCAGCCAAGCCCTCATCTTTTCAATCTCGGCAGCATCGCTTTTGAAATTCGGGTTAAGTTTATCATTCTGATGCAATATTTCTTTGTATCTTTAAAAGAATAGTTTGAAAATTTGGGACACATGCTTATTGTCGCCCTGTGGTTGCCAGGCAACCAGCGGAGAATCTAGGAAGGCACTGCGCTCAGCAAAAAACAGCTTAAACAATCGAGGTATAACATGTTCATTAGTCCAATTTAAAGGTGGTAGTAGGTGGATTTGTCTTTTTTTTTTCGGATCCATGCTAGCTGTTTCCCCCTGACTCCAGTCTTTGTGCTAAGCTAAGCTAATGCCTACTGGTTGTAGCTTCATATTTAACACACAGGCGTGAGCTTGGCATCAGTCTTGCCACAAAGACCTTGACTAGAACGTTAATTGTGCTTCCCAAAATGTAAAACTATTGCTTTTAAGGGAGGTCAAGCTAAACCATCTACACACTGTTCTGACTTTGATCTGGACTAGAAAGCTGGTCAGACGCTCTCTT
The DNA here is from genome assembly GCF_042242105.1 of Pempheris klunzingeri. NCBI lineage: Eukaryota > Metazoa > Chordata > Actinopteri > Acropomatiformes > Pempheridae > Pempheris > Pempheris klunzingeri. The sequence goes on along the minus strand of NC_092019.1, from coordinate 24,958,830 downwards.
CCACTCCCATAAGACATCATGAGTGAAACTGGAGCAGAAGCTGGTGACTAGAAGGACAGAATTTTGGTCAGTGTGCTAAATCTGAATACGTTTGGCTCAGATGTGCAGCCAGCAGGGAACATTGCTCCTGGATGCTCCACTGATGTGAACTGTTTCCCGTTTAGAAAGCTTCTACACAGATTTTGTGCTCCAAATAAAACACACACACACACACACACACACACACACACACACAATTACATCTCTTTTTTTGGAATTCACCTTGCAGTCACACTCCATGAATTTCAACCAGTGCGATGACAAGAATCAGCCAGATTATATTGGATTATAACGCCAGACTGGTTTCATCCCGTGCACGCTCCTGCATTATTAATCTGACAGTAATGTAGCCCGCCGTGCGCCGTGAATCTCAGACAAAGAGACACACAGGAAAAAGCCTCCGTGCTTTTTTTTTTATGTTTACTTGGGTGTTTTTTTCTTCTCCTCCTTCCCTCCCCGTGTATCAGAATGTCCGTCCAGATCCCCTCATGAATTATTCATCAGCTCCCCCGGCCCTAATCCTCGCCTTTGTGTCGCTGTAGTGCCAGTGCGCCTCCAGGGATCTGCTTTACTGCGTCGGCTGGACACAGTCACACATCTCTGTAATTTCTCCTGTATTATTACCTCAGTGGCTTATAAGGAGCCTGCAGTGCTCCAAGTGATGATTTAGGGACCTGATTTTGCTGTGATTACCTCCTGAGATGCCACCGTACTGTGGTGTCTGCGTTCCTTTATCGTCTGTAATGAGTTAAATGGTTATTTTAACCCCCTCCTGCTGTAACATGACGTCTCCACTACTCAGCATGGAGCTGATAGTGACCTGATTGTGTATTAACACTATCACATACCTCCGTGGTACTCTTACAATATTTCACTGAATGTCCTGTCTTGCAGCGTGTCTCTGGTGTCCTCTTGTCTTTCTGCCATGTCCATATAGAATAGATGTCTTCAGTGTGACCTAATTTCAGTTCATGCCATTTTTGTCTCCTGTCACATCTCTAAAATCTTCCTACAGGGACATGATGTTCCATAAGGACTTGATCATGGCATGTGTGTCTCCTGGGCACCTCTCTGTGAAATTAGAAAATTCTTACGATTTTCCTACAGTATGATAATATGGAGATATTTGCTCTAAGATCCATTTCAAATGTGCATTGCCCACACTTTTGAGGACAGATTCTCCAAAATGCATTGGCTGAAAAATGCCAGTCCAAAATAGTGCTCAGAAGAACGTCTCCTAATTTTAACTAAGCAGTAGTCTAGCCAAGCCAGTTGAGTGTGAAGTGCTTCCTAACCTACAATCCGAGCCTCACTGACCTCCTTTCTGGCTGCCTTGTGGGAGTGTGTTTGGGTACCCTGAGCCCACAGAGGGGACGTGCCGCTGCAGCAAAGAAATTAAGCAACAAATGTGCACGTTTTTTTGCACGATTAAAGCGGTGGTCTCTTACCGTGGACAGACAACGGGATCAAGTGCAGAGCCAGGACGCACGACAGCAGCGTTAGTCTCCAGCATCCCGTGCAAAAGCTCGTCTCCTTCCCCTGCATCCTCGCCGCGCAATGTGAGCCTCAGATGATCAGACGGGAAAACCCGGTTCTAGCAGTGATGATAGAGTTCAAAAAAAAGGTTGCAAAAAGTAATCCGGACTAGTGTGTGTGTGTGTGTTGGTTCGCGTGCAGTCTAGACTCCAGCCTCCCTGCGCTTCTCCTCCATAGCCGCTTGGTCTCAGCTGTCTCCTCGGATCCGCCGCTCTCCCACACGCTCGGCTCACTTAAAGCACACTGAGGCTGGCTACGGCTCCATTGCCACAGAAACGGCGGTCGGGTGGGGTGGTGGTGGTGGTGGTGGTGGTGGTGGTAGTAGTGGAGGCGCGGAGGGGGGTGCGTTTGGGGGCGCAGACGCACGCCGTGGATCGGCTTGGCTTGGTTTGGCTCGGAACGGTTCGGTGCTTTGGGCACTTTGTGGCTGAGGGGGAAACAAACGCGCGGCGGAGTGCAGCGCGCATCTCATCATCAGGGGAGGGGGGAAAGGGCTGTTGATGACCCCCTCCCCCGCCCACTCTTCTCTTCATCCCCCCTCCCCTCCCTTCTCTAAATCGCCCCCCCCCCCCTCCTCCTCCCCCTCTCTCCATCCTTCCCTTTCCTAAAACTTTTCCCTGTTTTCACATATTTCCTGTCCGGACTTTCTCCTCCTCTTCCTCTGCATTCTCTCCATTTTCAGATTCACATATTTTCATTTCCCCTTTCACTACTTTCTTTTTCCTACTTCCTCTTTCTTCAAAATATCCACTGCTACTTTTTTTTTTAATGACTATTGTCCTCCTCTTCATCTTCCTCTTCACTTTGTTTCTTTGTTTTTCTGTTTGTTTGTTTTTTTACACAAAATCTCCTTCTCCCAGATCTCCAAGGCCTTCATTCCTTTCTTTTCATCCTCTCTTTCTCCCCTCCCCTCTCTCTCTATCCTCCAAGACCCTTCTTCTTTTCCAAGTACATTTTCCTCATATTCCTCTCAATTCTTCATCTTCCAAGACTTTAACCTCCTTTTCCTCTTTGTCTCTCCCACAAAACATTTGGCCCTCATTCCTTCTCACTTTTTTCGGTGTTTACCTCCTCCTCCTCCTCCTCCTCCTCCTCCTCCTCCTCCTCCTCCTGTCTTTTCTTGGACGTTTTATCCTCCTCCCTCTTTTCCAGAGACTTTTCTGCATCTTGTCCTCTTCACCTCTTCCTTAATGCTTTTTTAAACCCCCTTCAGCTCTTCTCCCTTCTTCTCCTGCACCTGTCAAAAGATGGTCCTCCTCTACATTCTTGGAAATGCATTCCTCCTCTTCCTCCTTCCTCCACCTGCATGACAAGACGCCTTCCCTCTCTTCTTCCCCATTTCAGTCTCAAACTTTTTTCCTCCTCCTCCTCCTCCTCCTCCTCCTACATGACACTTTCCCCATCTTTCCTCACCTCTCTTCCTTTCCCAAAACTTCCACCCCCCCTTCTGTTTCCCAAAGCTTTCAGTTATTTGCTATTCATCTGAGAGTGTTGGATCTCTATAGGAGTGCACAGTCTGCTCTGGCCACGTTTTCTTTCTCCCCACAGGAAATCAGTCTGTTTCGAAGAAGCTTAACCTCCCTTCATGGTTCTCTCTGTGTGTGTGTGTGTGTGTGTGTGTGTGTGTGTGTGTGTGTGTGTGTTGGAGAGGATGAAGCAGTTTGACATCATGTAAAAAAATAAATGTGGTGTTTGATGCCATCAAAACAACCAGCTTTGTTTAATGGTGTGACACAGAGAGGCAAACAAAAGGGGGGAAGAGGAGGAGGAGGGGAGGCGTTGGGGTGCCTGGGTGAGGAGGGGGGGGGGGGGGGGGGGTCATTGGGGGATGCACATGGTGATGAATGCCCAAGGGCCCCGGGGGTAATGACGATGGTGGGGGTCGTGGGCATTCTTCCACACAAAATAAAAGCACGAACAGAGAAGGGTTGGGCTACAGGAGATGTGTGTGTGTGTGTGTGTGTGTGTGTGTGTGTCTGCACCTGTATCTCCAATTGGTCGTTTAAGTGTATGTGTGTACGTGTAAACAAGTAGCAGTACCATATCTTTTTTATTTTTACAGAAACAAAATCCAAAGTGTTTAGTGGAATGGAAAACGTGCCCAGTGAATTGTGAAAAGTAGGTCAAGAGGACATTTTGGTGGCTTCCATATAAATGATATAAAACATGGTTCCTCTCTGGCAGAAACATGTTGAGGGAACACGTATCCTCCCCAAAGAGTCTTGATTAAGTAGGTCTACTAAGCACCTGTGAGTTTTTTTTCTCTCTTTCCGTTGACCTTTTTCCTCTGCCTCCTGCACACATCAGTTCATTCATTACGAACACACAGCCGACCTTCCTGCTCGTTTCTGTTTTTATCTGATTCCACAGGGTGACTGGTTATATCTACACCACTACGTGATCCATCTATGAGCTGACAGCAGCACTGGACAGGGGAATAACAAAGGGCATCTCATCATGTTGGGAACTCTGGACGGACATCGCTTGTATCTTCCAATAACCCAAATCTAATAAAGTGGGATATTTGTCTCTTCATCTGTCTTTTTCTCATTTTCTCCCACTGATGTCCACACTCATGATGACTCTACTGAGCTGACAACGGGCAGCTGGCTCAGGTAAATCAGACCTCATCTCACTCTCACAATCAATTCCACGCGACTGAGCTGTGCCTGCTGCTCTGTGAGGCTGTACTTAGGGACAGTGGTGCTTTGAGCATTAGCATGCTAGTATGCTTGTAATGAAATGTTCTGCAGGTATGTTTTCCATGTTCATCATCTTGGTTAGTACGCTAATGTTAGTTGATTAGCACTAAACACAACGTACAGCAGAGACTGATGGGAATGTCATCAGCTTTGCAGTTTTTTGATTCTAAACCGAATTTTGACGTGATGGTAGCACTACATGAAATTTAAGATATCAACAAAGTTACACTTCATCCTCAGGGGAACGTGAATCTCTGTACCAAATTTCATGGCAAGCCACCCAACACTTGTTGAGATATTAAACTTAGACCAGGCATGTCAGCCCCATGGTGGCGCAAGAGGAAATGACTGAGGATCACCAAAGTCTCCGGGGTTCATCCTCTGGCTACCACAAAAATCCAACTCGCTAGCTCCAGATGGACAGTACACAGAGACACAGCTAAAGACACGGAGCAGGGAGTGATTCTGTGGCATGAGGTCCTCTGTTATAATAGGATAACCTTGATGTTCACTGTACACACACACACACACACACACACACACACACACACACATACGCCTGGACCCCAGCCTAATTCTGTGTAGCAGCCCTGTGTTTTCCAGTATTTTGGGGTTAATTCCTCTTACAGCTATCATGTCTGATTGAGGATTGTTGTGATGACAGTCCAGGTCAACCACTTCAGTGATATTAAATAGGGGACAGCGTTCATCAACACATGGATTAGGGACATTTAATCCCGCCTGTTCACCTCCATAACATAAAGACCCCCTTTCCTCTTTCCCTGCATGTGGCTTTCAGAGGGAGTAAGCATGATTTACCACTCTGAACATAACAAACATTAATTACATCCCTCATCACCCACTCCTGTACCTGCTCTCTCTCCTCTACTTGCACATTTTATTACTTTAAAGCAACGTAATAAAAATAATTTCCAATAAAGGTGAACAAATAGGGGAAACCACATTTGGCTTCTGCTAGGCATGTCACAGTCAACACGAGAACATGAAGTGCAGAAGGAATAAAAAGTTACCACTATGTCCTTAGTTCATCATTTGAATCTAAGCTCTGACGTAATGTTATCAATCGATTTCTTATTTTTGTATCAATGCTATGCTATCACTTACTACCTTACCACTTGCCTTGTTTATTCATCTAAAAGGCAGCAGAGCAGCAAAAACATAGTTTCCCAGTTTATGGGAATATAATATAATATAATATAATGTAATGTAATGTAATGTAATGTAATGTAATATTTTGCAGCTACATAAAATAGATGTGAGTGAAACCTCTTTTATCATCAGAACAATGTGACCCATGCAGGAGTTAAATTGCTCACTAGTATGAATTCATCATTCACAGTCTGAACAACTGGAGCTGGAACAATAGAACCAGTCTGTATGGGAGTAACAGCAGACCTGGGGTCATTTTGTGACCTATATCTCTATATGTGCAGACTAAATGGTATCAAGTCTAATTAGCTTATCTGTAACAAATACGAGGTAATGAGAACAGAATCTGGCCTTGGAGTTTGTTTCTTTAGGATGCCGATTGCTGCACATATGGAAATGAGACAGCGTGCCCTGGTTTATTGTGACAGGACAGGTTCTGATTTGTTCAACCCTATTTAATACAATACTCATATGCTCATATGTACAATGGCAGAATTATTGGTACGTTAAAATTTGTCTACCATCTACTATCTGTCTTTACTGTGTTAGTGTATTTTCGAATGGGCATAAAACATAAAAAAGCCATGGGCAACAGAAAAATGTTTTGTTCACTTCATACTTCCAAAACTCAGTTTAGACGAATGAAAGCTGAGCTTAATTAACACATCTTTTCTGAATATGATCAACCAGTTAATACCTCAGTCCTTTAAATTAGCTGTTATTGAACATCTTCTGAAAAAGTCTACTCAGGTGTATTAGCCAACTATAGACCTATATCCAACCTTCCCTTTCTCTTTTGTTTGTACACGTTAACAATGAATCCTCTGTCCACACTAAAGTTAGACATGAAGTTCCACAAGGTTCCATGCTTGGACCGACACTATTTACTTTATATATGCTTCCTCCGGGTAATATTATCAAGAAAAACTCCTTTAATTTCCACTGTTATGCAGATGATACCCAATTATACTTATCAATGAAGCCAGATGAATCCAATCAGTTGACTAAACTCCAAGTCTGTCTTAAAGACATAAAGTCCTGGATGACCAGCAATTTTCTGCTGCTAAACTCAGACAAAAATTATTGACAAAGTTATGGTGTTTGGCCCTAAACACCTAAGAGACGCATTTTTTAAGAATATAGCTACTCTGGATGGCATTACTCTGGCCTCCAGCTCCACTGTGAGGAATCTGGGAGTTATCTTTGTCCTTCAACTCCCACATAAAACAGATCTCCAGGACTGCCTTTTTTCCATCTACATAATATTGCTAGAATCAGACCCATCCTGTCTATGAATGATGCAGAAAAATCAGTCCACGCATTTGTGACTTCCAGGTTGGATTATTGCTTACCATCAGGCTGCCCCAATAAGTCCTTAAAGACTCTCCAGCTGGTCCAGAACGCTGCTGCTCGTGTTCTGACGAGAACTAAAAGAAGAGACCACATTTCTCCTGTACTGGCTTCTCTTCAATGACTTCCAGTAAAATCCAGAATACAATTTAAAATCATTCTCCTCACCTACAAGGCCCTTAATGGTTTGGCTCCATCATATCTTAAAGAACTCATAGTAAAGTACTACCCCACAAGAGCACTGCTATAGGCCTAGACTGCCAGGGGACTCCCCATGATGCACTGGGCTCCTCTCACCTCCTCTTCCTCTCCATCACTATGCTTCATGTCTCTTTAATGTCTGTGACTACTTTGGTATCTTCCCTGGAGCCTTTTTGTGCTTTTCTCATCTCTCAGGTTTCTGTGGATCCTGGTCATCATTGATTGATTGATTGACTGATTAATTAATTGATTGATTGATCGATTGATTGAGAATAGGGCTTTTTACAGCAGACATAGATGCAAACACTCAGTAACATGAACTTGGCTGTTGTTTTTTTTTATACATCTATTCCACCTTCTTTTACTTTTTTCATTCCTCAGTCCCCCTACTTTCTATTCTTGGAAGGGTGCAGCCTGATGTGTTTGCTAACCAGAGCAGAAATAAATTGTTTGTCCCCCCACTTCATTATTAAACCCTCCACTTTCTGTCTCCCCAAAATATCACCGCCACCCCTTCGAAAAGTCCTGCTAAACACAAACATTATTATGTTCAGCTAATGCAATAAAAGTTTGTGAAAAAATACAAACAAGCATCTTTCTCTGTGTCTCTGGCGTCTGACCAGATGTATTCTAGGTGGTTTCTCCTTAAATTTGCAGTTCAAAATAAAGTCCAGCTTTGAGTTAATATTTGTTGCTACTAATACTATACCATCAGTCAAAGGTGGACTCTGTCGAGTCCTGGCATTAATGAGAGCAGGTTTTCACCCTGTCATTAAGGCCAGAAGTACCACAAGAGTTCCAAAGAGGCCAAAATATATCCAAACTTTCCACTTGTTAATATTTGTCCAAGATGAATCCAGTCTGTTTCCCAAAGTCAGCTTGAATTCATTTAGATCCACGAGTTTTCCTAAACTGCCTCTTCTGTGACTGAAGCTTAACAATTTGTATAGTCAGCGTACTTCAGACCTCCATTAGTCATTATTTGTGATGTTTGTGATGTCAAAGGGTCACTCATGGTGCTCAAATCCTGGACAATATGACTCAGCTCTGCAGCTGTACAGATGAAAAGGTTTACTGTTTGGGTTTTAAATAGTGTTGTATGGGTCAGTCTCAGCACTATCATCAGCCCTTGTAAGCGGCTTTAACTAACCAGTTTAACCACCAGCTAGCTGCACAGTGCCAAATAGCAGCTGCAGCCACGACACTGACACAGTAGACCAATACACATCAGGTCTGTGCAATATGTTTGAAATCAGCATTTCAATATTAATTCAAACATCTTTCAGATATTGATGTTGAATCTTCATACGTACATGTAAAATCATTTATATTAATCAAATTAATAGTAATTAAGCTGTAGACAAGAAGAGACTCTTCACACAAGTAAAGCAGGACTCCATATAACAAAATTTGTTTGCTTTAAATCAGAATTTGAATGATCAAGTTGGATAAATGAATTTGTAAATCTATGTATCAACTAAAACATAAAGACCTATCATATCATAATTCTGAAGTCTTTTTAAGTCATTAACTAGCTCCTCAAACCACCAGCTACTATTTTTTGAATGTTAAATTATATTTTGTATTTTGTACACAAATCAGAATTCCACTTCATAAGAGTTAGTTTGATAGGTGATTTAAGTGTTTTCTTTTGGACACCAGCGGTGGTGTTACAGATGCCACATGGAGGGAAGGCGCAACACTGAACTGAAATTCTTTGGACACTGTTGAGACTTTAAACTGCACAGCAGGATGCACATGGTGAGATGTAATGTAGGAAGAAATATAAAATAACAGGCAGAACACAACCTCACATCCAATTAATTAATTTTTATTTATAATTTGGGGTCATGTTTAGAGTCCGACAACATTAAATATAAGTCAAGAGTAACGCCTGCACACTCCATTTATTATCTATACCAAGTTAGAGTCACCAATTAACCTCCAATTAACCTAACCTGCATGTCTTTGGACTGTGGGAAGAAACCGGAGCACCCGGAGAAAACCCACACTAGCATGGGGAGAACATGCAAACTCCAAAGTCCAAATGTCCAAACACCTCCCTCAAGCGAGCAAGGAAAACCTCCCAGACTAACCCTTTAACGGGAGAGACAGGAAGAACTCCCTTCCAGAGATAGCTCAATGTCTCATGGGCTCAAAAACCTGGTGCTTTTGATTACATGAGTGTTTTATCCCTGTTCCACCTGTGCAGACGCTACTGTTTACCTCTACAGTCCTGCTGATGTCCCTCTGGGCCGTGCATCTGCTGTCCTCCCCGTCCTCCTCCTTCTCGTCCTCCCCGTCCTCCCCGTCCTCCTCCTCGTCGTCCTCCTCGTCGTCGTCCTCCTCCTCCTCGTCCTCCTCGTCCTTGTCGTCCTCCTCCTCCTCCACTTTGGCCCCCCCAGAGCTGCAGATGATTTTGTGGTGGGCTCCTGTAGTCACAGACGGAGAAACAGAGATGCTGAGTGTCTTATTGTCATATCACAGGACATTTTCTGGCAAAGTGATTTAAAATGGTTCGATCTTTGTCGTGCGTGTTGACATTTGAGAGCCTACTTTGTCTGCCTGCAGTCCATCCAGACTTTCCTCTCTTTTCCTTTTCCAGCCCGTCCTGCGTTCTGGGTTTCTGCACAGATCAAATGTTGTTTAACTCTCTGCAGTCCTACTGTAACAGTACAATCTAATAAACACAAGGAAGTGACATAACACCTACATCTCGTCGCTCTCTGAGCGTTTGGCCTCACTGGATGGAGCCTCAGTTGGAGCCTCTTCAGAGTCAGGAGGCAGACTCATCTTCTGCCTCTTCCTCTGTGGTGAGAAGCTTCTTGTAGCTCTGCACAAATGAAATGTGTTGAATGTTTGAATGAGAGTTAACAGTAAAATGTAATCAGTGCAGACTTGTTAAATACCACCCACCTGAGCCCACTGTGTGAGGCTTTAAAAGTGTCCCACTTCCTTTTTCTCTGAGGCTTCACTTCTGCTGTGCTGAATACGGCCTCAGCTGGAGTCTCTTTGGAGCTCAGAGGTACTTCAGGAAAAAAGGAACACAAGATGTTAGAATGCTTAGAAAGTTAAACATTACCTTTTCATTTCAGATCAGACTTGAGGAGAGGTCCACCGATCTGATTTAAAATAAACTGCAGGCTGTTGCAGCAGTTCTAACGCAGCTTGGTTTGAATGTAGCTGGGGAGTAACACCATTAATGAGTAAAAACAGGTTTCAACATACAAGCTAGTTACAGAGTTGACTTCAGATGGAAGTTCAGTTAAGAAAATGGTAAATGTTTAGGTGTTTGCTTTGGAAGCATGTACAGTATTTGTTGAGAGACTTGTTGATGTTTTTGCTGTTTCTGACCGTATTTACATGTGAGCCACGTCCACAGCTCTCATCACCTCAGTGAAAAACACCACCAACGGACAAGAGAAGTGACCAATAACTGTTGTTGAATTATGAATCATAAGTTAGCTGGTTCACATGTGGCCTCATGCATGACTTTGATTTCATTAACTAGTTAGTTGCAAATTTTCGCTCCCATTCTACTAAAATGAAGCACCAGGTGATAAACCACCTCCTACATCGAAGCTGTGGTCACGGTTGACTTGGTGAAGTTGACCACAGTGGAGAGTTTAATGTGAAACATGTGCGTTCAGCTGCTGCAACAGGCTGCTGGAGCCAAAGTGTTGCTTGCAGGTGAGTCTACCTTTGACTGCCTGGTCACCATCTGGGCTCCTCCTCCTCCTCTTAGGCTCTGAGGAGTCTGGACTTCTGCACAAAGCAAATATTGTCTGAGTGTCCTGAATTTAAACAGACAAAAGAAATACAAAGAGAATCATTTAATAACACTTACCTGCTGCCATTGTGTGCAGCTAGAAGAGTGGCCCATAGCCGTTTCCTGCCTGGGTTGATTTCAGCTGCTCTGGTTGGAGCTTCAGACGGAGCCTGTCTGAGGTTATGAAGCAGCTTTATCAAACTCCTCCTCTTCTTCCTCCTCCTCCTCCTACTCCTCCTCCTCTGCTCAGTGAAAGTTCTCACGGATGTCTTCCTACGAGGCTCAGCTTTAGCTGTGCGAGATGAGGGATTGTTGGAGTTTTGAAGTGACTCTAAAGAGAGAAAAAAGAGGCACATTGTTTTACCCTCCTACTTCCAAGTGTGTGCATTTCAAGTTGAAGTCAAAGTTGAATGTTAATGGCTGTGATAGTGGAACAGCCCAGAGGTCTTCACAGGTCCACTTGGTTCAACAGCCTTCTGAATCGGCTCTAATTATCCTCGGCTCTGTTCCAATTCATTCATGCACATCGTGCAGGTTTCCACTGGAGTCCAACAGTGTGGACCTGTGAAGACCTCTATCACAGCCACCATTTCATCTGCATCATTAAGAATCAGACCTTGTAAAATGTTCTCATGAACTAATCTAAATCCAGCTGATCCTGAGTGTGTGCTCCTGTAGTTTAGCCTACCTGTGTGTTCCTTGATGAAAACGAAATCCACCTTCTTCCTCCTTTTCTCGGGCATGGCGCTCTGCGGGCTTCTGCATGAACCAAATACTGTTTGAATCTCTTCAGTTTTAACAGCAAAATATCATCTACTATGTAAAAGTATATAGTAGAATGAGCAGAGGAAAGTCACAGTACACTTACCTGTCACCACTCCGTGAGGCTTCAGCGGTGTCCCTCGATCTTTTCCTCACAGCTTTACCTCTGCCTCTGTAGGACTGAGAATCCTTGGAGTTGCTGGGCGGCTGCAGCTCTGGCTGGGTCCTGTGGACGGTTGAGCTACGTCGCTGTGGTGCTGATGGTCCCTTGCTGTCATGGATGGAGCAGCTGGAGACGGAGGATGCGATCCCCAGTATGTGGGGATGCTCTTGGGGATCATGCCAAGCAGGAGGAACCTGGCGGGAGACGCGCTGGTTCGCGCTGGCGGTGCTGGTGGAGGCCTGCGGGTTCACCCACGGCTGCTGCACCTCCACGGTGTAAGAGCTCAGACTGTGATCCTGACAGGCCTCCATCATCTCACAGCAGGATTTCACACTGGAAGAAGATCAATCATCAAATCAAACAACTGCATTCATCCATCTGCAGCAGCACAGATTCTATACGGCATTTGAATGTAGACCTACTAGAAGCTGTAAGGGAAGCTGCCTGCGACGTCATTCATGGTGATGAACGGATCCTGGAGAAGCTGGCAGGGTGTGGTTCGTTTATCGGCGTCCAGATGAAGCATTTTCTTCAGCAACTCCACAAAGTTCTCGCGGTCTTCCATTTCTGCCATGTTGTCCTCATCTGACAGATGGCAGGTTGGCCAAACCTGAATGAGAACAAACCACAAAGGTCAGTAAAATCTTTATCTATCTGAACGGCTCGTGGTAATGGATTTGTGGTGAATGTTTTCATGTTTAATACCTAAAAATCTGATTTTAAATGGGACTTCCTACCTTTGTCAGGTCATCCAGAGAGTTGAAATAGTTCTCGGTCCACATGTCTTGTCCATATTCACATGATGTCTAAAGAGAAATAATATTCAGTTAGCTAATCTGCCCCAAACACAGTGACAACAGGATGGAGAGACAAAGAGACGGGTGGAAGGATGAAAAGGAAGACATTCCAGGTGAGGCCACTGAGTGTTGGTACCATTAATCTCCATCGAGGTCCTCGGCGCGTCCTCCTCTGGAAAAACCACCTGGTCTTCGGTCCCTTGGTGAGAAGCCACTGTGGTAGCTGACCCTGAGTCTGCACCATATGCCGCAGCTGTGGGAACAACACAAGCCGCAAAGTTTTTTTTGTTTTTAATGTTTCTGAATTGCTTCAGAGGAAAGGCACCAGTTTTATGTTGCTCTTTACAAACAGACTTCTACAGATTACAGAAGTCTAAAATGTATTTTGTGAAATACACTAACTTCCTTTAGTGCAAAGAGTTGGATAAAAAGCTTGACTCCATCTTTGCCTGGGTGTTCAGGATGGAGCTGGAGCCAGGAGGCGATCAGCTTAGATTAACAGAAAGACTGAAAGCAGGAGGAAGCAGTTAGTCCGGCTCTCTCGCCACTCAACTTTCTCCACTAAAAGCACAAACTGTTGTTTTTACATGTCTGTTTCTTAGAGTGAGAGCCTGGTTAGCTGTTTCCCGCCACTTTTAGTCTTTATGCTAATCTAAGCTAATCACCTCCTGGCTCCTGCTGCGTCATCAACACTCAGACCGGACAGTTGTATCGATCAACTCCAACAAAATAGATAGAAATGCTCCTTTAAGATGCTGCGTGAGATACTGTTCACAACCAAAACTAATACAAAGCTGAAACAAACAAACATCATCATGTACCAGTACATGAGTATCCCACTTAAGCTGCACATTTGTAGTGTTACTTTGAACACTGACCATGTCGTATTCACAGCTGCCAGGGTACAGCACGTAGCCCAGGAACAGCTCTGCAGCAATGCAGCCCAGAGACCACATGTCAGTGGCTGGTCTGTAGGGAAATCCCAGGATGACCTCTGGAGACCTTCAGCGAGAAAAAGAAACAGCATCATTGTGTAGTTTTTTGTTTCGGCTGGAATTCAAATGTAGAGCCTGAGCTGAGCCGTGTGAGCAGTCACTTACCTGTAAAAGCGTGGCCGGAGGTATGTGTCACACTCAGGCTGAGAGACATGGCAGGCCAAGCCAAAGTCAATCAGTTTAATCTTCATAGGCTGGTTTACATGGTCCACCAGCATGATGTTGTCTGGCTTGAGGTCTGAATGTACAACTCCCAGGCCCCTCAGGAGCTGTAGAGCCGTGGCCATCTGAAGTCACAAATAAACCACGTGAGAAGGTCGATGGCTGGACCTCAGATCAGTGGACGTCTCTGAGTTCAGGCTTTGCCGGGTTTTGAAGCTGTTTGAGGCTGAGTGAGCCCTGAAACATCTGCGCTCAGTATCGTTTCAGGGCAAATGACTTATTTATACACAGCAGAACAGAAATAGAAACACCTCACAGTTTAATGCAGTGGAATGCAGTCCAGTATAGTAATGAGGGTTTTGAGACCAGATGAGAGGAACTCCCTACATTAAATCTAACATCACTTTACTCTGTCAAACTTCACATTTCTAAAGCTACAGCTGCTCAAACCTGCTGCCGACAGCTGTCACTTTGTTTCTTTATTACTAAATCAGGAGTCGCCAGAAAGAAATGAGAAGGTGGTTTTTTGTCTAACTCTGCCTGAGATCACGGGCCCGTAGTTTCAGTTTGAGCACTTTATTCACTGTCATTATTGTAAAGTGCATATGAGCCATACGGGAACAGACAGCTTGACAAGCACAGCAACACTAACAGGACTTGGTCAGCAGTCATTTTCTATGGAGCCACAGCAGAGACTTTACACTGTGGCCCTGAAAAAGGCTTCACTGAAAAATAAAACACAGGCAGTAAGAGATGTTTGATTTGAATTTTGGATTTATTTTAAAATCATTTGTTTTGCATTCTGATCTTGCACTCTTTTGTCAGTGCCAAATTTTATTTTTGATGCCAAATTTTATCTTTGATGCCAAATTTTGTCTTTAATGCCAAATTTTATCTTTGGTGCCAAATTTTATCTTTGATGCCAAATTTTAAATCACCGTTGTGGCTCCATGAATTTGTTGTATTTTCCATCCATATTGTATTGTCCATCCTGTTTGCCAACATGAAGCTCTTGTGGTAAAACTCTAATGGAAACAGAAGTGGCACAAACCTGGTGCAGAACTGGGCGGATTTCTTTCACAGAGAGAGCCCGGAAATGTTTCCTCTGTACAAAGTCCATCAGGCTCACATCCAGCATTTCAAACTCAAGACACATTTGCCCTCTGTCGATGAAAACATTGTTCCACCTGACAAAGTTGAACCTGTCTGGGTTGAAAGCTCTCAGATGTTGAAGGATGGCCACCTGGGGGACGTACGAGATGTCAGATTTAAGGTGGAAGGTTTAAAGTGCTCATGAAGCATCGAACAGAACAAATGAAAACTTTGATACACATCGTCTGTTCCACCTCGTTCTGCGCCTGAGACTGGACGTCGTGGACGTTCTTGATGATCTTCACAGCCACCGTTTCCCCTGTCGCTGTCTTTTTACACTTGGCCACTTTTCCAAAGCCACCCTCCCCCAGGAAAGACTGAACCACATAGTGCGAGGAGGGGGAGCACAGGACGCCTAGGACGGCCTGGGAGGAGGACGTGGCTTCCTCCGCCTCAGATGAAGTCGAGAACTGACCTTGGTCTCGGTAATGAGTAGTCTGGAGGAGAAGGAAAGAGTGATAGAACCAACATGAAGGAAGAAAGCAGCAGCAGCTGTGGACAGAGTTTCCCTGTGAACTGGTTTCTCCATGCAGTTGATAAAATTTTCAGCACCAGAAGAGCGGTGCCTGGGGAACCGGCATGCCCTCAAGGAACGTTTCCAGCTGGCTACATGGTCGACTCGTGGGATAAGTGGAGGACCATGTGCCTGGCGGACCTGTCCATTGAGGACGTGGAAGATGTTTATCTGTTTGGAACCATGATAATAGGTGTTCTGCTGATTGGATTATGCATTGCACTGATGTATCGTCAAAACTGGAAGACGATGGCAGCAGTCAAGGGCCCCACTCCGCTGCCGGCCATGATTGAGGGTTTAGGCAGGGCTCAGGCCGCGGTTCTCAACCGCATGGATAACATCTTGGAGAAACTTTCGGCTCTGCAAAAGGGATTGGATCGATTGGATCGATTGAGTGACCAGAATGGACAATAGAGCAAGCCAAGTCTATTGAATATGGCTGTCTCGCTCTAACCCAAATAATCTAATCTGAATTGGCCTCCCCTAAGCAGTGGCCTTGGCCAAGGTCACTGCCGGAACAATCTCCCCTCTGAGTTCACTGCAGCTGGGACGCTCTTCCCCATGCCACCCCCATCCACCTGGTGTTTGTTGGCTTGTCTGGAACCAGATCAGGGACGTCTCCATGGCAACCGCCATGTTATCGCCGACGACCGCGAATGAACTGAGGCGGGTTTTGGGAACTGATGAGCAAACACATCAGGACTTACTCCTGCCCTACATCCAACGCCTTCGCCAGCTTCCACCCCTCCAGTACGAGGGGCGTGGTCGAAGGGTTCGCCTATCGGGGCTGGAGCCAGCGGCCTGCCTCCTGCGATGCTGGAATATCTCCACTCCCCTGTTCCCCTCCCCTGTTGCAATGTTGTTATTGTCATGTGATGTGCTAAAAATTTGTGCTGAGGTTTTTTTACCGGTCCCGGCACTCCACATGAGTACAGTCTGGTGTCGCATGTTTTTTTCTCCTCCCCTTTTCCTCCCCACTCCCCCCCCCCCCCCCACTGTAAAAATGGAATTTCCCCTTGGGGATCAATAAAGATGAATTGAATTGAATTGCAGGGACCATCTCTGCTCTCATCTTGTTTCAGTTGCTTAAGAGTGAATTTAGGGATTTCTATGATTGTTGAGTGAAATTTTCATCTAAATACATTTTGAAAACAAAAGTTAAACAATCAAAAAGTCTTAGAAGATCTTGGCTTCCATATTTGTTTATTTAACTGATTTCAAGTTGAAATGATCCATTTTCCTGCTTGTTTTATTTCTGATCACATTCCAGTATCACTTTACTCTATTACCAATACACACTTTATTAAACTCTAAACTTTAATAGGATTCAACACAACTCTCTAAACTTATACTGTTTATACTGCTCAAATATATCAACTTTTAGGTAAATGTGAGCAGATCAGTGGACTCTACTGCACACTACATGTGAACTAAGTTACTTACACCTAACTACACTCAAGTTACACTTCAATACATAAAGACAATAAGTGCTTTTACTTTTACGTGACAACACTTGTCTCTGGAAGGAAACCTGTGACACGTTTGCACTGAAACAATCACATTTAATCAACTCACCATGGCGTCACTAGATGCCTGTGATGTTTCTGTATCTTCTGATCCAAATGTTGAAGTTGATCCTCTCGCTGACGTCCACTCGAGCAGAAGTGCAGTTGAACTGATGGACAGAGTTATTTCCCTCTGCTGTTCTTCATGACAGAGGATTCTAGAGGCCTCCATGATGCCACATTCTAACATTCTGAAGCCACAACCTCTGATCCACTGACACTAATTAGAATCAGAACAGACCTGTTTCACTGCTGCACTGATTTTTATATCTATATATATATATATCATTTTTCTGTATCAAACATACATGATTACACCAAACACTCTCCACTGGAAAGTCTTCTCTCACCTTCAAAGTCAGAAATAAAAAATACACACCTCAGTCAGATCCATCCTTTTTGCACTGTGGAAAATCAGCTGAAACATTTACACGGGGGAGTCCTTAAAAATGACAAAATATTTGTCATTTTACACACCACTGTAATACAGAAGAGCAATACCATGCAACCAATGGCTTTTAGTTATGATATATTGACCAGTTCCACCATTTACCCGTAAATGTGGCTGCTAACCTTCACAGTCCAGACACATAACTCATCATTAGGACTTACTATCTCTAACTACAGGTGTTGTTGTGTGCAGACTTTTTTTTTTTTTTTAAATCAGATTTTGTTGCATTCTTTAATTTGATAGCTGTTACCAAACAGCTGTACGACTTTGCATCCATGAAGCTCACTGATCTGGTTTCAGCTGCTCCTGACAGACCGGAGCGACTTGCAGCAGGTCACAGAGCTTTCTGCCTGAAACACTGCAAAGACAGAACTATTAGTGTTTGATACATAAACTCTCTACCAACGAGGTACAGGATTCATCTGCCTTATTTCACATCCGTCGACGCGTACCTCACGTACATCGCCATCATCATCATCAGGACACACATAGGCATAGAAGGCCAGGAAGGAGGAAATAAAATCAATGACGAGCCGCTTCTGTATAGCAGTGGGTACAGTGTTGAGATTAATGGTGCTTCAACCTTCGTCTCAGAGACCATCTTCACATAGCAAAGTCAGACTGCTGTTGTACGTATTCACCAGCTGAGCCCCTGCTTCAGCTGCACCTGGTTTCCCTCAGATGTGTTATTAAATCATCAGTTAAATGAAAGCAGAGATGACCCTGTGATGGCTGGACTCTGATGGTCTGCTGCTGAACAAATAAAGCACCAGTGTGAGTGGTACTATCTTCCTACAATTATTTCTGTTCATCAGAATAATAATCATCATAGTTGTCGTCGCCGTCATGTTGTGCTTTCAGACAGCAGTGTGGTTTTTGGTCCTTGTCGCTCACCGTACCTCTGAAGGTGTCAGACAAAGGACAGTGAGGAGACAATGGCTCTGAGGGGGTGGGGAGAGGAGGAGGAGGGAGGAGAGGAGGCAAGGAGAGAGGAGAGGAGAGGAGGCAAGGAGGAGGAGGAGAACAAAGAGGAAGACAAAGTGTGAGGGAAGGGAGGCGACTCTGCATGGCCCCTCCACCCCACAGGCCCATGTGCCGCTGTAAACCACTGGCCTACTTTAGCCTTCTCCATTTTTTATGACATACACTCGACCATACTAATGCACACACACACATGCAACATTTACAGCCTCATAAGCTTGCATACACAACAATGAATGTCACCTATGAAAACATGCATGACCACATAGACACACACACACACACACACACACACACACACACACACACAGTGGTGGACTGTGGTTTACATATGGACACATTTTAACAGTGTTTCACAGAGGCAGCTCTGATTACAGCATATTATGCAGACCTGGAACCTTCTTGCGATGAGGCAACAGTGCTACCCATTTGTAACACATGATGAAAGATTAGAAATTAAAACTGTGTATATTACTTATAAATGTAAATATATACACACTATTAAATCATAAATAAATCATCAACTAAAGAACAGGGCTAGTTAAGGTACGGCTATGGAGCTGGAGGAAAACCAATGAAACAAACGCAAATTTTCATTTTTTTTCAACTGTATTGAAACAGAAAGCACTTGATGTAAATCAAGGAAAACAGCAAAAATAATAAATTGAACGAGAAAATGTACAAAACACAAAACCTTGCAAGGAATTAAATTACACAAATCAATAAGTTCCAACAGTTCAAATATACAAAAACAAAATTCACACAGGAAAAACACAACAATGTCCCTTTAAAGTCTTTCTCAATCTCAATGAGAGGGAAAAAATGAAGTTTGTCGGCACAGTATGTTACCATTACAGCAGTCTTAACGCCACCAGACTTGAAGCCAGCACCCAAGCAGGCTTGAGGCCTCCACCGGACCAGGCTTGAGGCCTCCACCGGACCAGGCTTGAGGCCTCCACCGGACCAGGCTTGAGGCCTCCACCGGACCAGGCTTGAGGCCTCCACCGGACCAGGCTTGAAGCCTCCACCGGACCAGGCTTGAAGCCTACACCAGACCAGGGAGGTCTGTTCAGTGGTTCCTTTCTAGCTCGCCATCATGTCGATCTGTTCCACCAAAAAGCCTGACCTGTTTAGGTAAACAGGTAAAGACATTAAACTTGTGTGAATCTGGCATTCAGATTTCCATCAGCAGTGTTTTGACTCATGTCTCACCATCCATTCAGCTGGAGAAGCCTTATCCTGAGCAGCAAGCTGCTCACTGTTGGATTGAATGAATGGATTTTTTTTTTTTTTTTTTTTATAAAGTGAAATAAATCCACAGGGTTTGGTTGGTGTATGAGATGACATGATTCACTCACCACTTCGGTTGGTATTTGTATATGGATCCAAGTGTCAAGGTGCAATTGTTTGCTGAGGATGATAGTGTGTGTTCTTCCAGGGCTTTCATGACTGAGTGCATGCATGCTTGAATTCACCTGCTGCACAGGTGTAGGGCGGGTCCAAGGGGCGCCTCCATTGGCCCATGAATTCAGACTGACAGCTCAACTATCCAATCCAACACAAACTAGGCCTACTGATGTATGGCCGACAAAAATCTTTACAAAGTGGCCTATTTTATCTGGGTTACACACTGCACCAACATGCTGCACCGTGCAGATATCTTACTTTGTATCTTAAATCTTGCTGTGTAAGGTTACCACTAACTAGAGTTGTCAGGTAATTGTAGAGGAGTGAAATGTTTAAGTTGAGTAAAACACCAGCACCTGAGATTTGTACTCAGGTACAGTACTTGAGTAAATGTACTTAGTTACATTCCACCGCTGCCCACCTAAATGAGACCGTGTCAGTGTAACTGGTGTGACTACGAGGCCGGCAGTAGGGACAGTCGATCTTGGAATGAAGAATGATGGAATAATGAATGAATAATGAATGTTCCCCAGCTGGGAGTAATCTGCAACTCAACCAGGAAGCAAAGAAAACCACACAATTGCCTTATTTATTTAGTTTATTTTGCAAAGAGGGCAAAAGGCCAGAGAGGCAGCATGAAACTACACTGCTAGCTTTTATGGACTCGTAAACAGCTTTGCGTAGATTTGTTGAGGTAAATGAGACATGCATCCTGCACATCATGAGTCACTTAAGTTTGTTGCAGCACAACTGTGAGTGTCACACCAAAGCATACCGCTCCTGTCTGTTGAAAGAGACATGTGAACCGTCTGTTATGTAACCACACACTGCAGACTATGCAGCCGTTCCCAAAGCAGAGAGCAGAACCTGGAAAGACCTCAGGCAACGAAGAGCAGTTTCATTTCACTGCCCTTCCAGTAGAGACTAGGACACTGTAGGTATGATTCCACTGCTGCAATACTTAGTCACAAGACTTTTGTGACCAAGTACCAAAACCAGTAAGTAGATCAATTGCTTCTGCTGCAGGGTTTGTAAGCATCAACAATTTGCTGGAGAATAAGTGTGAACTCAGGCTGTTTCCTAGCAACACAATCCTGATTAAATTGTCTATATAGTGGTGCAGGTGGTTATGATTGGAAAGCATCTACAGTCATCACCAAACCGGTGGCCTCGCACGGCGACCTGCCAGACACAACGCCAGGATGCCTCAGACTCATCAACTGTAACTATGGAGCCATCGCTATGGCAACAGGCTCCTCCAACAAAAGGGCAAAGACCTGAAGCGGTTCAGCTGCCGCAGGATTTAAGACACACGCAGACATGATGGAAAACTCACATCGCAAGTTCTACGTGAAATGAACACAGCAGCAGCTGAATTTGGGGCGACATTTTGAGCCCTTTAGTGTTTACTGCTTTTGTTTCTTGTGCAGGTGAAGGTTTGCACTTTCAGATTCAGCATTTAACTTTTATTAACACAGCAGCAACTGACATGACACTTCTTACATAGTCTGCACATACTAACATAGTGTTAAACTAACATAGTACGATTACATTCTTCATAAATAACGATATAGTATAGTATATAGTATATATATATTACTTGGGCATCCATATTCGTGCCAGGATGGTTCGGCTTATTTCTTCAGCCCCATTCTGAATGTTGCCCACTGAGCTCTGACTGGTTACTTGTTTCTCTAATCGGGAACACCTGACATGAGCACACAAGACCTATTCGAATCACTGAGTTAATCAGAGATAAGAGCAGCCATTTAGAGGTCAGGAACCAGGCTGCCGCTCCCACCATCGGTCTTTCTCTCTCTATGTGGGTCTGTGTCGGCCTACCACACTTCTTTTAAGTCCATTGATCATGCCTGCCTGGTTCAGGATGGTTCCCACCGGTCTCTATTAGATCTCGGAGCACTGAAATTCAATTGTTTTATTGTCACATGTACAGATAAAAACTAGTTTCACCGCACAATGACAATCTTGCTTTGTCCTTTCGCCTTCAGGATTAGATGAATTAGATGAATAGAAAAAGAAAGGAGATAAATAAACAGTAACTATACAAGAAAAACTATATACAAGAAAACCTCTAAGTGGTAGTTTTACTGTATATAAAAAGTCAGGGTCACTAAAACCAAAACCGATTTAAGGTGGAATTGGAGGCGAGAGAGAAGGTGAAGCCAGAGGTGGGAGGGGAGGGTGGGGGGGTGGGGGTATGGGGTGGAGATATGACAGATAAACGACATAAAGAAACAGAGAGACACAGAAAACGGTTGAGCTGTAAAGAGTAAAGCTCATCAGTAGTGGCAGATTCAGTGCAGATGTGGGAGGCTGGAGGGAGCGGCCATGTTAATTATGAAACATTCTGGGGAAAGAGTGTGAGTTCACACACACACACACACACACTCACTCACACACACACTACAGACATGCTTCTGTGTGAATGCATAAAGCCACAACAGGCTTCTCATCGTGGCCTCAGCTGAAGTGAAGAGCTTAGCCAAAGAAAAAAAAAAGCTTTAGTGATTTGGTGGATTGTAAAGCATGATGATCGCTGAGGAGTTTGAATTTTTATGTGATTCAGCTTTGCTTTGTTCATTTATTTACACGCTACAGCAGTGGGGGGTGCTGGATTATGAAGAAGTGAAAAGGATGGATGCAACTGGGGGAACGAGCAATGAGCGGAGTGAGCAAACCCAGTTGAGGAAAATTAACAATTTAAAAGTTGTCTTTAATAGCAACAAAAATATGCAAAACGTGTCTGCGAAGAAAACCCAGTTCATCTAATGATCAACTTTTCATGGCCACAAGTCCTGCAGCAACATATCAAGTATTTGTCTCGCAAATGCTTCCTAATTTCTGTCAGATCTTGCCAATGAAATTAGTTCAGAGCAATAAAAATGAATCTCTATGAACCAGAACGAGACCAAAATCAACCCCATGTAAATGTTATTAGTTCAAGGATTCCAATCAGATTTATTTGCCTGTTACTTAGCAGATGAGCAGTGAGTTAACTTTCTGATAGCGAGGAAGAACTCTGCTTTATGTTCTCTGGTGGATTGCTGATGGATTCTCAAAGTTATTTTGCTGTTGAAAGCCTTAATTAATGACCATCGCTTCCCCTAGTGAATCCTCTGACATGTTTTGACGCCAGTTCTGCTGCCTGGATTATAACATCCCACAGCGCGCGAGCACTGAGCGACAGGACGTGAAATTGGGACCCTCGTTTGATCCCCGTCAGCTCACATGCTGGATGTAAAGCATTTTGCTGGATGTTAATTTATTCATCCTCACAGCTGGCATGAATAAACAATTAGAACACGAGGAGAGACGTGTTGGTCAGATCATCACTGTGCTTGTGTGATCGATCTCCTCCAGAGCGCTTTCAAAGTGTTTTCTAGTTTATCGTAGCAATGTTGTGCAGAAGAGATGAATTAGATGCAGTGACCTCTCTCACCGTCTCTGCATGTTTTTGGATTATACGTTAAATTGCTATTAAATTAATGCAAAGGAATGGGGGGGGGGGGGGGGGTGAACATCCACAGACTTCAGTGATACTGGGTGGACGTTCAGGCCATAAACCAAAGAACAAGGGATTTTTAGTGATCCGTGAGTTCATTCAGAGGACTGTCTGAATATCTGAAAACATCCCCTGTCATTCAAATCAGAAACTAAAGCCTTGGGAGGGATGTTTAGTGTGCCGGGTCCTTTTTTTGAATAATGGTAAAGACAATACAGCCGAATGTCACACACAGATAGAAACATTTTCAGTCTTTACAGTGACTCTTAACTTTGGGTTTCAGGACATCATGTTTCAATCAGTGCAACCAGGAGCTGCGTTATATTCAGTCTGTTTCCACGGGTCTCTGGATTTAAAGGGTTTTTTTTGGGGTCAGTAAACACTCAACATGACTGTTAGTGACCCTGCAGGGGGGAGCACATTAACACCTGATTCACATGATCTTATGTAAGTGTGGCTGCCAGCCTGCGGTCCAGGACGCTACAGTAGAAAAGTCATCAGGGGGAAGTTCACAGTACGTACAGCAAGCACACTTCCTCCAGTGTGTTAAGGAGCAAACTCCACAAACATGTTAAAGTGGTTGTAAACGAGTTCCACCTTGACCAGCTGCAAGTGATGAACACGTTAATGCACCAGTAGTTGGCATCCAGTAATATAATATATTAATCCATAGATGGTGACGTCTTCAGGGTGGGCACTATGGTGCCTTCCCTTGTGGCTGTGGCCTGCTGACCGACACTGTCATTAGTTTGGTTTTGGGTTTCACACACACACACACACACACACACACACACACACACACACACACACACACACACACACACACACACACACACACACTCCTCGCCCTCACACAGACATAGCACACACACTGATCTGCTGGCAAACACACCCCATTGTATTTAATTGACTTCATTAAAACACCCAGGCTAGAGACGACGTGTGGTCTCCCTCTTTTGTTTGTCCAGGCTGTGACAATAGACATTCTTCTAAAATGGGCCCTTCTGCATGATGAGTATTTCTACTTTTTGATGGTAACACTTTTGCACCGCTGATAGTAAGCAGTGCAGTAATATCACAGTACATCACACTCATTGCTCAGCAAATCATTTTACTCCGATATTTTATTTATTTGTCAGTGAAATAGTACACATTAGTCACATTAGTACTTAAAATGTCTGAATACTTCACCTCCACCACTGGAACTTCATGTTTTTGAGCTAATGTGATTCCCTATGTGGACACACAATCATTGAATAATTTATCCTTTCTTTTTAAATCCCTGACCTCGTACTCTGACCAGCTCTAAAACTTCCATCGTGTGTGAAAAATCCCATTTGGCCTGGTGAGAGTCGCTCTTATAGCCATCAGCACGCTTAACATCCAGTAAACAAGACCAGCATTTCTAATTCATCTCATAATGAGACGAGTTCAATATTCATTAGTCACCGTCTCACGACACATTTGAAGTGTGATGATGCGGCTCCAAGAGCGTTCTCCACATCCAGCCTTCATCTCATCGTTTAGCTTTCCTGAACAAATACTGATGTCACCAGACGTGCGTCAGTCACGTTCCTCTCGGCCATCGGCCTCACTCATACCGTCAGAACACGAACGATCCAGTGAGAAGCCCAAACCTAAATATAGACACCTGATGTCAGCATCACAGGCAGACCGTGTGGGGAGTAAAAGGTCACGGTCTGAGTCCATGTGTCAAGTTCAAATGCTCTTGTGTAAAACCTTCAACCTCGCCTTCCTCTCGCTGTCAGATACTCTCAGTAGGAGCATCAGCAAAATGCAAATTGGTGCGTTCTTCTGGGCTCTTTGTCAGGCAGCAGCTCTGCCTTCAGCCTGTTGTCTCTGCTCTGGAGACCTGCAGCGGCTCACAGCTTTGAGAGCCAGACTTCACACACTCCCCTCAGCAGCTGCTGAGAGTTGGCTTAATAACACACGTAATATAAATATAGAGTTTATTGGGGGTGCCCTGCTAAAACTAATGCAGTCTAACACAACCTCTCTGCAACGCAGCCTCCTTCACGAAGGTTGCAAAGTTCAGTTTGTGTTCAAACTGTTCTAAAGAAGTGGAGATTCAACTGCAGGGTCGCCGTGATCATTCTGAAGATGCAGCTTGTGGTGCTGTTAAACTGTTTCTGCTGTACTACTACAGTACATCAGTCTTCACACACACTATATTCTAGTCTGTTCTATATTCATTATGTTTTATTCCTATAATTTGAGCTTTCGGTCTTGGTCTCATTTTACTTGTGTGATTTTCTATTGTACATTTAGTTTGAGCAGCTTCACAGTAATAGCAATAGTGCAAAGAAAAAGTCCTAAATACACATTCAGGTGTTTCTTTATGTGTGTCTGTAGATTTCTTGTCAAATTATATCTTTAAAGGCTTTTTTTCTCAGACTCTGAGCCAGAAGCCTCCACCTCAGTACTGACACACACCAATCTGCCCACTTCTCTTCCTCTGTGGGTTCTGAAGGTTTTTACTGAGTGGTTTGTTCATATCATTCAGAGCTTTATTCATCTCTACAAACATGATGGGAAGTGCAGTTTATGGTTGTTAACAGTACTCTCTGATTTCTAGAGTGATCAAACAATGACCTCTAAACACTTTTGGCTCTAATGGGTCTACTTTTAAAAAACCTCTATATGTGAGAAGCCAACAGTGTGAACAGGTGTCTGTGCTGTTCTAGAAAAATCTGGACGTTTGCTTCTATGAATGCAATTATGCACAATAATGCTATAAAATTCCACTGATCAGGCTTCTGCTGGACTAATAAAACCGGCAGCACCGAGCTTTTGTCATGTGACGATATAACATGTTGCTGCTTGATGCAGCTTCCGCTCTGAAGGCAAAAAGTTTTCCTTCCTCAACCCACGTGCCTCTGCACCATCACTGTTCCCACAGTATCTGATGACTGCGTCCTCATGCCCTCCTCTTCTGGCACAAAAATTAAAAAAAGCCCACTCCCACCCCCCCTCCTCCTGTCCTACAGAGGGAGTAATCGCCCTCTGGCCCCTCATCCCTCTCAATAACATCCTCACGGTCAATCTGCCGGACAGAGAAATCCCCCTTGTCGCCAGATTACAGCACTGGCCGGCCGGGATTAGGTTTTAAACAGCGCTGGGACTTGTGTTATTCCCATCATTTCCACTTCATATATTCGACACACACACACACACACACACACACACATATGCTACCAGCAAAACGATGACACCAAAAACATCTCCCCTCCTCCACAAGGCCTTTTGTAGCAAATTGGATGTAGAAATCCAAGGCAGTCATCTAATGGCCTTCAATGAAATGTTCTGTCTGAATCCAAACTCTCCTCACAGCTGACTGACATCACAGCCAACAGTTCTTACTGTTATTCCAAAACTAAACTAAAATGTATGTAAAATAGTTTGTAACCATTATTCTGTTTTCTTTCCCACTGCTTGCTACGTCTTTAGTTTCTCTCATTATTCTTATTACCTTTAGACATTTCTTGCAGTGACTGAAAAACAATCACTGATACCACCCAGCTTTATTAAACCTAAAACTGCGGTGAAGCTTTATTGAGTTTTGTGCTTAATTGTCTTCTTCATTTTTCAGTTATGTGTAGTTTATTACATTGTTTTTGTGAGCTAACTTCGCCTCCACATCTGCTGTGTACAATTAGCCATTTATGGCGATTGTTGCACGTACTGCCGGAGATGAGATGATGCGTTCTGCTGGACAGATTACAAATCCAACCTGAAAAGAAAGATCCCATGCGGAAACCAGTTTTATCTCTATAACACAAAAGAGGGATAAAAGACGTCTGAGTATTTTTTTTTTTTTTCCAAAATAAAGAATGGAACATACTTCCACAAAAGCTTGATAAGCCTGTGATGTCAGTACAAACTGGAGTTTACACACTGCTGACGCTTCATGTGCAGATGTTTTGTGGCAGCGTCCCTAATCCCAACACAAAGGAAAGAGGGAGACAAACAGATAATCCACTTTCTCCTCCTGGAGCTGCAGTTAGTGTGGAAAACAGACAGAAAGCCAGCAAACACAGAAACAACCTTCATCTTCAGATTACAAATCCTTCTTTCACTGTGGGGTGGTTTTAGGGATGGCGGTGGCCACAAGTTTATCAGGTGTTCTCATTATTACTGAATAGTGCCTGGAAGCATTGAAGTTACACTACAGCTACATAAAAACACAGATTTTACTGCATTGGTCTCACAAATGTCACTTCACTGACTGATGATTAAACATGGATTTGAGAGGTAGCACTGCTCTGCAGGAGTGGCTGCACAGAGAACCTACACCATATTTATGACATTCATAATCGCTCATAATCGGACAGCAGCTGGAGCAGCAGCTGTGGTCAACCTCCATTTTTATCTTTTCACAGCTTTTAAGTGTTGGAAGAGACCGTACAGAGGAAGCTTTTCCGTTTGGATTCAGGCACCAGAAGCGTCAAACATGTTTCTACTGGTCTGTCGTTTAACAGACTGATGTGTTTGTGTCCCAGAGAACCTTCCAGTCAGCTCAGCTCAAGCGGCGCATGCTCTTGTGTGTGCCGAGCTGACGTGAAGAGGAAACCGGCCAACTGTCCAAGCGGCACCAGAGCCGGTCAGGTTTTGACTTCTCAACCAAGCGAAGCATCACGACATCCTCCAGCTTCCACTTCTATCCTGGGGATGTTTCTCTTGTCCTGCAACCTGAGCTTGTTGAACTGTTGTCTGAAGAAGTTAGGGAGAAATTAATCAAATAACACTCGGAACACGAACTTCATACAAAACAGTTTATTCGACAGTGTCTAGGTCCAAGTACCAACAGACCCCATACAAAATAAAAAAAGGAAAACAAATGCTACAAACTTCCAAATAACAGAGATAACTTCCATCTACACAAAACTTCTCCTTAAAAATACATTACCATTAACACAAAAAGTAGCAATTAAAGATAGGATGTGTAAGGGGACTCCTGTCATATTTAAGTGATATTACATAACAAGCCCAGTAAGATGTCGAATGAGGAAGGAGGGCGCAGTGAATGAGAGCGAGAGGGAATTGACCGTACGTTGGTTTGTGTGTTTTCTTCCTCCCATGGGCCGGGAGGAGAGGGCAACAGTCAGCGATGCAGCAGTCACGTGGGCAGGAAGAGGATGAGATTAAAAAAAAAAGAAAAGAAAGGAAATGGGAACGAGAGGTAGCGAAGGGGTGTGCAGAGAGGTAGCAGATAGCGAGAGGAAGGTTTCTAAAAAGAGGTAGCTAGCGGATGAACGAGGAAGAGGTAGCAGAGACACTAACAGTGCTAGCGAGGGGAGGAGGGGGGGGTTTCAGTTAAGACTTCACATTAAAAACAACCTCATTTGAGCTCAGTATCAGCATGTGTGTCGACTGTAGAACGATGCGGGATGACAAGTGTGCCGTGTTGTGCTCGGACTCACGTCACTGATTTACCTTCACGCCTGTTTCAAGCCTACGTGCACTCAAGTTCACAGTAAATGTGTCAAGCTAATTCAGGTCATGTGGTGATGGGAAATAAACTGTGACTAGAATCCATACTGCTTCTGTTTTGGGCTGAAACACTCGTTACGCTGGCCTTTTCATACCCGCTCTGGAGCTTTTGATTGTTTCACATGGAATTCCTCAGCAGCTGTGGCACAATTGTAGCAGTTCGTTAAAATGCTCGTCAGAAAATGAACGAAGAGTGAACGTACGACACCATAACAAGCGCCGAGGGACACTGTGTGACAAGCAGGAGCTCCACAACAGCTACTGATGGGTCTTTGTAGTGGGACCGTTTAGCCGACTGCTTTTCTTCACCTCACTGATCAATGAGTCGACAGAATCTACGTAACTGGTTACCAAGCAAAAATGCCACATATCTGCTGCTTCCAGCTTTAAATCCACTGGTTGGATAAAAGAAGCGATCTGAAGAAATCCAAGAAGCATTTCTCAACATTTTACTGATTAAACAATTGATTGATGATGAAAATAAATGGGGCCATTTGTTTCCTCCATTCATATTTTAGCCAATAAAATGTTTGGAGGTCAGTGAAAATGAGTCTGACAAACTCCAGAAGCCTTCAAATGTCTTGTTTTGTTAAGATACTAAGTTTACTATGAAATGAGACAAAGACAACCAGCAAATATTCACATTATGAATCGACAGGCTGGAACCAGAGTGTCTGATCTTTGCTTGAAAACGATGAAGCAATG
This sequence comes from Pempheris klunzingeri, assembly GCF_042242105.1. Lineage (NCBI taxonomy): Eukaryota > Metazoa > Chordata > Actinopteri > Acropomatiformes > Pempheridae > Pempheris > Pempheris klunzingeri. The sequence goes on along the minus strand of NC_092019.1, from coordinate 24,929,375 downwards.
ACGTAACTATCTAAACAGTTCCCGCTTCCTTTCTGAGAATCGCCTACTAAATATTTCAGCTGTAGATGAACGTGTGGTGGTTGTTCCCCTTGTTTGTGCTCCTTCTTCTGTACTGGCACGTCACAGGACACAGAATTTGAGGACTAAACTGTGAAACTGCGCAGGGTTTTTCAGTGTACTGACCACAGATACGCTGATACAAAAGGAGAGAGGATATTGCTTAGTTTTCCTGTGGCTATAAAGCAGAAGTGGCTGTGGTGAGGTGGGGTTAGCGAGGTAGGCGGCACTAAGCGATAGGAAACTGGGAGCAGAGGGGTGGGGTGGGGGTGGGGGGTGGGGGGTTTATTCGCTACAGCATCAGCACCTAAACACATCTACAAGCCCACCACGCTGAGGAGGAGCCTCGTTCGTGTTCAGACGTTTCGGTCGAGGCACGTCACAGCGTCTCCCTCTCAGTAAAGGCTGTGTGAAGGTCAGCAGGAGATTACGTGTGTGTGTGTGTGTGTGTGTGTGTGTGTGTGTGTGTGTGTGTGTGTGTGTGTGTGTGTGTGTGTGTGTGTGTGTGTGTGGGGTTGTCCAGTGCTTTGTGGCAGGGTCTGGCCAAGTCTGTGTGTGCATGCAGCCTCCAGTGTGAGCCTCAGCTTAGCTTACTTTTCTGTGTGTGTGTGTGTGTGTGTGTGTTAGTTACGGTGCTGTGGTTGGTGTGAGGCAGAAGGTGATGGTGTGTTTAGCGGTCTGTCCTTCCTCTAATGCTTTGACTCTCACATTATCACATCTGAGACTTTTGGATTAACATTCAAAAGAAGTTTGCTGATATCTTTTCTCCTCACAGTCTGGGACCACAGCCTGATATCTTCTCCTTCTGGGAGCTCCGTTCTTGTCCAAAACATACATACATCAATAAGCCACACTTTAGCACTGGGCGACATGTTCCTTCGTTACCACCAGCACGCAAACTGTGGTTTATTTTGAGCTGATCAGACAATTCGACGTCCCGTTGCCAGAAATGCTCCCTAGAGCGCAAAATGTTGATTAATCCACCTCTAAAAATAGCCCCCAGCAAAGGCATAGTTTACTCCTTGTTGGGGTAACATTTGCTAAAAACTACAGTGGTGAAGTATTCGAGAAATCACTGAGCAAATATAATTGTCCACATTTTTGAAAGTAGGGACCAGTGGGTGTGCGGCTGACGTCAAAGAAATCATTGTCTGGTTTTGATCTTTTCAGGGCCTTTTTCTGACCAAACAGTAGCTCATTTGTGTCACTAAACTCCAACTATTACTGCAAAAGTCTCAAAGGGAAAAGTGACGAATACGTAAGAGGCACAAACTGTGATCAGAGGAGGCAGACGAGTGAACCTGCCATCAAACACACACAAACAGAACTACAGTGTATCACTGAACAAGGAGCGAGAGGTAGATACTCGACAAGACAAGAGCAAGGGCAGGTTGTGTGTGTGTGTGTGTGTGTGTGTGTGTGTTTTATTCACGTTATAATCTGAATAACCTGCTGGTCGCATGTGTGTGTTACAGCTCAGGTTGCTCTGCACTCACTCACACAGCCCTGCATGTCTGACTGGCCCCTCTGGTGTCACTAGCTCCCCCTAGTGTTTGGCTTGGAGAAGGAGGCACCAGACAAGAAGAAGAAGAGTGTGTGTGTGCGTGTGTTAAAGAGAGACGGGAGGGTGGTTACAGTGTCTTTTTAAACAGCACTGGAAAGGGAGAAAAGGCCGGGCCTCCGGAGCATTTTATCGGTTCTGTCTCCTTGGTTTTTTTTCTGTACAAAGTTATTCTCTCCAGCCTCCGTCTGGTCCAACAGAGCAGAAAACAGTGTTTATTACTAGACGACCCTTGCCACTGTGCCCTGAGAGGAAGTTTGGATGTGTGTGTGTGTGTGTGTGTGTGAGTGAAATTGGGTTATGTTTGCCACTGAACCCTGAGAGTGAGTGAGTGTGTGTGTGTGTGTGTGTGTGTGTGTGTGATATGATAAAGTTTATGGTAGTTTGGGTGTTGAGGGGGAAATACCAAGCCAGTAGCAAAGGCCTTTAAAAAGGGGCTGAGTTTCAAAGATAGTTTTATATGTAAGTGTGTGTGTGTGTGTGTGTGTGTGTGTGTGTGTGTGTGTGTGTGTGTGTGTGTGCGCGTAAGTTAGTTGTCAGCCACTCGTCCACTCGGCGGCACAGGAGGACCCACAGGAACTGGATTTACCGCTTCAGGCTGTGCAGGTTGTGGGCCAGGGTCTGAAAAGAGGGAAGGCTGGTTTTAGAGCAAGAAAGAAGTGCATTATGGGGTGAAGGAGACTCCATAGTGGCTTGAAGGTGGTTTCCAAACTGGGGATCTACGGCCTCGTCCCACCCCGAAGGGTGCTGGCTAAATATCAAGGGTCATGAGAGGATTGACAGGACAGAGAGGAGCATGAAACACTTGTGTTACTCAAAATAATGGATATATATCTGTCATGCTTTGTAATTACTAGAACTGCCTCTAAAAAGTATTCAGGTGGAACTATGTAAAAAAGGATGAAGTGTTTGTAGGCTGTAGATGTGTAACTGTGTCGGAGGAGTCAAACATACATTCTAAGGGCTCACACATCGGCAGGTTTACAAACACAACTGGAAACTGCCCTCGAAGCAGAGATTGTTTTTTACCAAAGATTTCTAATCTACAAATGATCAAGAAAATAAGCAGCTTCCTAATTCCAAAGCATCAACATGAAAGTAGTTGGAAAAACTCCATTTAAGGTCATCTAAGAATATAAGGCTGGAAAACTTTCCTCTGCAATATTCTGTATATACTGTGTGTCTGAGTAAATCCCAACAGCACAGGTGGAAACACAGATAACAGCTGCAAAACAAAGCAGTTCTGGAAACTCTTTGCTTCATCTGAAAAAAAAAAAATTCCGTTGCTGATTGGATGCAGGCTAAACGAGGTTGGAGAAGTCACTGCAAACGACGGGCTTGTCTGGTTAGCTGCTGCTAACATTCAGAGTAAACACCAGCTGTCTCACACAACTGTTTTTCTTAAGGTGTTTGTGGTGTAAATACCAGCTTCTAAAAACATCACCACGTTGTAAAATATACTGGTTTTGGTGAAGTAAACACTTCACACCAAAAATAAAACTGATCCACACAAACATACCAGTTTATATATGCAAACACACACAAGGCCAACATAATGAGAATGTGTGGCAGATGGAGATTTGTACTCACACATGCCGTTAGGAGCTCCAGGGTGGCGTGGGGGCATCATGGGAGGCATGCCGCCGGGCGGGGGGCCAGCAGAGGGTGGACCAGGCATCATACGCCCGGGCATCGGCTGGCCTGGACCCATCGGCCCTGTGGTGCACAGAGGAGAGTGGGGACAAGTCACACGTGTGGAGATGTGGTGGGAAACTTGATGCTGTGGCGTTTTCAGTCTGTCAAATCATTCTTAGGAGAAAGTGGCTGTGGTGGACGGACATTCAACAAAAGCTGCAGGTCTCAAACCAGAAACCATCGTTTGAATGTTTGTTTAAAGGAAAATCCACTCAAACCATCAAACCTTTCCTTTACCAATTAGTCTTGAGAACAGAACCAACCTGCTCTGTGTTTGTGTCTCACCTGTCTGTCCTGGGTGGTGCGGGGCCATGGGATGGTGACCCATTGGGGGGTAGCCAGGGTGCATGGCACCACCAGGTGGAGGCCCTCCGTGGTGGGGCACTGGTGCTCCGTGGTGTGGCTGGGGCCCTCCGGGATGCATGCCTGGTGGAGGGGGCCCGGGGTGGGGTCCTGATCCAGGAGCCTGGCCCTGACCTTGAGCCTGGGCAGCGGCGGCAGCTGCGGCGGCAGCTTGCTGCTCCATCTGCTGCCTCGCCTTCATTTCGGCGTATTTGAGCTGCTCCATGTGGAAGGCCTGACGCTCTGTGAGCAGCTGCTGCCGCTGAAGCTCCAACTGCACAGAGAGATGGAGAAAACGCCAAGAAAGATGATTTCATGAAGAGGTTTGTTATAACCAACAAGAACGACAGTTAGGTCATGGGTGCTGGGTGGTGGCTCAGTCAAATTAAAGCATAATTAACAAGATTTCATTGATACTAATACCATGATTGATTCTGCTTATTGGTCCAGTTCTTTATCAATACCCTTATAGATTGATGGTCAATTTTCTGCGTGTGGGGAAAAAAAACTAGGCCTTCACAGTTTCATTATCTCCGAGTCTGATCGTGTGTCATTATTCAAAATGGATGAAATGAGAGAATACCTGCAGAGCCTTCAGTTTCATGTAGGTTTGCTTAGTTAAAAAAAAATCTGGTAAGCCTGCCTGCCTCAGTCGGGAAGCAGCAGCACTCGTGCGTAGAGTGCAGCTGATGATGTTCCATTCAGTTACAGCATAACCAAAACCTGGTGACAGGCTTCTGGGATTGTTCACACGATCAATTCACTTTATTTCCAACACTAAAAGAGTCAGCAGACCAGTTTGCACTTAACTCTCGAAGTACACATGAATGCAGATAGATATTTTTTATGTGCTTAAGATTTGACATACTCCAATGTGCCCCAAAACAATGGAGCTGGATAAAATCTCATTTATGGCGCTCTTGGCAATAAAAACAATGGCCTTTTAAAAAGCTTGGTGTTTTGTACTGAGCTCAGGGCAGATGCTAGAGTTAAACTAGAAAGTGGACATATAAAAGTAAAAGCATCCACATTCAACTTAAGGTAAGTAATAAATATGTCTTTTAGTGAAAGTGGTTTTGGCTTCATACTTGCAGGTAAATGTTTTTCAAGCTGAATAACGATGTTCTAGAAAGAGATAAAGATTGTAGCACATTTGTACAGTTCATTGGCAGCCTGCGTGTCTTCAGAGGACCTGTTTCTACTGTGAAGCCCTAGACTCAGTGCAAAACTGTCTTCTGTCTCTTTGCCGTTCTGTGTGGATCTTTGTGTTTTTTTGTTTTAGGAGCTCAGTGTTTTACAGCCTATGGCAGCACCAGACGTTTGACTTGTCTCCAGTCTTTGGAGAAGCTTACATAAACCAGTCCTTTTCATGCACTATTTACAGCTGTGAAATTGGGCTACGCTCCCAATGCCTGCACCGCAAAAACAGTTTTACACTCTCACTGGCGTCTCCAGGGACTGTCCAGCGGCAGAACACACACACACACACACACACACACACACACACACACACACACACAGCTGAGGGCTACTCATTTGCTCTAAAGAGGAAGGTAACAGTTTCACTTGTTTGACTATACAGCTGCTTTCCTCTAAAAAGAAAAAAAAAAAAAAATGTTTATTTGCCATTCAGCTCCTTCATGAAGAAGTAATTCTGTCTCCTCCTGAGCCTCTGTGGTGGATTGGGACCCAGTAGGAACGTTTTCAGTGACCAACCTTGACTGATGAACGCTACTTAATCCAATTTAGCAACAGCAGCAGTGACATCGGTATCTTTTGGATGATTACAAAGACCTCATTTTGATTAAATACCTTCCTTTTAATGAACATGCCCTTGTTTTTTTTACTGTAAGCACAATTCATCCATTCATTGAAGTTAGCAGGTGTTTAGTAAGAAACACTGCTACACAGGAGAAAACTCTTCTTTCCAATCACCGATGGACCAGTGGACGGTGCGTTTTGTAGTGCAACAAGGTTCTACTACTGTGTGGCTACTCTTCTCTACAGATATGATGGAGCCGATTGTGTTTTAGTAATGCAATTAGATTCAGTCGGGTATTTCAAGGGATTCAAACTCGACAACATGAATAACACACTTCAGTGAGTGGGTGTGACTTCATCCTGCAGGATGAGCTTCATTATTAATAGCTGAGAGCTCTCACTGAGTGTGTAGACACTAAGTGGGAAATGTTCATGCTGGGGTCAGTGCTGGTCAATAACATCCACATTTAAGCTCTACTTTAACACGCAAGAAGCACGCTGGCTTCTTTTTGACTTACGGCCTCTTTCTCTCGGTCCATGATGGTCTCGAGCTCTTCAAAGTGCCTCAGCTTGATCTCCAGCTTCTTCATCTGGGTCTCCACCAGCAGAGCAACCAGGGACTTGATCTTTCTCTCCTCCACCGCCGCCAAGTGCTGAGAGGATGAAGGGTACACACACCAATGATTAATATCGGATCCATTTTGAATTCCTTGAAACTGTCGTCAGAATTTCACACAATGATTATTATCATTTTGTTATTTTGTGACCAGAACTTGATACTCTATGATGAAACTCTCTTTACATACTTCCCACATTTCACAGAATGCCCTTCAACAAACCCAGACAAACATTTAGTATTCCACATGCATTTAGATGTGCAGTACATATTAAGGAAGACAGAACATTAACACAGCAGGTGGAGACATATCTAGTCAAGATAAAAAGTGAAATTAGCCTTCTTCTCAGGCCACAACACCCTGTATTTACGTAAAACTGAACAGGATCAAACCGAAGACTAACAGTAAAGTTTTCAAAATAAGAACCCAGGTGAATATGGGGATGAACCGACTTGCTAATGTGTGTTTGCTGCGGCTCAGTCCGCACTCCTGCAGTCTCACCTTGGCCTTGGTGGCAGCAGATGCCAGAGCAGCAGCAGCTGCTGTGGCGATGTTACCCTCTCCGATGTCATGCTCCAGTTTCTTCCTCTTGTCCTCTCCCTCCTCTGTAGCTACCCTCTCCTCCTTCTCCTTCTCCTGCTCTGAGGACGACGTCTCCATGGCCTCCTCCTTGTCTTTGTCTGACAGGGACAGAAACAGTGACTGCTACATGTAACTCAGCACAATCACACGAAAATATCCTGCATTCTTGTGTAGACGTTTTAAAGGACAAGTGTGTTGAAAAATATAGGAAAAGTTTCTGCACACTGTCTGACGAATAGAGCTTTTCATGATCGATAGAAGTAATTTTCTGTGTAAAATGGAATTGTAAAGCGAATACGTTCGGGGTGTGGACTGTCGGTCAGGCATAAGCTGTGTTTCATTACTTATAGATATTTTACAGAGCAAAGGCAAAATCGGATTGAAAAATTAATCGATTCTAAAAGTAATCGGCCTTAATTAGGTGCTGACTAGATAAATGCTTTAGTTGTAAGCTTACTAGCTCCACATGTGTGGGACGTTCATGAGTCTCACTGTTACCTGTGGGAGACGTCTTGGCCTCCCCTCCCTCTTCGCTCTCCTCCTCGCGCTCCAATGGTTCGGCTCCCTCCTTCTTCACCTTCTCTGTGGCGTCCGTCTTTTCGCTGCTCTTCTCTGCAGACTCACTGGGCTTCTCTGCCTCGTCCTTCAACTCCGCCTGAAGCACGAAGAGACAGACACATAATGGTAAGTGGGCCATGTAAATGCCACGGTGAAGTCAAAATAAGGCCTACGACAGCGATGCATAAAGGACTGTATCGCAGCCTTTGTAAAAACACAGCTTAAGAAAAACAGAATCATCATTTTGAGGGGTCACCATCAAAATCTATTTGGCAAGTAACAGCTGGTTACGCTGTGATGCTCAGGCGAAGTGGAATAAAGGGTTGTATCATGACCCTATCCACTATTTGGGGACGACCGCTTTGATTTGGACAAAGTGACCGACACTGGTTAATGGATTGTTAATGAGGAAGCCATCAGCCAACAAGCGGCCCAGCAGAGCAGGAACAATGCGAACATCAACAAAATGCCATTCCATTCAGCCGGTGGGCCTTTCCGAACCAAGAGACAGAAAACGTAGATGAGAGGACAAATTTACTTCAAACACCAAGTGGCAGAGAGGAAACCATGTTAAAATAGAGGAAATCTACGAATGCAAACCAAACCTAGTTAAGCTGTTCTTACCTTATCCGCCTGTTGGGAGTCTGTGTCCGTGTCCATCTTCTCTGCCTCGGGAGTTTCTGAAAGTGACAGTGAGGTAGAGAAATTAGCATCATGTCACAGACTGAAACTGGTCAGGGTGATTACAGAGGCTGTGCTAGAGCCTACATTTTCAGTGCAACTGTTCATTACCCAATCAATTGTTTATGCTGCTAAAAACACAGGCAAGAAAACAGAAACTACAGAACAAGTCCAGTATATTCAACACTTTTATACAACTTCAACAGAAGTAGGCAGCACTGACACGTCGCCGTTTATGAAATTAAATGCATTTAAAATAGTGTTTGACGGAAGAAACTCTGGGCGGGGAAATGAAGGTCAACAGCATTATAAGTGAACAGCCCAACAGGAAAGGATGTGAAGGGAGCATTTGCAAACACTCACAAAATGACCCGACTCACACGTGACCGGGTGAATGCATGTTGTACGGCTGAGTGTTAAACCATGTCACGGGTGCAGCTGAGCGTGTGTTAAGGGTTTGAATATTGATTGTGTGATGTGCCTCAGGCCAGGCCAGGCACTGGACACATTTAAGCTTATTGATTCCAACTGTGGCTCTGGAGGGCATTAATTCGGGTGTAACAAATGATGGTATTGTGTGGGGGAGTGTGAGTCTGTGTGTGTGTGTGAGAGAGAGAGAGAGAGAGAGAGAGAGAGAGAGAGAGAGAGAGAGAGAGAGAGAGAGAGAGAGAGAGAGAGAGAGAGAGAGAGAGAGAGAGAGAGAGAGAGAGAGAGATTAAGAAGTGAGCAAAAGTAAAAGAGAGAACTATTTCAAGAATGCAAAGAGTAAAATGGAGAAAAAGAGATAAGCATATGATAGAGTGTGATGACCTAGTTTTCTGCTCCCCCTCCTCCCACTCCCCTGCCCCATCTGTCACCGTTGTTTTAATCCACTAGTTGCCACGGCAGTGTGCACACACCAATATTTCTGTGTTGCTCACTCCCGGCTGGTGAAAACCAACTTGTATCGCCTCCAAATATCAAGACAGACTGATCATCTCTGCCAGATATTTAGGTGGTGGGTCAATTTTATTCAAAGACGGAGCAAAAAACAAGGATGCGAGTACAAGACAAAGTGATGATGATGATGATGATGTCCATTCTTCTGTTGGCCTTAACATATCCCTCGCTCTCCCTCAGACACACACACACTCCTGCATCCAAGATGCCACTCCCCGCCCAATACAGTGCAGTTACACTTTGACTATCTGCTGCCCTCCAGTGGCTGCAGGCTGCACACAAACACTATCAAACTACCACACACACTTCTGCCTAGTTCTACATGATTCTGTGTCTGGTCAGGAGACCTTAACCAGTGACTCAAGCTCCTGTTTCTACCCCTCGGCACGCGTTACTCACCAGTCTTTTCTGGCTCCTCGGGGGCGGTGCCAGCGATGCCGCTGCTCTCCAGGCCGAAGGCAGGGTCCACCTTTCCTGTGCTCCTGGCTGCCTCCTGCACCTTCTTCACATGAGCCTCCACCAACTCAGCCGGAACCTCCTCACGCACACGGGAGAACTCCTCTGCAGACAGGGAGGACTTTTATCAATTTACCATCTAAAACTGGCATTATCGATACATTTATCATATTAAGTGGAATTAATTCATTAGAGACAAACTGGACGATACTGGCATTGTAGCATTACTGAAATATTTAATCAAGCTTTCATGCTTTTGCAGGCTCATTTCTTTGCCATTTTAAGATTGTTTTTAGATATTTACAGTAATTTATCATCATTTTTATGACCAATTACACAAATTATTTGCTTTTAGTTTTGTGATAGTTTGTCTTTTAATTATTCTATTGAGTGTGAGAGTGTCTGAGTGACAAGCAGCTGCATACAAGTGCCCATACAGGGTTAAATAAGGTTGAACTAAATTTAACTCTAGGATTAAAATTTGTTTTGCTTCCCAAGGTTCAAGAGTTTCAATTAAGGTACAGTTATTAAATATTTCTACATAAATATCCAATATATATCAGTTCCATTACAGTGTCATTTCATACTAACTAAAAAGTTTTTATTATGGTAGAAGTTAAGTCCACATGATCAAAAATCTCACACAGATTTCATAGATGTGATGCCACAATTTCATCTACTTTGTATCCGTTCTCACCTAAGGCTGCCTTGGCAGCAGCAGATGCCACTCTGGGGTCAACCACAGAGGCCAGGAAGGCTACTGTGCTCATGACGGGGTTTCCAGACTGGCTGAAGGGTATGGGCTGGTAGGCCAGAGGGCCCAGGGAGGCCTCAGTGCTCTCCAGGTATGGATCCTCAATGGGCAGCCGCAGGAAGTGCAGAATACACTCATCCTGGGTGCGTGAACCAACATGCTCAGACACTTTGTTCCAGTCGTCTTTGAACATCTCCAGGGCCTGAGGAGGTGGGGGGGGTGAATACACATGTCTTAGTCTTAATATCTTTTCAGTGTGGAATATTCATGGGGGTATGCAGAATATTAAACAGGGGAATGGGAGGACAGTGCAGATCAAAGGGTTGTAAGACGGAAGATGACGGACTGGATGGAGAGAGGAAGGTTAAGTTCTGGGGCAGGGAGTGAACTGATAGACGAATAAGAGGGACAAGTAGGGAATAGAAAAATAGGCAAAATACAGAAATAAATGAGGAGAACATAAGGTGGCAGGTGATGGAGGACTTGTGACCACTGCTATGACCATCTAGTGTTTTTGTCTGTCTTAAGGTCTCTGGCTCCAACTAGCTGTCACAAATACTGAGTTATAGCACTTAGCAGCCAAAAATCAAAGTAAGAGTATTTCTTTTACAGGTTTTATTCTTCTCTAATGGCCTGTGAGACTCACCTCCAGAAGCAGTAGAGTCTCCTGCTCGGTCCAGTCCCTGCTGGAGATGACTTTAGCCTGTAGGAAACCAAACCCATGGGCAATAAAACAATAGGACATGGTATTAGCACTATGGTTTCAATCAATTTTTCTTGGGATATATATACTTTTATGAGAATTTTTTAAATGTTTATTACAGTTTTCACTTTTCCCCTTCAATTAACATTTTAGAAATCCTCATTAGAGCTCAAGAGATAAAAAATCATATCGTGGAAAACATAATACAGTGAATTAAGTGAATCGTGTGCTGACCTTGGGGTTCTTCTTGTTGTAGAGGTCGGTGCGAAGGCCGAAGTTCTGCAGGTCAATGGACTTGTCTTTCCCTTTGTCTGCAAAGTTGGGCATTTGCTGTGGAGGGGGAATCTAAAGGGATGAAACACAGCGCATGATCATGAACAATGTTAACGGGCACTAAAAGAGAGCTACATAAAGACCTTCACATCAGTCAGTAAGTGTGTTTGCAAATGAGGCTTATTATGCAAACGGTAGAAACGGATGGGATGCGGCTGTGATTTTCATTTATGTTCTTGTGTCCCTTCCTCCGTTTTACGAACTCTTCAGACAACCACTCACTCTGTCTTGTACATTTCAGATGGCCTTACCGGTGGGGGTCGGTGGTTCAGGGGCATGAGGCCAGATGGTGTGTCAGCCAGCACGGTGAAGTGAGGTGTGGGTGGGGGGCCCATGGGCAATGGACGACTCTCAGAGTCAACCTGGTAGTTCACCAAGCCCCACTGCTCCAAAAAAGCATGAACCCTGGAGCAGACAGCAATGGCAGCATTTTCTGATTTATTCCAACCAATTCATAAAAAAGTAGAATCACTGTGTTTGTATGCCTGTTGAATTACCCAGTAAATTACATGCTCACCAGTCCTAAACAGAGGTGCCCCATTAAGAGTCGTATTAACCAAACTAATGCAGTGATAATTGGTTGGTCAAGCAGTTGCTGTAATATTAATCTTACCGAAGACCAACATTTGAGCATAATAGTCTTACACTGTGCCACCCCCCGTTTGAGGGATGACAAGAAACAGATAAGAGCCATCCAAGCTATGGCCCAAGTTACATTTCTTCGGAACTAGTTCAAAGGATGTTTTGCCTGACCACATCTAAAATGAAGTGTTTATAGTTGTTGCTAACAGCCACATTTGAAGGACTGCAGAACTATGGGGCCTACTTCTGTTTCAGTTTGTATGTGGTTGGATCAGGGAGGGACCTTTGACATGTATTTGTGCATGTTCTTTCATATTGTGTTAATTTGTCTTGTGGGCATTAGCTCACCTCATGATGGCACAGACATCCCCGGTCAAGTTCCTGCGACAGGAGGTGGAGGTGAGGTACTCCTGAGGGTTTAGTCGATACGTGTCGATCATGAAGTTGCGGTAGGCCAGGTATCTGTTGAAGAGTCGACAAAAAGGAGGGAAAGAGACTGTCATGCCGGGAAACATGTCACTTTGGGTCTATAGTAATATACTGTACATAGATGGATGATGGCTGTGTGTGGATATAAGCTCACATCTCTGGAGTTTTGGACTTGTTCTTCCCATTGAAGAACTCAGGCAGGGCTCTTCTCTCAATCTCATGGATGCTAACAAGGGGAAAATTGCAAAAAAAATGGCAAGCCACAGTTAGTGATTTACATGAAATAAAAAGGATTCCAACTAATAACTTCTTAAAAAGCCTTTGGTGCATTTCTTAAAAGTAACTTGATATACAGTGTTCTGAAACATATTTGTGGCAAAGACCTTAAATTCTCTCATGAGCAGAAAAGCTAAATCTGAAAAACAAGTGTAACAACAAAACAAGTGCAGTAGTACTACGTCTATCCTCATCCCTCCGTCCTTACCAGTTGTAGTCAAACCAAGCACTGTAGCTGGGGATGATGATGTGGTGAGTCTGTTCAGTAACATTGTCTTCGCCAGAGTCTATCAGTCGGTTGATTTCTGCTTTGCCCTGTTCCTCGTCATCCTGCAGAAAGAGACAAAGAGAAAGAGTCAGACAGGTTCTCTGTGCACTGTGTTGGGAGGCATCAAAGAACTTTGAGTCAAATTTCCTACAGATGTACAAACATAAGAAATGTCTTTGCTTGGAAGGACAAAAGTTGATCTTGCGCCATTGTTTAATGGTAGAAAAAAATATTTTCCCCATTTCATTATGCAGGCCTAACTTAAAAAAACATGCTTAGTAAAGATGATTTGGACCTAGATGAGAAAACAGGTGGTCTAAGAAAAGATCAGATGGGCAGTAAATCATTTTTTTGAAACTAATAAAACGCTGACAGAAGCTACTTGCATACTCCATCATACATTTATGATAAACTAAACTCTTGTAGAGGGATGCTGCGCTTATTTGGAATGTGTCAGAGACCATCAGTCAACAATGATGTCCTACCATTGGCAGGTTTGACTGTAACAGAACCACTCTGAGCCACCAGTCAACATCTGGTGGGCATTTGCCATTACTTATGGCATTTTTTTAAATCCTACATCATCATTCATCTATAAAAAAAGACAAATCTTGATTAGATTTATAATGACGGCAGCCCAACTGAAGACGGAGGGGAAGCCTGAGTCAATCAATCATCTCACCTTTCCACCAGACAGCACAGAGTCATCCTCCATGTCATCTGGAGAAAAATAAAACCGGCTTTTAGAGGAGATACATAACGCAGGTCCATACTTGAAAAATTCTTACAATTATGATTTTGAATTGATTCATGTAATTTGTACAGAACAGATCGATTCAAGTATAGATACATACCCAAATCAGCCCCATTCCCTCCTTTCACTGGCGTATTGTCAATGTCCTTCCTTGAATTTGCTGCAAGAAAAGAGACAAAAGGTGAAAAAAAGTGGACGGCAGAAAACAGGGAAAAAGAAAAAAAAAAAAAAAAAAAATCAAAGAGTCTAATTCAGCCGTGGGCATGGAGGTTTTAACCAGCGCTCTGGTTGCAAAAGAGGACATTAAAATAGATGAAGCAAAGAGAAGTGGAAGGGTGTGCGTGTGTTGGGGGATTTTTGTAAAAGTAGGACATCCTAGATGGGACACGGTCTAAATAGAGCATTTTTAGTAAGGATTGTGTGTTTGGTTTTAAAGGGGATCTTTATGGAGAATACAGATCGAGTTCCATTCATCTTTGGTTGTTAAAAAAACCACATCCTAGGGCCGTTTTCCTACTTTGGAAAAGTTGGGCTGATTTCTTGTCATCCTTATGCCCCATTATTACAGAAATCACACCATACGTGGACCTCTGATACCGATTACAAACATCACTAAAAAAAAAAAAAATTAAATGTATGAAGGGGTCAAAAAAAGGACAAGAAGATAAAAACAGAAAGTGTTCATTGGAAATAAGCCAATATATTAATATCCATGTTTGTAAAACAGTCCTTGTCGCACTTTACACACTGTATGCAAACAGATGAAATGGGCTTCACAGAACAAACATGGAAATGAATAGTCTGGATGGAATAACTCCTGTGGCAGTGTCATGCTAAGAGACATGAACTATTGACCTCAGTGTCACAAGGTCAGTCACAAGATAAAGTCTGAGTGGGACTCAACTGACCCTTCACTAAGCCCAGCTCTCTTGTTGTGGGTCACGGCTACTCTGTCAAGCTTTACAGAGCTAGCATGGAGTCCTCGCCATGTGCACTCCCTGAAGCAGTATTATCTAAGTTTTGGCCAAAAGAAAAAGTGATGATCTCCTGACAGGAGGAGGCAAATGGATCTTTGGGTGTTTGAGGGATATATGCAGCGCTGAACAGAAGCTAAAGCCTGATGTTACAGATTAATGTGAAAGTGAACACATCACCTGGCCATTGAGGCAGAAGATAATGAAATTAAAGGGCTACCTTGTGTTGCCTGCAGCCAGGGCGCCCCTCTCATCATCCAGCTCGTAGCCATTTACCAGCTCTAGGGCTGTTGTTCAAACGAATAACTGACATAACAGTAAAATAACAGAAATACTTTGATTGTAAGTCAGTTATTCATTTGAACAACAGCCCTAGAGCTGGTAAGTGTCTGCCAGCTGATGCAGCCAACAAGCTGGATGATGAGCGGGGAGCTGTGGCTGCAGGCGACACACAGGACAGATAAACACTGTTCATTTGCATATAGTACCCAACTTCTAATGATACAGAGCTGGTGGAAAATCGACAGAGTTTCCCACTACGGAGCAACGCTGTTCCTATAAAGCAGGTTAGGTCTTTAGGTGTTCACTGGTGGTGTGAATCTGCTAACAAGTATCACTATTACACATGCCCAAGGATTCAAAGATGAAGGATAGTCATGGTTAAAACACGCCTAGCTGGAAATCCAGAAAAGCACCTTGGAAATGAAGATAATCTGAAACAACTCTTTGAGAATCTATGGAGCAGAGCCGTATACTTGTTGGAGCCTGGTCGGACCTGGGCGACCGTACACTGCTAAGTTCTGCCCCTCAAACACAGTCTGGATCATCTGATCATCTTTGAATCACTTATCATTCATTATAGGTGCAGACAGTCCCAGATATGCACACTTACCCGAAAATGTTGGAACACCACCATGTTTGTTTGGTGATTTTATCTATGTGCTGACGGCATTGTACTGCACATGGAACATTGTTTTTATGTTCTCATGTAATGGTATTATGTATATTTTTTTATTGTGATACTTAAATCAATAAACTAAGAGACAAGAAACTTTGTAGTTAGCCGTTAGCAGCTGGGCCAGAACCTTATTTTGTTTTGTTTGTAATCTATGCACATTTTAGAGTAACATGCTGCTCTTTGGTAATGTGATGCAGCAGCTTCACCCATATCACCACCAGTCAGACAGCATGAATGGCACAGGGCAAATCTTAACTTAGTACATACTTCTACCAACTTTCTGCCAATCATTTGTACTGACATACCAACCACAGGGGCTGAAGCAACAGTCAATCGATAGGAAACAAATAGCAAATAGCCTAGCAACCTAGGCTATCACGTACTGCGCCTATCCCTTTTTCTCTGCACAATGGTGATGTATGTCCCGGTGTGATTGGTGGAGGCAGCACAGGAAATCATGACTGCATTTGCCAGTGCGATAGAATCAATAGCACAGCTGCTGCCCCGTCCTGATTATTCACAGTGATCATTTTAAATCAAAAGGGAGTGTCCAGCACAGCCCCACCCTCAGCCCGTACCATTCTTAGACACGTTTCCTTCCTCCATGCTGGCGCCTGCCGAGGAATCGTCCATGTCCTTCGTCATGTCCTCCTCTGTGTCCTCCTCTTCGCCTCTGTGGCCCCGTCGCTTCCAGTGAGGCCCCGGGTTCCTGACATTAAGAGAGTCATGTGTCAGCCAAACTTAAGCAACAAATGCGTATTATCTCACTTCTTAAAATAATCTCCAACAAATGTATGTATGTTTTGTACTTCTAACATTTGTTAAAACTGGGACCAGCTGCTTTAGGGAATTATTTGTTCTTTTTTAGAGCTGAATTTATTGATTAATGACCCTTTTCTTTACATTACATTTCCAGTCAGAACCAACGGGCTTGGCAACAGACACATCAGACAGGGTAGGAAAGTGCTTCTATTTTTCTTACAGTCAATGAATAAATCCCATGAAGATGAAAATCAAAAATATCAGCATCATCATCAGTTATAGATTACAATGCCGCTCACTTGTACAAATCCGCAACATTTATTCAACCTTCCTTTCAGTTTACAACTATTCATTTGCTCCAACTCTACTCTCAAAAAGCTACAAAAAGAATTACAATAAACTGGCCTCCTTACCCTTTCTTTCCTCCCTTCTTGCGGGATTCGGCAGGAGTGCTGGGCGGCGACGGCGAGCGCCTCCTCTTCTTGCTGGCAGAGTTGGCCTTGCGCTCCTTGCGATCGGGTGTACGGGAAGACTGATCAGACATAACCCCGTGCAGCGCAGGGAGCGAGGGATGGAGGATGAGAGAAAGAGCAGCAGAATGAGAGGATGGAACGGTTGCACACACAAGGAGGGGAAGCCGTGGGAGAACGACGGCGGGGTGGGGTGGGGGATGCCGTGGAGGTGGAGGAGACGACCAGGGTTCCTGTATACTGTCCTCTCTCCAAATAGCTTCTCTTTCACCCAGATCTTCTCTTAATGATTTGTGCATTATGATGAAAGCTTTGTCTGATATTAATTATCTTTAGCAGACAAATCACCAACTAACTTATGCAATGTTCCGTTGTTTTAGTTTACATACTAGTTTTTTGGCCACTGTGCAGTCTGTGAATCACACCTAGTCAGTAAAACAACACCTATGAATCAAAAAGGTATTTTATTAGCTGCCTATTTTACTAGTCTCTTAGTGGTGGCGTTGAAACATCAGCAAGTTTTCTATGCTTGTAAATGAATTCTGAAATTGACAAAAAAAAAAGTCTTCCTCTCTATTGGATCATTCACGTGGCATCAAATTGCAATAATGTGAAAGCTTTTGTCCTAGTTTATCAGCTTTTGTTCAGATTTTCCAAACATGGACAGAAACCCTGAAATGCATTAAGGAGACAAAGAGTGAGGAAAGGTCTGGAAAGGATGCGCAACAAACAGACAGAGACCAGACACAGACGAAGGAGGACGACGACGCACAATCCACAGGGCAGAGCCACATGCAACACAACAAACTGGCAGCAAAAACATACACTGATAAGCGTCAGCATTCAGTAGCAGTATTTGATAACAATAAAGCTATTCCTATTGCTGGTATATAGTAACAAACAGTGGTTTAAACCTGTGCTCATGATCTAGGGCTGGACAACACTTTCAGACCCAGGAGTTTCTGGGGCTGAAGATGTTTCTCACATATTTGGGAGAGAAAAAAACACACACACACACAGCAAAACATCTACCTCCTCCTCCTTGGGGAAGATCTTCTGACGGAAGCTGACTGGCTTCTTGTTCTCATCCACCTCATAGTCTTCTTCATTCATCCACTCATTGAAGGCATCGGTGTCTAAAACCCACCTGGCGTGGACCTGAGAGGGAGAGGGAATGAGTCTCAGTGTCCCGATCCCCGAGTCTATAATTCATCATTTATCCAACTCAAATCTGACCATCCCTTTAGACTACTGCCCTGGTTTTCCTTCATCATTTCCCAACGCAGGGGACTGTGTGTTACTTATTAAACCCAGGAAATTAGTTGGATTTTTTTGTTTTGGTGAAGGTTGCGAAAAGTTCTTTCTCTGCTTGTTCTCCTGCTCACCTTCCACGGTCTGTCAGCGCTGGGTGGGTCCTCCACATCCCCATCCACCTCACTGGCTGATACCCAGGTATCATAGCTAACAGAATAAGAAAAACAGGCATGGGTCAGTGATAAGTACAGCATCTATGAAGTAACATCCAGTTACCCAAACAGGCCTGAGGGAGACTTTGTTAGTCGACATGAAGATTAGATCTAGCTCAGCTTATCTAAAGTGTTCAAGAAATTGACTGAATGATGATTATGAAACATGTCAGCAATGCAAAACATTTGGATAACACTTGAAAAAATACGATGTTGCAAGTAAGTGCATTGTTAGTAGTTTATAGTGCTTTTGAGTGAAATTTAAAAGTTGGATCCCAGAGCGTCTTGTCTGCCCTCCTCCATCCTTACAATCTGACCTCTGACTTCAAACTGACTATGATCATTTTAAAATTGAGGAAAACACATGTGCCTCCTCTGTGCTCACCTGTCGGGGGAGAGACCCCAATGCACCAACACCTGCTTGTCTTTCTTCAGGACAGGACGCAGCCACTCCTCTGCAACACACACAAACCAATGCTGACATTTAGAGCTCACACAGTAAACAATAAGCTAGAGGAAAATGTCAGAATAACTGATTACAAGATTATTAGTTGCAGATTGTTATCACTTTTCTTTTTAAAACTTACTCAATTTAGTCATTGCTTTTAGGTTTTAGAGCTACTGATTGTGAGTCTGAAGAATCCCTAAATAATATGCGATTAGGAATTGACCTAATCTGTAAATTATAGACAATAATGTCGTACCTTCTTCATCTTTTTGGGGCGGAGAGGGGTAAATGTGGTGGGTGGCCTTTGACTTATCATCAGTAATGGAACCCTAGAGAGGACAGAGTGGACAATAACAACCAGAGAGACAGATACAGAGTTGAGAATTAGAAAGAACCCTTCTCTGCTTCACTGACTAAACCTAAGTGGCTCGTCTGATATCACACAAGTCCGGGCTCACCTGGTGCCTTTTGATGATGTCTTTGAGCTTACTGGCTTGTTTCTGCTCAATGTCTGGCGACAGGAATACAATGGGTCGAGTCAAGCAGTTGTTCTGGAAGTACAGAAACATTTGCTAAGAATCAGAAACAATATTTTTCATCCAACAAGTTTCACATGAAAAGTTACAACAACAAAAAAAATCATCAAAAAGACTTGACATGAAGTCCTTGAGGTCTTGAGATTATCTACAGACAGCAGCAGACATCTTTAACTGGGGACACTGGGCTGTCGAGCCACTTGTGCACAAAGAGCGGGGGTCATACCTGGACCAGGTTCTTCTCTACATTTAAAAACATTTCTACGTTCCTGTCCATCCGCGAGGGATTCTGCAGGTCAAATCTGCGCCTGGGAGTGATTGACAAAGAACAGTACGACATACAATGAGATGTGGTTGCAGCGGTCCAGTATACTACAAAAAAGTTTCACGTTTCCAATTTCTGGGGAAAAGATGCAGTGACGCAAACTTTTATCCCCTCTGATCAGCATCAAAATACAAAACCCATATCATTAAATTGCCAATTTTCCAAGACAGTGAAAGTGTTAAAGCACAAAGCAGCCATCTGGCTTACATGTCAGGACTGCGTATGGTTTAATGTTTTGCATGCTTTCTATGGAAGTTACAACAAGTCAACTCACCACCCTTGCTCACTCTTAAACTTGTAGACTGAGCCCAAGATGTGACAGAGAGCACCTGCTGCCTTGAAATCCAGGAAACACTTGGCCTGAAGATAGAAGAGGAACAATGAGGATATGACATTTCAGCACTAATGGCATACGTGCGATGGATTTTAAAAATTCCACTGAGCACTAACACCACACATGTATGTAGTTTTAATGGATGTACAAAAGTGTGTGTGTGTGATGTGCTTACAGGTAGCTTGGTGAGAGCAGGATTGTTGACCCTGCGTCCAAATGCATCCTCCTGAAACTGCAGCAGCTGGACCACCAGGCCCGCCAGGGATTTACTGGAGGGGGAGTCATTCTGGACATACTGGAAGCAGAAGTAGATAAAAAAAAATTCATTAACACAAAGCAGTGACACTGATAAACACACACACATCTTGAGCTGCACAATTTGAACCACAAAACATGGTCTCCCAATTCTAATGTCACCAATTAAGGTGGGAAATGCCACCTTCGAGTAGGGCAGCACATTACAATAATTCACATTTACAGGTAATCAGTCACTTAAATACAATTTACAAGTAACGGGTGCCCAGAAGGATGTCCTAAAATTGGGAATTTGCTCACATGATTTTACAAAAATTACACGAAGTTGCCATTACTAGCAATATGAGTGGTTTTAATTTCAAGTGCCCACTGAAATGTGTTGCCCACAGAGGAGGTCAAAGGTCAGGGTCAATAACAACACAGGGAGACTGCAGGAGATTCAGAGTCTTCCTCAAGGACACTTCAGTAAGGTTGATCTTTGCGGTCACTGGTCCTTTCTGAGAAAATCTCACATATGCATGCTTCTCTTTCCCTGGCCACGGTTACTGCTCCGGCTCTGGCTTAGTGCTACAACGATGATTAGAGGTCTTGCTGTGACAAACTGGGATAAGCCAAACTAAAAGAGGAGAAAAGGCTCACACAAGACCTGATCTATTTTGTAACGAGGGCAGTGTGGAGGAAGCCCACATCTCGCCTTAAAATACATCCAACTTAAGCTGTGCAGTGACATGATGCAAACAAGCCCAAGCCTCCAGGTTAGCACTTGTGCAGGAGCAAAGTTTACATGTTTCGCTCCAGGTGTGTGTAAAAAAAAATAGCCTCCAAACCATCATCCAGTATTCCTCGCAGAGCTTTATTTATTTGATTAGTGCCTTATTTCTTCAACATAACCGGCTAAAGAGTCTCAGAGGGTTTGAACGACAGCAAGATGAGACAGGAGGGCCATTCTTTGTTTGGCTAACTTAGTGGAGGCTGCACACAGTGTGGTGTGCTGCTGTGTTGACAAAACTCAACAGTTCACTCCTCAGCACAAAACACGACTGTGCTAGCAATACTACACCCAGTGATCTGCTGATTATTCTATGACCAGATTGTAATTTGAGTGAGAATAAACCGGCATGCTGGATTACATTTTGCTAATAATATACACTGGTTGCACGGTGTCTCGTGACTAACATTTGGTTAGCTTCTAAGGCCTGGTGAGGTGCTGTTCAGGCAGCATCGCTTGAATTTTGTGATTTAAGAATAGTTGCAAATAAAAGCTGGACGACTACATACATAGCAACGTTCATCTCCCGCTCGTTTGGAAACATTTCCCCTGAGCGAGTGATAAGTGTCGACGCTGAATGGCCAGTTAGCTAGCTGACCGTGAGCTAGCTAGCTTTGATTGATAAAAAGATTCAAGCGAACTCAGGAGTGTATTTGGTTGCATGCTAACACAAACATGTACTGACTGCGCATCATCTATACCTAACAAATAGAGAAATGTTTCTATAAGCAGCCTAACCGTCAGCTATAACGTTATACAGTTGCGTGTGGCAGCAGCTAGCTATGATAGCAGCACTCCATTGTGCCAGCGGGACGCGGGCCACCATTGAAATCAATGGAGAACCGAAGCAGCTAGCTCACCTTCTTGTAGTGCTTTCCGATCCACAGCCGCACCGTCTCCAACTGGGATATCGTCTCGGAACTTTCCCAAAATTTCGTGGACGGACCGCCGTCCTTCTTTCGCCCCACCGCTGTCCCCCCGCCGCCGACCGGGCCGGTGGCCGGTCCGCCTGAACCCGTTCCGCCTGCCGTTGCCGCCGCGGTCGCCATTGTGTTTTGTTCGCTGCGTTGTCTTTCTCCTCCACGGCGTCGCTCACCGTGCAAGTTTTCGAATGATATTGCGCAGCCGCAGAGGTAATGACACTGAAATCTCGCGAGACTCGATATTGTAAGGGCTTATGGGAAATATAGGCAACTTTGGAAATTTGTCTTTATCGTCTTTTTATTGTATTTCTGTTTTACATGACATGTTTTGGTACTTTTCGACCAGAAATTGCGGGGCAGGGAGGCAACACAAGTCTTAATTCTCTCTCAAGTTTTAATAATTGGCTCACTCCATGTAGTGTAATGCCCATATGTATGTGTGTACTGTGGAAGGCATGTGAAACTTGTATAGTCGTGTGATAGCTGTGCACACTAATGCACTGAAGTCTATTGATGCCCATTGAGTACTATTGTGTGCTGATCACTATGGTGACATATACATTTTGTGAGTTGTGAAAGAATAGTCTCCAACTTAGATTCCTCCTGAATGAATGATGTGTGAATGGGTGAATGTAACATGTAAAAGCGCTTCGAGCAGTCACAAGGACTAGAAAAGCTATGCAGATACAGACCATTCACCATGTAAAATTGTATATGAAATATATATAAACCCTATGTTGCACACTCATCAGCTGTGCATAAGCTCATTATAACGACATGTACAGTTTATAAGCTGCAACACATTCAAGCATCCACTTCCACTGCATCTTTAATTCAGCCGGTACTTTAAGCTCGATCAGTTTTCATATGATTAAATTCATCCAAAGCTGATCATCATCAATGCATGCAGAAACTAACCACGTTTTCAACACCTCTCTAGTTTATTTTTATCATCATTACTGTTATCTTACATTCTCTCTCATGGTTTAACACTTTCCTTTTTAGTGTCAATATACCTGAGAATTCAAAGTACACACATTATCTGATGAAAGTGGGTAACTCATGTAACCTTTATGTTACACCTGGCAGTGTATCAGTAATATTATCATTCTCCAATCTTTCTGTTTTATCTCTGTATTTATAAGACCAGGAAATACAACTGTATTATTTCGGGAACTGACCGTAAACTGCATACTTATATTTGACTGTAAGCAGTCAAGCACACCTTCAAACAAAAGTTATCCTATAAAGGGAAAACAGATAATAAGACCCGGTTGAACTTTTGCACCACTCTCTTGTTTGTCAGCTGATACTTGACTTTTCCTGGCAGGAAGGACAGCGGACAGTGCTTCTGTCCATGTGAGACCAGGAGGTGGAGCAGGTTTACAACATCTCCTCCTCTCTAATGTGGATAGCACTATCTCCTGCATCAGAAAAGGATCACCAGAGACTTTTCTTCATGAGGTATGCCAAGAAGTTTAGGTTGACAGAGGAGATATTTAGAATAGAATAGGATAGAATAGTTCCTTTATTAATCCTTCACAGAAATGCTATGTTTTTATTGCTATGTTACGGCAGCAGTGCAGACAGACACCCCACAGACGACAAACAGCCACCACAAGACAACCAACGCTTAAGGCACAAAAACACCAGTAAAAAAGGAAACAATATATAAAAATATAAAATATGTACAATCTAAAATAGAATAATACAACATAAGACTAGTATACAATATAAAAAATAAAAAGAAATATCTTGTGCAAATACCAGATTTCAAGTAAATTTATTTCCCTCAGACTGTGGTCGATCTGATGCAGCACCTTGAAACCACTGGTATCGAGCTGCCCTTTCTTCCTGACATACATGACACTCTAACACAACTGTATCTAAGAATAAGGCTATTGGCAATTAGAAAAACACAGAATTCCCCAGGCCTTATTCTTTGCAGCCTTTAAACCTCTTGGTGCTGGATTATAGTTTACTCTATGCTGCTGTTGTTGCTGCATTCTGCACCAATTAAGGGTTTTATTGAAGCTCTGGTTAGTTCACACATCACACTTTATGAGGGGCTGCATTGTGTTATCACTTTTGTTTGTTTCACGTGTGTTGTCACGTGCCCAGCTTTGATGGCTGTACATTTTTATGCTTTAAATGATAACACTACAATAGTCAAAATAAGCCTTATCGTAGAAGGAAGTAGACAGAGTGGTCTGTGGTAAATCATCAATAAGCATCAACGCCTGATTAGATGTGCACATAAATATCCCTGTGGTCCACATCACATGTGATCATCTTCCTCTGGCTTCAACTTGCACATTGAGGTAAGTGGTTGTAGTTGAATAGTGATGCTTTTAAACACAGTTTGAAGGCTACACACAGGTAGATTCATATGTGCCACCAGTCATTCATGCCATCAGACAGTGTTGTTCGTCCTGGATGAATTTCATACAGTAATAACATGTTCTTGAGTGTAATCCTGTTGTTGACTCTCTTGTCTGTCTCAACCAGAACAATGAAGCACAGTTCAGTTCTGCTTTTGCAGCTCCTCCTGGGGACGTGCACGGCCTACACCTATAGTGAGTATGATCCTGTACCTGTCATATCGTTGTGATAAACTTGAATGTTGGAGCTTCACTGTGCAGGGTTGGACACTAGAAAGCTGGCGGCCAGAAACGCAAAGGAACTCAAAACTCCAACTGAATAATATGATAATGTTGCTCCATAACTGCAGGATGCCCAATAAGTAACTATGTTTGACTTTTCCATTATACATTTTAATGTGTGTTTCAACTGTGTCATTCATAGAGAATGTGGCCCTGCGTGGAAAAGCCACCCAGTCAGACCGTCTTGTGCACGCATTTGGATCAGCCTACAACGCTATTGATGGAAACCGTGACTCTAACTACATGGCTGGATCATGCACGCAGACTGTTGAACAGGCCTACCCCTGGTGGAGAGTGGACCTGCTGGAGGCCTACGCCGTCACCTCCATCGTCATCACCAACAGAGGAGACAACCATTCAGAGAGGATCAACGGGGCAGAGATTTACATCGGCAACTCTTTACAAGACCATGGTGCTGCAAACCCACTGTAAGTGAACGTAATGACTTATTAAATAAAGGGGTTTCCACAAGAGAAAGTTTTAATTAATAATGACAATTGTTAGTTTGTTGGCAAGTGTTTCATCTCTTACTATATATTTCTATATACCTTCCAAGTGTTCCAGTTATAAAACAAATTCATGCACTGTTTCCCCTCTCACTCTTTCAGGGTTGCTGTAATTCCTCAAATCCCAGCGGGCAGATCTTTAAGAATAACTCTTACCAGCCATGTGGAGGGACGTTATGTGACTGTGTCTCTACCTGGTTCAGGAAGGATCCTCACACTCTGTGAGGTGGAAGTGTACGGGTACCGTGCCCCAACTGGTGAGAGTTTGAGCTACTACACAGTTAGATATAAGGCTGAAGATCGGCGATGTTGCCGTCATATCTCCGATATGAATCAATTTAAAAATGATTCACAGGTGATATAAACTGGTAAATGGTAAGAAAACACATTTTCTTAAAAGTTACTGAGATTCTGGATTGTTGCAGGAAGAAATGGAAATGTATTATGTATTATCCATACATACTATGGATACTGATCAATACATTTATGCACTAGGCTAGCTACTAGTGCATCCTTAAAGTTTTGCAATAAACAACAGACATCTAAACAACTTTCCATAACTTCTCCATCTTTTACAGCAGTGCCTGATTACTGCTGGAAGGGAATACAATGTGAAAATAGTTGTACATTTCAGGTTTAAGACATATTGGGGCCATTTTGTTCAGGAGAGAACCTGGCACTCCAGGGAAAAGCCACACAGTCATCACTGCATTCATCTGGCGTTGCAAATAATGCCATAGATGGGAATCGTGCCAGCGAATGGAACCAGGCTTCCTGTATTCAGACAGGCAACGACTTTAATCCCTGGTGGCGACTGGACCTGGGCAAAACCCATAAAGTGTTTTCTATTAGCGTAACCTCCTACAAATCGTCTACCTTACATCTTAATGGGGCTGAGATCCGAATTGGAGATTCTCTTAACAACAATGGCAACGACAATCCCAGGTAGTTTACAGTCTTATACTAATATAACTAAAAGTATCTATCTAGACTCAAGAAATGAAAATGAGACATCTTTCTTCTCCTGCCAGGTGTGCTGTGATCTCAGACATCAACGGAGGTTTTACCCAAAACTTCCAGTGTAACGGGATGGACGGGCGCTACGTTAACATAGTCGTTCCTGGAAAAACCTTGCACCTTATCCTGTGTGAGGTGGAGGTGTATGGCTCCAGACTGGATTAGGTAGGGTGACCAACACCGGGACCCTGAAACTGAAGCAGCTAATCCGAATTCATTGATTTACTATTTACACCTGTGCTTAATCTGTGACAAATTCTGTGCAGCCTGTGATTCTATACTGAGGAACATTCAGAATAACATTAGAAGGACGCAGCGGTGAAAATGTGAAAATAATATGTATATTTACAGTGAAAATAATGTTGTGATTGTATCTAAAGTATATATATATGGATCTGTATGAACTTTGTACTTTTGTATTCTCTTGGGTCACATTTTAATCAGTAATATCCTTTTTTGCACCAACTTGAAGTTTTCCATTTCTAATACTGAACGTTTCTTTGTACTGTCACTACTGCAGATGAGTGTTATACTGAAATAAACTGAACCATGAGAACAGCTTGCCATGTCTTTGTTTAATTTTAACCCGTAATCAGTCCACATAAAACATATACGTATTATCATTATCTACCAATGCGAAATAAATGCACATTAAATTGCAATTATCCATAGCAACAGTACTTCCTAAAGTCACCACTTGCTAACAATTAGAGAGTTGGATGAGAAGATTGATATCACTGTCATATCTGTGCGTTCAGTACGGTGCATTCTGCGTCAATCAAGGGTTTTGAGTAAGCTCTGGTTTATTTGATAGTCAAGTCAAGTCCAATTTTATTTAATATTATTCTAAATAACAAATCGCAGTTTGCCCAAGAGAGCTTTACAATATGGACACATTTAGACATCCTCTGTCTCTGTCTGAGAGTCAGATGAGGAAAAACTCCCCCAACAACATTTCAACAGGGAGTAGATGGCTCTTGTGCAGAACAGATTATGACGATACATGTAGACTGTAAACACATAACCTCCTCTCCTGCCGCTGAGACGTGGAACAGTGCAGGCCATGTGAAGACAAAGAGAGAGAGCTGGAAAGAAAGAAAGAAAGAAAGAAGAAAGGTGAAGAGAAACACACAACTTGAAGGCTTGTGGGAACAGAAAGAAAAACAGAGGGTTAGAGAAATGCAGTGGTTATTAGCAGGCTCACAGTTTATTCTCGGCGGCAGGACACACATGGACTACAAGTGCTGGAGTTAAGAGATTCATTGAGACTGACTGAAAGGATAATGACAACATGTGTGAGGCGTTAAATACACGAACAAGCACTAACTGAAAGTTAAGATGAGTTCTAAGTTTTGATGTAGAGGCCTCAGTGCAGTCACACTGAGGCATGTGAGTGGGGAGGTTAGGGTTAAGGAAAACTCCTGACAGACAGGAGTCCTGTGTTCTGAGAGCCTGGTGACCCAGATGGAGTGTAAGGTTTAATGAGACCAGACAGGAACAAAGGGGTCATAGCTTAATTGGTAATATCGCTTTTTTGGACCAACTTGAAGTTTTCCAGTTCTGATACAGAACTTTTCTTTGTACTGTCACTGCGTGCAGATGAATACCATATTACATCATTGATGAAATAAATCAAAACCATGAAAACAGCTTGTCATGTCTTTGTTTTCATTTAACACGAAATCTTTCCTTATAAAGCCCACACACACACACACACACACACGTTGTACTTTGTCTGTTACACATTTACAGTGAAGTCATCAGACCCACCTTAGAGTCTGAATTGACATGAAAAGGGAGCCAGTGAAGTGAAGCTTAAATTCAATCAATCAATCATTCTTTAATTATATAGCGCCAATTCATAACGGCGTTATCTCAAGACGCTTTACATGAAGAGCAGGTCTAGACCAAACTCTTTAATTAGAGAGAGACCCAACGATTCAGGAATTCAACATTAAGGATTCAAGAATCCCCACATGAGCAGCATCAGATATTAGATTAGGACGCAGTGGAGGAAGAACTCCCCTTTAACAGGAAGAAACCTGGAACAGAACCAGGCTCAATGTGGACGGCTTCTGTCAGGGTCCGTGTTGGGTGGAGGTTAGAGAGGGAGAGAGAGAGAGAGACAACACAAACAGCAACCAACATACTAACAGCAACTATAGCACTGACCATAGGAATGTGACTAATAAATTAGCAGTATGGTAGCATTGAAAAACGAGATGAGTGGCTGACGATCCACAGCAGTGATTCATGAAGCCAGAGAACCACAGCAGCAGGACCAGGACCAGGATCCACAGGAACCAGAGAACCACAGCAGCAGGACCAGGACCAGGATCCACAGGAACCTGAGAGATGAGAAAAGCACAGAAAGGCTCCGGGGACGATAGCAATTCAGTAGCAGATATTAAGCAGGCCTGAGGCATAATGATGGAGAGGAAGAGGAGGATAGGGAATAGAAAGGAGCCCAGTGCATCATGGGAGTCCCCCAGCAGTCACAGCCTATAGCAGCGTAACTAGGTGTTAGGCCAAGCGGAACTGGCTGAACCCACAATGCAGACAAGCACACAGGTTGGGTAGGCTGTGAGACAGGTAGGTTTATTTACAACAATGAACCTAAGCAGGGCTGAGGAAGAGACCAGGGGAAGCAGGCTGGAGAGGGAGACAGAACCGGAGCGGAGACGAGGAACAAGTACGAGCAAACGCGACAAGAAGTCTAGTAACAGGGAGCCTGAAGTATACCATGTGGAAACGGACAATCTGGCAACGACTGAAGAACTGAGCTGGTCTTATAAAGGCAGGGGAGGAGTCGGTGGCTTGGTTGGTGATCAGGAACACGCGTGTGGAGATTGCAGGCGTGTGGGTTGATGACCGGGAGTAACCTTCTCGACTCCGCTCTGGTCCAAGGCCTGAGCCAGCCCTAAACTATAAGCTTCATCACTAAAGAAGGTTTTTAGTCTACTCTTAAATGTAGAGAGGGTGTCTGCCCCCCGAACCCAAACTGGAAGGAGGTTCCACAGGAGAGGAGCCTGATAGCTGAAAGCTCTGGCTCCATCACTACTTTAGAGGACTTTAGGAACCACCAGTAGACCTGCAGTCTGGGAGCACAGTGCTCTAGTGGGGTAGTACGGTACTATGAGATCTTTAAGATATGATGGAGCCTGAACATTAAGAGCTTTGTAGGTGAGGAGAAGGATTTTAAACTCTAGATTAAACTTTCTCCAGGATCTTGGAGAGAAAGGGAAGGTTGGATATAGGTCTATAGTTGGCTAATACACCTGAATCCAGAGTAGGCTTTTTTTTTTTTTTTTTTTTTTTTTTTACTGCTGCTTTGAAGGACTGTGGTACATAGCCTGTTAGTACAGACTGATTGATCATATTCGGTAAGGACGTGTTAATTAATGACAGGACTTCCTTGAGCAGGAATAGGAATGTAGGAATGGGGTCGAGGAGGCATGTTGACGGTTTAGATGAGGAGATTATTGAAGCCAATTGAGGAAGATCAACTGGAGAAAAATAGTCCAAATGCACATTAAACCCAACAGCTGTTTCCCTGATTCCTCAAGTTTGAGGTTGAATCAGAGCCTGTTGATGTCACATGATCAAATGTTCTGGTGTTTTAGATTGTAGCTGCAGAATTCTGAATAATTTGAATACTTTTAGCGCCAACACGTAGCAGACCACATCATTTCCACTCACTCTGCTATTTTGAGTTTTTTTGTCTGTTTTTTTGTTTTCCCTTATTTTGTCATGTGCTCTGTATTTATGGCTGTTTCCTGTAAAGGAAGAAGAAAAAGAAATAAGCCTTATCATACAAGGAAAGAGACAAAGTCGTTCGTGGTAGATAATTGATAATTAACAACAACGCCTGATAAGATGTGCACATAAATATCCCTGTGGTCCACATCACATCAGATTCATCTTCCTCTGGCTTCAACTTGCAAGTTGAGGTAAGTGGTTGTAGTTGAATAGTGAAGCTTTTAAACACAGTTTGAAGGCTACACACAAGTAGATTCATATTTCCCACCAGTTATTTTAGTGTGAAGGGATATCTAAGCCCTGGATCAGACAGTGTTGTTCGTCCTGGATGAATTTCATACAGTAATAACATTTTCTTGAGTGTAATCCTGTTGTTGACTCTCTTGTCTGTCTCAACCAGAACAATGAAGCACAGTTCAGTTCTGCTTTTGCAGCTCCTCCTGGGGTCGTGCACGGCCTACACCTATCGTAAGTACGATCTGGCTGCATATGTCATATCTTTGTAATAAAACTTGTTAATTGAACTTTTTTGTTGAAAAGTACAAATAAAATGTGTCTGAAGGTGATTTTTAACAGAAACAGTTGATAAAAAAAAAAAATCAGCCCATGGTGCAGCAGCGTCTGCTACATTTTCATATATCTGCAGAAAATGTGGCCCTGCATGGCAAAGCAACTCAACCACACACAGTAGCTTTTTTTCTAACTTATTTTTAAGCAGGACTTTTATGCATTGGGTGAAAACTTAACTAATTACACTATAGAAAGAGATGAACTACAAGCGATTCATTGGTTGAGGCATTTTAAGCTTAAAGCAGCTATAATCTATATTTTTATAATAACAGTGAATCAAATGACAATGTGAAAACAAGGTAACAATGTAAAGGGGTCACAGTACTGAACATATCACCTGAATATGCAGCTCCCTTCAGCTTTGTTTAATCTACTGGTCCCCAGCTTTGCTATTTTGGTTTCCTCTCACCACCCTCCAAATGAGCGAGAATGCTGCTCCATGACTGTATAAACAGGCAACTGTTTGCTAACAAGTTTGCCTTAACATCAGTGTTGTGTTCACAACTTCTTCAAGTTGTTGTAATTGAATGTTTTGTAATTTACATTTTTTCCATGATATATTTTAATGTGCGTTTCAACTGTGTCATTCATAGAAAATGTGGCCCTGCGTGGAAAAGCCACCCAGTCAGACCGCCATCTGGACTCCTTTGGGGCTGCCTCCAACGCCATTGATGGAAACCGTGAATCCAACTATGCAGCTGGATCGTGCACCCACACTGATGTACAGACCAACCCCTGGTGGAGAGTGGACCTGCTGGAGTCCTACATCGTCACCTCTGTCGTCGTCACCAACAGAGGGGACTGCTGTGCAGACGAGCTCAACGGGGCAGAGATTCACATCGGCAACTCTTTACAAGACAATGGTGCCGCAAACCCAGTGTAAGCTAACATTATTAAATACAGGGTTTCCCTCAGGAAACTGTTTAGCCCAGATCCTGATGATCCATTTGTTATGGTAAATGGTAAATGGTAAATGGTAATAGCTCGTAGATGATGGATTAACCCATAGCCACACTCATTGAACATGTGTAACTTGCCTATCCTCTTCTCCTGTAAAGTTTAACGCTCTATTTCATAAAAGGGTGTTAGTTCTTTGTGGCTCCACCTCCAGGAAACCATTATATGTTCAACCTTTGAGGGCAACACTCAATGTTTTTTTGCATTTGTCTTTCTTGGGAGTTTTGACTGAGTAATGTGGACACGTAGCAGACCACATCATTTCCACTGACTCTGCTATTTTGAGTTTTTTTGTCTCTTTTTCCAGTTTTCCCTTGTGTTGTCACGTGCTCTGTATTTATGGCTGTTTCCTGTAAAGGAAAGAAGAAATAAGCCTTGTCATACGGGGAAAAAGACAAAGTCGTTCGTGGTAGATAATTGTTAACAACAACGCCTGATAAGATGTGCACATAAATATGAATGAATGTGCCATTTCATCATGTTTAATATTTACAGGTTTATTACCAATGCCGTGCTAAATTGTAAGGGTCTGTTAACAGGTGCAGGGGGCAGAGAGGTTGTTATACTTGTTATATTCCCTCTTCATGTTTTCAGTTTGAAGAAAACCTGTTTGGGTTAAGTTTGTATGGCCTCATGTGTCTATTCCTGAGACACAATATCTAATTTATAACAGAAAACACATATGCGATCAAACCAAATTTAAAAATCAGTCTATAAAATTACTGCTAACTACTCATGAGCTGTTTGTTGTGTAAAGTCCCAACTTGTTGCTTAGTAATGTAATGTAAGCAATGTAAGTAGCCCAATTTGTAAGACACTGTGTGACTATACTCAGTTTATAAAGACTGAGATAAAAAAGTCTTTTTCAAGTAACTTAATGATTGAAGTTTTTAAGTTGATGACAACTGTTAGTTTGTCGGCATCTTCATCTCTTACTATATATTATATTGTTATTATATACACCTTCCAAGTGTTCCAGTTATAAAACAAATTCATGCAGATGTTTCCTCTCTCACTCTTTTAGGGTTGCTGTAATTTCTCATATCCCAGCGGGCAGATCTCTAACAATAACTCTTACCAGCCGTGTGGAGGGACGTTATGTGACTGTGGTTCTACCTGGTTCAGGAAGGGTCCTCACACTCTGTGAGGTGGAGGTCTACGGGTACCGTGCCCCAACTGGTGAGAGTTTGAGCTACTACATCGTTAAATATGAGGCTGACGCCACTCGAGATGTGGTTTTCTGGGTGATGCTGCCCCCTTATTTTCTGTACATGCCGTTACCTACACATACACTTGTAGGCCAGCCTGCAGGTTACCATGGTTTCCTCAACAAAAAGCCAGTGGACTTTTTCAGTTGGGTTTCGGATTAGTGGATAAAATAAGCTTTGTGGCAAATAAAAGTTTATGATACTTACACGTTTTGATCAGCATGATAATGAATTCACAAATAAACATCACTTTTATGAGTTGCAAAGCATAAATGCAAACACCAGAGATAAAAAGGTTATAAGCTGAACTACACCACAGTCACATGACCACTGTGTGAACAAAACTAGAGTCTGTAAAGGTGGACTAGTGAGTAAATGAGAGTTTGGCATAATATCACAGACAAACTCTGTAGTCTCAGTTAGCGCCCACCCTTTTTAAACAAGGTATTAGAGCAGATGTTTACAGCTGTGTCCTTTGTGCAGGAGAGAACCTGGCACTCCAAGGAAAAGCCACACAGTCGTCGCTGCTCGCTCCAGGCATCGCATACTATGCCATCGATGGGAATCGCGCCAGCTTCTGGAACCAGGTGTCTTGTAGTCACACAATCTGGGAGTGGAACCCGTGGTGGCGACTGGACCTGGGCAAAACCCACAAAGTGTTTTCAGTTAGCATAACCAACTACAGAGACCATCCCTCATTTATTAATGGAGCTGAGATCCGAATTGGAAATTCTCTTAACAACAATGGGAACAACAATCCCAGGTAGTTTACCGTTCTCATCAAAATACTGACATACCTAAAGGTTGGGTTGTTGTTGGGTTTGCTGGGAAGTGCACATTTAAGCTCAGTTCCACAACAGTCAAACATTAAAGGTATGACAGTAACTTATATTCATCGAAACAGAATCTTTAAGACTCAAGAAATGAAAATGATTCATTTTTCTTCTGCTGCCAGGTGTGCTGTGATCTCAGGCCTCACTGGAGGTTTTACCCAAAACTTCCAGTGTAACGGGATGGACGGGCGCTACATTAACATCGTTAACCCTGGAAAAAGCGAGTACCTGGTCCTGTGCGAGGTGGAGGTGTATGGCTCCAGACTGGATTAGTACTGAGGAGGGAATGAAAATATAGAGATAACAGACTGCCTTTCCTGGAAGACATTTACAGTGCGGCACTTGGCTGATTACATGAAAAGTGACAAGATATTGCTTTTCTTACTGTGACATGTAAACAAGGCCTATCTAAACTGCTGGCCTTAACATAAACGTATGGTGCTGTTAAATCATCCACAAGACTCTATTGTGAGGAGCAGCAACAGGATAACATCCCTTTGAAATAGGAATTCACAGAGGTGAAAATAATATGTAATTATACAGTGACAATAATGTTGTGATTGAATATAATATATATATATATATATATATATATATATATATATATATATATATATATATATATATATATATATATATGTGGTTCTGTATTAAGTTTTCCAAAAAAATCACCTTTACTGAAATAAATTAAAACCATGAAAACATCCTGCCACAACTGCCATAAGTTTTCATTTAGCTCCACATAAAACTGTTCTATGTTTGTCATGTACCGTTATATATATGTCATATGTATCAATCAGTGCACAAGGTAGGTTAAATTGCAGGTATCCATAGCAACGGTACTTTGTCAAGTCACCACTTGCTAACAATCAAAGGAAGTCTTTGACATTTCATCATATAGATTATTATGCATTAATTAAGGGTTTTAGCTAAGCTCTATTCAAAACACTTCACAATGTCTCAGCGCGTTGTCACGTGCACTCGCTTTTTTTTTTTTTTTTACGACTGTTTTCTTATTTTTACAACATCATCAAGATTTGCCGACGCCTGATCTGACTGAAAGAAATGAGGAAATGAATGAGCCTTATAATACAAAGACACAGACAAAGCTGGTAAATCATCAATAAACAACACATGCCATGATAAGATGTGCACATAAATATCCCTGTGGAACACACTACTGCACATTCATCAGCACAGCTTGAACTGCGGCTGCTCAAGTCGAGGTAAGTGGTTGCAGTTGAACAGTGAAGCTTTTGAACATAGTCCAACATAACAACTAGTTTTATATTTACCTGCAGTCATTCATCTTATCTCGGTTACTTCATTCTTTATTCACATTGGATATCTAAGCCCTGGATCACACAGTGTTGTTCGTCCTGGATGAATTTCATACAGTAATAACATGTTCTTGAGTGTAATCCTGTTGTTGACTCTCTTGTCTGTCTCAACCAGAACAATGAAGCACAGTTCAGTTCTGCTTTTGCAGCTCCTCCTGGGGACGTGCACGGCCTACACCTATCGTACGTACGATCTGGCTGCATATGTCATATCTTTGTAATAAAATAACTATTCGCTGAGATGTTGGGGCTTCACTGTGCAGGGTCAGACACTCGCAAGCTCTTTTTAGTTTAAGACATGTACATCATGACATCACAACTCGTTTTGAGCCAATCATGGTCAAGGAAAATGAAGTTAGCAGTTTTGTTGTGATGTTCTCTACATCTCTGAAACATCTTATCAGTAGTGATTTTTAGTTGATTGTCAGCCAAGGCAGTTGTCGTCAATGCTGGAATAGTAACTTTTTCTGCAGGACTGAATCAAACTTTAACGGCATCTGAAGGAACTTTAGGAACATTCATGGTTGTAAAAGAAAATAGGAGAGCCCTCTCTCTGAAAGGACCTTTGATTGGCCCAAGTGGCCAGAAAAATCACTTATTGCAGGCTGGTAATTTACAAACATTTTCCATTATACATTTTATTGTGTATTTCAACTGTCTCTTTCTTAGGAAATGTGGCCCTGCGTGGAAAAGCCAGCCAGTCACATACACATGCACCTGCCTACAACGCCATCGATGGAAACCGTGAATCCAACTATGCAGCTGGATCGTGCAGCCACACTGATGCACAGACCAACCCCTGGTGGAGAGTGGACCTGCTGGAGTCCTACATCGTCACCTCTGTCGCCGTCACCAACAGAGGGGACTGCTGTGCAGACCAGATCAACGGGGCAGAGATACACATCGGCAACTCTTTACAAGACAATGGTGCCGCAAACCCAGTGTAAGTGAACGTAATACAGGGATACCCACAGGAAACTGTTTTGAAGACACAAGCCCAGATCCTGTTACGTCTCTTCCAATGAGTCTGGAGCTTGCACCTCCAGTGAGGTACTAACCTTTACTTCCCACCGCCCAACCACCTGGTCTCTTAACCTTGTCCCCTCTCACCTTCTTCAGTCTATGACCTCCTTTCTCTCCTCAACCACCTCATCAGGACCTTTTTGACAACTTATTGTTTTCCAAACACTCTCAAAGCCACCAGGGTGGCTGTGGGTCAGAGGTGTAGCAGGTCATCTATCAGTCGGAGGGTTGGTGGTTCGATCCCCGGCTCCTATGAGTCAGCATGTCGAAGTGTCCTTGGGCAAGACACTGAACCCCAACTTGCTCCTGAATGAAGTATGATTGTGTGTGTGTGTGACACTTAGATTCCTCCTGAATGAATGATGTGTGAATGGGTGAATGAAGATGTGATGGAAAAGCTGAATGACTAGAAAGGTATACAAAGCTATACAAAATACAGACCATTTACAGACCATTTACCATTTCCTTCCACAACACTCGAGTGTGCTGTCTTTATCCTGCCTCCTGCATTCAGCTTCCAGAGCAACCTTCTGCACCTGGGACCATATAGAAACAGAAACAAATCTTAAAAACTCTGTTCCTGTACCTGTGCAAATGCTTCCTCCCATTGACTGTTGTTTACCTTGACAGCATGTTGCTCAGTAATGCAAGAACATTTGAAAGGCTCTGGAAGTATACTTATAAGAAAGTAGATGACTGATGACTGACAGTTTTAACTTGATGACATATGTTTGTTGGTTGGCAATATTTTATCCAAGTGTTGGCATTATTTCTTACTTTATATGTCTATATACCTTTCAAGTACAGTTATAAAACAAATTCATGCACTGTTTCCTCTCTCACTCTTTCAGGGTTGCTGTAATTTCTCATATCCCAGCGGGCAGATCTCTAAGAATAACTCTTACCAGCCATGCGGAGGGACGTTATGTGACTGTGGCTGTACCTGGTTCAGGAAGGATCCTCACACTCTGTGAGGTGGAAGTCTACGGGTACCGTGCCCCAACTGGTGACAGTTTGAGCTACTACACAGTTAAATATGAGGCTGTAGTCACTCAAGATGGGATTTTCTAGGTAATGCCTGCAGTATTTCCTATACAGCTGCATTCACACCAGAAGTGGAATTGCATTAATTTGAACAAAGAAAAGGGAAATAAAATCATGTTCTTCTTGTTATTAATACATTTCTCCTTTGCAAAGTGGCATCTATTTGAGCTACATGTGTCTTAACTCTAATATCCAACACAGTGAGACTCACCAGCCAGCTTGTTTATTTTGAAAATGAATGAACATCTTAAAATGATTCAAAAGTGATATAAACTGGTAAATGGTAAGAAGACACAGTTTCTTAAATTACTGGGATTAAGTTACCGAGATGTGTTATATACTGTATACTATGGATACTGATATAAAAAATAGTCGACAACATATACTCCTTCAAGTTTTGCAGTGCTGGTCCAAATAAATTGAAGGAATCCACACATCATAACCTCCCAAGTTTCCTCTTACCACTGGAAGGGGCAAGAATGTGCACTTCTGTATGATATACACAGATTGGGGCCACTTTGTTTTATAGACAGCATCAAGAAAGACAATATCAGTGCTGATGTTTGCAACTGTGTCCTTTGTGCAGGAGAGAACCTGGCACTCCAAGGAAAAGCCACACAGTCGTCATTGCACACCTCTGGGATTGCATATAATGCTATTGATGGGAATCGTGCCAGCAAATGGGACCAGGGTTCTTGCAGTCACACAGGCGCCGACTTGAACTCCTGGTGGCGACTGGACCTGGGCAAAACCCATAAAGTCTTTTCTGTCAATATAACTAACATTATAGAAGCGTCTGCACGACTTAATGGAGCTGAGCTCAGAATCGGAGATTCTCTTGACAACAATGGAAACAACAATCCCAGGTAGTTTACAGTCCATTTATTAAAACATATCTCTCATTTAGTTTGTTTAGAACACATCTGTGCTCAATTAAAACTAATAAATATAGGTTAAGAATATAGGTTCAACAACATAATACCTTCAAATCTCATGATGAAAAAGAGACAGTAGTAGTGAATATCAATTCATTAAACTGATTCCACTGGTTAACAAAGTCATTTCTTCTTCCATAAGGTGTGCTGTGATCTCAAGCATCCCTCCGGGTTTCACTGAAAACTTCCAGTGTAACAAGATGGACGGTCGCTATGTTAACATAGTCATTCCTGGAAGAACTGAATACCTGCACGTGTGTGAGGTGGAGGTGTATGGCTCAAGACTGGATTAGCTCTGAGGAGGTTCAACTTTAAGATGTTTAGCAGATGCTCTCGCACAGACTCATTAAAGATGTTTAGCTGATGCTCTCGCACAGACTCATGTTGGAATTGTAGCATAAGCTTCACTTACACATAATTTAAGACAGCAGTTATATGCTTCAGTGCACTTTAAAGCTGCTTTGCTCTATTTTTTGCCACCGGGGTGCAGAAGAAGAAGTTCACAACAAGCTGACATTTGGACCACATCAGAGATCTGAAGTGGTTATAGTTGTTATATAAAAATTTCAGCTGAAAGCAGGGCAAAAAGCCAGCCTTAATATAAATGTATAGAATTGTTAAATTACTGGATTAGCTCTGAGGAGGTTCAAAGTTTATTACAATTTCATATTGAAGATGTTTAGCTGATGCTCTTGTAAAGACTCACTGAAGATGTGATTCTATGTTGAGGGATATTTAGTATATCAGTAAAAGAAAACTTTGAAAATGTACAGTGATGAAAATACTTTCAGAACTAACATCTCCTCTGACTGCAAAACTCTATATACACAGGGCGATGGAGTTTTGCTATACATACACTACTCACAAAAAGTTAGGGATATTTGACTTTAAGGTGAAATATATGGAAAATGTAAAAAGTGAATGCTACAGTGATATTATATCATGAAAGTAGGGCATTTAAGTAGAAGCATGCACTGGTAATTTTATTCATTTTAAACAATTTATTGAAAGAAAATCTAACAACAGTGGTAGGTATACCACAACAAAACATTTCAGTGTCTCAATAAATTCCAATAACCCATTTCAAAAATACTTTCATACACTGATGCAAGGTACCAACTTTCTCATTAGGGTCTAATCTAATCCTCTCATTCACACACACACACACACACACACACACACACACACACACACAGCCTTCAGAGGCATTTCAGACACTTTGACATGTGAAATATTAGATGGCTGCCTGGCCTCCTGAGCCACAGCTGCCCCTATAGTCGTTACTTGCTAAATATTACAGGTTTGACATTTGGGGAAAAACCTCCATTATTTGCTTTCTTGCAGAGAGTAGATGAGAAGACTGATACCACTGTCATATCTGTGAACCAACAATGGGGAAAGTTTTACATGAGGTTATAAGCAGCCCTCACACAGCCCCCGTAATATGGAGAGAGAGTTGGGTGTGTTTCAGAAAGCAAAACAGAGAAGCAGCAGAGAATTTGAAATGTTGAAACAGTCAGACGTTCATGTGATGTTGGCATAAATCAGAGAATGTGCACATTGTGCAAAGTAAATATTTGCAACTAAGCATTTTCAGTTACTGTTGCTTTTATTCTTCTGGGCTGAAGTCCAAGGTGTAATCAGGGCTGGCGGGGGTTGCTAATGTTGGCTGAGCAGGTCTGTGTCTGAAACCACTCATTGACTCCAAGGCACTGCAGTTTCCCTGCTGTAGTGAAGATGGTACCTTGTCTCACACGGTGGCACCAAAACGTTGAGAATAGTACCGTGTATGGGACAATTTGTCTATCAGAAATAATTAATAATTATCTAAGATAATTGATAATTATATAAATTAATCGGACTTAGTGTAAAGTCCATCTCGATTGGGGCACCACCTTGTTAAACGAGGAAAAGATTTAAATGATAAATGATACAATTTAATTTAAATGATACAGTCTCTACTATCTATACTATACTAAACTATCAATCTGGTATTTTGATTAATTATTATCTTAATAGCTAAAACCAAAATGACCACATTGATTGGTGGAGAACAACTTAACTTTATGGCTGCACAGTGAACTACAACACGTCGCAATAATCAAACTCAATGAACATTAAAGCAAATCAATACATTAACAAGGTTAATTGTTTAGTCATGTATACAGTAATGCTCAGTCACAGTTTGTTCCCAGTCCTCAAAAGGGAAGAAGAAGGTCCTCCAGTGTGCTGCTTTCTCAGCCTGTTGATGAACCAGGCTGGAAGAAGGTTGTGGTTCTGTGTCCTTGCTGTCCTGGTTGCAGGCTGGAGGAATCTGGTCGCTCCTTTGTTCCTTGCTAGTTAGCAGCTCGGTGCTAACTTGCTGATGTGCTCCTGTTGCTCTGAAGATCAGCTGGCAGACTCTTGGATCATACCTGCTGGCGCTGATAAGCTTGGTTCAGGCAGGACCTTGTGTCGCTGCTCTGGTACAGGCCACCCTGAGGCTGGAGGAGTGAGCTACAGGCCTGGAACTGGACTCTCAGGGGTTCTGGAGACAAGGTTCAGCGCTGAACTGGTCTCCAGCAGAGCCCGAGGTGAAACAGAGCTGGAACCTCAGGGATCCAGAGGCAGAGACTCTCAGGGGTGTGAGAGAGCTCCGGGAGGAGAACTGGACCGGTCCAGGTGAGAGATCAGAGAGAGAGAGAGCTCAGGGGGGGGAGCTCTGGTTCTGAGGCGTGAGGTTGTAGGGTTCAGAGAGGGAGCCCTTTATTTACCATAAACTGGTGGAGGGCCCAACACTGCACAGAGAGGAAACAGTGTCATCTGTTTCCTCCCTGACCTGGTGAACACCCTGTGAGTTTTCTTACAACAGACTTCTCTAGAACCACAGAAAACGCCTCTAATGTGTGTAACATTTGAGTTTGCGCAATTATATCTTGAGTAATGGCCACCAAGCTGCTGCAAAATAGACAAACTGAAGTAGAGCCCTCCGCAGGACTGTTTTTTTTTTAAATCCTGCTCCTGTCTGCTCCCCTTTGGATTTCAGACCATTACCACCTACACCCACAGTGTGTGTGGTCACACTGTCTACTCCTGCCAGGTTTGCATTGGCTTCTGCAGGACTGCAGCAGGTAACCCTGACAAGATGTCAGGTCAGAACCCTGTC
The DNA here is from genome assembly GCF_042242105.1 of Pempheris klunzingeri. Lineage (NCBI taxonomy): Eukaryota > Metazoa > Chordata > Actinopteri > Acropomatiformes > Pempheridae > Pempheris > Pempheris klunzingeri. The sequence continues at coordinate 24,888,807 of NC_092019.1, read as the reverse complement.
AGGGCTGCTTTCACAATAGTGACCAGCTGGCTGTACATTATCCTGCTTATTGCACAGCTTCTTGCTAAAGAAATACACAATCTGGGACAAAGTATGGATTTAAATGATTTTATTGATTTAAAAAAATTACTTTACTTTTTATTGCTTTATTTATTGCTTCCGCTAAGAAAGTAGGCCATAGCTACGTAAACTCTGTAGCCTTCCTAAGGGTCACCTACTCAGTGCAATAATTCACGTTAAACTGAACATTTCCACGGATGGTGAAGTGAGACAAGGTGAACAGGACTTCCTCATTCATCTCTACAGGGACCAGACTTCTTCCTGCGGACTGATATAATGTCTGTGATCAAAACTGCATCCATAGCAACAGTCTGTTAATCATGGGGGTGCACTCTACTGAAGAATAACAGACCATAGAAGGCTATTATTGACCAATCAGAACAGAGTTTCCAATAAAGCCGTGTAACTTCATACTCACTTTAATAGTTTATGAAGTGTAAAATTCTTCACCCATTCTCAACCAATCCTCTTCATTTAAAACCAAAATAAATTCCAGCAGATCTGCTGTAGAAGTCAAATCAAGTCACAGTCTGCAGAGACAGACTGGAAAAACTTCAGATCTTTCACTCAAATAAAAGTAGCAGAACTACTCTGTAGAAGTAATCTGTTACATCCCTGCTTTCAAATTGTACTCATTGCATAATAAAAACATTATACGCTGCATCATATAATTAGAACATTATTACTAATAGAGTTTTAATATCACAGCAGCTTGAAGTGGAGCTAATCTTCTATCTTGCAAAGCAACAAGTAACTTTTCTGTAGTTTTCACACAAATGTAGTGAAGTAAAAAGTACAATGCACTCATCTAAGATGTAGCGGAGCATGAACTGGAAATACTCATGTAAAGTACAAGTACCTCAAAATTGTACTTAGGTAGAGTATTTGAAAGAACGTATGTAGTTACATTCCACCACTGTCACCTACACAGCGGGTGTTGGAGTCAGTGGATTACTGTGATTTTCAGGTAAATACTCTTTGGTGTGTATTGTGGGACCTTTGACGGACCTCTTAGTGTGTGCTCAGATACCTTCTGAAATTTAATTCATGCAAAGGGGAAGTGGAATACACGAGAGAGGGAGTAAACCAGTGGGGCGTGATTGGACAGTGTCGGGCATGAACATCATCTGATTTCTGATGATTGGTTCAGGTGATGTCGAGTTGAAGCCAGAGATGTGTATAAAGAGCACAGAAATGACTGCTTTCTTTCTGCTTGCTCTGTCAGGATCTCCAGGTAAAACATTTCATTTCTTTGTTCAACATCTGCGTTTCCTCCTCTTCTTCACTGCCTGAGCATAGTTTACCTTACTAAGGATTTATTTAAATAGCATGTAGATGCGTGTACCTCTGCAGTGTGGGGAAGCAAATAACAGCTGTGAATCTTTATTTAAATTAAACCACTACTGAATATTTAGGATTGGAAAAAAAATACAGAATTTACTTGTAAGTTATGTGGTTTGAATTCCTGGAGGAAATTTCAAGTCATGCAAATTAGAAAACTTGATTTTAGGTTTTCACACATACAGATAAGATCAAAAAAAACATACCGAGTCAAACTGTGAAGTCAGGTGGCAAATTTTTTTTACATTTACATTTAAACATTGACGCTTCACTGTAAGATTAAGATTTTTGTAGCTGTTATTTTCTTCCATAGCATCCTCTGTTTTAGATCACACAATGAACTATTCAGTTTTCACCAACGTTTGACTGGAACTCGGCCAGATTGTTTCTGATGACAAGGCGTTGCATGATAGCCACCATCAATGCACGAGCGTGTGAGTGTCAGAGTGTTATAAAGGACGCTAAATAAATGCAATCCATTTAGCGAAAAAGTTTTCGTGACCTTTTGCCACATTTTGGGGACAACAGCACCGATTCTCTCACACAGAAACTACAATTTGACAGAGCTGTGCTAGTGACTTACAGACTTTCTGACATTGTCTCATTTATTTCTTATTGATTATTTTCCCCCCTTTTCAATTCACATTACCATCATAATCGCTGCTAATACATAGACATATTTTACATAGATTTTTTTTTAAAAATATGGTCTATTAAAGACTCTCATGTCTCAACCAGAATGATGAAACTTCTCCCCCTGCTGCTCCTCCTGGAGACATGCTCAGCTTCCACTTATCGTAAGTATGACCTGAGGGGATGTGTGACACCTCCAGTGGAAAGCATCACCAGATGCAGTGGCACACGCTTCTGAATAACATTTGATGATTGTGTGTAATGAAGTATGTACAGTAAAATACACCTTTTAGAAATAGAAGGAGGTGGATGAAGCACTTTAGTTAGCAAGAAAAGGGAAATAGTGTCTATGTAGTGGAAATGAACTTCCTCCACAGAGAAGTCTTCTGAACAAATGTAGTAAATGCAGCATCGTAGTTCGACTGTATTAGCAGACTAACCTCCTCTTTTCTGCAAACCTGTCTGCAACCACTTCCTGTAGGATTTTTGTATTGAGTAAAAAGTTTACTTATACAGTTTAATTAGAGTGAGTGAGAGCTCAGCTTCAGAAAACACATGCAAAGAGAAACAATCCAGTAAAGAGAACAGGTTCACCAATTGGACATGTGCACAGCCGTTAGTAAAAAAAAAAAAAAAGCTACTCAGACACTGACCCCTGAGGAACACCTTTCTTTAACATGTGTTTCAACTGTCTCATTCATAGAGAATGTGGCCCTGCGTGGAAAAGCCACCCAGTCACAACGTTACACGCACTCTTTCGGGGCTGCCTACAACGCCATTGATGGAAACCGTGACCCTAACTTCCATGCTGGATCATGCACCCACTCTGAGCAGATGGCCAACCCCTGGTGGAGAGTGGACCTGCTGGAGTCCTACATCGTCACCTCCGTCATCATCACCAACAGAGGGGACTGCTGTCCATTCAGGCTTGACAGAGTAGAGATTTACATCGGCAACTCTTTACAAGACAATGGACTCGCAAACCCAAAGTGAGCGAACGTGAAAAAGTAGTTTGTCTGAAGCTTAAATGCTGATCCCAAAAATGATATCTAGAAACAGCTAGAATCATAATGATTCATATGTTCTCACACAAAATGGAGGAGAATTTAATTTCCAGTTTGACTTAAAGACTCAAAAGTTCAACCAGTCACAGCAGGCCCGATTCTTCAATCGTCATGAACCCTTAAAGGGTCGATGAGCGCTAACTGCATCGATAGTAGATGTTTACTTGCAACGCCAGCACAGAAAACAGTACGCTGCATCCACCCACCTTCTCTGGCAGACGAGCCACTGCTGGACACCGCTTGTTACTTTTCCCAGAAATGTCACCACCAACACCCAGTTTGTAATACCAAAGAACACCACAAGCACAAGTGCTGTCATCAGTGGGCCATAGATTCAGTCCCTGTTGTGTTAGCACATTCAGTGGTAGGTAGTGACTTTCTTGTGGGTTGGGATGTTTATTTAACTTTAAATCTCTGAGATTGTCACTTTAAGGCCTGCAGGTATGAAGTGTGATTCATATGCTGCTTCCTGTCTCTCTCCCTCTCTGTCAGGGTTGGTAAAATAGATAAAATCGATACAGGCAAGTCGTTCACTCTGCCTTTCACCGATCGTGTGGAGGGACGTTACGTGACTTTGAGTCTGCGTGGTTCTGAAAAGATCCTCACGCTCTGTGAAGTGGAAGTCTACGGGTACCGCGCCCCCACTGGTGAGAATTTGAGCTATTCCATGAATAAATGTGCACAGTATGAAGCTATTTTCATCTTCATGAGCCAAAAAAAAAAAAAAAACAGAATCATGAAACCTGTTCCACAGTCTTGAGTTAATGTAACGAACATGATGCTGTAGCAGACATAACGAAACATCTGGTACAGCAGACAGCAGACAGTACATGATGAGAAGGCACACTCCATTAATCATTAGCAGTAGAGGATCAGTGATACATTTGACGTGACTTTTTGCTGATTTTTTTTTTTTCTTGCTTCAGTCAGTTTTATTCTCTCAAAGTTTTATTTTAAAATCTGATTCCATTCAGATATCAATGGTCATTTTTGGAGGTGCGTTCTCTTTGCAGGAGAGAACCTGGCCATCCAAGGAAAAGCCACGCAGTCGTCACTGTATTCATTCGGCGCTGCATATAACGCCATTGACGGGAATCGTGACAGCAAGTGGGAAGACGGCTCCTGCAGTCACACGAGCAATAATGTGGATCCCTGGTGGCGGCTGGATCTGGGCAAAACCCATAAAGTGTTTTCTGTTAAGGTAGCCAACACGGACGCTAACCCGGAACGACTTGATGGAGCCGAGATCCGAATTGGAGATTCTCTAAAAAACAATGGCAACAACAATACCAGGTAGTTTACTGTTGTGACCCCCTTAACTTTTCATCCAGTTTCCCCACTAAAGTAATGTTAGATCCGTTAATCTGAACTGTGCTTTGTTAGTGTCACGGCTGGCTCCTGGGACACAACAAAGGAAGAGGTGCAAGAGAGGCTTTACTGTAAATAAAGACCATTTTATTACACCAATGAAGAGCATGGGTGGCTGGGTGTGAAGAGAGAGGGCTCTGGTTCCCCAGGCCGGCCTATATACCTATATAACCTGGTACACTGGCCAGGTGTGCCAGGTTAGGTGATTGCATGCTCCGCCCAGCCAGGGACCTGCAAGCAAGAGAGAGAGAGACGACCAAGGCTCTAGGGCCATAACACCCCCCCCCCATAAAGTCAGGGTCCCCACAGGAACCCTGGTAACTAAACAATCAATAAGTGCCTTGCTCTATCTATTTGTAGCCTCACCTTAGCTCTAAAACAGAGATATATACCAAAAACAAGAAAATCTCATCAATGGTGTCCCAAACAATCTCCTTTACTTTCTATCCATCCCTAGCAACTGGATCCTGGAAGCTAATTTAAGAGGAAAGATAAAAATAAAAAACCCCCAAGGAGATGGAACACAGCAGAGTACAAAAAAAACCTACAAACCTAACTAATGAGACCGAGACACTGCATCTGCCACCACATTGTCTCGCCCCTTGATGTGCCGGATGTCCAGACAGTAAGACTGGAGAAATGAGGCCCAACGAACCAGGGCCGCAACAGTTAGCAAGCAAACATTCTGAACTAAGATGGGGAACACGGTAAACATCACACATTTTAACATTATCATTGTGAGCATGACCCCACTGTGCACTACCTGCTCAGCACCAAACAGCAGACACACACACTTAGAAACTGGCTCGTGAACACAGTGGAGCATTTCGCAGCTGAAGAGCACATATATTTTCCCCCCGGAGTTGGTGGAGACCAAAACAGAGCTTAATCAGGACACCAAAATGATCAGGCAACTCTGCTAGCATGTTTCCCACAACAATGCTATAAGGTTATATCATCTAGGGGGTGTTTTTACTGGTTCATGTGCTGCCCCCATGTGGCCAGAAATACTAATTGATCTGGTTTTACTTTTTAAAGCATGATTCTGTCACTGCTTCACGCCCCTTCGTTCCACTGACAGAGAAACAAACCTCTCTGGTGATAACTAAGGGATTTCTGCTTCTTTTGCCAGGTGTGCGGTGATCACACACATCCCAGCAGGCGATGTTGGTGAATTCCAGTGCAACGGGTTGGACGGTCGCTACGTTAACATCGTCATGCCAGGGAAAGAAGATTTCCTGACCCTGTGTGAGGTGGAGGTGTACGGCTCCAGACTGGATTAGCTCGGAGGAGGTTCAAGTCGCATAACGACAAGATTCCTCCTGAATGGATGATTTTTTTTTTTTATGGCTCTACTTAGTGCATCAACATTATGTCTGGCCATGTTTCTACTGATATACTGATATAGTTATTTTAGTTACTGTACTGTCATTACCTGCTGCAGGATAAAATGGAGATACAATAAATCTTTTAAGAGCCTGTTGTTCTCATTTTATCATCACTGACGTGGAGCAAAACCCTTTTTAGTTTAATTTACCACGACTGAAGGAATCATTTTAGCGGTACTTTCATGTCATTATTTGTAGGTTTGTACTTTCAATTTAACACATTTCTCCTTAATCGTTTCCACTTTTTCTGTCAGACCTTCGCTTGCACTGCTGCTGGTGAGCAAAGCTGCCAGTATGTTTACTGCTGGCTGACCAGGATTAGCTGGAAGAGCATGTTATCTTAGAGACTGGCTGCCTTTTTATTACCAGCCGTATTGTATTTATCTTGTGAGTGTGTCTGTGTGCTGATCTTTGTCAAAGCAAAAGTGTCTCAACCACTCACTTATAAACAAAACAAAAAAGAGACTTCAGTGGGGGGTGAAGCAAACTTTCAGACCACATCTAAGGTGCAAGAGTACAAACAGGACAGGAACAGGTACAAACATGTCGATAAAACTATTATAAGGCGAACAGTAAGTGAGGAGGGGGATGACCAGTGCAGATGAAGCAACCTGCTCCACGACGTGGAGCGTGGGGGCAGCAGGTTCTCAAAGCTGGGGAGAAGAAAGCTGTAGCTGAGTCTGGAGGATCCTACCCAGATAATCCAGTTCCATTCTTCCAGATGGCAGCTGGATGAGGAGTCCATGGGAGGGAGTCTTATATAAATCCTGTTTGTGCAGCGTCATGGATGGAGGGGAGACTGGTCCCCCACTGTCCTCTGTAGGGACTCTTAAAGGTGGATAGGATGGGTGGGGGGGGCTGGCTTCCTTCAGATGGCGGAGGAGGTGGAGACGCTGTTGTACCTTATTCACTCAGGGAGGGGCAGTTGCATGACTAGCTGAGATTATCTGCAATGTGCACACCAAGAAACTTAATGTTACCAACTTGCTCCCAGGATCAATCAAGAGCCCGTTGATGAGACGAGGGTGGTGGGCAGCATCACTCAGGCTCTGATCTCACCTCGGTACTCGTCACCTCATCCGCCCCCAGTGCTTCGTGGGACTGATATGACTGATATAAATGAAGGATGTACGTTAGCCTAGCACAAATGGTACAGTTGGATCTGTGCAGCCACCTCTATGAGGGAAGCAATGAGTGTGTATTGCATGGACTCCATGTCGGAGGAACTTATGTGGGCACAGGAGTAGACTATGATGTGATGTGATTGGATAAACAGCACCCCCCCACCCCCCACCCCACAGCAAGATACAGATACAGTAACTCTGAATCTCTTGACTCCAGGGATTGAACATTTGTTCTAGTCTGGGTACGCATTTCATTTCGCATGTTATTTATTTTCATCAATGCATCTTATACGCTCCAAATTCTTTGTATAAATACAGTATATGTATTGTGCACCCTCAAGAGTTACACCTGACCTGTGAGCAGTTCATCATCAAGCCTGATGACAAGCTGATCATTTGAATCAGGTGTGTTGGAGCTGGAGACTGCTGGAGGGGAACTGTCCGTGGTGCTGGCCTGTTCTACTGAGACAAGGACCAGGCATTTTGATTTTGTTTAACCGAGCAACAGCAAGACAATGTGAAGTGCTTAGTACTGAAAGTGGAACAGCGTTTCCATTAAATTGGGATTAAAAACAGAAGATCTGTTAAGCAGAGGCCAAGAAACCTGAGACAAAATATGCATCAGTTCCCATAATGCAACTCTCTGCTTAGACCTTGACTGACTTAGGAAAACCACATCGTTCAAACTCTACGCCCACAGGTTGTGGCACATTTCAGAAAATCCATCGTATGTCCCGACCGTGTTGTGATCAAAGCCTCAAAGCATCGGAGCTCATGCTGCTTCCGAGGAAAGGCCTCAGTTATCGTCGTTTACACGCCACGGACGAGAATCAGTCACCAGACGTCCTGCAGTCACACAACCTTCCTCCTGAACGCCTGGCGCTGCACATAAAGCCTTTTCTGTTAAGATCACAGAACGACTCAGTGGAGCCCCTTAAAGATTTAAAAGAAAAAGTCACCACATTCTCTGCCTTTCTTTGATCTTTCCTGGTGGTAAATACTTTGGTCATCTTGGGATTTAAATCAGCAGCATCACCACATCTCCAATCTACGTCAGCCTGCCTGATTTACTGACGTAGCTCTTTTGTATTGACCGGAGCCCTGATAGAGTCTGACAAAGTGAAGCCAACAGTGTCACTCTCAGTAAATGGACTGCACTTGTATTGTGCCTTTCTAGTCTCTTCAGCTGCTCAAACACTCACACTCACCGTTACAGGAGGAACCAGGGATCCGACCGCTGAGCTTCCAATGGGTGGACGCAGAACTGTCGGTTTCTCTGCCGAGTTATTTATCGACTCCTGTTCCTTCTGCAGGGAGTTCCGTCATCACAGTCTTACCACAGTGGGACTTCCTGTGCGATCAACACAGACACACAGACACACAGAACATTCATTTAGCTCAGTGTTCCCCTAATAATTAACCTCCCCTTAGTCCAACAACAGATCGTTGGCCTTTTTCACAGCAGATACTCTCACTTTGTTCCCGGTCCACCATCACTGCAAGTGGAGTTCACGTCTTCAAGACATATTCCAGCTGACTGGCTCTGATCTTGCCCTGATGTGTGAGAATAACTGAAAGACTTACACACACACACACTACACACTACACACTATCAGGATTTCCATACAGAAAAAAAACAACTGCTGTGTTCTAAGCTAAATATTCCCAAACAGATTTACATGAAGGAGTAAAACATGCTTCATTTTAAAGACAGTGAAGAAGTGGCGTTGATGGCAAATAGTTTATTTTTTTTAAAATACAGACAAAATAGACAAATATTATAAAAGACATCTGAAACACACCAACACCTGCGACAGGAGTAAACTACTTGTGTGACAACAGCTGCACTCCTAAAAACGAGCATTTGATCACTTGTACACAGTGAAACCTTTGTCACCAAACAGAGTCCGACGAAACATCACACATTAAACGTGGACTGTGTTTGCTTTCACCACTGGCTCCGGCACATTTGATTTCCACGGTGGGACTTTCTGAACTGTGAATGTATATGTTTGTTCTGTTTAAAAGTGTCTCACTGATCTAATTTGTTCAGTGAAATCACCGTGCTGAAATGATTTCAACCTGTTTGCGCATGAAAGTACAGTAAAGCTGACAGGAACTTGCCGCCTTTTTTTTTTTTTTTTTTTTTTAGAAACAAATCCCATCACAGAATATTTGATAAGTAGTTGGTTGTGAAGGACATGCCATAATGTTGGAGGAGGAAACATGCAGCAGACAAGCGATTAATTAAATTTAATTAGTTTAATCAAATAATTAAACTCATTCTGTGCAGCCGTGGCTTAAATTCACGCTCTTGCAGGAGTTTATTTCTCTTGTTTCCACTCCTCCAACATGGCGACACTGACCCTCCTGTAAGAACAGTTTGACATTTGGCGACATACACCGACTCGCTCTCTTCCCAGAAGGTGGATGAGAAGATCGATACCACTCTCGTACCCGTCTGCTGGATGTGAAGCTACAGCCAGCAAAGAGGTAGCTTAGCTTAGCTTAGCTTAGCATAAACACTGGAAACAAGGGTGAACAGCTAGCCTGGCTCTCTACGAAAGGTAATAAAATGTGCAGCCAGCACATTTAAAGTTTGTTAATCGACAGGTGATTTTGCGTGTATTTAAAGCCAAAGCAAAAGTAGGAGCTTATGGTTTCACGGGAGGTTATGTGCTGCACTGTTTCTCAGCCAGAATCGACTTGTAACTAGTGGAAACTGCCGAGCAAACAAATAGTAAAACCACGACATGTCATTTTTACCCTTTTTAGAAGTGTGAGGTGTATTTCTGAACTGGCCTGACAAAGCCAACCTAGCCGGTTAGCAGGTACCCTCATATTTACTGTACAGACGTGAAACAGGAATCAGTGTTATCACCTAACTTCAATCAGAAGAAGTGAATAAGTGTCCCAAAAAGCTGGAAGAGTTTCTTTAGAGATAAACTACTGGTCCGATCAACACAACCCAACTTCTGTACGTTGACTTATTCTGTTCAGCTCCACATCTGCTGCCCGAATGTAACTTTAAATGTCCTCATATTCCGTCAAGCATGGATACGACATCACAGCTGGGGAGCCAACCTCCAGTGGGTGTAAAGGACACTCACTGACAACACAAGCTCTGGATGTGAAAGCTAATCTCTTCCTCCTTTTTCAGAGGGATTCTTTCAAATCTTTTTTTTTGTGTCTCAGAGCCAGGCCTCCTGACTGCAGCGCCACATTTACTGTGCAGACATAAGAGCGGGCATCGATCTCCTCGTCCAACTCTTGGCAAGAGAAAGTGAAGACACGCGTTTCCTTAAAATGTCCCACAGTCAGTAATGTGGCCTGAAGATGGAACCGACGCTGTTTTCACACAGTCCACTGCTACAAATAGTTTGGATTAGCTCTTGCTGAACTCACAGACTGATGAACCTCAATCACCAAAAAACACACCCGCCATGTGCTACGGAACCCCCGAATACACAGCTTTAATAAAAAGGCAATAAACTTTGGCAATAAACAAGACAAAAAGAACCATTTAGAGGCTGTACATTGGTATTATACAAAACAATTGTCTGGGTATTCACAAAAACGTCGTTAGAGGACACAGTTAGGGAAAATCTGCTTGTTTTTCACTTGCTATGTTTTAAAAAAACTTTTTTTTTTTGTCCCCAACAGTATATAATTAAGAATGAAAGCTCTTCGACTAAATGAAACTTTGCGTCTAGATGGAATTCACTCGAGAAGATTTTTAGCAAAGGCTGAATGATATGCGTTAAAAAGAGTTTTAAAAACTTTGAAACACAACACCAGAGTCTTCGCCTGCTCTTCAAACACTGTCTGCTTCGAAAAAGGAAACGTCTTAACACCTTGCAGGCTGCATACAAATATTCACAGAAATAAATTATAAAAATAGTGTACGACTGAGTAATCGCTTCAGAGATCAACACTGTGCATAACGATAGAAGAAGTCAGCTTTAGTCAAGTTTGCAAAGGGTATTGCTTCACAGTATGTGGACATCATCGATTGGTCCCATCACACAAAATGTACTTCTTTAGCGCAAAATTAAGACAATCAGTTCTACACAGTAAAAAACACAATACTGATGCGAGAACAGCATCTCTTTGAGGACAGAGTTAGAAAAGAGGGATTCCATGTAACAGAACCGATGCAGCGGACTAAACGAGAAGCTCATCAAACAGCTTTCGGCTCGACTTGGGCAGAATGACGAGGAACGCAGCGATGAGGATGTTTTGGTGAAATGTGGTGAACGGCTTGTTGAAGTCACAAATACTGAGAGCCGTGAGCGCACCGAGACTCACCGCAAACCGTTCTGGCGCATCCGTCCTATTTTTACTCCACCGCTCAGTCAATCAGAGCACCGCAGAAAAAAGGGGGGAACCGTGGGGGGGGGGTTGAGTTTCGGGGAAGTAAAAAGCAGCAACGGCAGTGACCGACCAACACATACAAAACAAAGAAGTGGCGGAAAGAACGAGTTTGGTGCTGAACCGGGCCGTCCCACGGTGTTATCTGAGGTCTTTCGTAGCTTTGGGGACTTTGAGGACTTTGTAAATGTCGTTGGAGAAGACTGTGGTGAAGTGGGGCCGTGAGCTCCTTGACATGTGGGTGCAGAGGGGAATTTTACCAACATTTTGGGGATCCTCAACGTCCCAGATCTCTGGCATGCTGCACCCGGGCCTGGGTGATTGGGGGTGGGGGTGGGGGGTGAAGAGAACGAGAGAGAAAGCAACACAAGGTAAACAAAAAACAATCCTTCCAGCATTTTACCAAAATTAAAATCTTGTTTTCATTTTTTCTGCACCAGCTACAAACCCAACACGTGAAAGACAACGTGGGCTCAGTGTCTACCCGTGATGTGTAGGTACCTGGTTCGCCTGGTGCACCAGGAGTCCTCCAGGACAAAGAAGTCCACTCCCAACTTCATCAGGTTCCTCTTTACTGTTTCTCCTGACATGCGGCTGTACATGGAGTAGACCAGCTTGGTTCTCTCCCTGCGAGGAGCAAAACACAGCACGTTACAAAGCAAGCAGAGCACTTCTGTTCGCTTCATGTCCCCGTAGTTCAGGCTTCATTCTAAATACTTTATGTACATTTCTTTTAAAGAAGAATTAGCCCAGACACATACATGAATACATTTAATATGGGACATGTCCGGCTGTATGTTGTATCCGTATCTGTAACTGCATGTAGACAACGTTTACATAAAGAGACAGCGATCTTAGCCACATCGGACATAAGTGACTATGGGACTCCAGGTGTGTGTGTCATAACACTCTTTATTGCATTTGTCATCTTTAAATTGGGCAATTATATGTTAAAATATGTATCATCTCATTTAAGAACATGACAGCAGTCACAGTGTGATCATTAGTAGCTAATTTGACCCTGTTTATATTTTGGCATTGTGTTTATTGTAGATTTTAACTGTTATTGATGATAATGTTTATAATGTTTATCACACAGCTGACCAGGCTGCATCACAGGAACAGGAAACTGCCTCTCTTCTTACTGTGTTTCTCTGATCTGAACATAACTGACCTCAGACCAGCATCTTCATAGTGGGGGTGGTTGACGATGGGCCGGCCTGTGGAAAGCTTCACACTGGCCATGGTGGGCATGGCCCCAGCAAACACAGCGTCTGCATCAACCACACGCAAAACCGCAATTACATCACTTGTCTTGGAAGTGTAAATCACAGATATGACTGCATCAATGTAAAGCCAGGAGAGAAATAAACAGGCCAAAGTGTTCCTAAGGCACTTATGGTTCCCTGTGACTGCCCCCCGACTCTCCTTTTATCTGGGCTTTCTTACGTCTGTAAGAACAACAGCAGTGTTTCCCCTGCATGCGTTCAACAGCTGCTTCAGAAAAAAACCTCCCCAAGTACAAAACATTTACTTTCTCTACTTGAAGCAGACAGAGTTGGATAAAAAAATCAAACAGCCCCACACAGTTTAGCAGGCCGTTATTGCTTACTGGTTGTTCAAAAGCACAGTTGTCGGCAACCAAAGCTCTACTGCTCCCTACTTCTAACAACGAAGTCAACACTAAATCAAAATCATAAAAATATAGGCCATGTTTTCTGTTGTGATTTTCAACTACACTTGTTTGTAATGTGGCAACAGCTAACAGTGTTTGCTTCTTCAGGAATTAACTGGCATTAAAGGACATCAATAATCACCACCATTTTCCTCCAAGCATGATTTTTCCTGTCATCACTGTTGTATTGGGGTCGATGGTTTTTGAGAGGCTCTGGAGGATAAATGCTCCTAGACAGGATGTGATTTTTGCCACTGAGAATTCTCATTTGTATGAGCTATATTATGTTCTATGGTACTATATGTTCAATAAAAGTGTAGATGCCGAATTATATTTCATGAGACTTGAAGAAAAAATCTGCAGGCAAATTGTCGTGTACTCGAAGAAGTTCCTGATTATCTGGTTATCATGACACTGAGCAGAATCATCAGGAATGTGGAAATGGAAGCAGACGTCTCTCACCAGGACGGGTGTTGTCCTGGATCCAGTCCAGCAGCTCCTCCTGCGGCATGTTACTGAACTCTCCAATGATGGCCCACTGGGCCTGCAGGTTGGCCACTCCCTGTACGGCCATGATGGCCATGACTGCAAACACTGCAACCTGGTGTTTGAACTTCTCCCCGATCCAGCCAAACACCTGACATGACAGCCAGGGAGAGAGAGCTTCACCGAAGGAACGTGTGCTCAGACAAATAACATACAACTATTCCAGACTCCTGAATGCTTTTCAATCAGAGCCTTTATTGGAGGTGAGAAACAGACCTGTCGGGAGCAGATGAGCGAGGCCATGATGCACATGTGGGGAGTCAGGAAGAGCTTCAGACGCATGATGAGGATGGCCAGGACAGCAAACGCCACCAGCTGCAGACTGTGGTACACCAACTGACATGGAAGTGCAAAGAGAATAAAACAAGGGAGAGAATCTACCAGAACTGTCTCCTCAGCAGCCGAGGCACACAAACACAGACGCACATACATATCTCAGACCAGGCCGCCTGATGAGCCACCACTCGATTCATATCTCTGGACTAATCAAGCCACTACCTGCATTCACACTGCGTAGTGTTTAACATTACTGCAACATTGATTACTGAAGAGCAAGTACAGCTAAAAGAATGAAAATAGCCACATTGCTTACCAGGTACTGCTGAAATAATTGCATTAACATTACAAGCAACATTACAATCCTCATTTATCAAGCAAACATTTTCAAATAAATGTTGAAATGAGCTGATTTTCTGACTTTATATCATTAGAAATCTCTTTGAGCTTGGAAATATTAATCTGCCAAAACAAGCAATCTGAAGACGTCAATTTGGACTTTGATGACAAGTGATGGGCATTTTTTTATGCTCTGACATTTGGTAGACTAAACAACTTACCTAAAAACAGTATACGCACACTAACGGATAACAGGGCTGTCATTTCTTAGAAATTTGAACTACTGGCTGAACGTGGGAAAAATAAAATATTCTAAAACTGGACATCATGGATGGCGATGGTGAGGCTGCTTGCTGATGTAGAAAGCAGCTGCCTCCCAGTGACTGCCCTAAACTGTAATGAAATTCTACATTGCAGCCCGACTGTCAGTGAAGCTATCATCTCTTTAGAAGCAGCTCCACTTCCACTCAAGCTGATCTGAAGTCTGAAGAAAAGCTACATTTGTTGGACAGACTGTATAATGATATTTGCATTATGCTTTGATCTTTGGTATTCCTCCATCTTGACTTTCCCTCAGCAGAGTGAGAACTCCCTCGGGTCTCTGCAGTGCTACTCTCTGAGCCGTACAGAAACATTAAGCAATTATCTGGGAAACTCTGGAACACTGTGCGCACTGTGGCTGGTGGATGAGCATCTGAACGTTTTCCTGCCCTGGGAGGAATATTACAGAAAATGACATGAGGCAGCTGGGAGAAGGCTGGCAAATGGCAGCACAGTGCGATTTCTGAGCAGAAGGGGCGCTTCCTTTCATTTCTTAGTGATGAAAATCGCTTGAAGACAAGGGAACTGAGCTGACAGTAGTGCTCTAGAGAAATCTAATCAAATAAAACAGGCTTAGGAAAGTGGAACAAAGCTGCAAAAAAAAAAAAGTTGGCAGTGAGGCATCATCAAGATAATACTCGTGCATTGACTTAAAACTAACATGAATGAGAAAAGTATATTCTCACCTCTCCTTTTCCAGCTATATCGGACCTGCAACACAGAGCAGACATATGTAAAAACTCAGCTTCCAAAAAAATAACATCTAAAAATAAAATAAAAATATATAATTCCTATTCCAAACCAATACTAGCGTATTTGATAGCGTGAATGAATTCAGCACCAAGGCCAGCAGGACACTCACCCCGCAGCCTCATCACCATCATCTGTCTTGACAGACGCCTTCCCCCCGTCCCTCAGGAACCGGACTATATCCTGGAGAGTCTGAGAAGGACAAATGGTTAAAATTACAACACAAAAGAGACTCCTGTTTATTACTACTTCCAAGAAATAATAGATTGTGTGAGATGATCTTCCTCACAGCTCGTCCAGCTTGTACTGCATTCCACGCTTTGTCAAAGTGACTCATGTATTGGTAGCTTAGCGTGGGCAAGGCGTAATGAGATTACACTACATAAAGAGCAGTTCCTTAAATAGTTATTTTCTCTCATGTTGGCACCCGAAAACATTTCATGTTTCAGGAAAGAGGAAAAAATGTCCCAGTTCTTCCTTTGTCACAGATTTAACATACAGTACACAGAAATGATATAGACAACTGTGACGTACTTAAACTGAATTGAAGAAGTCTCTTCCCACATTCGATTGTATGCGTGTTAACCAGAGCAGAGCAGACTCCCAGCTTTGTCCTCCTGTCTCTGTGAGCCAACATCTCAAGGCTCCAAAATGATTTTAACTTCATGTCTGGCTGTACTGGTTGATGGTATGTAAGCCTGTAGATTGATGGCTGTTGTTTTGTCAGGCCTTCCTGTGATTCAAACCCCTTTCTTATTGTGTTTTTGCAGCTTGTGGTGATGGTACAGTGTAGAGCAGTGGAAGGGCGTGAGGTGTGGCTGAAAGTTCTGGACCAAGTGTTTGTCTGTCTCCGAGGTGTGGTGCAGACTTACCCTCCCAGCGATGAGAGCGACCACCAGCAAGTTGATGGGCAGCAGCAGCGTTTTGAGGTAACGTACAGGAGTCTGAGGGTGAGACAGGCAGAGACGCAGGGTGAGGCCGAGCTATCTCATGATGAACCACATGAGCTGCCAGGTTCTGATGGCAGGTTTCCATTTCGTGGGGGGGGGGGCAGAGTGTGGTGAGAACAGGCCTTACCTCTAACTCAATGAAGTCAAATTCAGCAGCACATGTGTACATCAGAGTGTGGAAGTCCTTGTAGCTCGTGAACTTAGACTTGATCAGTCCGCTGATGTGAGCCTGGACGAGACAAAATAAAACCTTTTTCCTGATACGTCATCTATACATTTTGTATTTAGAGTTGTCCTCTGATTCCTGACTATTAAACGCTTGAATCCCTTTGAAAATGCTGTAAATTGTTCAGTAAGACTTTTTATGATGGATGGTGACAGTTTAATCAGGCCGTTAGCTTTACAAAGCCAATCTACACCAGTTTTCATTTGTGCGTCTACTACACCCTTTTTTCTCCTATGAAACATTTCTGTTTGGGACATAAAAATCTATTCTCCACATTTCTGTCTGTAGCTAGGAAATATAATTTACTGTAAAGAAAACTCAAACTGAAATATTAGCAGCTTTTCTCGTAGAAAAGCACAGCTGGAGTGGCTTACGTCATCTGAGGCGCAGAGGACAGTGGACAGCATGAATTTGAGCAGGACAGTGGAGCCAACCCAAGACAGAACCTGCATGGCCTGAGGAGGAAGAAGAGATTAGCACAGGGACACACACACTCACACACACACCTCAGACAGGAAGCTGTAATCAGCTGGTTACTAACAAACTAACTGAAGACAGCATGTTTTTTGTCAAACATGAAATGCTGACTTCATTTAATATAAAACGGCTGCTGTTTGGCCATTTGGTTGATCGTACAAATGATGTGTTTCTCTGTAAACTCAAGAAGAACACAGAAATTCTACGCACCCAGATGATGATGCCAGGTTTGCAGACTTGAGCAAATCGATCCCTCAGTGCAATGATTGCCTGCAAAAAAAACAATTACAAAAATAAGAAGCAGCCCAGCATGATGTAAAACATACTGTATATATACTCTACATACTGTATATATATCTCAGCCACGGTTTGTGTTTTCTGTCAATTTTCCTCTGCAACACCACAAACTCAAACAGATATATTTGTTATTTTAGACCCGGCAGGACACATCGAGAAAACCCAACTTACCTCATCTGACCTGAGAAATCTCAGAGCATTCAGTGACTGTACACACGGCTGTCTGACTCTAATGTCCAACTCACCCAGATGGAGACGAGCGAGGAGGCGTAGAAGGACGTGAGCAGCATGGAGTTGCCGAACATCAGGATAAAGCAGACGGCGAGTGTGGCCTGCATAACGGGACACGGAGGAGAGGAGGTGTCATTCATCACTAACCTGTGGTTTTCACACAGCTGTGCACGGTCTGTCGCTGGAATTAGAATACATGCCTAACACGGGAGCTTGGCAGCGAGCACAGAGGCACAGCCGGCTTTTGTGGGTTTCCAGTGGTCTCATAAAAAACACTCAGCTTTACATTCACTTTCAAAAAACAACAGCTCTGCCTCTGTACGGCAGGAGGGTGGTCTGGGATAGACTGTAGAGGGTGTCAGAAATAAGTCTTATTGTGTCACGGTGCCACTGAGAACACTCCAGAGATTTACACAAATGGGATCAACTTTGAATACACAGCCGCTAGCACAGTTTAATCCTATTCAATGGACTCTTGATGGTTAATCTCACAGTGAAGAGTGAAATCCACGCTGCATCGTGTAGATCCAGTGTTCACTTTAATTGCGTGTTTTCAAAAAAAATATCTAGTTTACTACCATTGATAACTACGAAAACAAGCCCAGATACAGCTGAGAGGCTGTATCCAATATCTTCTGTTGACGAACAAACTGATTAATCAACTTTCAGTATCGTTTTATCACAAATCAATGAATCATTTTTCTTTCAAACTAAAATATCGAACACTCTCCAATTCCAGATTCTGAAAGATGAGGGCTTGCTTTTTTTTTGTTTTGTATCAAGATAACCTGAACATTTCAGGGCTTTAGGATCCATTTAAAGATGTCAGCTTCAGATCTTACTAATTACAACATGCAATTTGCACTATTTTTAAGACTAAACACTCAATCATAGAAATAAGTGAGAGATTAGTTGATCATAACAATAATTGTTAGTTATAGTCCTTCACGCTTGTTTGTGCCCTGTAACAAGCGACACAGCTAACGCTGATCAACAACCCTGTAGGTCATAGAGGACACACACGCCTGGTTGTGTGTCCGTATTCAAGAAAAGATTCTTGAGCATACACACCCAAAGCTAAAGTCATTTGCCAAGCTCTCTAAATTATGCAGAGCTATATGCCCTCCTCTGACATAAATCTCCACCATCTCACCACAAAGGGCCTTCTCCTTATCTGTGGAGCGCACAGTCCCTGGCTAACAGCCTGGCATGCTGAGGGGATTAGGGGGAAAGAATGTGGAGGAGAGGGACCAACGGCCAGAACACCACACACACACACACGCACACACACAGACACGCAAACACATTCTCAAAACATTTCTACACATTCTCACACCAACACAGATATACTTTTGTCCTTGGCAGGATGAACCAATTTGCCCACATATCCTCTCTTTCTAAAGCATTCGTGCAGGCACAGTGGCATCGTTAATGCTAAAGAAAGTCGGCCCTGTTTCGGCGGGTGCTGTCCTCGCAGCTCATGAAACTCTTCGGTCCGAGAAGCTGAGCGAGATAAGGAGAACTGTAGCAGAGCACATTACAGCTCAGATGTACAGCAGCCTGAGAGACTTTCACTTACAGTATGTTGGCCACCACACGCACACAGAAGAAGCTAATGTACATTTGTGAGTCATCAGAATACTGAGCAGCATCTAAGTAAATGCTAAAAACCTCCACTACCTGCTCAGGTCTGCATTCCTCTCTTCATTCTGTGGTTTTTTTGTCTGATGCACACAGCCTGGTGAAGTCACCTTTTCTATCTGTATTTTCAATCCTTTTGTTGTTTGTGTCTCAGTAGCTCAGTAGTTCTCTGCACTTTGGTCTGATGAGTCCAAATTGGAGATTTTCATCATCACTTGTTCTTAACAGGACAATGAGCCCAGACACACCTCCAGGCTTTGTAGGGGCTGTTTGACCGAGAAAGAGAGTGACGGAGTGCTGCATCAGATGATCTGGCCCCCACAATCACCTGACCTAAACCAGCTGAGATGGTTTGGGGTGAGTTGGACCTCAGAGTGAAGGAAAAGCAGCCAACAAGTGCTCAGCACCTCTGGGAGCTCCTTGAGGACTAAAACCATCCAGGTGACGACCTCATGAAGCTGACTGAGAGAATACCAAGAGTGTGAAAGCTGTCAGCACAGCAAAAGGTGGCTACTGTGAAGAACCTGAAATAGTACAGTAGAGTACTGGTAACAAATACATATGTAACCTGTGTACATGGTAACCTGGTGGTAAACTATGTAATGTTACGAAACAGAAACACTCTTAACACTCTAATGACGGACTGATGTAGGATCTACTGTACCATGTGAGTGACCAGGATGGATTGCATCTTGGCAGCGCCGAGGTAACCCAGAATATAAGAAGCAAACAGCGAAGCCACCTGGGAAAGAAAAAAAGACAAACTTCAGAAACCTCCAACACTGAATCATGTACTATGTGTGTGTGTGTGTGTGGGGGCCAGTTTCACAAATCCACACATAATAAGACATTTCATGTCTATTTTCCATATCACACACTTATTTACAGGGAGCTGAAAGTTAATGTTGTTTCTGTAAAATGTGACCACTTTCTGATAGAGGCTGGATTTTAATGTCCTTCAGCTGCTTCTCTGGAAACGTTAAACCACTGTGGGCTTAAAATACTGAACCATAGTATAATAGTAAAAATACTGACATAGATATAGAGGCAGGAAATAGATAGTATAGATGTTGTATTCATTCCAAAACAAAACTGTGTTGATGGAGATGGTGAGTGTGAAACAAAATTTGCTTTAAGAAAACTTAAAATAATAATAATAATAAAAATAATGTATAAATCAAGAAAAAACTAGGACCGCAATTTATGTGTAGTAACAACAATTATCATCAGTTATTATCATAACTAAATAATGAATAATAGCTTTATAAATACATAAAGAATAAAAGCAAAAACAAAGATGAAAAGAAATACAGAAAGAGTAATATAGATGTTCATCTGTAATGATGTCTATAAATCTGAAAAATGGATTTTAAAGAAATTTTAAAGAAGTCACTGATTCTGCGAGCCTTTTCTCCTTCCAAAGCCGAGGGGTCCTGATGGCAGAAGCACAGCCACCTTTGCATTTAAGTGTTGACCTTGGAGCGGCCAGCAGGGTCCCACCTGAGGATCTAAGGCTGCCAAGAGGCTCGTATGGAGTCAGCATGCTGCTATGTAGCTTGAGGCCCAACCCAGAGGTGCTTTAAACTTGACTGGTAAAATCTCAAAACCAATTCTAAACTGAAGGGAGAGCTAGTGAGGAGACACCAGGACTGGGGTGATGTTCTGTCAGCTATTAACACCAGTAAGTAGCCTCGCAGCTGCACTCTGAACTAGCTGTAGGCGAGAGAGTGACGTTTAGTTTGTACCAGTCAGAGGTGAGCTACAATAGTGGAGTCCAGAGAAAAGGAATGCATGGACGACTTCTCCCTGGTCAGTGTGAAAGCACTGGATTGATTCTGGGATGGTTGGTTCTGGTTTGAAGGAAACTGTTTAGATCTGTGGCTGAAAGCTGACAAAATCTACGTTAAATATATGTATATGTATCTATGAATGGATTGTGTGACTGAAACAGTTAATTATCATCGATTAATGAATGAATCCGTTTTTAAAAGTGGTGAATCCATGTTGCATCTCTATCCTCTTTTTCCTGATACATTTGTATTTAATTAAGCATCACAACCAAACATCACTCAATTTGCCAATTAATTATTCTATTCCCCTTTTTCTGCATCTAAATAATGAATCACTGCTCTAGATTTAAAATGGAGATGCAAAACAAATATTAAAAAGGCTTTCAAATGTAACGTTGTTATGCATTTGCTCATTATATGTCGTCTTACCATTTCCTGCAGGAACATTTACAGTTCCCTTTGTGTGACTGCTGTAACTTACAGATGTGTAAGCAGTGTGCCACCACAGAACACAGAATAAGGGAGCACATTTATGAATTACCACACTTTAAGATTCTATTTCTTTGATTTTCCACTGACTTTTTAAATTTGGTTAATCAAACTGTAATAAAAAAAACCTAGTTATGTACAGGCACATAGCACTTAAGGGATATGAGGTCTGATAATACTATAGAGCAAACAGGACATTATAGAGGAGTGAGCAGTGGATGGCGAACATGTTCAATTAGAAGCTTAAAAACATAAAGCAAAGGGATATGAGCTGATAAATAACTGGCCTGCTGTTAAAACCTCTCGTACAGAAAGCAGCAGTGGCCCCCAGCGTGGGCTTAGCTGTTGCTAAGTGCAGATGCTCGCAGCATTGACCTGTTTGTTTTGGAGTCGCGGTTCAAACTCCAGCTTTTCGGTCTGCCAGCCCACATTCTTTCACTCTTTAACCCACCATCTCTTTCTTTAACTTGCTTGGCTGAATCTCTAAAAGACTTTGTCCTTCTCTCTGTCTCTGTACCAGGCGTATTGTTGCGATTGAACTATCAATCATTTTTCTTTTGGCCATGCCGGCCAACTTCTGCGTATCTTGCAGCTTCCTCGCCGGAGTCCTGTGTTCTCTCCAACTCTATTTTCTCCCAAACCTCACGGCCCCTTCTCCTTTCTCCCCATATTCTCTCTCACTGTTTCTCTTGCTCTGTGTTTACCTGAGTGAGCAGCACAAACTGGGCAAACTGCCACGGCAGCATGAAGCACAAATTGGAGATGCCCAGAGCGACCATGGCTGTCCTGCTCGGGTTCCTGGTCCTGGGGAGGGAAGAGAAGGGGGGGGGGGGCAGCAGGGGGGAACAGATAGAGTGGTGACAGAGTGTGGGTGCAGAGG
Source organism: Pempheris klunzingeri (assembly GCF_042242105.1). NCBI lineage: Eukaryota > Metazoa > Chordata > Actinopteri > Acropomatiformes > Pempheridae > Pempheris > Pempheris klunzingeri. The sequence goes on along the minus strand of NC_092019.1, from coordinate 24,866,570 downwards.
AGATAAGGGAAGCTGCATTCTAACTGCTGAGAAAACACACACACACATACACAAACACACATATTCCCTCTCCTTTTAAAGCTGGTGGGAGAAGAAATCCCTTTACTCACTGCACAAGGTAACGTCCACTAGTTGAAGTGCAATGAGAAGGCTACTAGTATGTACCTTAACTAACCACACTGCCTGTTTTCAGTGCTCTCTTTAGCAGACAATACAAGCCAGCTGTGCTTCACCTCAGTAATTACAACAACAGTAGCATTTGGATCATATTTCACTTGGGTGGTTTCACATATTCAACAGGGCGTTCAAATGAAAAGAAAGCCTTCGGTTGTTGTTGCAACAAAAATATCAGGCACCAAAATACAAAGGCTTCTTTTATGAGGTCTTATGAGAGTGTAGTGACACTACTGGCAACATGTGCTGCATGAGCTATGAAATAACCTCTCAGTCAGAGGTGAAGTTGAGATTTTGATATTCATTTAAAGAAAGAAAATGACTTCTACTCTGGCATTATGTTGGTGGATCTATGTTGTAATATGGAGACGTTGTTACTGGGGTAATAAGACCTCCTGGGGCTTCACTTGAGGCAGAAGGTAAGTTTACCGTAAGATGTAGGTGAGAAGGAGCATCTGCAGGACTAAGAAGGGGTAGGCAAAGCTCTCCCTCAGAGGCGGAGTCCACATCACACGAGTGCTCTGGTAATATACATGAACACACACACACACATTTAAAAAGTGGGTCAAAAGATCTCAGTAGATGGAAAAAACATCAGAGTGAGTGAGGTCGTATGAAGTATGGACATACTGGGTCTGACCTGTTTAACGATGGAAAGATTTTAACTAACACAACAGACCTCAAATTACAAAAGCACGCAACAACTAAAAGCATAAACTATGTGAGTTTAGTCAGCATAACTGGATATTTCCTACTCATTCTAAACTGTATGAATACTTCTTGTTCTAAAGGACAAGTTTCTCCATGTATGCAGACGTAAGTAAAACAAAGTAACACCTACATTTACAAAAGACATCTTTCATGCCTCTTAAACTGTCACTGTAATGTTTGGAACACTATAGTGACTTCCTGTCTAATGTATTGTTGGTGACTGAGCAGCCCTAGAGCAGCGTGGTGGCGCCGTGGTTAGCACCGTTGCCTCACAACAAGAAGGTTCCTCTGGCCGGCAGGTTTGTGGCTTCCCACAGTTAACTGGTGACTCTGAATTGCCCGTAGGTGCGAATGTGAGAGTGAATGGTTGCTTGTCTCCATGTGTTGGCGCTGCCATTGACTTGCAACCAGTCCAGGGTGTACCCTGTCTCTCACCCTCTGTCAGCATGGCTCCAGCCCCACCGTGACCCGTAAGGATAAGCCGTATAGACAATGGATGGATGAACAGCACTGTAGAAGTGTCCCATTTACACCAAGTCTTTACTTGCTAAGAAGTTTCTTAATAAGTTTTCATGGTTGTACTGGATTTAGTAAGTCACTAGTCTGAAACTAGTTACTGATGTAGTTACCGTGAAGTTACTAATAACTAGCTAATACTTACTGAGACCTCACATTCACAGTTAGGAATGGATTTATGAGCAGCTGGTTCGGCCCATTCCAGGACATTTCTACCCTTTGGAAGGACAAACTGGCTGCTGTATTCCAGGTCAGCATTCTTTGCTTCTTACATTACAATTTCTGACAGATGTTATTGTCCAAAGCTTTGTTTTACTGTTTGCCAGCAAGTTGCACTGTTTCTAAATACTGAAAATGTTTAGATGTAAGCTGACATGTTTCCTGTGGAGATGTTCTAGAGCAGATCGTTATCACCTAAATCCAATTAAATGCTGATCCCTTTACTAATCCCTTTACTAATCCCCTCACTAATGTGAGCGACTCGGACTTCTGACACCCGAAAATATGGCAAATTGCACGGACTTGGCTTTCTCTTATTATTATTAGCAAAGAGCTGTGCAGAAAACATTCACTGTCTCGTTCTGAGCCGACGCTGACAGCTGCTTTTGTCAGGTCAAAATGACAAACAGCACCGCCAGCAATTAGCTTGACAAGAGGACAAAATTAAATTTGTCTGTCGTCGGGTTTGTGTGCTTTCTGGATGCCGGTGTCTGTACTCAAACAAAGATCATCTGTGAGAGAAGAGCCTCCACTCTGTGACACTCTTCTCTAGTTGCATGCTTTTAGCGGATAACATGACATTCTCACAGTAAAACTTTCATTCATCTAATGATAATCATCATCATCAAGGCTAACAACTCCATCACTTTTCCAACACATGGCAGCTTTACGTTGCTGTGGGGAAGCTGCAGCCTTTATGCTAAAAAAAAAAAAACTGTTTACTGCTAAACTTTCCCCTCCTCCTCAAGCATTCACCATCACTTTGTCTGCAGCTCGCTCTTTTCTCCCTCACCATGCACACTGGCCCATCCATGTCCTACTACACCTTAGGCATCGTTGTCGTACTTCTTCATGAAATGAAGCCACGCTTGCGGACCATTTCTTCCTCTCCACCATGACTCCTTTTCCAGCTGCACGCATGACTTCTAAGTCATTGTTTTGCAATGTGCAACTGTCAGCATCGATAAAAGGAACTCATAACCTGGAAGGCATACGATCCTGATGTGTCAGGCAATTCAGAGCCGCTTCTCAACTGGAAGTGATTCTCAATCCCTACATGTGGTGCATGAAACCTGTCAAGGTCAATTAAAATACACAGGAAATGTAATGAATACATAGAGCCACATCATCCAACGTGACCCTGAGCTTCCACAGAAAGTCAGGTAACCAGTTATTTAGACCTCACAGGTCCGAGAGCCAAGGTGGAGGAGCAGCTTGAGTTAACAGCTTTCTGTACTCTCCGTACACACCACAATGCAGTGAATAAACAATAATCCATCCACCCACTGTATCCAGCTTATCCGCCAGGGTCACGGGGTGACAGGGTCACAGCTGACTTTGGGCAAGAATAAATAATAATAATGACTATAAATAAATTCCTATTTTTTGTGTTTTTAGGAGCATTTCTTTTTCAGTTACAGACATCATGATGTACTGAACATGAATGGTCTTGCAGCAACGTGTATCGAGATACTATTGTTATGATGGTCAATGTATTGTGATAGTATCAACCTTCCTCTGTGATTCCCACCCCTTCTGTTCACTGGCCAGCTCTAGCATTTAGGTCAAAATAAGTATTTGTATCAGCAGATACTCCGTACTAAAAGACCCTAGTTTTCTGTTCCCTTCTTGGTTGTTTGGAGAAGTTGAATCTGTCTACCACCATTTATACATCATAACACACTTCAAGCAACAACCTCACACATCTGTCATCTCAGTTACATCACCAACTCAGTGCTTACTGCAAAAAAAAAGGGAAAATCACAGATGCTCCTCAAAAAGGTGCAAGAAAATACTGGAGAGAGGAGGGCATGGTGTTTAAAGGGACTGAGAAACACCTGTCACAACTGTGCGTGTGCATGTGAAGGTGACTGCAATGTCACTGTATTGAGCTGTAAAATACAGACTTGCTATTTGTTCAGGAGGAAACCGGAGAGAAGGAGGTACGTGGAGGGATTCGGCTTTGAATGTGAGCCAAAACCAACTCTAAGCTCCTTTGAGAGTTGAAATGAGTCCCTATTAGCCACCCTCTGCTTTTCTGAGAGCTTTTTTCATTTGGAGTTTTACACATTGCAGCTTACAAACGCTCAACTCTCCTGACTCTCTGACAACAATATTAAGGGCAGTGCACTCACCTCGCCGTGATTGAAGAAAAAACACATCGTGGTAACGACGCCACCCAGTCGACTGCCACTGCACGGGTGAATGGAAAGAGGTGGGGACACAGGGAGCAGAGAGACAACCAACAGATTCAGAAAGATCCTCTTCAATCTCACGTTTCAAACCCGTATTTGACAGAAGAGAAATCACAAAGCTGCTCTGTGTTTCTGTCTAAGCCTGACAGCTGGGGGATGACGTGCACATAAAAGTAGATCCCCTCATGCCTCGTGCCCATCTGAGCATGAGGGGACCGAGTGGACCTACCTGAGGTAGGCACCGTAGATGAAGAACAGGCTCATCATCGCACCGTTCAGCAGGAACACCCAGGTCACATAGAAGTACGCCGGGTCGCCCATCCCTAATGTACACAACAAAACACACACACACACACACGATGTTCAGTCAGTCAGATAATTTGATGTTTAAGTCATTTATCAACCAAAATAATCAATTCTGCCAATAACCAATACAGAAGAGAAGAAAGGTTAAGTCTATGTTGACAAAGCTTGTCGGAATGCACCTGTGCCTTCACTCAGCTTTCTGTAACACTGGAAGTGGCATGCACAAGTCTCCTTCAAACAGTAAGGTAGGTCACTGCAAAAATAGCCCATGAAACAGGAAGTAGCCTATCTGTGCAGAGCTTTCGGCCAGGGTGATAAATTCATGGTGCTCTGCTCTCCCTGCGAGGGAGCCACATATCGCACTCCCCTGCTGCAGGCTTTCTGTGCTTTTACTGTCCCCATTGTGATTTCACATTACTTCCAAAAGAAAAGCACCATTACATACAAAATAAATGAGCGTGTTGTAAAATGTACACCTTGTGTATGTGTGGCAAGTTACCAATGTCATATATGGCTTTGTGCACAAAGTGGGTATATGTGTGCTCAGAATGTGGGGGATTCTGTAAGCGGTGAGTCTTGTTTGACACGGAAGTCGAACACAAAGCATTTAGTCGGAGAATAATGTACAAAAGTGCACATAATCACATGACAAATCATGTTTGTGTGATTATATACACAATAAAGCATAATCGTGACACAAGAACACAAATAAAAACACAAATAAAAAGAAAAGCCAAACAACACGTATCAGTTTAGGTTGGACTACAGGCTGTTTTTACTGAGCAGGAGAGAAGCAGAACTGAGATTAGTATGAGAATATGTGGACAAAGACAGCAGACATGAGATTACATTAAACTGAAGAATAATGCTTCTGATTTTTTATACAGGGGGTCAGTTTGCACTCAGGGATCTGGTGTGCAGACGCAGGTTCCTCCTGATGACAAACTGTTTGTTTCACCTCACTGAATTAGCCGGCACGAAGAACAGACTGACAGGTCTGTAATAACTAATACTGCACTTGGAAGCGTGTTGATTTCACCATGATGTGACGTTAAATCACGGAAAGAGAAGAAGCAGCTTGTTCCAACAGCATCTCAGTGTGAAGATGTTATTGCACACTGTGTCATTCTGCGTCTCACAAAGATAATGTCCTGGCTGACAGTTGCAGGGAGTGCTCCCGCTTTCTGTTCGCTCTGACGCAAGGGGGCTTGCGTCAGTCTCATGTAAACACTGTGAAAACAGCCTGTGTACACCGACCCTGGGGTGCCTCGCCTCGCTAATGAGACTGACAGAAACACACAGAACGCAGCTCCACAAAGGGAAGCCGACAACAGTTTTTGCTTGTTTGCTGTCAGCAGATTTACCCTTCTAGGAAATATCAGAATCCTATTTGTGTCTAATAGGTTAAAAGCATTTTTCCTTCCCTCAGGGTACTCTGATAATAAGCACATTTCCTTTGCCTGCTTCTCCACCTATTTGTTTTGCTGCTGTTTGGACCCTCACTGTCACACCTTTGCTTTTTCTTTTCATTGATAAATGGTGTTGAAATTGATTAATTGATCAACAGAAAAGTAATTGGCAACCATTTTGACATTTATTTCCAGTTTCTAAAATGTGAGGATTTTTCTGCTGTCTTATATTATAGTAGTCATTATTAAAGAAACAGTTCAGCATTTTGAAAATACTCTTATTCTTAACTGGACTAGCAGACTAGAGTCTCCACTGGCTGTCTGACAACCTCACAGTGACGAATAGACTCCAACAAGTCACTGCATCCGGCCAACAAATAGTCTGGCAACCGACGGTCACATTACATGACCTTTGGACAGAGCCTGGCCAGCTGTTTCCCCCTCCAATTTTCAGTCTCCATGCTAAGCCGAGTATCCTGCTGCTGGGTGAAGCCTTATTTTGATCTGACAGACATCAGAGTGGCATCAATCTTCTCATCTAACTCCAAGAAAATAAAAGACCATATTTCCCAGATTTTTTTTATTTGAGCAAAAATGCCAATACTTGCAGGTTTCAGCTCTCCAGTGTGATGAGTTCGTTTTTTGCCGGTTTATCTGAACGAAAAAAAATAAAAACACTAACAAAAAATAAAAAATGATAATTAATTGCAGTCCTGTTTGATAAGATTATTCATGTGTTTTTATGTTTATGTAAAGAACAAGGATTGGAGGGAAAAACTGATTTGCCAGTAATCTGTTGAGCATCTTTATGGAAATGTTTTTTGAATGTAAATGTTGTATCGGTGGTTCAGTTGAAAATAATAATAAGAATGAATTCCTTCTGTGAAATTGAAACTGCCGACTTTCCACAAGGCTGTTTCGACTGCATGTGTCAAAAAGCCTGTGAAGAAATTAGTCAATTCAGTATGAGACTGAGTGAGAATTGTAAATGTGAAACTATCACTATGTGTAGTCATCATTCAACTTACTGTGTGTGTGTGTGTGTGTGTGTGTGTGTGTGTGTGTGTGTGTGTGTGTGTGTGTGTGTGTGTGTGTGTGTGTGTGTGTGTGTGTGTGTGTGTGTGTGTGTGCGCGTGCGTGCGTGCGCGCTGTGCGTGCTCAAATCAGTATATTTGGAGATCAGACTGGAGCTCCAAGGCAACAGTCTGTACCTTCACAGCTGTCCACAGGAGTGAGTCCCTCTCCTCTGTTGATGGACCAGCACATCTTCGTGGGAATCCCAAAGTAGCCCATTACAGCCGTGTAAATCCGGTACCAGCTGGCCAGGACCACCTGGGGAGCAGAGACAGGCACAATCAGTGCAAAGCCTGCTCAAATATGTTTGAAAGGCCTTTCTGCCCTTTTATCTCTGGGGAGTACAGACACACAGGATTCCCATTGTACGTCCCATCACTTTTCCTAAAAGGCTCTTTGCACAGTAAACAGTGCTGCTCCTAATACAACTGAGCGAACTAAAAAGCATGCTGGTAAATAGAAACAGCTAATGAATGTATGAAACTTTTAGGGCAAGGTCACACTGGCCTTTGATAAATACACATTTGTTGGGGCATGAGGCCAAAATGTAGGACACCACGGCCAACAATAATGATGTTACACTGTGTGATGACAAAACACTCAGATATACAAACACTCAGCTAAACATGGAAGACATGTGGAATTACTAATGATTACAATGTGTTAAATAGGTAAATATCAATTAAATTGCATACGAAAAATAAAGTGTATCAATAATGAATAATATCTTAATTAGGGGCTGCCTAAGTCAGGGCTGCCCAGATGAAGTTGTGACCTGACGTGCTGCATTAATTAATATTGTTTCATTCATGGCTGAAAGCGTTTCTGTCACTGGGGGACAAGTTTTGCTATATTCTTCACTACAGTGGCTAATTACCTGCTGTACATTTAAACCATCTCTGCTCAAGCACTCACAGCTCTCCACTTCTTTTGCCGACTGTCTCACTAATTCCATAGTTGTTGAGTTACAGTCTGGCTTCTCTAAGCCTCTCCTGCTCTCTCTTGCTGGCTGCGTCTCATGTTTAAACTGTTCCTCTGCCTCCTTTAATGAGACGGGGACAGACTAAATGCTGTTTATTTGCTGTGTTGGAGGCGAGGCTCCCTGGATCACCCAGCAATAAGCAGCATCCTGGTAAACTGTATGTACAACACAATGTGTTACGACTTAACGTTACACTGTACAATGTTTAGCTGCTTGTGCTCATCACACAACCGTGATCGTTGTAACCTGCTAGCTGTTAATAATTGTGTCAAAGTAAACCGCCCTGTGATTGAACAGTATTCCACAGATTCACTAAAAAAGCCTAAAACACAACGTGTCCAATGCTGATACTGCTGCCTGCTGTACCTCACACTAGAATTGCTGAAAAATGCTGTAAAGGGTCTGCAAAGCTGAAGAACGTCTTCCTGATAAAATCTCAACGGACAATAGATCTCTTACTCTTTTTTTTTGCAAGAGAATACATGGAGTTTTCTTTACAACAAAAAGGATGCGTTCTACAACCTTGTATCTAATGCAGCAATAAGTAACATCTGGAGATGTGGTGTTTTGTGAAATTTGAACGTGTATGGTAGAATACTGTTTTAAAGTCTGATAACAGCAAATAAAGCAGTTAACCCAAAGTGTAAACACTGAGACGTGTAAAGCTTCCAAACTGTAAATCATAGGAACAGCAAGCCAAAACGAGCTTTACCTCTGGATAGAGATTGAATCTCTTCAGTGTGTTAATAACCAGCGGGTACTCCGTCAGCCTATCGTTCATGATCATGTGGAGGCCATCCAGGAACGAGGGAGCCTCAATAATGGTCTTATAGTAGGAATAGTAGAGTCCCTGGAACCAAAAGAAGACACGTGCACTCGATTAAACTCGTGCAGGAAAACCCAAAATGAGAAAGACGTTAGAAAGAGAAATGTCAGGGAGGTGTGACAGAGAGAGGAAGGACAAAAAGACAAATAACAACAAAAGGAGACACGGCAGACAGACCCTAAATATAACTCTACACCATATAACTCAGACAGAAGGAAGATGAACGAGTTACACGGGCTCAGCAGATGGCAGCAGCTCACAGCCCATTTGGCAGCACACAGCAGGGATGAGGGAAGAAAAAATATTCTGTTTGCATATGATTAAACCGTCACCTTCAGTGTCATCTCTCAAAAGGGCATGAAGCTCCCCCTGCATGTTAAACATCAGCAGCGCTGCACAGTTTTCATAATAACTGTGATACATTACCATACGCTGCTTATAGTTTTGTAACATTGTGGGAGGAAATTTTCATATACGGCTGATATGGAGTCACAGGCCTTGAGGGAAGGTCACAGCACACTTGTGCCCTGGAGAACATTCACTCAGTTGCCCTCACTCGCTTCACCTAAAGCCCGTACAACTGACAAATTCAAGCCTGCGTTCCCTGTCGTGATCACCTGACCGACCCTGGCAGACACGCAGGTCAGAGTTCACTTGTTCGACTCGGCCTTGCAATTGCCCTTGGTCGTCAAATAGAAACACAGCGTTTGAAAATGTCAGTCATTATTCTGCCACTGTGTCACCACCTGGTTCTGTACAATAGCACAACAGCAGACAGCGCCACTTTCACCGGTGCTTCAACGGTTAGTGATCGCTCTGTTCAACATTTATTTATTTACAACCCCCGTTAGAGCTGTGATATTACCATTCTGTTAGCAGAACCTTTATGGCGACTAGCTCTGAAACTCAACCATGTATGAATCATTTCATTCTTAACAAAACAACACGAGCAGAAATAGTGAACACTTGCTTGATTTCAGAATTGGCATTTACATCCTGTAAGTTAGACAGAATCACAGTGGTAGAGCTGAAACAATAAATCAGTTTTCAGACAAAAATGCAAAACATTTCCTGGCTCCAGCTTCTGAAATTTGACTCTCATGGGGTTTGAGCTGTTGGTCTGACAAAACAAGACATTTGTAGACTCTATAAGTAAGAAGGATTTTATCATTTTTATCTAAATATTAGAATCAGCCAGCCATTTTAATAATTACTGGTGCACCCCATCATACAAGCAATGCACTACTTACCATCTCTGTCCGAAAAGCCATTTCTTTCTCCAGGTTAGACAAGTGTGAGAAATGTCTGTCATTCTCGAACAGCTGTGAGAGATGATGCCTGATCACAGGAGGAGAGATGAGCCAGGAGTTGCTCCAGTAAGCACAGCAATCACATAGCAACTAGTCATAGAATACTGAGAGAGTAACTCACCAGTGGAGATACCCAGTGAGAGCAGCTGTGGACAGAGAGAATTAACTTTAACTGCAGAAACACAAGCCACTACTAGCACTGAGCCACTTCCACTACTAATCATGGTGCATTCACTGAGGTCAAACACTGATGTTAGCTTAAACTTTGCCAGGAAAAAAAAAACCTGTTAACACGTGTGCAGCTGACATGTCACAGAAGCAGAGAAGGGCAGAGACTGCTTGGATTTTAATGAAAGGCATCAAGAGGTAGCTAACGCTGGTGAGCTAGCGTGTAGGTGAGCTAACGTTAGCCAACTGATCAGAGGCGGAGATAACTTAATTCAGCCAATGCTACGAGCGTACACGTTAGCAGAGCCGTTAGCTAGGGGGGGCTCGCGGAGATGCTAGCAGGCTAACGCTCCTAACTTACCGAGGAGAAGAGTGATTCCCAGCTTCGCGACAGCGGAGGGAGTTAGCCCCAGCTTGTGTCTGATGCTGGAGAGCCCGTTTGAATGGGAGCTGCTGAAGGCTTTGCCCTCTCTGCCTGCTCTCCTCACGTTACTTTTACCGGGGGGCGAAACAAGCGGGCTCCTGTCGCGGTCAGTCCGGCTCGCCGGACTCTTCCCGGTCTGTTTTCTGTTTTTAGCCACCATGATTATCCAGGAGGAGCCCGAGGTTAGGCGGCCGTCGGGAGGGAAATGGAGGAAAAGCAGAGGGGTAGGAGCAGGGCAGCTCCCACGGTTGCTGGTATCTGGTGCTCGGATCTGCCCCTTCACTACCTGAGCAATGCTTTCGCTGGTTCCTCCTTTGGCTCGCAGACGCTCGTAGAAACCTTATGAGGCTTCGCCCCCTGCTGGCGGCGCGGCGCCACTACAAGGAGCTTCTGGCGGTTACCATGGCAACTGGCTGGTCGTGGGTACCAGCCCGAGGCAACAGAGCAGGAGTGTTTACCTGGGGAGGAAGGTACATTACACATTCCTGGGGCTTTTTGACCCAGAATGTTTAAATTAAAGAGGTTTGTTGGCAGTGTAGAGGATGCTTTGAAACAGCAAGAAGCAGAAGTTTGGACACACCTTCTCATTCAGTTCATCCATCCATCTGTCTATTATCTGTACCGTTTATCCTCCAGGGTCACCAGCCAACCACAGACACACTCACATCTACGGGCAATTTAGAGTCACCAATTAACTTGCATGTGCTGCTGGAGGAAGCCAGAGTTTCTCATTCAATGGTTTTTCTTCATCTTTATTATTTTCTACATGTATATTAATATTGAAGACATTAAAACTATGAAGGACCACATATGAAAGTATATAGTTAACATAAAGTGTTAAACAAACCAGAATATGTTTCATATCTCAGGTTCTTCACAGTAGCTACCTTTTGCTGTGCTGACAGCTTTCACACTCTTGGTATTCTCTCAGTCAGCTTCATGAGGTCGTCACCTGGATGGTTTTAGTCCTCAAGGAGCTCCCAGAGGTGCTGAGCACTTGTTGGCTGCTTTTCCTTCACTCTGAGGTCCAACTCACCCCAAACCATCTCAGCTGGTGTAGGTCAGGTGATTGTGGGGGCCAGATCATCTGATGCAGCACTCCATCACTCTCCTTCTTGGTCAAACAGCCCCTACAAAGCCTGGAGGTGTGTCTGGGCTCATTGTCCTGTTAAGAACAAGTGATGGTCCCACTGAGCACAACCCAGACTGGATGGCATGTTGCTGCAGAATGCTGTGGTAGCCATGCTACCTTGAGTTATGAATAAATCACCAACAGTGCCACCAGCAGAGCCCCCCCCCACACCATCACACCTCCTCCTCTATGCTTCACACACACATGTAGAAACCATCTGCTCAGCTTTTCTGTGTCTCACAAAGACATGGGAGGGGGGGGGGGGGGGGGTGTGTGGAACCAAAAATCTCCAATTTGGACTCATCAGACCAAAGTACAGATTTCCACTGGTCTGATGTTCATTCCCTGTGGTTCTTGGTTCAGGCAGCTCTCTTCTTCTTCTTCTTCTTCTTCTTCTTCTTCCTCAGTAGTGATTCTCACTGATTCACACAAGCTCCTCTGAACAGTTGATGCTGAGATGTTTCTGCTGCTTGAACTCTCTATCCTCTGCAGCAGAGCTAATTTTCCAGACTGACCTTCATGTCTTAAAGTAATGATTTACTTTGTTGAGAGGTTCTTGCCATAATATGGATCTATAGTCATCAAACAGAGCTATTCACAGTATAGAGCTGAAACTCCATAAATGAACCGTTGACTGAAAACCATTCCAGGTGACGACCTCATGAAGATGGTCATCAACAGTCACTGGGGACATTTTTCCACACTTTTTTACACAACCTGTTTACATTACTGTTCATTCATTTGATCATTTCTGTATGCCTGCCTACCATGCTATGATCATTTATTTCATTTTAAATATTAATTTATATTCCTATATTTTACTACCTGCACTATTTCATGTCTTATGTCTGAGTCTCATTTTTACTTGCATGTTTGTAAGTAAAAATGAGCCTGAAAATTGACAAAATCACAAAGAACTTCATGTTGTAATTTCTATGTATTTATTTTACAACCTGTTTATATACTGTTTATCATGATATTATATTATATTATATTCCTATATTTCTGCTACTGTACTATAATTTGTAAAATGTTCATACAAACAAATAACAAAAATAATGTGAAACCAGTAGTAACAGATCTTACAAAAAGGTGCAAATTAAATAAAAACGTCATTGAATGTTAATTGTTAATATTTATTAATAGTTATTAACCAGAGCAGGATAAAAATATTTGCTACCAGAATATTTACACTCTGGATATACAATCTGACTTAAGCTGGGAACATTTGGCAGGTAGGACTCGTCCTCGGCTGATGGTGTTATGTGAGCTCCAGCAGCATTTCCACACCAGTAGATGTCACTGAAGGAACACTAAATATCTCCACTCTAAACTGTCTGATGCTGATCAGAGATTTAGTTTAGCACATTATTTTTGGGGGGGTTTCATACACCCACATTGCCACACTCCAGCTGCAGCCTTGTTATTGTCATCTGTGCATGGAAGAGATTCTGCAAATTCCCAGAAAATTGTCTTTTCCTAAAACTATAGCCACTGAGGATTCTGGCAGTTGATTAAATCTAGGCTCTGTGATGATGGTCCCTGTGGGTTGAGACATGGCTGCACCGGTAGAAAACTGGATGGTGTGGTGCTCTATCTGGCAGCAGAGACAGGAACACCAGGAAAGACGAGTTGATCTCATCTGTTTAGCTTGGAGAAGGACAGAGAGGGAGCAAGAGGGGACAAACTGTCCTGTGCGGTGGGAACATCATGACAGCTCACCTCAGACATCCGCCGGGGGGGGATCTGTATGCCCATTCCCGCTCAGGGTGATGTGGTAGCGGGTCTGGGAGGTGTGCGGGGTGTGGGTGAGAAAACCAGGGAAGGAAGAGAAGTGTTTGTTTACTCTGCCGGCTCAGCACTGGGAGCCAGAATCTGCATGAGAGAAACACGAGAGAAGGAAGGGAAGATGGAGTTAAAGCTGACTGTGCACAGACTGACACCGTGGCTTTGACCCGTGCGCTTTATCTGGACAGTTTCTTTATTTGATGGCTCCCGTGACGTCCTAATAACTTCCTAAGATGTTTTGTGGAAAGAAGTACAGAATTTGACACATTTTGATAATGTCATTTAATTAACTAAAAAGCTGATGAGTCCATTTAAATCCAGGTAAATATTCATTTAGTTTGAGTAACTTTATTCCCCACTTATGTTGAAGTTTATGTTTGACTGTAGATAAAATTCACATTTCTTTAATGTCTTTCTTTCTTCAATGATCTGCTGTGTTATATGCTAAGTTTTCTTTTGTTGGATTTTCATATTTTGTTGTTATACATGACATTCAATAATGTGTGTATTTTCAGTCAACTTGTAATGAACTATAACTGTATAAAGGAAATGATCTTGATTTGCCTTATTTGCGAAAAGTAGTTGCTCTGAATGTGCCTAAACTACTGTAAAAATCTAAATGTAATTGTCCTTGTTTGATAAAAAAAAAAAAAAAACCCTCTCAAACAGTTGCATAATTCTCCACCACAATCACATTTAAATGTAATTCTCTTAAAATGGGACACAAAATGTAACTCTCACTGTGTTCAAACAGGGTTCCTCATTGGCCTGGCACATCTGACGGGATGCTTATTGTTACACCACCCTGCAGCAGTTGTAGTTGGAGCGCCATGCGTTTGTGCCCTCCCTGTTTTGTCTGTCCAAAGTCTGAAAACCACCAGCACATGTGGACATCGTATGAGGATAAAAACCCCTCCCTGTGTGCCACATCTCTCATCATAAAGTCCAGTTTCCAACACACCAAAGCCCCCTTTCTCCCCCTCGCTCTAATAGTGGTGTTTTCTTAAACTCCCGGTTGATTCATGGCTGGTGGGCCTGGACGAAATACAATAACTGAGGCTGAGTTGTCGTCAGGGATGTCAGAAACCCAAAGGTGCCGCTGGACGGGGCGGCGGTGAAGGACAAGCTATTGAAAACGGTTAGCTCAGCTCGCCATTGCACTGAGGGAATTTGTTTTTACACCAAACACAGCATGGCAGAGTGGGTGAGAGTGTGGGTGGGTGCAGTCAGGGGCTTTTTTTGCCAAGCCAGTGCCGTGGCTGTGGGCTGACGACACCCTCCATCCAAACTGCTTCACGGGGTGTGTGGATTAAAGCTAATTAAAGACAGCCAGCCCAAGCAAAATAAATTCTGTTCCTTTTAATGCAGCATCTGACGTCAAAACAGCACATTCATGGTGTCTCTGTGTGCTGTCAATGAGCAGGCTGAGGTGTGAAACAGTTCATAAGTTTAGCTTCCAGAGCAACAAGGTCGTCCTTGCTGCACAAACATCCCCCAGATGGCTGTAAGAACGGAGGTAGCGGAGGAGGAGGAGGAGGAGGAGGCTTCTGGCTCGGACAGCAGGGGGACCCATCGATGCCAAAGTAACCAAGGGGAAGACGGCTGTGTGTGTGTGTGTGTGTGTGTGTGCGTGTGTGTTTTGTTCAAACATGAAATACAATGGTCAGTAATTGCAAAATTGCAAAAGCATGAATCACTTTTTGTTGAACTAACCTCCGTGTTCATAAACACATGCTCCACGGTGTATGTGTGTGTGTGTGTGTGTGCTTATGTGGCACATTGCTCTTCCTTAGTGAAATACTACTGATATTTCTCATGATTTCGTATTTGTTTGCATGTGCAGACGTGTGTTTGTGCACACCAACATGGCCGCTGCAGTCGCAGTGTGTGTGCTCTGCTCTGTCTTTGCAACACGCCCTCACATTAGAACAACAGAGTAGGTTGGTTTCCGGTGGCTTCCAAAACCACATATATGATCTTTTCCAGCGCCCTCCACAGGACGGATGGGGGCCAGCCGAGCCCACAAATAGCTTGAGTTAGGTGACGTAACGGAAATGGAAGTGAACGGTGTGAAATGGTGACAGTGTGGTTAGGTTTAGCCATCCAGACCAGTTTGCTGGGTTTAGAAAAAGATCATGGCTTGGGTTAAAAGAAGCATGTTAGTTATGGAAGTGAAGGACGCCACGTGACGTACATGAAGTAGTTAGGTTACATACGTTAAAATAACTCTATGCTGACTTTTAGTTTCACACAGGACAGTAACAGCAGTCGGTAGGATGTAAAGTCCTTTGTTTGACCCACCTATCCACCCCAGCCTCCACCCTACTTAGACTAGGTCACTTGACTTCCTACTTTGCTGTGTCTTGGTTATTTTAACTTGCTTGAATAAACGACCACTGATCTTTGTGAAGACCAAATTCAGTTTCAAAACTCAAGATGAGGACATTTTTACAGACTGTACATAAGAAGTGGACGTAGCCAGTGTGACATCAGCCATTGTTTTATGGAGAGCTGTTCTGAAGCTAGGAGCTTGGAGCCATCTTGGTTTAACAACTGTCGCCATCTTGATTTTGGAGCCAGAAGTGAAGCAGTGAACCAGCTCCTGATTGGTTCGGCTTGGATATGCCCTGCCCTAAAGCCTAACATTATGCTTTGTTGAAGAAAACTAGAAGCTGGCGATTGAGATCATAATTTGATCAGAAAATGTTTACTGAGGTAATAAATCAAGAGAGAAGTCGAGTAATTTTCTCAGACTTCCATACAACCGGACTTCTTTTTGGCAAGTCGCCCCCTGTTGGCCATTAGAGAGAGAGCAGGTTTAGGGCACTTCAGCACTGACTTCACTATTCTGACCCAGAAGTTACATTCACTTATCTTACACAGACTGCTCAGTGGTTTTGACCACAGGAACTTTATCAGGTACCTTTTTTAAGAAACGTAGGATTGAAGGTTTCAACTGGAGGAACAAGCAACTTGTCAGCAATTCATTTGGTCCCCAATTATTATGGAGAAATCATCAATCAATGATTTTATGTTAACTTTTAATTTCTTATTGCATTTATTACATTAAAACCCTGTGACAGTCTGATACAATCCACATTCTTAGTGATATAATTGTAATAAAATCATGTCGTCTCATAAACCACAAAGAGGAAAGCATCATCATTTATTTATATGATGTTGATCTAATTTTATGTTTTTATGCATAAAAATTGCATTGTGAAAGTCTGACCTATAAAAACTGTGTGTGTGCGTGCGTGTGTGCGTGTGTGTGTGTGTGTGTGTGTGTGTGTGTGTGCGTGTGAGGAACGGGACAAGACTGGGGGAGGAATGAATTAACGAGCCAACTGGCTCCCCGTGTTGTGTGTGACATGTTTATCACAGCGCAGAAACAGATGCTGTCAATGATCACTTGTTGTTTGAGTATCAGTTATCTCAGCATTAAGGCCCATTAGTATTCTCTGGAAACCAATTCAATTAGCGCTCTCCAGGGGCCACGGGGGCCCCAACACCACATCAATCAGGTCGCAGGAGAGACGTGTGTGTGTGTGTGTGTGTGTGTGTGTGAGAGAGAGAGCACACTTCGCCTGTTGTGACCCTTCCTGGGGCTGATTATAAATGAAGCATATAGATAAATCTACCCTCCTTTTACATGTACCTATGGATATCTTGCAGACATGCTTATGAATTATTTGGTCCCAAGTTTTGCCACCACTGCAATTAAACTAACCTAACTCAAAACGTGATGTCTTGTTTCTTCAGCTGTGGGATAGATGTACTTAAGGTCGGTCTCGCTTTGATTTTTAGCATCTGATACCAAAACTTTAATGTTGGTATTTTGGTTGCGTAAACACTTGTTTGCTATCATAGATTCATGTAACTGCAGGAGATGTATGTGGACAGACCAGTGGTGGAAGGTAACTAAGTATATTTATTCAGATTTCAGGTCCTTGTACTTTACTTTCCACGTTTCTTCTCCACTACAAGTCAGGGGCAAATGTTGTACTTTTTCTGCACTTCATTTATCTGACAGATGTATCGTAAAATGATTTAACTACAGAACAAGTACTTTTATTTTGATACTTCATGTAAATTTCAATGATAGTACTTCTGTACTTTCTGTTGAATTGTTGGTGCAGGACTTTTATTCATAAAATGTGTTTACATTAACATACTAGCACTTTAGTTTAAGTAAATTATCTGAATACTTGTTCCACTAGTGGGACAGACTGAGCTGAGCTTTCTATTATGCTCAGGCTAGCTGATGGCCTTTGAATAAATGAACTGATAAAAGGTGAGTCCTCATGAGTTTAATGAAAAAGAAATAAAGGGGGAGTCTGTGTGATTGTGTGTGTGATGTGCGTAACTGTATGTGTGCATGAAAAGGTGCAAGAAGACATGTGACTTTTTATTCTCATGCTCAGATGTTTAGCTCGGCACTGTCTTTAACTCCTAGCAGGTGCTGCAGCTGTAGTACTTTCTTTCCCCCTCGGGTCATCGTCATGGTAACACCTGTTTTAGGTGGACTGAATGATGGCCTTGGCCTCATCTTAATCCCGGTAACACAGCTGCTTGGATTACTGGCACACATTGACCTCGAGCGTTTGAATCCCTCGCTTCCCGGGACAAAGCTGCCGGCCGGTTCACCTGCCGCTCAGCTGATGGAGAGATAAAGTGGTGGAGAGGCGTCAGGCCCAGCAGAGTCTGATACACATCAGACACGTTGTTTCATCTCATTAGAGGAAAGCTGCTGGTAGCTCAGTAGCACAGTGTTCCACTTGATATAAGACATTAATATTTATCAAAACTCATATCAGCATGTTGGTGTCGGTCCTCTTTGACACAAGGGGTACGATGTTGTTTTAGTGGGTATTTATTCATCAACTGATGGTAATGCTGCGTAGATATGCATAAATATGTTTTAATCGAGTTTAAAGCTTTTCCAATAGGCCAGCACATCCCTTGTCTTATTGCACCTTTGATGCAGGTAAATGAATAATCTGAGGGAAGAAATTATTAAAAGGTAATTTTGATATTCTAGCTGGGTTTTATTCTCATAAATGAGGTTGTGCTAACTTTTCACTTCCTGCCTCTACTGTAAGAGCCAACTAGAGCTTTATAAGTCACACCATATACATTTTTAACTGGGCTTCACATTTTACTGGGCTTCACATTTACTTGTCAAGTAAATAAAAAAAGGCTCAACATAGCTGGAAAAACTCTGCATGCTACAAAAAAGTGGTGTCCATGTTAAACATACAGTGTGTAAACACATCAAAGCAAATAAGGAGGTAAAAATGGACTGATGATATTGAGCTACTAAATCAGGGCAGTCATATGTGACGACTGTAAGCACACAAGGAACAATTAAAGCAGAAAAGCAGAGGGCAAGCGAGAGGCCAAGCAGCGAGTTGAGAGAGAGGACATGATTGGCTTAAGTCAGCGCAGAAAGATTGTTTCCTTTGGCCCTGCGCTGCGATTTCCTGCCCTGTGATCATCTCTTCCATATGATTAGGCCGATGTGCAGAGCATGCAGTCATATGACAGGCTTTGCCTCGCGCCGGCTGTGCAGACAAATGAAGCAGAGCAGCAACAGAGTCAGCAGGCTGGCACACCGAGAGGCTAGCGGGGCTAGCGGGGCTAGCTCTGCGTTCTCAGTGGGAGCTCAGTAGGAGACAGTGACACTGTCTGATGGAAGGTCTCCGGGGGTGGAAAGTAATGCAGTACTTTTACTCAAAGGTTGTACTTAAGAACAATTTTAGGTACTTGTACTTTGCTTTAGTATCCTTAAAGTAAACTTTATACTTTAAGAATGATTTCAGCTACTTTATAATTCTTCTCTACTAGTCAGAAGGTCAGAAGGAAGTACTGTACTTTATTCTTCACTACATTTCTTCACCACTATAGTTACTAAATACTTTCACTTGACATACAAACACATAGGACTGAACAAACATATTATTTATGTGTACAAATTATGATCTAGTTTGCATAAGGTAAAACAAATATGTCAGGGCCTTGAAGGCTTTTGATATTTAAAGCACATTTTACTTTTGCTTTTAGTCAAGTAGAATTTTGATTGCGGGACTTTTACGTGTGAAAGAGCATTTTTAGTTTTACTTAAGTAAAGGGTCTTTACTTTTAGGGTCACCACTAAATATCTCTCTCTCTCTATATATATATATATATATATATATATATATATACATATCGGGCAAACCAGGCCTGAGTAGAGTCTATGTAAAAGGGCAGAGTCTATGTAATATAATTAGCCCAAATCAGTGAGTTCTTTTTCAGACCCTACACAATACCAGAGAGGCCCTGCTCTCCCTCAGTAACCTCCCCAACCACATACACACACACACACACACACACATCGTCAAACTCCCTAGCTAGCACCACCACTAACCTCCAGAGAGTCACCCAGCTGGGACCTTCTGGCTAATGGAGGCCAGTTAGCAAAGGGGGGGGGGGGGGGAGAGAGAGAGAGAGAGAGAGAGAGAGAGAGAGAGAGGATGAGCTTTTTGTTTAACTCATGTCAGGTTTCTATGAAGTTCTAACTACTGCGTGGCACCGTGCTTGATTGTTGCTGATTCTGAATAGAATAATCTCTTTGTCTGACACTTTCAAAGAAATTAGAAAGTTTTTCTAATGTATATATTTCTATTTATTTGCTTCTTTATTGACTTGTATTTGTGTTACTGGGCAACAAATATTATTTCCCACTCACTTCATTCAATTATTTCAAACTTTGTTTTTTACGTGTATCTGTGTCCATATATCATCTCTTCATTGTGGATCAAAGATTACAGAATAAAATAAGTCAGAGGCACAGAGCAAGAAAGACAAGTACTTCAAAAAATAAAGTTGGAAGATGAGAAAAAATGAAAGGAAGGAGTAAAGTCAAATCTAAAAATGAAGAAGCTCACAAATGATCACCCTGCAAAGCAAGGTAGTGCATGTCTGCAACTTATTTTCACCTGCTTTGACAACATTGGACTTGATTACAGATGTGCCAGTGAAGCAAAGCATGATGTCACAGACAGAGACACAGCAGATGGTGTTTTATTTGCATTTGGTTTTTAATTCTTGTCTTCTATACATTGTACATTGTTATTTTGTTTTAGCTTTGTAAGCACACAATATCATTTCAGTTCGTTTTGTCTTGTTTTAATTTGGATTTTTTTGTCAGTTAACTAAAATCTTTTGTTTGAACCACGTGTACGTTCTAACTGAGTTTTGCTTAACTTTTACTTTGCTGAGTACACGGTCATATCAGTAATGTCTGCTCACAGGAGACTGAATGAACAGCCTATTCATTCTCTCTCTCCGTCTCTCCTTCTCATCCTAATGGCTTTGTCTGTCTCTGTGTTTATGTCTGTTTCTCTCTCTCCCTGCTCTACCCTCCCTTGTCTTCCAGTATGTGCCCCCCCCCCCACTTTCTCTCTCATTACCACTGCCATTTTTGACTAATCCTCTGACTAATCCTCTGTTACAGACGTACCTGATCGAGTATTGGGGAAGCAACCTGGAAAGCCAATTGCTTTAATGAAGGTGAACAGTCCCTGACCATTCGGAAAAGTGGGAAGACCCTGTGCACAGTGTGTGTGTGTGTGTGTGTGTGTGTGTGTGTGAGTGTGTGCGAGTCCAACACTGTTACTTACACACTCGACGAGGTTCTTCTGTCATTTGTCAACACCCTAACGGTTTAATCTTTCCTGCCTGTGCAAGTATTAAAAGATTATAAGCGTTCTGCATGGCTTCATGCACACCGCATAAGGGGCTGTTTCTCCTGGGGCCCTTCACTTCATTCTCAGAGGGGGGGGGGGCGCGGGCCGACGGTGGGAGAGAGGCATGGACCAGGGGGTTGAGGTGTTTTGGTGGCATTTTCAGAGTTTCCTACAGTTTCTGATGCCAGATATAGGAGAGACATTTTCTAGAGCTTCATACATTTCACCACCGTACCATGCAGCGTGGCTTTTCTGCAGGACGGTTTTCATGATGCATTAAATGTTGGAAATTCCACTTCCTCAGAAGAAATATGCAGGGGATTGTCCTTGAAAGTCTGAATTAACCTTTCACTAAGTCCTGTCACCCTTAGCTTGTTGCTACACCTCTCAGTGTTTCTGTTTTCTGTAAATGAGGAGGATGACTTTGAAACAATGGGACCCCGATTTCAGACAACTGCAGGCTTTTTATTTCTAGCTAAACTGTCAGTTTTGCTGTCACTGGTAGATAATGTCAGCTCTAATTCATGAGGTGATTAAAGGATAACTCGGGTATTCTTTAACCTGGGTGAGACCGGTGGGTAAAAAAAAAAAGTTTTGGTTCAGTAATTGGTCCAAAAACATTTTACCTCACAGAACATGGGAGTTGGAGGATTACCGCAGCCTCGACTGGCTCATTTGTTTGTGTTATTGTGTGACTTTGGTCTTTTAAAGGGTTAGTTTGGATCCAGCACCATATTTGTTTAACAGTAAAACTCCATGTATTGGAGCACCAACAAGAAAAGAGGTCTTAGATATGCACTTGATAACGTACGTGCATACCAGATATTGGGTTAAACGTTGCACTTGTAGCTGTGTGTTACAAGTGCAATAAGGGGAAATGTAAGATCTAACATCACACCATATGGATGCTTATATAGAAAACCATAGTTGGACCAGCAACATAAACACTAAATGTGTGCTTCATTGTTTCTATACTAATTTATTCTCAAATCACACTTTTTGCAACAATGATAATAATAATATTTAGGACAGTCTCCACTTCTGACGTCACAAGACAATGAACCATAGAACAAAGAGTGTTCCTGTAGTAACGTGACAGAGACGCGTTGTGCCAGCTCATCTCCAAGAGTTCACATCACGTCTGGTCCAGATCTCGAGTTATTTGATGTGAGATCTGTAGGATGTGAAAATAAATGAAAAGCTTTTTACCGTGTTTAGTGCAGACAAACACTCCCACAGTGCCTCCCTGCCAGTCTGTCCATCTGCGTTCCTGTCCGTCAGACCCGGTCAGATGTAGAGAGTATATATTTCTTCCAGGGAGGGTGTATGTGAGCGTTTTCATTAACAGCGTCCAGGTACTGAGGCGAGGTGTAATAGGCTCTTTCAGCGCCTTGGCTGGCTGGCGTGCTGCAGTGATCTTTCAGCGGCTGGGCGCCCCGCTAACACCTCTCTGCTCACTGCAGCCCTTCAATTAGCAGTTTATTATTGAAGGGGCCCTCAGCTTCGGCCCCCGGCGCTTATAGCTACATGCCAATGCAGCTACTGACAGTCTGTGAGCCGGAGTGCAGAGTGACACCTTTCAGCAGCAGTCTTTGGGGTTTTTGATGAGTGGTGCTGCGAGCTGACCAAAGACTTGATGTATATGTGTATATGTGCCCAGCAGAATATACGGATCCACTTGTTTGTCTGCATGTGTCCCATGAATCCCGCCCCAATGACACGTGTGTCCTGTTCTGCGTGCTATAAAGCGTGGATGTGTCACGGTGAACTCAGTACAGCATGGCAACATGGAAAAACCTAACGTTACTTGGAGTAAAGGGTGTTTCTGGTGTTGTGGCCTGTGACACCTGCACGTCGGCATTACAAAAACGTGTTCTAATGTGCTCAGATTTGGTACAAAATCATCATCTGTCACACCGGTAATCAAATCAGCAGTGACCAAAAGTATCTGTCATCATCAGTAAGTCATCAGCTCTCTAACCACCCACAGAGAATACAACGAGGACGGAGCTTTGGACCAGAGGACTCATTTTGTATCTCTGGGTAGAGACATTAATGTAACATTAAAACTAGTCCTGTTCACTGCAGAGGTCTCACACCTCGCTGCTCCCTGTGTTTTACTGGAGGGGGGGGAGTGGGTAAACACACACACTACTGACAAATTGTGGGCTTCTCTCTCTTGTTTTTTGCATGATCAGAAACTACACACACACACACACACACACACACACACAGCTGCAGCCCCCCTCACTTTCCTCCTCCTGCCAATGCGCTGCTGGTTAGATATTGTTAGGATTCCATTTGCCATTTACATTTTCTCTGCTTGACATAATTGAGGAATGGATGCTCTTATGAAAATTAAACTCGCAGTCCTCCTGGGTTACTGTAACCCTGTTAAAATGTAATGAGATTCTTTATGCGTCGTCTTGTGATTTTTTTATTAAATAGAATATCAGTATGACTAATTCCCTGGGCTCAAATGTGGGCTGGAACACCGCATTATTGATAGGCCAGTGCATAAGTGGTCTCTCTTGGCCTGCCTCTAATGGCCTAATAATGCATTATACCAGTATCAGAGGGCCTGCGGCTTGCAGTGCTTATTGTCGTTATTGAAAACACCTGGGCGGACCATTCATCAAGGTTAAATCACCAGGGCCCATCCGTTCATTAGGCTGTCAGTAAACATCTTTATTTAGTTTCGGCTGCCGATACTGACAGAATAGAGGCACGAGGAGCCCTGACGAGCAGCTGTGGCCCCTGAGCGTCCAGGAATACGTAAGGACGCGAAGCCATGAAGCCGGCTGTGGTGAGGCTCCCAGCCCACGGTTGGTCCACAGCCTCCCCTGTCAACTGGACGGATGATAGAGCGGAACGGATTAGGTTGTCCCTTCCCGGAATGGAGGCAATTTTACGATAGCTGTGCATTGGCTGTGCATATTTATCTTCTCTGATGATTGTTTTGAGTGTAAGCGGAGGGAGAGGCTGAGAAACTGTCAGGCAATCTCTGAGACTTTGGAGGTTTTTTCTCTTTGTGACGGATGGCGCAAGGCCCTAATGAAGAAAGATCGGCTGGGCAGAGGAGCCAGTGGAGAAATGAGTAACCTCATTGACTCCCAGTTAAAGAGCAACTTGACAAATCATCACTGCACAGGCTGTAGGCAGCAGTATTAACATATTCATATGATACTAAATAGCTCTAATTCAACACACATATGGCTTCTACACCCCGACAAAGGACGCTTCTATTAAAATGATGAGTGACACTTAAACAATGCCAGTTTAACCATCTGACACAAACACACACACACACACAGCTGTTTTCATTTCTGTGGGATGAAACACTCAGTAAAGTTTGAGTGTGTGCTGGATATGTCAGCTGTCATCAGTGACAATATAACACCTTCACTGGACTGATGCATCAGCTGACCTTCATTTCACACACAGTCATATGATTTGGATTCACCTTGATCAGTGATATTGGGGGGAAAAAAACTCAAAAGTATTCTTTAAATATGGTGTGTTAGTTAGATCTCCAGCTCCTCCACTTCGCATGTTGAAGTGTCCTTGGGCAAGACACTGAACTATTTAGTATTATATTATTATTATTTTTAGTATTATATAACACATCTCCTCACTCTGAAGGTACACGTGGTTATATATAATTATTATTAGTAGTGGTATTATTTGTATCATTATTATAATATGGTACAGCGCCTCACTGTGAGTGTACATGTACATGTTATATATTATTGTTGGTAGTAGTAGTAGTGGTAGTAGTATTATTGGTATTATATAGTACAGCGCCGTACTATGATTGTGCATGTTGTTATATATTTTTATTAGTAGTATTATTATTAGTATTATTAGTAGTGGTATTATTGTTATTATTATTATAAGACTCTGGACTCACCTGGTGCAGTAATTTACCTCTGTGTAATAATTTGTAATAATAATTTTTAATACATCTTTTTTTATTCATACTTTTATATATTTATATTTTACTTTGTGTTTGAAGTTTATTCTTATTCTTATTCTCATTCTTTGGAGCTGTGTGTAACAAAAAGCAATTTCCCCCTGGGGATTATTAAAGTAATTCTGATTCTGATTCTGATTCTGATTCTGATTCTGATTCTGAACCCAAACCTGCTCCTGAAGCTTCAGAGTGAATGTGTGTGAAAGAACGTTTCCTCCAACTTACATTCCTCCTTTATGAATGACGTGTGGTGTAAAAGTAGTGTAAGAGTGTGAAAGTACAGTCCATTTACAAAATAGTACTAAGTTTAATACAAAGTATTTAAATATTCCAGGTTTAAATCAGTTTATAGAAAACAATGCAACATTCCTGGATTAACCGGAATGAACTGACGGTCAGTTAACTGTGCTATAAACGTTTGGACTCACACTAAATAATAAAACATCATTAAGCTGTAATAAGACACAGGAGTCATCTGTTTCAGCCCTGGCCCAAACACAGATAAATAATTCATTGTCTACTCATAATTAATTTCTTTACAGCCGCTGGAGCAGAATTGGACAATTTAATGAATAAATTAGGCAGGTTTGAGAGAATAAGTGACGTCTACTGCTGTGTGCTGTAACACAAATGGGACCTAATACGGTTGGCCATGACATTAACGATTAATTCAGAGAAAATTGCAACAAATTAAGCAGATGGGATAAAGTTTCAGGCATTCATTTTAGGAGGAAAAAACAGAACCCCAGAACTCTGCTTCATTGGTTTGGATTCTAATCTGGAAAATGGGCTAAAAATCAAATGCTGCCATCACTGGCTTTTAGCTGGTTCAAAATAAATGATGAGGGGGACTTGTGAGTCAGTGGGAAGAGAGGAGATTACAAAAGCATGGTGGTAAAGAATTTGCTGACTTGTGGCCCAGTGAAACAAATGATGTGGTGGTTCATCAGTTCATCGCTGACTTTCTGCGAAATGCAGATATTTATCGGAATCACAGGGGCTTATCATAAAATAAGATTATCTTTGTCTTAATTACTCTTTTCTTTGACAAACGACAGCAAGCTGAACATATTTTAGCCACTCGGTCCTTCATGAAACACAGGCTTTTAAAAATCTATTGTTTCTTTATCATTCAAATATTTGCTGAGCACATTACCACTTCTCCAGTAAACGTCTGACCTTCTCCAACCTGGATCTACAAAAAGAGGATTCTCACTAGCGTAACACAGCTGACAAGGATGGTTTCGCCAAATGGTAAATGAACAACGCACCAGTGTTTGTCACTTCGCACCGTTTAGTCCTCTCTGACTTATA
Source organism: Pempheris klunzingeri (assembly GCF_042242105.1). Taxonomy (NCBI): domain Eukaryota; kingdom Metazoa; phylum Chordata; class Actinopteri; order Acropomatiformes; family Pempheridae; genus Pempheris; species Pempheris klunzingeri. The sequence goes on along the minus strand of NC_092019.1, from coordinate 24,840,319 downwards.
CTGCGCAGAGACGGGTCGTGGAGATAACAATACAAACGTAGAGAGAAGGTGTTCTGTCATTTCTCGCCAATCACATTTGTGTCTTTCCATGACCTTTTTATGCGATTGCACCACCTGTAGATTTCACCTTACAGTCTACGTGAACACACATTAGATTTTTTTCTGAGGAAGTAGGAAAATAAAAGGCCTGATGTGTCAAACTTTTACCCCCATGGTACTTTTCTTCACTCTCTACATGAATCCAGTCACATCTTCTGGTTTCTGTTTCCTTTTTTTTATTACATAACGTTATGACAGTTCATACCTGATGCTTTAGTTATGAGACTGAAATGCGTTACAGATCTCCTTACAGTACTTATGTGTGAATGCATGTTCTGTATTATGGTTCATTTCCTGGATAGTTTATTGCAGATCTTGTTATTATTTGTATTATATTCTTTACCAGCATGCCAAGTCTCTCGTAGTGCCATAAAACATGACTGTTTTATGGACCTAGTGATCTTATTATGGTATATGTGCGTTAGAATAGATTGTATATTTTGCCCACAGCAGCATGGTGGTGTGGTGGTTAGCACTGTTGCCTCACAGCAAGAAGGTTTCAGGTTCGAATCCAAACCACATTTGTGCTTCTTCCCACAGTCAAAAGACATGGTGACTCTAATTTGCCCATGTGTGCGAGTGAATGGCTGTCTGGATTTCTGTGTTGGCCCTGTGATCGACTAGTGACCAGTCCAGGGTGTAACCTGCCTCTCTCCCAATGTCAGCTGGGATTGGCTCCGGCCCCCCCGTAAACCATGAGGATAAGTGCTATAAACAATGAATGGATGGATGAATTAAGCTCATGCTATTATAGAAGACTGTCTGTTGTCACATGACCTGTCAGATGACCCTTTGATGCAGGTGTTTGTCTCTGTTTCTGTCTTCATGTGTGAAGAACAGCTTGCCCCCGAAAAGTCACACGTGGCAATGAAAGTTCAAGGTAGCATTATCCAGTGTGCACACTCTATTTTTGTATTTTCTATATTTATTCTGTCATGCAGCTAGGATTTATTGTGTTTGGATGTTTGTGCCTCCACATTTTTTTTTTTTACTGTTCTTAACCTCCCCGTAACATGGTGAGCCACACCTCACACACCAACATGTCCAGAGGCCACACACACACACACACACACACACACACACACACACACACACTGCCAGCGCACTTGGACGAGACACCGCATGTCAAGCGGGCAGTCGGCTGGCGGTGATGATGAATTGATGTAGCGGGCAGCCCTTCGCTCGCCAGCTCAGGACACACACATGTCAGATTCATGGGAACCAAAAGGTCCAGGGAACAATATATCTCTCAGAGGCTGAGGACAGGGGGGGCGTTAAAGAGCCTCACAAGTCTCTCACTGAGCCGGCCGGGCCCTCGGGCCTCAGACCAAACACAAACAAACTGCAAAGTTGTTGTGTAGTTAAGAGTCTCTCACACATGGCTCAGACTCATAACCAGCATTGAGCGTATTATCTCATGGTATGCATGAATATAAAAGGTAGCTTTTATTCAGGTGTGAAGAAAAAATGCTTGAAAAATATCTTGGGAAAATCACAATTAAGGACACGTATGCATATGAAAATAGTATGTCTCTAATTGTACAGTTCTTCACATCTTGCTTATCTTGTAGCCAAAGATCTTCAGTCGTGTCAGAGAACCGGTTTTCTTCCTTTGGCTACTGCGGTTAGCAGGTTGAAAAATATTCAGTTAGAAAACGGACAGCAAGTTAAATTTTTTTTGCATTGTTGCAAACTATGATGGATTTAAGAGGAAACAGACCCCTTCAATATTCCGGTGTACATTTGAATGTTTAATTAATTTATTATTAGTAGTGGTATTATTTGTATCATTATTATTATTCTCTGGACTCTCCTGGTGCAGTAATTTACCTCTGTGTAATAATTTGTAATAATAATTTTTAATACATCTTTTTTTATTCATACTTTTATATATTTATATTTTACTTTGTGTTTGAAGTTTATTCTTATTCTTTTGGAGCTGTGTGTAACAAAAAGCAATTTCCCCCTGGGGATTATTAAAGTAATTCTGATTCTGATTCTGATTCTGATTAAAACAGCACTAGATTAGATTTTGACCACGTTGGAGCAGCAGTGACAACATGGCGTGTTTACAACCTTTGAAGTTGATATGTCGAATCTATTAGCAATCGATTATTGACATGTCCAACAGATACAGAGCAACATCAGCATTCACGTTTCTGGCCACCTGACCAATGTATCCTTTTAGCTCTGTTTTGGTCTCAACCAACTTTTGAGGGAGAATGGAAATGGAAAGGTGCACACCCATTGACAGTATATAATCGCCATCTTAGTATTTTTGGAACCAGAAGTGATGACCTCTGATTGGTCAGTCAAAATGTAGTCCCGCCATATATTTCCCTTTAAATGGGGCTATAATCTATTAAATGAACATCATGCTGTATTGAAGAAAACTTAAAACTGACATAATAAATCAAGTGAAAAGGTGACTCATTTTCTCATAGACTTCCATTCATTTGGACCTCTTTTTGCAACCAGCAAAGCACTTCCCACTTGTACCGACCTCACTTTTCAGTCCTGGAAGCTACGTCCACTTCTTATATGCTGTCTATATGCACACCCACCTACCTTTACTCACTTGATCAGAAATGTACTGTACTTGTCTAGAGAATATAAAAGAAGCAGTAAGGGGCTCCACAAATACTTACAATGGGGCAAAAAAGTATTTAGTCAGCCACCAATTGTGCAAGTTCTCCCACTTAAAGATGAGAGAGGCCTGTAATTTTCATCATAGGTATACCTCAACTATGAGAGACAAAATGAGAAAAGAAAATCCAGAAAATCACATTGTCTGATTTTTAAAGAATTTATTTGCAAATTATGGTGGAAAATAAGTATTTGGTCCATAACAAAAGTTCATCTCAATACTTTGTTATATGCCCTTTGTTGGCAATGACAGAGGTCAAACATTTTCTGTAAGTCTTCACAAGGTTTTCACACACTGTTGCTGGTATTTTGGCCCATTCCTCCATGCAGATCTCCTCTAGAGCAGTGATGTTTTGGGGCTGTCGCTGGGCAACACGGACTTTAAACTCCCTCCAAAGATTTTCTATGGGGTTGAGATCTGGAGACTGGCTAGGCCACTCCAGGACCTTGAAATGCTTCTTACAAAGCCACTCCTTCGTTCGGCGGTGTGTTTGGGATCATTGTCATGCTGAAAGACCCAGCCACGTTTCATCTTCAATGCCCTTGCTGATGGAAGGAGGTTTTCACTCAAAATCTCACGATACATGGCCCCATTCATTCTTTCCTTTACACGGATCAGTCGTCCTGGTCCCTTTGCATAAAAACAGCCCCAAAGCATGATGTTTCCACCCCCATGCTTCACAGTAGGTATGGTGTTCTTTGGATGCAACTCAGCATTCTTTCTCCTCCAAACACGACAAGTTGAGTTTTTAGCAAAAAGTTCTATTTTGGTTTCATCTGACCATATGAAATTCTCCCAATCCTCTTCTGGATCATCCAAATGCTCTCTAGCAAACTTCAGACGGGCCTGGACATGTACTGGCTTAAGCAGGGGGACACGTCTGGCACTGCAGGATTTGAGTCCCTGGCGGCGTAGTGTGTTACTGATGGTAGCCTTTGTTACTTTGGTCCCAGCTCTCTGCAGGTCATTCACTAGGTCCCCCCGTGTGGTTCTGGGATTTTTGCTCACCGTTCTTGTGATCATTTTGACCCCACGGGGTGAGATCTTGCGTGGAGCCCCAGATGGAGGGAGATTATCAGTGGTCTTGTATGTCTTCCATTTTCTAATAATTGCTCCCACAGTTGATTTCTTCACACCAAGCTGCTTGCCTATTGCAGATTCAGTCTTCCCAGCCTGGTGCAGGTCTACAATTTTGTTTCTGGTGTCCTTTGACAGCTCTTTGGTCTTTTGGTCCATAGTGGAGTTTGGAGTGTGACTGTTTGAGGTTGTGGACAGGTGTCTTTTATACTGATAACGAGTTCAAACAGGTGCCATTAATACAGGTAACGAGTGGAGGACAGAGGAGCCTCTTAAAGAAGAAGTTACAGGTCTGTGCGAGCCAGAAATCTTGCTTGTTTGTAGGTGACCAAATACTTATTTTACCGAGGAATTTACCAATTAATTCATTAAAAATCCTACAATGTGATTTCCTGGATTCTTTCCCCCCATTCTGTCTCTCATAGTTTGTACCTATGATGAAAATTACAGGCCTCTCTCATCTTTTTAAGTGGGAGAACTTGCACAATTGGTGGCTGACTAAATACTTTTTTGCCCCACTGTATATAAAGTCTGCATGATGTGTATATTAAGTACGGAATCTCCTTCTTAACCATATTAAAGAGAAAAACAATTACCTGCTGTTTGATAAAAAAAGTCAGAATTACCCATGCTGACTTAAGACACTCATCTCTGCCCTGAATTTTTTTTCTTTTACAAATACATAACTGGTAGCCTGCTGTTTTCCTAACTTGTCTTTTTATTTATTTATTTGGGATTATTGGGGGTTTGCTTTTTTGTCATAATGTCCAAATGTATTTTTCTTGTCTTTTTTGTGTTCATAATGTCATTGAATTTATCAGACTGTATTGCACCACTTGACAAAAATCCCAATAAACAAAGTTTAAATATAATTTTTATCCACTTCAATATGGATAACTTTGTCTGAAAAGCCTGAAAACAAGTCAAGATGGACTATTTCAAACACATTTAATCAGGCTTTAGTATTGTGCTGTGCACGTTTTGTCTGTGATGTATAGTTCTTGTTGGGCTGAAGAAAAGTCTGATTGTAATTTGTTTCTTGGGTAGTTTTTACTGTAGTTTCATGACACAATAACACAATCTGTATCCATTCATTCATATATGTACAAAATAACACAAATAGTACATTAGATTTGTAGGTCCAGAACTAGGTCCAGCTTTATTTCTTTGTGCTAAACATAGATAGATAAATAGATAGATAGATAGATAGATACTAAACATACAGAAAATATATATCATTTTTTGCATGTAAAGTTTTAAAATACCAAAGTGTCACCAAATATTTCCCATTTGTGGATCAGTCGAGCATTTAGTGTCTCTTTGGCTCCTCGTGTTATTCTCTTTTGTTTTAGCTGCCTCCCCAAACTGCCTGCACAGTTACATTTACACAGTTAGTTTAGTGTGGTTTTGAGACCACTGGCCATGTTATTCTACATTTGGTCTCCAGGGGGAGATATCAGCATGAAGAGCGTCCTGACCACAGACACAATCAGGACAAAGTGCTGCAGAGAGATGAGCTCTGGGAAAAATGGAGAGCCACAGAGTCGTCAGACCCAGAAAGAAAAGTCATATTCATTTCCACTTGTTGTGTTGGTCTTTAAAAACACATCTCTCTCTTTTCCTGCCTGTCATTTGGATGCTTTCTGTTCACAGAGTATGAAGTCGTTGTGTCTCTTGCTTAAATCCCCAATCCAGACTTGAATGGATAAATAAAATAAAAAACAGAAAAGCATTAATAAAAGCCATGAAGATGGATGGGAAATAGTGTAGACAATTTGAAGAGAAAAAAGAAAAAGATAGTATATTCTAATTTACAGTATAATCCACTTAATATTTCCATTTATCCACTTCATATCCATCATCATGTGTTTTAGCTACAACCTCACCTGCAGTCTGCATTAAAATCACTAAAGCCTGCTTTTTTTTTTTGTCTTCCAGTGCCAGCATACTTTTCCAAGCATCTGGAGACAGACACGAACGATTAAAAGCTGTTAAGTGACCTTGTTTGGCAGCAGCAGCAGCAGCAGCAGCAGCATGCCGGCCGGCCGGCAGCGACAGCAGGCAGCCGTCCTGGCAGAGCCAGACTGAGGGGAGAGTGAAGCCCTCACAACAGCGTTCGTCATCCCAGCCCGAGCCCCCGAGAACTTCTGAATGAGTAAAATGATTTGATTATGTTGAGGCTAATGACGAGGGGCATACTTAAATCCATCTCCACGGTTTTCTTTGCTTCTGCCCCTGATTCAGCACGCTGTCAGCAGCTTGTTAGACGGGTTTTTACTGCAGCTCACTGCCTCATCAGATGAATACTGAGAGAGAGAGAATGTGGAGGTGTAATAAGAAAGGGAAGGAGAAGAAAAAAAGCAAGTCAGTGAGACAGAAGAGGGATCCACACAGGATGTGGAACAAAGGTTTGACCTGCATGATGTAGAAGCTAATTGACATATTGGTCACTGAGAGGTGTTTCAGTACTGGTAGAGCAATCTTTAGCTTTTCAATCAAACTTTATACGAACACTCACGAGGTTAGTGAGCAAGCTGATGAACGGTGTGAGTAATGCCCGTGAGACGTCAAAATAAAACTAATGAAATAGATTTCAAAAGGCCTGCAGGTCATTAACGGACATTACTGTTTGAGAGGTACCATGTTTGAAATAAAGAGAAAACAGGACCTGTTTTGCAGAAAACAAAACCAAGTAGATCTGCCAACATTAATTGATACTAACAGCTGAATTGCTGTTAGTATGTCAGTCTCAGATCCTTTAAGTAAAGAAGCAGCAACCTAATAATACTCCACTACAATTGAAAGTTCTGCATTCAAACTCCCACTTAATTAAAATGCCACGAGTACTCTCAGTAAAATGTACCTACGGTATCAAACAGCGCTCATTGTGCAGAAGAATGGCATAATTACATAACATATTATTAGGTTGTTGCTAATGCATAGGTGCTGCCTGAAGTGGAGCTAATATCAGATGGTTAAGCCCAATGGTTCCCAACCTCATTCGGACTTTTAATATTTGTTTCTTTTTGAACTGCTGAATAATTAAGAAGGAAATACTATTTATAGCTGTAAAACACATTGTAGGAAAAAGTGCAATAATAAGCACAAGGTAGCCTAAAATGGAGATGCTTGTACTATTCAGTACATTACAAACAATTACAGTACTTGAGTAAATGTACTCAGTTTACAATCCATCTCTGCTGATGGAGACGTCTCGTTGCACACACAGATACACTCTCTAAATCCAACATTTAAACAGTCTTTGTATGCCTTTACTTTGTAATGTCTTGCTTGTTTAAACTGTACAAAAGTGTAAAACTGACAACTGCTCAACCATTTGTTGGCCATGACCGCGTAACTGGTTAATTAAATATAGAAAAAATCGATCGTGACTTGGAAAGTGCCACCTTTAAGCATCGGACATACTTTCTTGCTGTCGACTTGAACCATCAGCACGGTTCGTGCTACAACTGCAGGTCTACATGGACCCTCACGGACATGGCCAGATGACGGCTTCTATCAGACAAAAACTTAAAGACGTCCACATACCAATCTTCATTAGGGTCTTTGCTGCAGAAGTCAATACAGACCAGATGGAGAGTTAAAGTCATTCCTCCTGTAATTGACTGAATTTTGAGACCAGGACCAGAACTGAACAATCAGCAGCAGGCCGAGCTGGTCCTGCCCGCCGCTTTAACTGACATATCAAAGCAGTCGAACAAAGCCGCTGACTGACAGTCGGTGACCTCTCCTTCCTGCCCGTCAACACAACAAAGACATTTGCTGTCCATTTACAGGCAGCTGCCGCTCGGCACGCGGAGTGAAGGCCGCCCTCCAACCCTCTGAAACCAAACAAATTACTGTAAAGAAAATCACGTTAGGGACGAGAGTGGAAGTGAGGAGGCATCGCGGCCTGTTGTTCTAATATTAGCCATGCCATTGTTGTAGGTAAAGCCGGGCCTGCTGGGAGCTCTGTGAATGGTCGTAATACGCAAGCAGTTGTGTCTTTGTGATTACATCTTGTACTGAGGACAATGTTCAAAATGTTTTTTTTCTAGTTGTGTGTCTATTTCATTAGGTCCAATCAGAGGACGTCAGTTGTCTTTTTACTGTCTCGTCTGCTGTTGTGTGCATGTGTGTAACAGAATTAGACCAATCTATTGGGATGATATTGAGCTTAAGGTATTGTTCAGTCACTGTTGTAACTTGACTATGTGATGGAGATAAACATCTGACAGAAGAAAACTACAAAACTACAAAAAGAATCACGTTGGGTTTTTATACATCTTTTCCATTTATCATTATAAATTATGAATAATTAAAAATGTGTTTTATCATCGTGTGTATGTCACAAACACCTTTTGAGACCACATAAGTCTAAATTATAACCGCAACTAACAGTTATTTATATTGTTTACAATACTGTAAAATTATTTTCCCAGAGCTCAAGGTGACATCTTCAAATGACTTGTTTTGTGTAACTAAAACTTTGACTTCACAATGAAAAACAGAAAAAAGAAACACTTGCTAAGGCATGTTAAGAATGATTGTTTTTTAAATTGTCTGCCATTCGACTAAGTGGTTAAACCAACGTATAATTTCAGCATCAGTCTCAATGCTGCTTCTGTGGCTTTTTTTACTCTGACATAAATAAAACTGCACTTCGGTGGACAGGAAAGTTTCAGCTATCATTAATACAGAAAATGAAAAAAAAAAAAAAATCGGTCCTCAAAAAGCAGAATCAGTCAACCCTTCTGCATGTGCCTGCTAATGTGTGTGTGTCCTTAAATCACAAGCAGTTAGTCGTTATCGTCACTTCCTGGTCCACCGCTGCAGGTCACGTCGGTGAAAAAGACAGAGGGTGTACGGGGCAAGATGGAAGAAGCCGAGAGGAAGGAGGAAAAAAAAGAAACATTTCACCGCTTTCAGAGAGACTCTATCGGTGAGAGGCACCCCCCCCCTCCCTAATCTCATTACCCAAGAAAACTTTTACTTATGGCTAATGGAATTCGCTTAAAATTGAACCGCTGGGGCGAAAGTAGATTTGCATTGATCCAGATATGTATAGAGCCAAAGTCAGTCTATCTATTCTGTGAGGGAATTAAAGGCCGCTAAGCCTATAGAGCTAGACTGTATAATCCTATGTTAAAAGATCAATACTGGCTGGAACCCGCGTGAGCGTCTTTCTCTGTGTGCGTTGGGGGGGTCTGCCTGAATAAACCCACGTTTCATACAACTGTGTTTTCATCCAGAATGTATATTTTACCTGTAAATCCTTCAGTTTGTGGGACCTGGCGCTCCTCTGCTTGGCTCTGGCTCTGGCTCATCTTAAAGGAAGGGCTCTGTTTGGCGAGCCGACGGGTGCGGTTGGGGCTCTGCAGTCAGACTGTTAACACCATACAAATAAGCCTGGCTGCCTGGCATTTATTTAGTCTGACACCCATCGTCTGGCGTGCCCTCTGACAGCTTCCACCCCTGGGAAGAGCAGAGGAAGCAGACTGAGACTGGCAGCCAAAGTGTGGTGGGTGCAGCTCCGGCTTCAGCGATCACAAAGCTTGTGGATGTGGAATACAATGGCGAGGTGCACATAATGGCTTTGTGTTAATCGGTTTGATCGCCAAATCATCTGTGTTTATCGCACTACTCATGAGTAAACACAGTGTTGGGAGAGACAGCTGGGGTGCTAATTGGGGCTTCATAGGACTAGAATCAATCAAATCAAATTTGAACAGGTAGTCTAACTTTCTCACCGACTCTGAAGACAAAAATCCCCGTCTCTGGTGTAAAGGACCAAACTGTTACCCTTTCTTTTTGACATGCCACATAAACAGCACATATAATAATTCATTGTAATAAATCACCATTGCATAAGCTGCATAACAATCCTGCCATTTGTGGACCTACAACCACAGAGTTTCTGTACGACAGTTTGACTGCTTGTTTCTTGTTTCTTGAGTGTTGTCACATTGATCTCAGCGATTAACGTGATGAGTACTTGAACAAAACTGATAGAAATGATGGACAAAACTACAAAAATAAGACCCAAGTTGTAATAAACCAGAATTATCCCTTAACTTCCAGCTTTCTGTTGTTGCTAAATGTTCCTAAAGTCTATTTGCGACATCACTATGATTGCATAACTTCAGGAAAGTGTTCTTTCTTTGCATGTGCTTAACATGGAACCAAAGAGAGAGATTAGCTAAATGTTTGAGCCTAATCAAATCACAAGGTTTTAACTGGGTGACATTGATCAGCTCAGGAAAATAATTCCTCCTGGCAGTCCATCAATCTCATCCATATTCACTTCCCCCCTCAAACATCTCGACGGCCCCCCCCCCGCAAACCCCGAGAATGTGCTAAATGACCTCACACACTGACAACGTCGCCACACACACACCCGATAGTGACCTCATTGATGAGCCAAGTTCTGCCAATACAGAAGTAAATAGATACACACACACACATACACACATACACACACTCAGACTCATCAGTCAGGAGGTCATGGCGAACCCATCATCATCACACCGGCTGGAATGGGCAGCGGCAGCAGCGCAGCAATGACATTGGCGAATCTGATGACTAAGAAAATCCAAATATGAGATTAGACCCTCTGACCATCCTGCTCCTAAGTGCCACTCCACACAAATGGGGCCCTAAGAAGATAATAACCGTACAATTGCTTTTATAGGGATGGAGTTATTCAATTACAAGCCCCTGGAGTGAAATGTTGCTATAACTGTACGACGGCCGGACACAGCTGGGAAAAGAGCCATTTTTACCAGCTTTAGAAAGAAGAACCAGCATCTGTGGGTGTGTGAGCAATAATTCTACATCTGGTTGCCTTGTTTAAAAGATGCACCTGTGGTTTTGTCCAATTTGCCAAGTACGAATGCTCTTGTGACTTCACTGGTGACCTTTGAAGCTGCAGTCTGATCTGTTGACCAAAGAACAGCACGGAGGTGCTCAAGGGCACCCGACTGGAGCTGATGATGGAGGAGAAAGGTTTGCTGCTGACTCTCCATCAGAGATCATTTTGCTCTATTCAGTTTGCAGCTTCCAGATATGATGGCATCGTTCACATCTGCCAAATGAACTGAACTAAACAAGTATTTGGTGTTACATTCATGTACAGCTGTGCAATCAAGTGTAACCTTTTAAATGCTTCGCTTTTGGGTGCAACATGTCAACACATCCATCGCCGTGACAACTGATCCAACTCCATCTGCTGATGAAGACTGCGTGATACAGTTAAAGGCACCGGATAAAGATAGTAAGAGTTGAGATTGTTTTGTCTAATGTTCCACTCCAAACATGCTTGCTGCACATCGGTGTCGTTCTGCACCGGTGGTCACCATTTTGCACGAGTCACATTGTTTTTAATTTGCATATTGAGAACCTTCTTAGAGTCACAAGATTTAATTGAACTTCCACCCTCAGATGCTTATACAAGTAATAGAAATAAATTACTGAACAGCAGCCACAATCTTTCCGAGAACCTTGATTGCAGGTGGAACCACAACATCTTCTTCGGCTTGCTGTGCCTTTGCCACCACTCAGAATTAACTGCCGCCTGCAAGAATGAGTGTGTTTGACCATTCCTCCTCGGCTCTTTGGCAGCATCCACTCAGAGCTGTTGAAAGTCCCGAGGCAAGCTCGTCCTCTCTCCAACCCAATACCTCCAACTTAATCCTGTTTGTCCCCGTTTACCAGGATTGAAGTGGAGGAGCCTCTCTGGACCCCACCGCTGCCTCCCACGTTTAAAAACATTTCCTGGTCCATATCTATGTGCCCTCATCCAGGACAACTTCTATTACTTACAAATTACAGGCTTGGTAACCCAGTTACCCACCGAGGCCTCAGTTCTTCTGGAAATCGACAGGCTTTCTAGGGGGACTGCGGCCCGGCCAAGGGCAAACCACTGCTTGAGCAGGTTGTCTATACAAAGGAAGATGTCAAGAGTTGGGATCAAGATTCTTTTTTTTTTTTAGTACTCTAGGATTTTCCAAACTGCTGTGAATGACATGAAAAAAATAGTTTTTACTCTCATTTAAAATAAGAGATCATGAGGGTGAGTTAAAGCTACGAAATTCAAAGCTTCTGCGGTAAAGAATCAGAACATTTAATGTGCTCGTAGTCACATCAGTATGACATCAGTGTGGTATAATCGATTATCACATGGCTCCATTGTCCCCAGAGAGGTCCGCAATAAAGACTTAGAACAGCCACTGAAATTATTGATTAATCACTGTCAGACTTGACAGTGTAGAGGTGGAGATGTGCTTGTGGATAATCAACCATGAGCCTCTGGGGCGTCGGTGATTAAGTGTGGAATTGGTTGATTGAAGGGGAAATCCTAAAAATCAAAAATAACAGGAAAAATCCCTTTTTCGGATAGAAAATACTTTATATTTATATTTCTAGGGTCTTTTTTTGTGTACTCAACCTGCTCCCCAGACCTCTGCCTTAGTTTTAGTTGCTCATGCTTTAAGTAACCCCTGGGAACCGTTTTGATATTGTTTTGAATTTTGGGCACTTAGCCCATCGTGGTATTAATGTTTGGCTGTTACACAATATGTGCATGTGGAAAAAGGAAGAAGGTTAATGTTACAACACAGATCACGCAGTAACCTCTTCTTTGAATAGTGTTTTTACACGGAATATTTCACAAACATCAAATGATAAACTATTCTGTGTTCACCAGACGGGGCGACCACACACACGCTGGTCGTCTGCTGAGTCAGCAGAAAGATGTCAAACCCAAAGAATGGATCTTTTCTCCAGGCTCTGCCTCAGTGCTGATCCTGCAGCACAATACCTGGATGCTGCACTGTTTTCTTTGTAAACGAGGCTGTGACTCCACAGTGAGGAGAGAGACAGCTCGGCTCGGTGAGAGACGTGCTGTCTATTTTTATGTGCATGTGCCTTCGATGAGGGCATGACGGTGGGATCCTGTGAAGGAGTGAAGAAGGAAAACGTTCACTGACACACAATCGAGGCCGCAGACACTGTGAAGCTGCCAGCATGCTTCATTCCAGCTGTTTGTTGGGTGTTCAAATAGCTCTTAAAAACCCTCCCCTGCGCACCTTTCCGACGCTGGATCAGATCGGTGCAGTGCTCCACCCTTTCTGTTACTTTCTGAAATCGACAATGCAAAATTCATTGTTTTATTTGTAAGATTATTTCTACACTGTGGAATTACTTCAGTAAAATATATAACTACTTATTCCATCATGTTTATTTCACGGCCATTTCTGTCTCTTTACATGTGTGCAGCCAACTGCAACACTACGAATGAATTCTCCATGTTAACATGCTGCCGTGATAAATTCATCACAGTGTCCATTTCCAACAGCACCACAACCGCAGTCACACCAGGGATATGAAAACATTCTTTCTGTTAAAGAAGAGAGTCTAAGAGCAAGACTCTGACTGTTGTAAGGATAGAATTAGCTGTGAAAATGTACATTATACTAAATGTTCGATGTGAGCTGTAGGCTGCAGGTAATTTCACCACCTTCCATGCATTTTTGTTTCTGGCCTTCGTTAGTGACTTGCCCCTATTCATCTGTGCCAGCCGTTAATTGAATAATGTTATTTAATTATTACTTGAGACTAAATTATTCAAGACTAAAAGATGTATTTGGACTTTCTGAATTGATTTAGAATCACTGGCGCTGCCGTTTTGACCAACCCTCACTCAGCCCAGTCCCTTCCTTCCCTCCCTTCACCTCCACGCTGTGCTGCAGCTCTTCGCGTGACCATGTGTTTGTGGAGCCAGGCCTGAGAGTGGGACTTTGAGAGACCGTGTGATAAATGAGTCTTTGAAAAGTGCAGAGGTGTGGAGATCTCAGGACACACAGACCTGTCCCGTTAGCCGGAGCGAGCTGCAGGCCTCCTACAAGAGGGGATTAGGTTAAGCTAACTCTCAGTCATTTACAGTTTATCACCGAGCGGCTGTTTCTGCCAACTAGTTTAGAGCACTTTCAGCAGAGAGGCTGGGTCTGGACAATTTCACACAGACCGAGGCTTTATTGTTGCACAGTCACACAGGCATGCATCCAAACGTGATGTATGCACACAGATGCATTTATGAAAAAGTATCAAGTGTCCAGTCAAGAAAGAAAAGTATCAGCTTAAAGAAAAGAGGTTTACTGTCAACTGGCCTC